>NC_141387.1:12313610-13032039 GCF_017979445.1 Akebia trifoliata
TTTCCTATTATCACTTAATCTCATCCTATCCTCCACAATTTCTCAATCTCCCAATTTTTATTTTTATTTTTCTAATTTAAACCCTCCAATCTCCAAACCCTAATTTTAACCATGACCATTATCATCTTCAAAATTCCCCCACTTAATAACCATCATTCGTGGCCGTATCCCAAACTTCCTTTTTCATTAGTTTTTCTCTCAAATCTCTTCAATTTTTTTCGGATCTATCAAGGACTTCAACTATCAAGAAATGAAAGGTAAGGATCGAATACGGATTCATCGTGAAGAAGAAATCAGGTCATATTCGCATCCTCCCCAATTTTATTTTTTATTTGTTTGAGTCGATGAAAATAGTAATATATTTTATGATGATTGACTAAAATCATTGTTAAGGTGGGAAGGGAAGCCAAAAGATTGTAATTGGATTTTTTTAATAAATAAATTAGTGCATTAATGTTCTTGAATTTATTTAACTATTGTTTTGTTTGATTATTAATTTACTTATAAAATTTCTTAATCTGATGTGTATTTCGACTACATCAAATGCTTGAGATTCTTTGTAGTAAATTAAAGCATGAAAATTATTTTAAAAATAATAAGTAATAAATTTAATTTTTTATGGAAAACCTAACAAATGCAAATCTTAATTCTAGATTTTCCGATAAAATTGAATCATTGTTCAAATTTAATTGAGCAATACAAAATCAATAAAAATTATCAATTACAATTTTGTGGTAGATCTTCTAATCCTTAACATTTTTTCCCATCTTGAATTTTAATTATTTTACTTAGTTAAATTTAGTTTTCAATTTACAGATTTAGGATTCTTTTCTTATTTCAGTGTTAGTTTTGGTTGCACGTCAATCTCTATGGATTGACATCGGACTTCCAAGATTTTCTTACTTTGCTACATACCGCACTTGGGGTTTTGGATCTACAATATTTAAGTTGTAGCAAGATACACTATAAGAAAAGGGCCAAATCCTGGATTTAGACTGTGCTTGAGGGACAATACGCACCTGTTGGTAATAATTGTTGTTCCATGTCTGAATATTCAAAGGATTAATCTGATGATGGAGCTGTGGTTGTTGTTGCGACTGCTGCTGTTGTGGTTGTGGTTGTGGCTGTGGTTGTAGTTGTAGTTGTGATAGGGTTTGTGGTTGTGGAAGTTGCTGCTGTGGTTGTGGTTGTGGTTGTGATTGTGGCTGTGGTTGTAGTTGTAGTTGTGATAGGGTTTGTGGTTGTGGAAGGTGCTGCTGTTGTTGTGGTTGTGGTTGTGGTAGTAGTTGTTGTTGTTGTTGTGGTTGTGGTTGTGGTAGTTGCTGCAGCGGCTGTTGATGTTGCTGTTGCTGTTGCTGCTGCTGTTGCTGTTGCTGTTGCTGTTGATAATAATAGTGCCAAATGTGAGGACTGTATGCTTGGTTACTCTGCATGTGAACATACTGCATGTTACTTTGTGGTGGATATGCATAAACTTGCGCTTGAGGATAAGGAACAGATTGGGAACCCGGTTGAGGAGCAGATGCAAAGTTCCGCTGAGGCATATTTTGTGTGGGCCAGACATGTGTACTCACTGGTTGCACCTGAGCAGCAGTGGCCATCTGATATTGGTTCGGTGCTAGGTTACCTGATTGCACCTGTGGGTTTTGCCAAGACTGAGAGTAACCTTGACCCATAAGCATTTGCGAGTGCATCGCAGATGATTGTACCTGCTGATGTGGAGAATCTGCCACTGTTGAGGCTGTTGGGTTTGAGGAATTTGCCCAGTATGATTTGTCTGATACTGGTTTCCATCATTAACAGGTCTAGAATCAGATGGACTACTAGTAGGAATCAATGGCTGTGAATGTGGTTGTATTTGTAGGGAACTTGGATCAGTTTCCATATGTAAAGGACCATGGTTTGTCTGAACCTGAACTTGGGTAGAGTTGTCAGATTGTGTGCATGTCAAACCGGATAAAGAGATTCCACTACTAGAACCACCATTTGATGGAGGTCTTCCTTGAGTTTCATAGTGGTGAGATGTGGTCAGGGTGGAATCCCGTGATTCATCTTCCATACAATTTAATGAAAGATTCTCCAGTGAAGGTGGCCTCAGATCATTGTTGGGTTCATTATCCGTCTCTTTTTGGATTTCATTTGCTTCTTCCAACTGCTGTTCAGTTACATCTTGTCCGGACTGTTCTACTACTTTGGGAGATTCAAGTTGAAGTCTTTCCTTCGTTCTATGGATATCTTCTGATTGGACCTCATTACTGACAGATTGGTCAGGCTCAATATCAGGATTTTCCGGTTGTGATGGTTTCTGATCTGGCATTAAACGCTCAATCGAACCACGAGAGTTGTCATCTCTAGAAGCATTATGGGGCAGAGCTATGAGCATATCCTGTCTCCCTGATGTGTGATCATATGAGGAGGTAGGTCTCATTAAATGAGGAAATAATTTTCTGTGACGATCCCATGCCTTCATGATATCATGGATAGTCCCACAATGGTCCACAAACTGCTGCCAATAAAGATTCATAAGTAGATAATATAGGTAAATAGAGATATAAATAATTCTCCTAGCATGGATACATGGAAATATTCCACATTAAAAGAAAATATGATACATAGTGTGTTTTCTCTCACTCATTTCTTTTGATGTTGGCATACATTAGTACCATACGGTGAAGCTGGGGCCAGCAAGGATGTCGGGCTGACAGAAACATAGTTTCACCAAAGCAACCAATCTGTTACATGGATCTGAATTTTGTGATTTAGATTTGTCACTAAGAACTATTATTGTAAATTTTAATTTAGGGTTCAACAGATCTTAAATTTACATGAAAATGCAGTAATATTATAGGCTGAATAGATTGCAATGGTTTTAATTTCCTTGGCTTAAAAAAATATTAGAGGCAATAGCATTTCTCTTCTTCAAAAGTATGTAAATTGGTGACCTTTTACAAAATTTCTCCATGCTTTATTGAAGATCCTCGAATGAATTGTGAACTTCAGCTAAACAACATTTAGGTGAGTTCCAGTGTTGTTCCATGAAAATAGAACTACAAACTCTACTACGTTTCTAAAACCTATACTTACCTAATTTAATAACATACTCTTTCCAATTATCAACCTACTTTACTTCTCAAAAAAAAAATTATCAACCTACTCGAGTAAATATCAAAACTCAAATTTAGAAACTACCTACGATTCCAACATACTCAAATTCAGAAACTACAGAAAGCAAATCAAAACTCGGATTTTGAGTTTTAGATTCATGCCTCAATTAGGGAACTTTGCTAACAATCTAAAATTCTGGCAGGAACTCATGTATTGAGGGAAAATCAACCTTAATGGGTGGGAAAAAAGGGGAGGAAAAAACCATACCGTGAGAAGGTTTTGGTGGGTTGGAAAACCCACTTGTCCATGGGAATCTGTTGGACCTAAGTGTGGGCCTCCAATTAAACCTGAGTTGGACTTGCTCAATTCATAATTCTCTTTTGAATGATTTATATCTTAAACCAATTGGAATAGAAAATACGTTTGATGAGTTCAAAGAGAAATTTGACCTCTAAATATAAGCTTGATATATGCTCACAATCTTCAGAGCTCAAGCCTTGAGATACATTTGGCCCTGGTGATAAAGCATTGGCCACAATAGAGTCTACAGCATTCATCTTCCTTGGCCCTCTGTGCATCATCTCAAAGTTCATTAATTCCTGCAAAGTTAACTTACATCAACAAGTTTCTAAAGAACCCATACAGTTCATAATAACAAAGACATCTCCAATACCAAATAAAGTTTGGACTTGTAAAATTTAGTCTTCTACTATAAATTGGTGTGTTTTTCAAGCATATATGCACTCTGGAGTCTGGACTGTCCAAATGTTGACACTAACCATGGATTAGAAAGAAAATACAATACACAATATTCTGACAATCACGTCGGTCTTCTTAATGCAGTATCGAGTATTGACCACTGAAGTGGACAGATAGGATCCTATCCAAATAGAAGATCTAATTGATGTGTGTGCTTGTCCAAAATATTTGAGGTTTGCATTGTAGCTAATCCAAGAGGTCACCTAACAATTTTAACACTCCAAATTGATGAATTTCAATAATAAATCATTTGTAGCTATGTTGATTTCCGATAGCTAGCCATTGCATATTTTTTTCATAGGGGCTATCGATCAAATGGTTTGGAGTTGTCTGAATAGTGTACCCTTCAATGAATATGTCAAAGGCAACTAAGGCTACTAAGGTGAAATCAAATTGCTAAAAGGGAGGGAGAGAGGAAGACCCAAATGAAAGTGGATTGAGATAGTGAAAGGATATAAACACACTTTCAATAATAGAATGTGTGGCTTTGAAGTTGTCTTGTTTCCCCTTGACTTCCCTTTCTTCTTTTCTTTGTTTAGTTTCCTTTGCCAGTCTTCTCGACCGCCTAATGAAATGATTTTTACTTACCAAAAAAAAAAATGTGTGGCTTTGAAAAGAATTGAATGGAAAACAAAATTCGTTTAGCTGACCACAAATCTTTGGGATAAGGGTTTGATGATGATGATAGGTTTAGGTGAAAAGGTGGGGTTCTGAATCCACATCTACAATATGGCCACACACAGACTTTACCACCTCACTGAGATGGCACCCTCTTGTAGAATGTTAGTTCTAAGCCCTTGCTATGCTCATTTTAGTATTTTCCTAGATTACATTGCACATTTCTTATGGTTGTTCATGTTTTCAAAATATTTCCATAATTTTTTTAAAAATTTACATTTCCACCCTAATCAAAATATCTCTATGGCATATTTTTATTTCCTAATAACTTGAAATATACATAAATCAAAATCTAAAACCTTTGGATGAGAGTGCTATTAATCCCATATCTGTAAATCAATAACTAATATTTCAAAAAATTAGAAAGCTATCTCACCTTCAAGTTTTTTGGCATTGCCACCGACTTACCCACTTTCAATGATGTCGTGTTACACTAAAACACCCTTCAATTATAATAGGAATAGTGACAATGATAGTGATAGTAATAGTGATAATGGAGATGATGATGATGATAGAAACACAATGTGAATCATATTTTTCTAGATGGACATTGGGTAATAATAGATCAAGAGGGATAAATACCTCTAAAAGAAGTTTGCACTGAGGCAACAATTTAATACCCTCGATTAAGATGTCTCTAGCAGCATCTACATTACTAGTAACCTACTAACAAACACAAGCTGTTAGAAGAGTCAATGACTACATTTGAGTCAAAACAAATATCAAAAAGAAAATACATCTCACAACTTAAAGAGAACATTTTTCTCAAAGAAATTCCTGAAAGAGAAGATTTTTTATGATCATTCCAAAAGGAAAGTATAAGCATCAAAGTTCGCACTCAAAGTATGTTCAGAGTCTAATTTGCAAGCAACATATCAAACTCAAAACTGACTCCAACTGATCCAGTTGATTTAAGTAAATTAATAAGGATATAAATACCATAATAGGTGATTTGTGTGCAAAGGTAGTTGAGATTCAGTGGCACAATTGTTCCTTCGTAGCGAGAATTAGGAAATATCAGAAGGAAGTTTTTCCTAGTCCTTTGGCATTAATTGGACTCTCCTAAGTAGCCTTTTCAAGCTTCTAAATGGGTAGATCTTACTCAGCAGATTAACTACATTTTATATGTTTTGGATGTATTTACTTACTTTTCAATGGCATTTAAATGTTCATTTTCAATATTATGGTGGCCAAAAAAAATAAATAAATAAGGTCCTATTCTTTGCAGATTTCTTCCATTACTAGTATATTGACCAACCTGGAAAGAAAGGAACTGCCACATTTTTTAAGATAAAGCAGAGGTCTTATAGTACGCCTTTATGTAGATCAAAGCTTTGTCTTACAATTGGTAGTCAGGTTTGAGTAAGTGTTTAGATGGGAAGAACTCATAGATGGTTTTTCACAAGTTTTTTTGGCATTTTGGTTTTTAATTTTGGGAGTAAAGAGTGAGGATCCTCCTCACTAGCTAATGTTATTTTGTACTCTATGTAAAGGTGGTTTCTTCCCTATAAAGTTAGTTAAACATAAAAATAAAGAAAATGGAAAAGTGAGGTATATTTCAATTTTGAGGTGGTATCTGGCCTTTAGATTATTTTTAAGATACCATCGTTATGATGAGGGTATCTTTGCAGATTGCACTAGCAATATGAGTTGTATGTTTGGGATTACTCATATTGGATTCTACTGGGAGCCTAATCTATCTCTACAACTACAAGTATTTAGGACCCTGTGAGAGACAAAAAAATTAACCTGTTGGGATAAAATCTACATCACATTATGGTGGAGGCATTGCTGATCACCTCATTTATCAATGGAAATTCCAAATGGGTACATTACAAGTAAAGAGCATGGGAAGAATGTCAAGCCTTCTATATTCATCCTAAATTTGCAAGGGACCATTTTTGGCATTAATTTTTTCTAGATATTGGAAGGTATTCTATTCTTTGAACAGGCAGACCATTCCAAAAAGCTATAAGGCGCCTTATGGTTGAATGCATCTAGAAAGAGTTATGAGATATCAGGATGGAGGATTTTTGCTAGCAATTGGGTCTGTCATCCGTGGTGAATTAGCTTATAGCCAATCAAATGGCTAGTTGATGTACCTTTTTTGGCAACTTTTTTTTTCTCTTTTTTGGGGAATGTTTTCACTCAGTATGTTTATCCATCCTTACTTAGTACATTTTGGTTATTCCCCAAGTGTAATACATTTTTGTTATTCTTGAATATAATATATTTTAATCAATCTTCTTATCCAATGTGAACTAGCTTAGGAAAGCTAGACTCACTTTTCCAATCTTTTTGGCATCTATTGGACCCTACCTTGTTATGAATTGTCCAAAGTTGACAAACATAGCCCTTTGCTTCTAGAGGGAGAATTTAGTGGATTGGAGCTGATACTATCTGTGATTTGTTGAATTTATGGAAGAAGAGAAATAGGAGAACCTTTGAAATAAAGAAAAGCATAGTACAAGAGATCATAATTAGCACTAACGAACGCATTACTTTTGGCCCAAGTTAGTCAAGAAATTTTGTAGAGTTCTTTTTTTTTTTATGGTTTTGTATTTATATGAGACCAGATATTGATGAAGGAGGGAGTTTCTTCACATTTTTGCCATCCGATGATTGTGTGTGGTCTAATCTGTATATCTTGACCAGAAGGGCCCGAGTCTTGGATGGTCTTCTCAACTACCTATCACTATCTGTACGTTTGTTCCCTTTGAATATGCAATCTTTATACCTTAGAGAAAATAATTAAATAAATAAATAAGCATTACATTACTAAGAAAGCAAAGGAGTGCAAAAAAATGATGAGTTTGGTAGCCTACCATGTATTTAAAACGATAAAATTGAACATAAAGATTGGAAAGAATATGTGACTTCTGCTTCTCTTTCGCCATTTCAAGCGCTTTTTCATAGATATTGAAGGCTGCTTCAGTATTGCCCTGATGAATGTGAAAAAGCATTTGGTGAGTAACCCTTCTCCTCCACCAAATACAAGATCTTTAATAGGTGAAGCTACGTACCAAACGTTTTTCCATATTAGCTTCTCTTGTTATATTTTCAATCAAGTCAGAGTCTATTTCTGAATCACATTTTCGAAATGCAGCACGGGTACCTAATACATCTCCTATTTTCTCCTTGAACCTAGCACAAAAAAGATGGATTGCTGGCACTCTCTGCAAAATATTCAAAGAAGATCATAACATCTCATGTGGAATAATTCCCAAAACCTATAATGCAAGCATTAAACAAACATGAATTTTTTTTGGAATCTAACTGTAATGTGGAAGTTATCAATAAGGGGGCGGCTATTTGCACACACAGAAATGGTTCAATGCACCCATTTAAGTGACTTTTGCAAAAAAAATCAAATTACAATTTCGCCCTTTTTCATTTTGACTTATTGCACCCACAACCACCAACCTATCCAAAACCTAAAACCCACTTCCTCCTTCCTTCCTTCATCCTTCTTCTTCCTTCCTTCCTCTTCTTCTTCTTCCTCTTCCTCCTCTCTTCATATTCATCTCCTTCTGAGTTTGGTGAAAGGTTGAATAAATGGAGATTAAGTTTTAGGATTTTTTTTTTCAAATAAATCTTATTTTTTTTTAAATTTCTTTTACTTTTTTTGCATATAATCATCAAGGAAGATAGAAAACCATTTTAAAACCTCAAAATGATGATTTTGACAATTCTATTTAGTAGGTTTTACACCGAACTTGTTTTCGTACATTCGGTAGGTACCTACCGAATATTACCAAACAGATTCGATAGGTACCTACCAAACATTACAAAATCGATTCGGTAGGTACCTACCAAAAAGAACTGTCTCATGTGAACAGCTTCGACTTGATTGGAAGTGTTAGGATAAGAAAAATAAGTAAGATCAAAGCTTAAACTCTCATTGAGACCTTTCTAGATGCAAAGAAGAAGAAGGGGAATAAAAATGGTTTGGTACCTTTAGGTGGGTGAAATAAGCAATTTAGGTTAAAGTACATTTAATAGGTGTGTGTAGATAGTTATTTTAAAGTTAAGGTGCGTATCGCAAGAAATGAGCCATTTTGGTGTGTGCAAATAGCCGGCCCTATCAATAATATAAGAATTTTATAAAAACACTAGAGTAATTATGGTAGTTTCCCTAGAAAGTTTCTACTACACATTTCAATGCAGAAAAAAAAATTCAACCAAGCATTTTATTAGAAATGGGAAATATGAAACAATATTTAGACATTCTACAAATACAACTGTTACGATAGTATCTCTCTTGAAGATTGAATTTCACACTATGCTCCCACAGTTTCTCTCCCATCTTTGATAGACTAATAGTTTGGTATCCATCTGCACCAAATCCGTAAATAGCCAACAAAACCTCATCTTTTCCAGATTCTACAATAGCTACCAGTGAAAAGATTTTTGTTTTCTTGAGTTGCTAAAAAAATATAGCTCTATAAAAATTAAAGAGTTCTCCTAGGATCATGACAAAAATTTACAGAAAATTTACTTAAAGAACCCCGGCGGAGGGACTTTTTTCTAAATAGTCCCTAAGTTTTGGGCGGTCTCTTAATAGTCCATGTAGTAAACTTTTGTTTTCTTAATAATCCCTAGACCTCATCTCCCACATTTCTCACAATTGAATACCCTAACCATTCAAACTCATTGTTTTCATCCAAAAAAATTGGATTTTTGGCATCTCAATCGAGTTTCAGGGACTCCATTTGGTCGGAAAGTATTTAAGAAGGTAGAAGAAGTTATTTTCAAGAATTTTTTCAAACATTTTGAAGATGTATGTAAAAAAAAAAACTAGGGTTTTTTCACTTTTCTTCTTAGTTTTTGGATGAAAATCAATCAAGAATGGTTCTTTTGGTTTAAAATCATCTAAACAAGTTGTTATCTCAAGTTTTTAGTTGATCTTTCCATGTATTTTAGTCAAAAATAAACTCGAAAATCGAAAATTGGTGGGTTTTACTAGTGTCGAGTTCACCATTTTATTTATTGTCGAGCTCGACAATAAATAGTGGTGAGTTCAACAAATAAAAGTTGTGAACTTGACAATAAATAAAAAGCAGTGAGTTCGACAATAAATAAAAAGTGGTGAACTTGACAATAAATAAAAAAGCGGTGAATTCACCAATAATGAAGGATCATTAAGAAATAAAAAGTTTACTAAATTCCCTATCAAGCTACTGCCCAAAACTTAGGGACTATTTAGAAATAAATCCCTCCGCCAGGGTCCTTTAAGAAATTTTCCCAAATTTTATTAAAATATTTGTTCAAATCACATCACATTTTAAAACTCCAAATGAGGGATTGTATCAGTTATGACATATCAACCATGTATAAATCAGCTTTCTGATCTCTGAGCTACATGGCAATAAATGTAGAGAGATTCTATTGTCACACCAAATTTTGCTACCGCCACCCCAATTCATAGCAAATCACCAAAGAATTAGCACAAGTCTTGAGGTGGCATTAGCAAAAGTTTGATGTGGCAATAGAAGCTCTCCAAATATAACTTCAAATATTGGTAATGCCATACCATTCATATAAATCAGTTTTTTAGTCATTCTCCCAGTATCAACCTAACATCAACCAAAAGTAAAAGATGCAATGGCTTTCCTTTGAAACAAAAATCCATGAATAATACAATGGGTAAGACTAATGGAAAAGCAGTAACTTGGAAACTGATCAAAGATCATTGACCCCTGTTATGCTAATCAATACCTTTAGAAGAACCTCTGCTGCTCGAGAAAGTGCAAAGTTTGCTATCTCTCTTCCTCCCTTGGTTTCCACGAGCTCCACATAACGCATCCAGAATTCAGCATAATTAGCACATGGAATTAGGCATCTTTCATAAAGTTTTACTGTCTGTCAAAGAGAAGAGATGTTTTAGATATTAATTAGAGCCATAAGTCTACTTAAACACACCATAATAGAAGAAAAAATCTATACCCAGTCAAAATCTCCTTGCTTCTCAACAAAGTCCAGATAATGATGCCAATTTTCAAGCTGACTGATATCGAGAGGCTTTACATGGAAATAAGACCTCCGTATACAGCTCTCGAAGCCACAAATGGTTGCATCCAGCAGACTAGCTTTCTGATAGAGCTGTTCACCCGTAGATAAATATTTCCGTAGTAGATTAGAATCATGCAAGCCCACTGTTGGATTAAGAAGCTCTCTTATTACACCGAATATTTCTGCGTCTCCATAAGTGGTTGTGTCTGCAGTTTCAGAATTTGGTGTAGCTTCTGATTGTATTTCTATGGCATCATTACCCTGAAATTCCATCTCTTCTTTCCAAATGGCAGACAAATTTTTAAAGCTGAAGAAAAATGTGGAAAAAAATGTCCGGTAAGTAGAGTCATACATAAAGGTAGATACGTATGAAAACCAATACAGTATGTCCCACTTTGCTACAATTTGCGGGGGATAAACATCCCCTCCAACTACAGTGGAGTGAGGTCCACTTTATTGCTTTTCTTCTTCAACCCCCTCCAACTTGCTATTTTTCCTCTTTTAACCCCTAAGCCTCGAAGAATAATACTCCTCCAACTTTAATATTTTTCCGCTTTTACCCCCTTAACCCCAAAGAGAATGCCCGTGGCAAGGGCGAACTCTAGTAAAATAACAATACTCTCATGTCAAATGCATATGTGCAACTGTACAAGTACTGTATGAATACTAATCATGGTTCAAAGTTCCATGCAGTTTTGGAATGTTTCAGTGCAACATTACAGTTTCAGCTAAGACCAGAATGAAACATTGACTCGAAAACACTTAATGCTTCGGGAATGTTTCGAATGTCTCGGAATGTGCCAGACAAGACTGTTTCTGTTTTCCTACCGACCAAAACATTGCATGAAACCAAGATTTTAAACCTAGGATATAATAACCAAAGCAAGACCTATAGAATTTTTCCATATTACATGGTGAGTAAAAACATGGGCAGTGGAAGCCCAACCATCAAAGGTCAAGTTTGGCAACAAGAATATTATACCATACTAAAGCATAAGCTAGCATTTTCTACCGTTGAACTTCAAGGGTCATTCTATTGAATTTCAAACTCACATTTGAGACTTATGACATACCTATCATAATAGCTATGTAATTTTTTCGTTGGAAATTTCAGAGTTCGGATGTAGATATGTGCCAGGGAGCTCCACTGCTTCTGAGAATACTCAAATTGGATATATTTATCCCACAAGAGATTGCACCGGTAGTCCTTTCCAACAAATGATAAACCTCTATCAAATAATCTGTTAAGACAATTTTACGAAAGAAATAAATTGTCATAGAATTCATCAAGTTTCTGCCATACACAATTAGTAGACTCAAGAACAGAGGAGAAACCACAGCAAATAAGGGTAAATAGAATCCTTTTACTGAAGCATCCTGTTATCTCAGTAGAATAAGTTGTAGCAAAACATATAACAGTATTTCCCCTTCATTCAATATACATTTCAACTAAAAGTATAGTGCTTTATGCACTAGGATAAAAAATGTGCAGGAAATCTTGGTTTTAATTGAATTTTTCTTGCATTATACAGAAAATGCCCACTTAACTAAGTTGGCAATGTCCTGTAATGTTGAGTAACAGATCTTAGGTTCAAACCGGTTTACATTGTTGAGTTACTGATTTCATTAAACCAGGCATACCCAATGACAAAACCAAACATTTCGTAGATTCCTACTTGTCTAAGTTGAAAAGGATTGTGCGATAAGTCCAGGGTATTAAATTTCAATTTCAGCCCCAAGTGATAGGCCTAGTGACAAGCCAAGCCTTGATAAGCTCCTCAGGAAGGGTAGGTCAAGTGATTGAAACCCCACGAAGCAATGAATTCCTTGGGGCCACCCTCCAGGGTCCTGTTGACCCTCGACTCAACCAGTTGTACGTAGGACTTTCCAAGGGAGCGGTGCGTGTGATCATGGGATTAGTCTTACCCAAAGGGTGGGGATACCCACGATAAGCACACACAAAAAAAATCGATTTCGGACAACCTAGCAATGGAATTATTTTGATCAGTCTGCAAATTAATATAGTTTTCATGGAAATGGTATAAATGTTGGGAAAATGATGGAAATATTGAGGAAATTTTCATTGAAATTGTAAGAAATGACAAAAATAAAAATTTTTTAAAAAAAAGGGAAAATGCACTCATATGTTATCAAACTACAATCAACAACTATGTAGAGCTAGCATATAAGAGCCTGACAACCTAAAACAACAATCTATTTTGGGCCAGGCAAGAAAGGGGTTAGTGGTCATGACGAAGGAGGGTTCAACAAGGTTTGAACCTTGGTCATGGGATCAACACTCTACATGCCTTACCAACTTAGCTAACTTGGCAACCTCAAAAAGAGGGAGGGTGCAACACAAGGACAGCCTAAAACAACTATTTTGCATAGAAATGCAACTAATGTCCCATTAACTAAATGCATTTTAATATGTAAAACACTTGCTCAAATGAAATAGGTAGTTAAGTACTACTATCACACACATCTTTCGAAATTCAAAAGACCTTTCTAAGAAGGGTTTTTTATCTAACAAATAAATGTCCTTGATCCTATCACATGCTAGAATATAATGTGGCATACGATATTTATTAGCCAGTCAATTCCATCTGAAATTGAGTATATCAGAAGTACCACAAACCTGGTAAGTGCTAACTTATAATTATCTATTTAATAAAACACGGCGATGGGTCCCACTCCAGCTACAATTGTGGGGTCCACACTACCACACTTTATTGCCTTTCCTATTCACCCCCTCCAACTTTATTGTCTTCCCTCCCGCGCCCCTGATTTTTCAATAATATCCCTCCAATTTTACTATCTTTCCTCTTTTACTCCCTTTTCTTAATAATACCCCTCTAACTTTATTATCTTTCCTCTTTTACCTCTTTAACCCCAACGAGAATGCCCATGTCGAAAGCACGGGCAAACTCTTCTTACTGCTAAAAGTATAGTTTTGAGTTGCTAATAGAACCTCGCCATTGGGAATAATATCTAGAGCCTATAGTTTATTTATAGTTACATTTAATTTCATAGCACCTGTTTACCTTCGAACATCCACTGGATCTTCAAATAACAACATACCAAAGCTACAGTAATCGACCCACAGATCAACAGAGTAGGTTGCTGATTGCACTGCTCGTTCATAAACTTCAACAACCTTCTCCCCGGTGCTTGAGCGTGCCTTGTGAACAGCATACTTCTTCCAGTAACCATAGCACAAAGGAAACTCGGACAAGAAAGAGTCATACACTAGACAGATCTTCTCTATGTTAACCTGCAATAATTACACAAAAAACCTTACATACTATCCAGATTTTCAGTAAGCCTAAAGAGTGATGGGAAGCTTTTCATATCATCGCCTCATTGAATCGAAATCAAATCAAAATTGCATCTTCAAGAGATAAAAGACTTCACCAATTCAGAAAGTTGGTCCATTTATAATTTCTCAATCAGGGATCGGATTATTTGGATACTACTTTCACTTGCAATACGCTGGGGTCTTTGGAAGGAAGGTAATAGACGGGCATTTAAAGGAAGAGAGGGGAACTTCATCACTTCATTTTGGGTAACAAGTCTCTCAATTAATTCTGGTCTAAATCTTATAAGAAATGTGAAGGTCTTTTCTTTAAAGATTCCTTTTTAGATGGGGGCATCATTTTCAGAGGAAGGTCTCCCAGACCTCCATTCTGTTGTATTTTGGCTCATCTTTATTATAATTCCAAAATTTTACCGACTAAAATGGTAATAGTTAGTTGACACCTTCATGGATAAATATTCCATCAAGGGAATCAAAAGTCTAGCCAAGAGAGACTACTGTGAACACATGCAATTATTAATTGCATAGCATATGTTCAAGTGAAAGTCCTTTTTCAAATAAAGGGAATGGTATCTAATTTTTATGATACTCTATGGTGGAAATTAGGTTGTTCCCATGTGATTAAGGGATGTAATTATGGGCGTCAATAACCCTGAATGGTACAACAACCTGAAAGAGAACTCCATGTCATCCATGGTTGAATTGTGTTGATTGTATCATAATAGTTAAAACATTATGCATCCACAGAAGCTCGAGTTTTTTTTTTATCTTTTTATTCTGTGCTTGATATAAAACTAATATGACCTCCCACCATCCCATGGGTCCGAGATGAGTAATCATTAAAACATAAGCAAAAAAGTTATTAAAAAAATAATAATAATACTACCTCAAAGCATCTAACATCCAGGGGTGTCAACTGGTTGAGTACATTGGACATCTTTAAGCAAAAAAATACAAATCACATATGTGTGTTGTGTTTTTCCTTTACAGATTCCACTAATGCAAAGTATCATCTAGAAGGAAAAGAAACAAAAAGAGGAAAGAAGAATTTTTTTTTTTTTTAAAGTACTTCATCAGGGTTAAAAACACAACAAAGCCTTAGTAGTTGTTTATCCTGGAAGAATATAAGGCTAGTTGTTCTCAAAATTTGGACTATACTAGTTGTTTTTAACGAATAAATCATTCAAAAGAAGCCTGCGTTGTAACAATGTGAAAGAGGGATTTTCAAGCACTCAAATGAAGGTTCACACATGTGGTCAACATAAACCCACACATATCGACCCACATTTAAAACAAACAAAAAAAAGAGCTGTTTTGCCTCATTTCATCAACAGTACTGAAACATTACAAAGTTTTTCATAGTGTGATACCACAGGTGTCATAGCACACTTAAATTTCATATTTTGGCCGAAATACTAAATGTCACTTTTTGATACCATGACTGATAAGAATGTAATACTTGCAAGAGTTACACAGTTTTTAAATTGTTCTGATTTTAAAAGCGAAAAGTCCTAAATATTAGAGAAAGTCAATTATTTTCCTGGACGAGGCAATCCAAACTAATCTATTATAGAATATAAATTAATATATTAAGAGCCGGTACTTTATGAGTGTTCAAGAAGAATCGTACAGATAGCAGTATATTATGTCAGGTGCTGGTTACGTTATTATTGATGCAAATTCAAGCTGGTTGTTTAAGAAGAGAATACAGAACATGGAATATAAGTTTCAGAGACTAAAGATAGTGGCAGAAAACATCACTTACAGGTGATGACTTTTCAACCTCTGCTATAAGTGAAGTCCATTCATCAAAGTTTGCTGGGCTTGGAACATGCAATGCCTTAAGTTTGGCCTCATCAAAATCAACTACATAGGAAAGACCACTGGATTATTAATGTAGAGAGCTAAATAGGCAATCAAAAGATCTAAGGATCCAACAACAAGAACTATATTTATTTTTTTTAATTTTAAAAAAGGACACTTACACCTTCAAGAAAAAAAACACTAAAATTCAGCTCAAAAAAAAAACCGAAATACATCCAAAATAGTCAAATTTGTTGACAAAACTTGATCTGAAGATCAATTTGAGAGCTCTAATTCAACCAAAGACGTCAAGTCTTCTTACAAACTCAATTTCTAACTCTTACTATGGCTGGGCCGTCCGTCCCCCTCCCCCTCCTTTATATAGCTTTTAACAAGCTCTAAATAGATTAAACTCCCCCAACCACCAACATAAATTGACTCCTAGATTCTAATCCCCCCACACCAATAGAAAATAACAAAACTTAAATTTTCATCGAAAATACCCAATCATTTCATCTTCCCACAAAACTCACATTTTCCCATTTCCTTGAAACCACAAAATCAACTAATGTGGCCCTCCATCTACCCACCCCTATTGTGGATCCTATTTGGTTCGTTCTTTTATGCCTCTTCAACTCTCTTGATAACAAACTTTAAAACTCTTCTCATTTGATTAACTTTCAAGCTTAATTTACTCGATTTCGGCTTTTGGGCTTTCAACTAGTGGAATTTGAATGTCAAGTCAAGCAATTCCAAACATTCTTCAGAATTCTTGATAAAATTCACATACCCAAGTTACTGAGTATTTTTATTATGTAATTCTTCCATACAGTATTTGTGTCTGGCTTTTTCATTACAATCACTTCAATAAACCAAATATTATGGCCACCCAATTACACAGCACTATTGACATCTGGTTGTGATGAGACGATGAAAAATTACTGAAATTTCACTTATTTCACTTGAATCACTTGAAATAAGATCAGGCCCAATTGCTTCATTGGGTTCCATGTTGGAATTATCATTTTCAAGGTGGTCGGAGGGTGATAATCACTAGGCTCTTGAAACATATATGAACCAACTCTGAATAATCTAGATCAACCAGATCTAGAGCATTGTTTCCAAAATCAATGGAATCATCTGAAGAGTATTGAGTTTCTCAAGATTCTGACAGGTCTTCTTCAGAATTTACATTTTTAAATTCACTTGAGATTTCAAAAAATTCAATATTCTTACTAGAATTTTCATCTACGTCATTGCAAATAATTTTGAGTGATTCTAAAAATTCATTTTCTTCCGTTTGAACTAGAAAAATATTTTTGGTCATGTTTTCTTGACCTCCAATATCCTCAATTTCATCCTTAATTTCAGAATTAGGACAAACTACACCATCTTGATCATCATACTTTTCAAAAATAGGAGGATAATTGAGATCAAATCCTAGATTTTTTCAGAAATGGTGCCATAAAAATCATCTCCTTTTTATAAGCTTACCTAATAGGTGATCCGTCCTCATGGATGGTCTTACCTTTAGATGCTTTGAGCACTTTAGTTGTAGGCTGCTAACATCACTTAATGAACGATAAAACAATTCCAAAGTCCCTCCCTCACTCTCACACACACACAATCGAGAAAAAGTGAGCTATGATTAAGGCTGTGTAATTTTTCCTATTTAGTGGTGTTCTCATATTATATCATCAAATCCTACCGAACCCGATAAAGATATCAGCCAGACACCCACAAAAAAGTAATCACAGTTCTACAACACATTCAAGATTTATATTGTTCAAAATATATAAATATTAAAATCAGAGTTTAAGTTAGGATTAATCAACTAGTCAAAATCATCAAATCCAATGTCATCCTTATTAATTGATGCTTCATTAATAAAATGGTCAACATCATCTTCATCAAGATCAGCTCCACTTACTAGTGAATCAAGGTTGTTAGTCGTGAAATATACTACTTAATCATATAATTAGTGATTTACTAACTTAGTCCGTAAAAGTCGGGACTAATTAAAAAGTGCGATTAAATCAGTGAAGGAAAAAAAATCATAATTTAATCACGACTTTTTCAGTAAGTCACAGAATTTAGTGACTATGGACTATGGTTTCTAGACTGATAGTGTATCCATCACTCTCTATGGTTGAACTCATTGGCATGAAGCCAATCTATTTCGTGATATCTTAGTTTCTAATCTTATATCGGATCCATAGTCACCAAATTCAGCCAATTATTGAAAAAGTCATAGTTAAATTGTGACCTTTTCCTTCACTGATTTAATTGCAACTTTTTCAATAAATCCCAATTTGTAATTGAAGTATATAACAACAAAATCTATAAAACAAAATTTCAGTTAAAACCCTTTTTTTAATTTCTTCTCATCTCTTCTTCATGAATCTTCAATTAAAATCAAGAACCCATCAGAGAGAATCAATGCCTGCAAATTCAAATTATCATCGGCCCCATTATGGAGCTTGAAATAACACTCTACATATAATTCAAACATCTTAACTGTAGTTTCAAGAATTCTACACGAATAATACATAATCTTCAAGAACTAATGAAAATTGAGAAGAAAAAAATTTCTAAGGGACGAACCTGCGTCATTTAGAAGATCGGATTGCTTGGGTGAATCCATTGGATTGATCTCGGATCAATCTCCCTTTTAATTTTGTTAGTTTCTTCTTCTTCTTTTTTATTTTCGCGGGAATCGAAAACCCTAATCTTTCCCAAATGGGCGGGAGATTTATCAGCAAGAGGCAAGAGCTCTGGCGAAATCAAATGGTTTCTATAGAGAAAATGCACGGTGGCTCATCCTCATGAAATCCATCACCTATTATTAACCGTTTGATAAGTATATTTTTTCTATAAAAAAGAAAATCTTTTATCAATTGGGCCCACTGACCCATTAAAGCTATCAAGAGCAAAGTAACCAAGTTTGGATTTTGGGCAATTATTCGACTAGGTCAATTCGATTCAAAGCATGATTTTAAAACTCATCCGAGACCAAGACGTATCGTCCGAGTTAACTCGTTATCGAAGCTGAATGAGACCAACTCACAAGTCACCTTTTTGACCAAGATTTAATACTTTACGTTCAATTTTTTGAATGAGATGTCTCAAACGTATCGAAAAATTCATCCGAAACGACTCAATATCAGACCTGGATGAGACAAGACGTGAAACCTAATTATAAAACTATGATTTAGAGGCATTGAGTGTAATTTTGGAGAACCACACTTTAAAGACCAACTCCATTGGTCCACATGGTACACTATTCTCTTTATCTCTCTCTCACACTGCATATATCAAGAGGTTACTTAGTTTCGAAAACATGACAAGGTAGCAAACCCCTATCACTAATTTTCTCTCCCACACTTATTATTTTTGTTTCCAAAATTAACTCTGATTTTATTTTGTCCTTTGTCCTTTTTCAAGTTTCCAAAACTACTCCTTTGTATCTTGTGAGTGTTGAGTGCACTCGACTTGGTTGATTCATTCCTAAAACTCTTTGTAATCAACTCATGTTGTTGGCTTAAATATTAAGACTGAACAACTTGAAAAATAGACCACATCTTATTAGACACTTTGCATGAATTATGAGATAAGTAATATTTTTTAGAAAAAAAATATAAACCTTGATTTTTATATAATTATTTACTTTATTAGAATGCAATTAGTCAATCATTAAGTTGACTTAACTCGTTTAAGCATTGACTTGAGCATAAATCTACTGCATCTAGTTCCATGAAATAACCATTAAAATATGATTGTTATTTTGCGACAACAATGGGGTGGAATGGCAAGATGGAGTGTGATTAGTCTCACATCAGATAGGAGAACTTTCAAAACCTTAGGGTATAAGAACAAACCAGTCCTTCTTGGTACAACGCATTTTAAAATCATGTGGACTTCAACCCAAAACAACATTACAAATAGTATAAGAGCCAAGGATAGCTTTTCCTGTTTGTTGGGAGGTTGTTGTAGCCTCGTTGGTACATCACTAGCTAGAAGTGGAAAGGACTGTAAAGATGAGGGATTGAAGTGGATCTATCACGTTAAGGGGTGGAATGATAGTGAATAATGTGATTAGTCCTACATCGAACAAGAGAACATTCAAAACCTGGGCAATAAGAATAAATCATACATTACATGGTACAACGCATTTTAAAGTCATTCGGCCTTCAACCTAAAGTAGAGACTATTGTATTGTTGTTTGCTTGGGGTGTTACAATATTGTGACCACATTTTTTGCATCATCACCTGAAAAATTTATCACATAACTTGTAAGCATATATAAGACAAAGAATATTAAGATGCATTCTAGTTTGATATACATACAAATATAAATACTAACCCGTTTGCTTAGATGGAGCCTTCTTCTTAGATGGAGTCCTGTTCTTCGGTACTTTAATCTCTAACGAGCTTTTAATAAACATTTAGGTTGTCCTCGACATTGTTTGATTTTTGGATCTCACAATGGTACATCCTGATTTTTTTTTGGCACTACATTTTTATGCGCACCAAATGTGTTCTTAAATGTTCTCTCATTCTTCTTCAAAAATTGAAAATGCACCCATTTTTTCTAATTCTAAGAACACTAACTTACTAAAAAATAATCACTGCATTTGACTTTGCAGTTTGTGCCATAATTCTTTGTGAAATATATGACAACTCATTGTAATAAGTCGGGAACATGGGATCGATATCACATGAAATTGCTTTCCTGTATAAATCAAAAATTACTTCATCTATAGCTAGCATGGTCCATCTCTTCAAATAGTAATGGCATGATAAATTAATAAAATTTAAGTCATGAATTTTTTTTATAATGTGAGAGCATATGATTCCTTGGAACTTAAATTTTTACAAGTGCGTGTTATTGATCTGTTAGATTGATTATACATAATTCTATGCACCCTTTTTCTACCATCCATCTCTGTAACATTATATGTGCGAATTGTCCCATCATCTCCTTATAATTTCAATAAATGATCAATAATTCGCTTCTATTATTCTTAAAATGAAATAATACCTTTTTTGCTATATTTTGACTGTTTCACAATCTACATACCAATGGGAAAATAAGACATGTATAGTTTGTCGTGACTTATTTTTAGCCTTCATGTCTTTCTCCCTTCTATTAGCCATGACTTTTTAGTATTGATCCACAAACTCTCAAAAAAGAATAATATTAGAAAAGTAATCTTTTGACAAATTTATTGACGATATTGCTCTTCTATGGTGTGGTTCTATCCATGTAAAAAAAAAACGTGGGAATATGCTTGAATTCATTTACGATGTAACGCATACAACTCCTACAACCACTCATTATCTCCTAGTCCATAATCTTCAAGCAAAGTGTTTCAACTTTCTTCAAAAAAATTTTTATCAAATACACATTTCTTGAATCGTTGGGCGAGTGATTTGAAATCAATGAGTACTTTAGATAAGTGATTTTGATAGATGTGTCATAAACACATCATGTGATGAGATTCTGGGAATAAAATACTAACAACATTCGTAATCGTCACAAATTTATTGAAAAATATAGTCTTCGATTTTTCCCTCACATAGTTTCTAAAAAAGTATTGAACAACGAAATGAGTATCTCAATCGTTTCACCATCTAACAAACTACATAATAAAAAAAAAAGTATGGTTTATCCATGCTTATCAACGCCAATAATTGATGCATATACTATACAATTGTCTATTGTAAAAATTGTATCAAAATAAATTACATCATGAAACAGACCATGATCACGTTTTGACTTTACATCACAAAAAAAAAAAAAAAAAAAAAAACAAACATACCTCATTTATTTCACATTCTTCATTAGTTTGAAATGAGTAAAAAAAAATGTTTGTTCTCGTATTTCTTCTCCTTGAAATAATCAATGAAAGCTGATTACGTATTCTTTGTACTAGATTATTGCAATCAAACTAGATGAAATTAAGGTGTTGGGCTCCTTTAGCTTTTATACACATGCATGTATGAGAAAATCTATAATTATCGAAGTCCCATCGAGTACATTTTTTTATAATTTCAACCTGAGAAGACTAAAAGTTTCTATGAAACCTTAATAAATGTGTACAATTACAGGGGACAAGTTTGTAACTATGATCAATTACAAATTTGATCATGATTATTAGGGGGCTGCATTTTTAACCTAAGCTTTCACCCATGTTTTTTGTGATACATGACATCATCACATTCAAGCTCCCAAAATATCGTTTTTTCTCTTCTTATTTTCCTTTGTTTTTGGAGGTACTTACAAGAAATCCAAATACCAACTTCCCACATGTCTTCCTCTTCTTCACTCTCCTGAAAAATCACTTTTTGTTTTTTTTCTCCATTGCCCAATTTAAGTCATATGGCACAACCCACATGGGCTTGGCCAAGTGATGCGAGAGAAGAGGCCCATAACATTTTCCCTCATTACCCTTATAAAGCCCAAAGAAAGTCCATGAAAATCCCATGTCCTTTTTCTTTTGCTTTTAGGGTTGGATCATTTTAATTCAAAAAATGCTTTCAAAATTTTATAAAAAAGAGCCCTTCTCCTTTGAGAAAAAATTACACTCTAAGCCTTCATTTTTACCTTAAATTCTACTCAAATACTCTCTCAAGAAGCCCTATTCCCTACCCAAAAATCTATTCAAATCTTTACTCAAGAAATCTCTCTTCAACCTCCATTTTTCTCTCTTTCTTACATAATACCTATCTCAAAGAACCTCCTTTGAAACTTAAGAAAAAGAAGAAGATCAATCCAAGGTCAATGTGAGTTTTAAGCTAGTTTTATATTCTTCAATCCCCCTATCCCTTCCTTGCCCCCTCAAATTTATTTTTTTTTTTTCTTTTTAGAAAGACTTTAAGATGTGATTAATACTCTCTCTCACATTCGTTATATTAGGCACAACCCTCATGCAAGGCGTATGAGGAGGCTTGGTTGAAGGATGGGAGTTGAAACCCTCACTATCCAATGACAATATGTCACAAGTGAGATGCCCTTAGTCCCTTAAGGGATTGCACTACTAATATTCCATTGACCAACACTTTGCATGTCATACTTATTTTGTACACACTCACACCATTTGAATGGCAAAGGTAAAAATGGATCACTCTCTTTCCATGAGAATATGTCCCTAACCATTAGTCAATATTTTACATTTTCCTGAATTTATCCAATGGCAATGATGATGATGTTCTAGCCAAATTCTACTTGACACATTGCATTCCTATACAGTTTCATGCATTCTCAAGGCCAGGATGACAAGAATCCCTATCCCAATGAGATGTTCATCTCTTAGCCAACATCATCATATTTTTTCTAAGAGAACACATGCATTCATGCCATCCACAAGACAAGACATGGATTAAGGGATCCTTTCTCAATATGGATATCCTCATGACTTTAAGTCAAAAATCATTATCCCTTTTGTAGACACCCTATTTTTACACTTGCATGATTAATCAACTCGTCAACCTGATTGTGACGGTTCCTAATGATGGATGAATATTCCAATATTTTTTATTTGTTACTAAATATGTTTCAGAAATTTGGATGAGATATCTTAAGCAAGTAAAACTTTAGAAACCACACTACGCTAAGAAAATATGACTCAAAAACATATAAATTATCATTCTTCAGACAAAAAAGAAGCTTTACAAGAAAAATTACTAAAAATGATCAAATTACCAAAATACTCCGACATCAAAACATCCCTAGAGCAAACATTACGATTAGAAAAATCCTTTCGAACACATAAAATAACAAACTAAAATCAAATCAATTGTTTCGTCAATTATCACAAAATTACAAAAATGTTCTTTATAGGGTCCACAGCCATTTCTCTCAAAAAACCCATAAGTGACACAAACCGATACTCTCATTGAATTTCTTATTAAAAATTGATTTCAAAACATTTTAAAATATCGAAAAATGACCTTCAAATCAAAAGCCCTCTTTGAGGGCAAAATAGTAATTTTTCAACCTAAAAATTTTAAATTTTGAAATTAATAATTAAAACATTAATTAACGTAAAGTGAAATCTTAATAGATTGAATTAAAAATTTAAACAAATAAAATCAATTAATTAAGCCCACGAATCAAATTTTAAGTGGTGGCCCACTTATTTAAGTGGAGCCCACCTGATATTTATAAAAAATCCTTTCATTTGGGGTCCCAAAGAATTAAAAATATAATCAGGGGGTTTTTCAAAAAACTTAAAAATATTCATTATGCTTAAAAATCAGTGCTGAAGCAGTGTTGTTAGTGGCAAGTTCGGTGCCACCGAATAATTCTTGTCAACATGAGTCGTTGCCACCAAATGTATTTTTCGATTCCATAGATAGAACATAATTTTTTCAATGGCGAAAGGAACTTTTGTCAGTAGCAAGTTCAGTGTCACCGACAGATGCGAACCCACCATGGTTTTTCTTCAAAATTTGATCCAATTTTATCCCAAATTCACTTCTAAATTCATAATTAATTTATAAAGTTCTTGGCTCTACTTGATTTCTATAATCTAACACATGACCTACCGATTTCAAAACGAAATCTATGAATTTAAATCAACTAATCATCAAATTATGCATGAACTTTAAAGGAAATTTACCAAATTATTATCATGGATTTCTACAGAAAATTCTTATAACTAGAAGGTAGAATGGAGGAGATCCTACCTTTTTTTAACGTTTTCTACATGCAATAGCTTCGAAATCAATTCCCAATATTCTCCTTCGTTTACTTTTCATTTTTCTTCTTCTCCAACAAAATCATGTTTTTCCTGGATCTACGCGAAGCCTTTGATGAGACGAAACTTTCCCTCTCTTGTGTTGAGTCTTGGATCTTGCTCTATGTCTCTGGATTTAAGTTTAAAATTTTTGGGAGGCTAAGGTTGGGGTTGTAGTATAGAAAAGAGATTAAAAGAAAAATTTTGTAAAATTTTCTCTAACTATAGCATATATACTGTCTCAAGGACATAAAGTTCATTTACAAATTTTTTCTATTTTTCTTAGAAAGTCTATGTCCCAAGTTTCTTTTTTTACAAATTTATAGTCGTTTTTGAATAATTTTTTGATATGAACCTAATGGTATTCTCGGATTTTCAAGAATCATTCTCTAAAAAAAATTATTTATAAATGACCAAACTTAATCATTAATCAGAATTCCTCGAGATACATAATGAATTTCTAAGACATTACATGTGCTACTTAGTGGTTCACACTATGGATGAGTTGTGTGCAACTCATCATGACTCACTAAATTTGATGGTGGAACACATACATAAATTTTTTTGAAATTGAACACATACAAAAAACTCATGAATGCATTGAAATGAATCATTTAGACATGATCATGATATAAAATTTTAAGCAATCATTTTACACCATATGCATATCATGAAATTAACTATAATTATCATCGTTTTCTTATGAATTCTACCTAAGAAAATGCTACCACTTCTCCCCCCTCTTTGAATTCTCAATCTTCAATGACTAAAATATCCCTTAAAGTATTATGATGATGAAATGATAAAAAAAAATTCACCATTCTTAATATAAAGGACAGACTAATTACACACCACCCATTACAAGTTGCACTCCATCATAAAAAAAAATTCCCCTTTACACTCCATGGGATGATTACACTCCAAAAATAATGGAAAAAAATTACATTTATTTTCTTTTTTCTTCCCCAATCATGCCCACATTACTTATTCTTTGTTCAATCATTTTTTTATATTTATTGTCTAGTCTTTTTACAAATATCACAAATCCCTAATTGTAATCATCATGTATCCAGGTTTATAAACTAAGGAAGGGCTGGTTTTGATGATTTTAAAGCCATTGTGAGACTTAAGAAACTTGTTAGAATCCATGTTGACACTTCGGGCCAATCAGTGATCATAAAATGCCAAGAGAAAAGATTTAAGCCCATGCTTTTATTAATTTCTAAATAAAACCTAAATAGAGATTCGAAAACCAATAACTTCAATTGGTGCCGAAGAGAACATGAGTAAAATCAATCATAAGAAAAATAGAGTATGAATATAGAAGAAGCCATGGGAGGATCAAAGATTAATATTCCCCATGAATCATATGATTACAATAGTGAAGTGCAATTAGTAGATTAAAATGGAGATTTTTATTTTTATTTTATTTTATAATGTTAGAGTACAACCAACCATTGGTGGTATGCAACAAGTCAGTCCCTTGTTATAATTACCAAAATTTATAGAGAAGCACTTCTCAGATACTCTCACCAAAGTACTAAGAAATATTCAACTACCTTTTGTTTCCGGTGTGCTGGAGTAACATTGAAATTGACATTGTTTTGGGACAATAGTATGCACAGAACCATAGATGCTTTTCATTTGTATCTCAATGAAAAGCATCAATAATTCTATAGACACATCCATGACAATAATCTCCCAAACAATGTCAATTTCAATGTTACTTCGCGACTTTCCATTAATAAATGCAACAAGGAAAAATTGAGAAGCATGATTTGATATGTCATTAGTTGGTTAGAGTCGATAATATGACTGAGATCCACAACATGAAGTAAATCGACAAGACCATAATAACATCAACAAAACAAAAGCTGAGAAATCCAAATCGCAATAAAACGACTTATAAAGATATAGGATTTAAGCAAAATTAATACAAATATGAGGGCCTTTTAGTAATGCATTATCATCTAATTACATTGATTCAAATTACAATCACCAAATATTGATATTTCAAACTTTATTATAAAAGGACAATTTATTTATGAGTGGTCATCCTCGTCAGGTGTATGTGAGCCTAAACGAAACCTTATCTCTTTAGGTAGGGCCCACTTGAATTTTCAGGAATAATTGATCCCATGTGGCGAATGCACCAATTTAATATGGTTTCAACTAATCAAATACCAGCTCCCTCATTCAATGATGATAGGACGTGCAGAGTTGCTGAGCTGGCAGACCAAGTGCATGATCCACCATACGCGCATCCCAAGGATTCTTCAAGGCTTGATTTAACCGTCCGATGAACCCAGTCGTCAACCCTTCACAATAATTCAAGAAGTTTGCCACTTTCATACGGTCTTTATCTTTCCAGCACATGTCGTCAGATTCCGACCACACCCTTTCGCCGGAATTCGAAAATTGTCCGAACCCTGCAACTATGTTAACGTACTCCACTATACCGTCTATAAGCGACTTGGGTGCATCGTCCTCCCCATCCCAAAGCAATACACTTGTCATACTTTGTTGCACTGCTGATACCATTGCGTTCTCAACATTAGTGTCCTCCATAACCGAAGAACTAATCAAAATAACGAACTCTTTTTTGTCTTTAGTGGTGACAACCACCGGATGTGTCAGATTCCGACCGGATAGCCTAACTGTAACACGGTTGATTGGTTTTTTGGGAAGTTTGTCATCCGGATAGAGAATCTTTTCGGCAAATTCAGTTGTGTTGAGGACGATTCTTTCGACTTTTCCATTTGATACGAATAAGAGGGCGAACCGACGTCCCGATGGAGTGTGGTGGGCCTCGTAGTTGATGATTATTTCGAAGCCTTTCGACGCTTCATGATTGGCCCAGATAGAGATGATGGTGATGACGAAGATCGTTATGAGACGGATTACGATGCGAGAGGTCGGTAAGGTGGTCTCAGTATTGTTTGTGGTTGTGGTGGTGGTTGTAATGGTGGTGGTGGTGGTGATGAGAGGTTGGAGGAGGTGGTGGTGGTGGTCCTCCATGGAAAGTGTAATTGATTGATGATGCCAACATTGTCAAGAGATGATAAAAGGGCAATGAATGATGGGCAGTGGGCCCCACATTAATTGATAGCATGGTTTTTAAACTCGTCCGAGACCGAGGCGTATTGTCCAAGTTAACTCGGTATCGAAATCCAATGGGACCAACTCACAAAGTGTTATGAGATGACTGCATATCATAAGATAAGCGAGTCATCTTAGACGATATTTTCGATTATCTCGGACGATACGAACAATATGGACGAGACAATGTAGTAAAGTGTTTAACTCGCAAATTAAACGAGATGTCTCAAATGAGATTTTCAAAATTTCATCCGAGTTAATTGAGACAAACGAGTTATGCCTCAATCTTCTATTCTTTCACCCCTAAATCGATTTTTTTTTAATTATATATTTTTTTGGGTTTATTTTTTAATAGGAATCATTTTTGAATTTTTTCTGAATTTTTAAAATTGTTAAAAATCATTGTAACAATGTCGAATGAGACAAGATGTATCGTCTGAGTCAACTCGATATCAGAGTTGAACGAAACGAGACGAGATACCGAGTTTAAAAACCATGATTGATAGTGCTATTTATGGATTGGGTCTGGATCAGGTTTGGGTTTGGATTGGACTGGGTTTTTTTGTTGGATCTCAATATTAGGATACAATTCTGATTGGATAACAATCGGATGGGATTAAAGATTTTTTTAATGCAAAATATAAATAAGTTTGGTATATTCTTAAATTGGATTCTTTTCAATAGGACTGTCAATGGTATGGATCAGACCTGAAACCCAATCCATTTTGATCCAATAAATCCGATTCAGATCAAGTATTTGGGCACCAATTCAGGTCAGATTAGGTTAGGATCCATTTGAAAATTTTGGATTTTATTTTTCGGATTGGATCAGGAATGGAACAATGCATGGGTATTGGATTAGGTCAGATCTTAAAATAACAAATTGGATCGATCTAATAAATAAATTTCTTATTGGATCGGTATCAATTTAGTAACGATCCGATCCGCACTTGATCCATTATATATCAGCTCTTCTAAACAAAAACAAAAAAACAAAAAAAAAAAAACTAAGATTTAATTAGGAATAATGCTAAAGTGACCTCATTTCGCATTTTCCTTACGTGGTGGTGTGTATGAATCATAAATCTTTTTCATCGAGATACAAATGTAAACATCAATGATCCTGTACACACCCTTACGTCACGAAAGTGTCAAACGAGGTCAATCACGACTCTTTAATTACAGCTAAGTTCTAATTACTCCCATGTGGAGGGGGATGTCGATGTCGACACTCAACCGGTTTACTTGATAAGAAAGAAAAAGAAAAGAAAAGTATAACTTTTCTATAGAGGGTTTGACTAATAAGATTGTAACACATGTTACATAACCTAGGTTTCTTATCGATGAAAATTAGTTTTTCCTAAGGGTACAATTTGGTCCGGTTCAAACTGATAGTTTTGAGATGATTTGGTTTGGTTTAGAACAAGTTGCAGCTTGGCTCCGGGTTATAAAAATAAAGAACTGATCAATTTGGTTCGATTCTCAGATCAAATTTGTAAAGAATTGAATCAAATCGAGAATTGAACCCCTATGCAATATACACACACACATACATATATATATTAGGACATAGATTAGTGATCTTTTATGAATAAGTTAATTACTTTTTATTGATGGATTTGTGATTTATTGCATGAAATTTTATGTTTGTTTTTTCATTAAAAATTATTACTTACAATTTATAAAATATTGGCAATTCATCGAATCGAACCAAACCAAACTGACTTTAATTCAGTTTGATTTGGTTTGGTTTAAATGGAATTTGATTCAATTTTAGTTCTTATTTAGTGGAACTGACCTATGTCGGTTCAGTTCCAATTTGACCTCAAACCAAACCAAACCGGACCAAGTTGCACCCCCTAATTTCCACACCAACAATTGAGACGGGATCATGGGAAGAGATTTCTAAAAAAAACTGTTACGAAGACATTCGTTTTTTTAGAGGATATCATATTCCTTGGAAAATTAGTTATGAGAAAATGACCATTGAAATTCATTTTCCACCATTTAAGTGCACCTAGGAAAATATTAGAAGGAGATGATTTTTAACATAATTTTAAAATTTATCGAGTCAACTTCAAACTCAATTGAGTGGAGTAGATCCAACTCGCCAAGTCAGCTAAGCATATAATATAATGTTTTTGTGGTAAACAAAAATTAAATATTTCAGGCTTTAATATGAATTTTGAAATATTTTTGACTCATTCAATTTGTGAGTCCAAGTTCAATGGAGGTTTTGAATTTTAAAACAATGGTTTTTAGTTTCAAGGGAGAGGGTAATCTTGAGAGAAAGAGAATCCATTTTCCCTCCTTAGGTAGAATTGTATAAAGTCACATTAGCCGAGAATTGGAATTTTCAATTCAAATACCTAAAAATTGTAGTTTTCAAGAAATATTATTTTCCCCCCCATTTTCCATATGTAATCAACTAATCATACAAACCCTATCTCAAAAATCATTTTACAGCTAACTTGTCATAATTATTTGAGGAAACCTTAGAACCTGACAACATGTTACCCCTCTTTCTATATGAAGCCATGGCCCTCAACTTGCACAACAAGGTAAGGCAACCCACTCTCATACTATGTCAGATTCCAGCTCAAAACCAATTGGTACCAAGTGGAGTGGCCCAACAGATACATGAAGCCATGGCAACCAACTCACATATTCGATATGCGATAATTCCAGTAGACTAAGAAAATTTAGATATAATTGAACAAAGGAACATGATTTGTTTAGTCGAACCAAAACTTTAAACATAAGGCTTCAAGGGAAAAATAGGACGGAAGACAGAGATTGACAAACATGGTAAAATTCGGTGGGTAGTTTTCTTGCCATAATATTATAACTGAAAACCAATCTTCTTCATCACAAAATGAGAGAGTAAGAGGAACTATACTTTTGTTTACTGTTTTTAAGTCTTTAAATTAACCTTTATCAAAACAAAGGCAGTCCAAAACCAAATGGACTTCTCTAAAACTTATTTCTTTTAATACTACAAAGAAGAAAGCTATATATGATTCATCTTTTTCTTATCTACGACTTTGTTTAACCAAAACCCATTCCTATATTAACTGCCAAACACCGCGGATTTAATGCGAGAAGGAACAAGGCCTAGAGAAAATGTGTTCCTTTGCATGCCCATATCTTCGATTTCTTTTAGAGATTTAATGCAAAAAGAGCTAATAGAAGACATGTTCTTGAGGTGGTGAGGAGGAGAGGCAAGCTATGCGACATTGATGCTGCCAAGTTGCTTGATCCAGTAGGGTGTGACCCAAAAACTGTTGATCCAGTTGGGTTGGTAGTGTTCAAAAGCGATGAACTTGTGCTGTATTCATAAGATGTTAATAAGTACATTTACTTTGTTAAAAGGGAAAGAAGAATGAAAAATTAGAAATGATCGAGCAAAGTTTACCTAGTTGACGGGAACTGACATGTCCCGGAACCTGAAATAACACCCATGAATAAAAAAATTAGCTCCTAATTGCAGTGTTTAAGTATACATATACACATACATTTACATACATAAGCACACACAAGCATGGGAATTTATAACTCAATATGCATTAATATACACAAGCAATAGATAAAAAATCCCTAAAAGAGAGAGAAAGACTGAAAAGGAGGATGGAGACAGTGGAAGTATATATGAACTCACTCTTAATAACAGAAGACTTGGCTTTAGACAATGTGGAATAGAGGGACAGTATTCGTTTAGCTGACCCCAAATCTTTGGGATAAGGGTTTGTTGTTGTTGTTGCATTTCCACACTGATTTTTAAAGCTGACCGAATTATAAATTGAAATAAAAATTTATAATCTTGAGTGAAAAATATTGTCAAACTCCATGGAGCCAATCCGTGTTGTGTCGGCCAACTTCCCTAAAGGATTGTATGATTACAGAGAATTCATTTTCAACTGAATATAATTCATTGGAAAAAAGGTCATGGGAAAATGAATTCCACCATTTAGTTGCACTTAGGAAAATATCAAAAATAGAGTTGGTTTTTAGTTTTGGTTGTGGAGGTAATCATACGAGAACATTTGGAGGTGGGAAAATCATTTTCCCAGGGGATAGGATGGGAAAACATTTTCCCTCCCATTGTGGAAAATCTCTTTGGGAATGGTGAAATTGAATTCCAGGGAAAATACACTTGAAATTTGCATTTTCCAAGGGAAATCATTTACCCCACCATTTTCCATTCGCAATCATACAGACCTTAAAAGAAATATTTTTTTTTATGAGAGGTTTTATCCGAGAAAGAATAATGCCTTTGTAAGTCATCTGGGCCGTTCGTTATAAGGTCAGATTCCACAACTAATATTTATTCTATAAACTACCTAGTACCATATGAAATTTCTATTTTAGGATTTGGAGAAAGAAAAATGGAAGAACAGAGGAAAAACTATAAGAAGAAGAGAGCAGAAACATATTTTTCTTGTAGAAAATGAATAGGAGGTTCTGTTCCTCTCTTTCTCAAGTTTTTGTTCCATGTTTCCAATTATAGTGAACCGCTTGAATCACCATCAATGTGTCCCACATTGGTTGAATCACATAGGTTTGAGGGTTGTCAACAGCTTTCTTAGGAATTCTTTCCTCTTGTGAATGTTGGGTTACCTTACCCTAGGCTTGAGCTTGGGTAGGTTTTGAAAAAAAATCTTTTTGACGATAGGTCCATAGTTTAATAGGCGAAGGTTTCCTTCCGCCGGTATGATCCTAACCTTGTCCCATGGGGGTCCACTCCACCCACTACACCCGCTAAACTACTCATTCCTTCCAATGATCAGTCAGAGCTTGAGCTTTCATGAGCTTAAGATTATTATTGTTTTTAGCAATTATTTTTTATGTCTCATCAACAAATTCAATTCTAGCAAACAAACATGTAAAGTGAAGAAAACATAGTCTTACTTGGATTGGAGTTGGTCGTAATAGCGGATCCTCCAAAGTTGCAGCTAGTCGGAACTGGGTTCTTTTGGTAGTAATTATTGAATGCATACGATGCATGGTCACGAAGCGTATTAGGGTTGTAGCAACTTCCACTCTGTTGAATTGCCGAACAATCCGCACCACCGTACCCACAAGCATAATCAAGAGCGACTTGCAAAGCGGTTTGTGATGCAGTCTGGCTTGCAACACACCAGCTAGCTCCCGATGATAGCGGAGTCTGCACCATCGGACTTGTTATCGGGTTTGTTATGGTCGGGGCTGATGGTGTTGCAAATGGGTTCACTTCGGGAGTTGTTGTGGTTGTGGTTGGATTCATTGGGTTGATTAGGGGAACTGTTGTTATTGGAGTTGTTACATCTCTTTCGGATTTTGTTTCATCCCTAACGAGCTCTCTTCGAGATGATTTTGAGAGAAGTATTTGTTTCTCTTCATGATCCAATGACTTTTGTGTAACACTAGAACCTGTAATTGAAATCGAAATCGAAGTAAGACTAATAGGAATGAAATGTTTGCTATTCTATAACACTAGACCTTTTAAATGAAATATAAATCAAAGTAAGAACGAAAGGAATGAAATGTGTGCTTCTATGTAACACTTGGCCTTGAAATCAAAATCAAAATTGAAGACAGACTACTAAGAGTGAAATGTATGTTTGTCTATAACACTTTGACCTTAAAATTGTTGAAATCAAAGAAGACTTGAATGAATCTGTTTCTCAGTAACATTTAACCTTGTAGTTTCAAAATCAGAGTAAAAACACTTGGAATGAAATGTGTTTTTGTCTGTAAACTTAACCTTGTAATTGAAATTGAAATCAAAATAAGAAAACTATGAATGAAATGTGTCTGACAGAAACACTTAACTTTATAATTGAAATCAAAATCGAAGTAAGAACATTGAGAACAAAATGTGTGCTTCTATGTAACACTTGGTCTACGAAGAATGAAATGTGTGCTCCTCAGTAAAACTTAACCTTTAATTGAAATCGAAATCAAACTAAGGAGATTAAGAGTGAAATATGTGTGTCAGTACTCAGTAACACTTAACCTTGTGAAATCAAAATCTAAGTAAGAAGACTACAAATGAAATGTGTCTCTGTAAGTAACACTAAACATTGTAATTGAAATCAAAATCAAAGTAAGAAAACTAAGAATAAAATGTGTTTCAACTAGTCACATTTAACCTTGTAATCGAGATTGAAATCGAAGAAAACTAAGGATGAAATGTGTAACATTTAACCTTGTAATTGAATCAAAATCAAAGTAAAAAAAGACTAGAATGAGATTTGTTTATTGAAATCAGAGTTAGAGTACCAAGAATGAAATGTGTGCCAATAGAAATTGAAACCAATTTCAGGAAAACATCAAAAAATGGTAGTTAGATTTTAGTTGAGTTCATGAAATTGTATAAACCCCTTAGAATTTTTTATTCAGAAAGATTGATTGTATCCAAGGTCTAGAAAAATCCCAAAACTGAAAATTGAAAAAAAAAATAAAAAAAAATCCAAATTGAGTTCAAAAGGTTTGTAATGCAGATACCTGGATCCTTACAACCTCATCACAAGAGAAAATGAAATACCCATAAAGCAAATCATTAGAGTTAATTTTCAAACCAAAAAGAACACTATGATTAGAAATCAAAAGAGAGAACCAAATACCCACATGTGAAAAAGAAAAAAAAAAACAACAAAATTCAAACATCAAGTCATAAACTAAGATGGGATTTTGAAGAAACAAAAAAACTCACCTGAACAGAGGAGAAGACCCAAAAGGAAGAAGATGAGACAGAGAGGAACCCTTGTACCCATAACTCCAAACTTGTTAGTTTGAAACAAAGATAGAGTTAAGATCTCACTAACTAGAGACAAGCATTAATGAAGTTGAAAAAAGAGAGATAAGCTTTGTTAACTTTGTTAATTATTATATTAAATATACTTTGAAGAAGAAGAAGAGATGTGTTGGATTGAAGAAAAAGAGAGAGAAAGAGAGTGGAAGGAATATAAGAAAACTTGAGAAAGGAGGCATGGGGGGGACTGGGGAGTTGGAAGGTGTAAGCAAGGGGTATAGGTGGAGAAAAGAAGAAAAAGTGGTAGGGAAGAGAAGAACTAGAATGAAAAACAAAAAAAACAAAAAAAAAAGAAGGTGAAAGAGAGATTTGTTTGAGATTAGTTTGTTAAGTGAGTGTGTTTGTGGGCTTGTAATGATGATGATGATGAGGGAAGCATTTTTCTTTCTCTTATTTGCTTCTCTTTTACTGTTTTTATGGACTAAAGTCAAATGCTAAAGGTGGGAAAAGGTGAAGAGAGAGAGAGACAGATTCTTATGTTTTATGGTTTGTGGAGCCAACTTGAAACTCGGTGAGTCAATTCGTCTCTCTTCAATTTTGAGATGACTCGGCCTAAAACATGAGGGAATCAAAATATTAAATAATTTTATTCATTTTATAAACTATTTTTAAATGTTATAAATTTAACATATTTTATTTGACTCATCTAAGTTAACTTATGATTTTTTGATGACTTTACTTGACTCGATCCATATTCCAAGTCGAGATTTCATGTTTTGAAACTATTGTGTAGACATAAAATGCCAAAGGTAAAAAAAGACTAGGGCCCAAAACTCTCGATGGAACGAAAAAATAAATAACTTTATTTATATTAAAGAGATTCTTATTTATATTATAAATTTAACAAATTTATAGTTAATTTGTTTGAGTTGGCTCGGGAGTAACCACTTGACCTTTTACAGTATAGATATTCCAAGTTGAGTTTTGGTGAATATTTGAGGTACCTTTTGTTTTCAAACTAAAGACATATGCCTTGACCTTGGTCTTTCTCTCAGAGACTAATAAAAAATGACCTAAATACCTTTATCTTTAATCACTAATTAAAAAAATCCTTAATTTTCTTACACAAAATTTGCTAATTTAAATAGCTAAGATGAAATTATCTTAACATTCTATCTCTTTCAACCTTCAAAAAGGTAAAATATAAGGGTTTTTAAGTAATTGTAATTAGCTTTAGTGCAGACCAAAGTCAAAGGAGTATGTCACTAGTTTGAAAACTGATCATAAGAGTCATGTTGGTGCGATCTCAAGATTGGACCTTCGCACATATTGACATGAAAGTGGATAGATCATAAGTACTTTTTCACTCATATCTCGAGGAAAAGTATGTATGATTCCCATACACTTTCATCTCAGGGTGTGCGATGTGAGGTCTAATCTTGATGTCACTTCAACATTATTCATCTCAAAATATTCATCATGGGTTATTCATTTTCAAAATTGGAGATTTTTGAGTCAAAATGGATTTGGAGGATCCATCAAATGAGTTTTCCATTGTGGATTGTTCGTGAATCGTGACCTCGACTCATCCAAAAAATTATACAAAACCATTGAATGAGCTAGATTGCCAAAAACTTGGTCGAGTCAACCAAATTTATTCCGTTTTGATGTATATTTTTTTAGTATTATTTATGAATCTTAAGACATCAACTTTATATGATTAATATTATTAGTTTAAATTTTATGAATGTAGCCTTTATTATTCAAGATCAAAAGAAAAAAATAAATACATATATTTTTCAATGTATATCAATCGGTTTGAGAAAGATTGAGTTGTTCTGAGTGGGATTTGATCCGACGAGTCAAGCCGAACTGAGTGGTTGAAGATTCGATTTGGACAACTGGGTTAATTAGATATGATCTGTAGGTCCTGACCCTTTGGATGAGTGCCACGTGTAAGGTTACAAGTTGATTGAAAATGTCTCCAAAGACCAAGGCGCACCATCAAAAATAACAAACCATGAAGTTTTTCTGGAGCTGCATTCCAGAGATCTTCTCTATGGTGGAAGATTCAACTTTATACTTAGAGAACTGATTCTGCCAATCCAGACCATTCATCTTGCATACAAATCCTTCTAATCCATACTTACAATATTTTCATTACTTTTTTTTTTTTAATTCATGAAATTCTTTGAGTAAGAGATTAATGGAATAAATTAATTGATGATGTATCGATTACTCGATGAACATGGTAATATTTTTCTTTAAACCACAATTTTATATTCTTCAATCATCAAATCTTGCGAACAAGATAGGACTCGTGGGGAGGTATAAAATAATGAGTTTGAGAAGAAATCCAAAAGATTCGTGATTTTCTGACCGACCTCCCCTTTGACATATTTTCCCTTACTCTCCTGACGTGGCATATGCATAAAATCATAGATTTTTTTTCTCGGGATATATAATTGCATATATTTATAGGGATGTGACTTTGTACATCTCAAAGAAAATCTATGATAGAGGGGAGTCGATTTATTATTAGTCAACCCAAAAACACCTTTGTATAATTCCTATAACAAATTTGAATTATTGAGAAAACTTTTCAGAATTAATTGAACTGAAAAGTTTTGAGAAAGGAAAATCGTTGGAGGACTTTGTTTTTCATTGTGATTCTCACTGCATTGATGGGATAGTCATAAATGTCTTTCATCGAGATACAAGTAAAAAACATTTACTGTTATGTGGCCACCTCCACGTCATAAATGTGAGAACCATAGTAACTCCCTATGTCACCCCAGCATTACTCTTTGAAAAATTTTCAAATGGAAAATTAGCAAACAAAATAGGCCTCTTTTTGCACATAGTGGAGTACAATTGTGCCTAAATATTTTGAGCAATGTTTAATGCCTTATTTGGGCCCACACATAATCTGCTACTTGTAAATAAAAGTCCAACACTGCTGGGAAAAAATCTGGAGTGCAGTTCCAGATAGGGGATTCTTGGGTGAAAATTTTTCCATGTATCTTTTAGGCTTTATGAATGGCCTATTTACAAGGCTTGATGGGGACTAGGCGTTATTATTAACCTAAGCATATAATAATAGAAAGCTGTCTTCTCATCATTTCTCTTTCAAGCTACTTTTAGAAAATTCATAAATTCAAATATCAATGTTCCCTCTTTGCATTGGCAATAGGGATATTAATGGGTCGGATTAGATCCGAAAACCGATCCATGCTGATTACTTTAGATTTTGGGTCGTAACTTTGGGTATGGTTAAGGATTCAATTTGATAAACTATCATGCTCTGATCTAATAGGGGCCGATCAAATGAAATGTGAGGAGCTATGTAAATTATATTGAATCCTAATATTGAGATCTGACAAAAAACCAATCCAGTAAGGATTCGATCCAAACTTTATCGATTGGTCTCAAATCGAACCTAATCCAATCCAGACCTGATCCATTAACAATCCTACTTGGTAACCATCCAGTGAAACAACGTTTGGATCATCGATTATATACTTCTCAAAGTACTAGTTTGTGCATTCTCATCTAAGAAAGACTTAGTCTATTTTACTTCCTATTTGGAAAGAATAGTTGGGTTAGATTGGACTTTTTTTTTTTTTTTTTTTTGCTTTCAAGGGTATTCAGGTGAGACTAGTCACACACACCACTCTCTTAGAAAGTCGTATGTTCAACTTGACCCTGGAGGGTGGCCCCAAGGAATTCATTGCTTTATGGGGTTTCGAATTCTTGACCTAATCTTCCTAAGGAGCTTACATACTTTGATGATTAATATCACTACAAAGAGTCCAATCTTATAATTTTTTTTGGATGGTATGGAAGTGAAATCTCGGATGCCGTCAATTCCTCGAGATTTTCCCCTAACAATCGATCTTCATGGTTCTTGATGTACTCAAATGATAAAAATCATACATAAAAATAATCAAAGAGAAGGGAAAGAAAGAGAAGACAAGAAGTAAGATTTGATTACAGAATTCATCCAAAAATCGAACTATGTCCCCAAGCTCCGAATAATCATTCTATTATTTTTCAAACTATTATAAGATTTACAAATCCTAACCTCCTCTCCTATTTCTTTTCTCCTAAGAGCCCTCCTCTTTTCTATCTATTCATTCTCCTTATATAGATAGAAAGACAAACCCTAAAAAAAAGGTAAAATAAATCAGGATTCTCTACAAAATCTATCATTATTTGGAAATAGATATTTTCTAGTTAATTTAGGAGACTTTATATTTCTGGATAAGATTATAATTTTAACCAAAAAGTTAATCAAGGATATATCAATGTCTCGAGATATGCATTAATTATCGTGTGATCGATCATCGATATTTGCCTTATTTATGCCACGTGTCCAATACCGATTTTACCCTTTACAGATAGGTAAGTTGGACTTGAACCCACGACCTCAAATTTGTTTTGCAATGCATCAAACCAACTGAGTCATGGGTCTAAGTCCAAAGTCCAATCATATAATTAGTCTTTATAGTTCTAACAAGTTTTCTTGTTCGTGCAATTCTCCAATAATTAGGTTTAATCACAATTCACAATAATTTTTTTTAAATAAACTATTAAAAAAATTAGTTTAGAAACTAGAACATTACAATAATACAAATAATTTAGCAAAGTTTCAATTCCGCATGACGAACGACTAATTGTGTCAACTAGGAAATTCCATCCATGGGAGTTTTGAGGTGATTCATGGAGTTTTAGAACTATGCCATACTATATCTCCCAATATTTATAAAAAAAAATGTGACATCACAATTCCATTAAAAATAACTATACCAAACTTATAATATGGAAGGTAAAGCTAAAATCGCACTATAATGGAATAATTATTTTAAAGATTATTATATAGCCACCCCACTTAAGTTGTGTAATGTAGAAGAAACCAACCAAAGTTTAGCCAAACTTAGAAAACATCCCTCGATTTTAATGTATTTTCAAAGTGACATATCACTTGATTTTAGTCCTTGAATAGAGATTAACATGATCAAATGCCCCCCACAAACATCCCACACTAAAGAAGAAAAATCATCGTCGTCAACTTCTAAGATAAATATTCTTACCCTCAACTTCAACCTAAAGATTCTCTCAATTAACCATTAAACCTAAAGAATATGATAGGATTTTGATGGAGATGATAGACTTTTAGGAAGAAAAATGGGGGATTTTTACTAAATGTTGAAGATGATGAGCTAAAGACAAGATTAGATATAAAGGTTCAATAAATTGAAGGATTTTTGTTTCAAGGTTAAGGATGAGGGCATTTTGATTCTTTAATGTTAATCTCTAATCCAAGAATGAAATTAAGGGATAGGTTGTGAGTTCAAAAACACAAAGTGGCATCCCTAATTTTCATTAAAATCTTTAGTACCTAGGGATTATCGGCTCTGCTTCCACATTATATATGTATGAGTCCAAATTTACTATTAACAATAAACATGACGAATCGATGAATCAATGTGATGATATCTAGTATGGAGAAAAGAGTATATCTAAACACTTAAACCACTTTTAACCCATGTTCTCTCACAATTTTCTCTAGAGTTAGGCTACCTTGATTAACTTACTCTTGTTAGAGTTTTCTTTTTTTCTCCGTCTAAGTAATAATTTTATTTTTCTTTATACATGTGACATCATTTCATTGATTGATTAGCTCATTACTGCTCTTTGTTAGCAACAAATTTGTACTTTTGCTATTTCCATTATTATTATTATTATTATTCATCATAAAAATCTCAACAACAAAAAATTATAATATATTAGAGTGGTAATACAACAATCTTTTTTTCAAGTTGATGACATGACCTTTGACTAAATGCCCTCATCTTCAGGGATGGAGCCAATAGTGGGGCAGTTGTCCCCACATAATTTTGAGATAACCTTATATTTTCAACTAATTACATATCCCATTTACCCTCCACTCCCTCATCTCCCTCTAATTTTGCAACACCCCCTTCCTTTCAATTTTTGGAAGATGACATTGTCTTTTGATTGGGACTTCTCTTATAGACTAATAGAAAATGACCTAAATATACTTTTCTTCAATTCCCAACCAAAAACCTCTAAATTTCTCTTTAAAACCATTCATATTCAAGCTCTTCAAGTGTAACATCAATTATAATTTGCCCTCACTACAAGAAAATCTTGGCTCCGCTGCTACTCATCTTTAACCTTAAGCTCTATGAAAAATTATTTTTAATCTATTGTTTTCAATCTTGTCTTAACCCATTGTAGAAAATCTTAGATTTTTCTATACCAAATTCCATCATTTTATATTTTTTCAAAAATCCAATCTTATTTGAAGGTTGAAGTAGATAGAATCTTAAGGTTGAAGATACCGATAAAATTTTTTACGATATTAAAATTGTTGAAGATAAATGATTTTGAGAAAAAAAATCAAAGGTCTTTTTTAAGTGCCTAAAAATATGTATTTTTTCATTGTGTTATAGAGCACTTAACCATACTTTTTAACCTAGAGCTACGATCTCTTTATAAAATTATATATAATAGTTAATTTATCATAATTTACATTTTATTGATTAAATTGTATGTATTTTCATGAATTTCAAAGATTTAATTACATATCCATTTCTTAAAGGAAAAATATATGAAAATTAAAAGATCAAAGAGTGAGAAAATTATCAAGGTCAAAGTTAAAGTCAAAACACGTTTCAAGAAATTCGATACTTCCGGATTGAGAGAATCTAGTTTTGAATTTGCCATGTCATGTCGTTTTGCCTATAACTTTTGACTCACTTATCGAAATAATGCGAGAGTTTAAGGTTACAAAATTGATTTAGAAGAAAATAAATTTGTATTTCGCATAGAAAAACTAATTCGAACTTTGAATTGGTTAAAAATATATAACTAGTCAAAGACTTTAAGTTTGTCATGTTTTATCATTTTGGACATAACTTTTAACTCAATTATCAAAATGAGATAAAATTAAATGTAACTTTTGACTCGATTATCAAAATGGGGCAAAGTCAATGATGTTAGAATTCTAATTGAAAAGGAGACATATTTTTATTTCTCGTAGAAGAATCAAATCAAACAAAAAAAATGACGAAAATGTATTATCAAAACAATTCTAATTTTTGTTTATAAAAATACCTTTAACTCTTTAGTTTTTGGGTTTTCTTTTCTATTTCTTTGATTCATCCTTCTCCTAATCTCTTCTTCTTCTTTTTTAAATTAGGTTTTAGTTATTATTTTTTACAAATTGAAATATAAGTATTTGTTCAAGATTTATTTCTTCAGAGATCAATAAAAGATAAGTTATTTTTCAGTTGTTTATTTGTTGATTTTCTAAAATGAGTTTTAGTTAATCTTCAATCTAAGACGATTGATGAAATTAAGATATTTAATTAATTTTTATTTTTAAGTTCTTGTATGTTTTTCAAAATTTTTAATAGATTTATCTTCTTATTTTTAAATTATGTTATTTATTTCTATTTATCCCTTATTTCAGACGTGATCTGTTACTATTGGGGAGAACCCATTATATTAGATGCTTATTGTGATGCAGAATCATTGGACGATAAAATTTTTGAAGAAAATAAAATTTTAGTCAATTCTTAGATTTATTATAAAAAAAAAGTTTTTATTATTAAATTTTCTGAATCAAGAACGTTTGCTAGTTTCTTGATTTGAGTTATCAAAAAAGAACTTGAAAATAAATTGATTAAATTAATTATCCTAGGTGGATTCAGTCTCTTTTGATGTTTTTTAATTTAGGTATTTTTTTAGTTAATTTAATTAATTTTAAATTTAGTTTTCAAAATCACACTATTTTTCCTTTAAATTTCTATAATTTGGAATATTAATCCCTAATCTTCCGTAAAACAATATTACTTGTCAATCTAAAGTAAATTTTATATTTTATTCTTGTCCTTTTTAGAGACATCTTTACACGATGAACAATTTTCTACTAAAGTTAAAAAGGTATTTGAATAATTTTTCATTAGTCTATTAGAAAAGTCTCAAGTCAAGGGATATATCATTAATTATAAAACATAAGTTATATCTCAAATATTCACCAAAACATGGAGGTTGCATGTCTTTAAAAATGATTACTTTTGAATTAAAAAAGCAAAATGTGAGCATTTAAACAAAGCATAGCTTTGTTGGATAGAAAATAAGGGCTATCATTACCATCAACATATGATAATGGGACTCAAGCTATCCTCCCATCATTTCTCTTTTAAAAAAAAAACATTCAAAATTTTCATAAACCAAAGATCAAACTTTTCATAACTAGTAGTTTGACAATTGCAAAACTATTTAAAAAATTAGAAATATATATATATATATAACATTCTTAAGCTTTGGCAAAATGGATTCAAAGGCTATACTTACCAATCCTAAATTAATATCAAATAAAAGAATAGTTACATCATGAAATGGGTACTCAACTATGAGACACAATGTGCTCACAAGCTATGATTTTATGAGAAAATAACAGAACCAAAGATTATCGAAATGGAAGAAAATCAAAAGATTTCATATTGATTATTATCATTGTCTATAAATTCTTAAATGTAGCTCGTGGACTGTTTTTTAAAGATCAGAGCTAGTCTTTGAAGTTAATGATATTTATTCAAATTAATTAGTATAGGGATGAGTGATTAATGTATATAATAAGAAACATGTTATTAGGATAGATCTTTAGGAAAGTCCATTATATGTATGGTGATGCATACTTAGTGATTATTGTAACTAGAATTATTGATTGTTGGATAACTATTATTTGATTTTCATGCTTTCCAATTGCGTCTAGTGTCTATAAATTTTGTTTGAACACATGATTGGAACTGAGTTGACAAGATACTTATATTGGGACTATTATGTTGATTAGGCGAATGTGTTTGCTTGTTTTTGGGACTCATTGACTTGACTCAACTCGATGGACATTCGAGTTGACTCCAATTAACACCTGTTGGATTTTCACAAGAATGATGATAAAATGATTATCCCACGTGACATACTCAATCGACACCCCTGACGTGATATGTTCGGAACCATAGATCTACGCTCCTTGAGATACAAAACTGCATTTTTTTTTATGGTGAATTGTAGTTCTATATCCCTAGGAGTGCAGATCTACGATTGTGAAAATGTCGCGTCAAAGGTGTCGATTAAATATGTCACATGGGGTAGTTAGATTATCACTGACTCTTTTCACAAACTAACTTCACACTCTTGGACAATCCTAAATATTCAAATAAGAACTTGACTAGCACCTTCCTGAGTAACTTAGTGAGGAAAAGGCCTTATTAAGGCTCATGGACCATCAAAAGGGGTCCTCGAGATTTCTTTTTCCTTATTATGATGGTCGATGAGCCAGGTAAGGTTTTTTTACCCTACTAAATAAGGCTAGTTGCACTCAACTTGACTAAGGCTTGGATAAGGTGCTGAATAGAACCCTGCATTGTCAGTCCAGCAATCCTTCTCCAAAATTCTCAATTTGACAGAAAAAAAAAAAGAGAGTGTAGAATTCACATCTCTTCAACTACCATACATTCCCATCCACAAGAGAGGATAAGAGAAAAAAGTTACAAAAGAAATGAACACGAGTTGCAGAAGGACATTCCCAACACCACCACCATCAACCTCCATCACCAAATTCATCTCAAACCACCCATCACTCTCCATGCTAGAGAAGAGTTGCACCACCATGAAAGACCTTCATAAACTCCATGCCAACCTCATCAAGACTGGCCTAATCAAAGACACCATCGCAGCTAGCCGTGTCTTATCCTTCTGTGCCACCTCCCTGGTCGGCGACATCAACTATGCCTACTTAGTTTTCTCCCAAATCCAACACCCAAACCTCTTCACATGGAACACTATCATAAGAGGCTTCTCTCAAAGCTCCACACCTCACATTGCAATCTCTCTCTTCATTGACATGTTATATTCTTCACCCATTCAACCACATAGACTTACTTACCCTTCACTCTTCAAAGCTTATGCTCAACTTGGTCTAGCCCATGATGGATCTCAACTTCATGGAAGAATTATAAAACTCGGTCTCGAATCAGATCCCTTTATTCGAAATACGATTCTCTTTATGTATACAAATTGCGGTTACTTGATTGAAGCTGGAAGGTTATTTGATGAGAATTCAGATTTCGATGTTGTTGCTTGGAATTCGATGATCATTGGTCATGCTAAAAATGGACAAATTGATGAGTCAAGAAGGTTGTTTGATATGATGCCTTCAAGAAGTACAATTTCATGGAATTCTATGATTAGTGGGTATGTTAGGAATGGGAGGTTAAAGGATGCATTCGATCTCTTTCACCGAATGCAAAACGAGGGGATTAAGCCTAGTGAGTTCACATCGGTGAGCTTATTAACTGCTTGTGCCCATTTAGGAGCTCTTAAGCAAGGGGAATGGATTCATGCTTACATTAAGAAGAACAATATTGAAGTTAATACCATTGTTTTAACTTCGATTATCGATATGTATTGCAAGTGTGGAAGCATCGATAAGGCTTTTCAAGTGTTCGATACAGCCTCGAAGAAAGGATTATCATCTTGGAATTCAATGATCCTTGGCCTAGCCATCAATGGACATGGGAAAGAAGCAATCAAATTGTTTTCAAAGCTTCAATCATTGGGTAAGAAACCGGATGATGTTAGTTTTATTGGTGTTCTAACCGCTTGTAGTCATTCCGGTATGGTCGATGAAGCAAGGGATTATTTCATCCTAATGACTGAAATATACAAGATTAAACCGACGATAAAGCACTACGGTTGCATGGTTGATGTTCTAGGTCGGGCTGGACTACTTGAAGAGGCAGAAGAATTCATAACTAAAATGCCAGTAAACTCAGATGTTATTATATGGGGATCCTTACTTTCGGCTTGTAGAAAACATGGAAACATCGATATGGGTAAACAGGTAATGAAGCGAGTAATTGAATTGGATCCAAGTGACAGTGGAAGCTATATACTTTTGTCGAATATTTATGCGTCTTCGGGTAGATTTGAGGAGGCGTTGAATACAAGGCTTTCGATGAAGAAGAGGCGAATACAGAAGGAACCGGGATGTAGCTTAGTTGAAGTAAACGGGGAAGTTCATGAGTTTGTAGTTGGTGGGGTGTTGCATCCTCAATCCACAGAGATCCATGCTTTGTTGGATCAGTTGAGTTTGATGTTAAAGGAAGTGAGCCATGTCAAGTACAGTTCCATAGATTTTCTTGATTTAGATTGTTAAAATTTGACTTTCACATTAGCATTCCCGAGAAGTGTTACAAAATCCTCAGATATGGAAAAATTCACTGAATAAGAGACCAGCCAACTAAATCGGCAATTTGACAATTAATGCCACAAAGGTTACAAATTTTACCCTTCAATCTCAACATTTTATCTTCAACCTTCAAATCTCAAGGAGGTTGAAGATGATGGGATTTTTTTGCAGAAACCAAAAATATTCTTTGTATAATCCCTACCATTTTTCTGTCTCTTCTGTTTTTTTTTTTTCTGAAACTTTCCTGGATTTATCCAAATTGACCATGTCGAATCCAACCAAGAGCCATAAGCAAGGAAGAACTGTTTTAGTAGGCCTTACTGAACCCACTGAGAGAAATGTTAACTTTGTAAAAATATGGTTGAAAAGAGGTCAACTGAAAAAAATATTGGTGATTAATCAGAGAACTCAAAAAATCATCGATTTTGTTTTTCTTCCATAAAATCACTTAATGCCCAATTTTCCATTCTATTCAAAATTTTCTCAAAAAAAATTTCCAGTACTTCACTGGATTTATCCGAATTAACTGACCTGTCCCTTGTGAATAATTGTGGAATTCGAACTTGGTTACTATGGTTGATACCATAAACCTATGTTCAAAACACACCTTCACTTATAAGTAACTAATCTCATTAAAAAGAGGCTTACTTACAAAATGGAAACAGAAAACATTATATAATTTAAAGAGATTATTTTTTTACAATACAATGTGATAGCCCCAAATTGCTTAGTAAGGTGACAGTATCTCTCTACAATTCACACATGGGTAACAATATACAGTAAATGAAGAATTACCCTAATCTCCCTGATTGGAAAAATAATTGCAGTGTCCCACTTCCCCCCTCCCCCACCTTAACACAAACTCAATGCTTTTACGTGATTTTTTTTTGTTTTGTTCCTTCCAATTCATTTAAACATTCTCAAGGCTAAAATCATGTCAGTGCCCAAGGGATTGAGCTCCATGGAATCTGGCAATTTAACTGCTTTTTAACACAACGGATCTAACTGAACTGCAACCAAAGCATATCTCTCTTTTCAAAAGAGTTTTTGTGTCTTTGCCTAACGTTCACTGTATCCAGTATTATTGGGTTACTAATTCCTTAGCCAGAGATCTGTTGCTGGGATTCAATGTGGTTGTTATGGATCAAGGCCATCCAAACTCATCCGAAATCTTCGAACCGTCAAATATGCATCTCTTAGGTAGCTGTAACAGGAAAACCATCCATTGGACGAAAACCCGTAACAATGTGGTAAATCCACTCAAGTCATGCATGGAGGAGGTTTGCCTATATGTATCTCAGCAATTATTGAAGCAAAACGTTGGAAACCTGTGTTTATCCATTTCTCTGAGTATGGCACTGTGAGAGATGTTTCATGACTTCACCCCAATCTGCAAATAGAAGGTTTTATAAGCTCTTTGATTGATGTCTGTTTAACTTCCATCGCAAAACGAGTGAAAAAAAGGGTATTACCAGGCATACTTCGAAAATCAGGCTCTATTCCATTACCATTGATGTCCATGTGATTTGGGCTTACATACTTCCCAACAGTGACAACCACACCAGACCCATCATGAAGTTCGAACACTGACTGAATTAGACCCTGTTATGAGTACTAAAGTCAAAAGATAATATAAATACATACAATGAATTGCACCCTACTTGTTTTTATCTGTACCAGACACAAGACTCGAGACTATTCACTTAAAGGCATGGTTTTAAATCTCGTCTGAGATGGATAGACATGGCATCTCACATGGGCAAAATCTCATGAGACAAACAAGATGACTCGGATGATATTTTGAAAATCTCAGCCGAATCAGTAAAACTCGTCCGAGTCAACAAGGATTTTGTATATTTTAATTAAATTTTTTTTTTTAATTTAAATATTTATTATCTGAATAAAATATGATTTTAGTACAAAACATCGTCTAATCTACCTTATTTTTATAATAAAAAATTATAATTATATAGAGATCTTTTGAATAAATAATTGTAAATCGAGTTAAATGACTTATCTCGTTCGAGACAACTCATTCTCATCCATGAACGAGACGAGACGCCAAAACGAGTTTTGAAACCATGCTTAAAGGTCAATCCCTCGAATGGGTCATCACCAGAAATCAGATCGACTTGACACTTTAACTGCAAAATGCATAAGAACTGTTTCCTAAGACTTGGAATTTTAATAATGATACCCATTTTTAAGTCCTAGATTACAAGTTTAAGACCCAAAGGTTAGACTCATCTGCGAGTTATGCTAACTACCTACAACTTGAACAGTTCAGAAGTTTGAATGAAAGAGTTGATATGAAATGATACAATATGTGTGTGTGTGTGTGTGTGTGTGTGGCATGTCACGTGGCATGCCATTAGCAAGCTCTGGCTCCCTCTACGCACAACCACCTTCACAGTTCAGCCCCCTAATCGGGGCCTACTTCTTTACAGTGTAGTGTAGTCAAGGCCGAAGCGCTAAGGTTCCCTTATTGTACCTGGGGATAGGGGGATCTACTTTATAGTGTAGTTCCACCAGGGCTGAAGAGAAATGTAGTCAGTTAAGCCTAAGTTTGGCTACTAGCTAATGATAAGCTTAACTGATGTTTCCTACCTTTTATCAGGTGTAGAGGTCCATCAAATAACACTATTCAATATGTAAATGAAGCAAGCAACAATACTTATGTATACCTTGCCAAAAGTCCTTTCCCCGACAAGAACAGCTCTGCAGTTATCATGTAGTGCAGTAGCGACCTGTAAATAACTTCCACTTTACATCCAAAACCAATATAAAAAAACCTCCAGAAATTACAAGTAAAAAATGTAGAATGAAGCTGCTCACAATTTCACTTGCACTTGCAGTCTTGTTGTTCACTAAGACCTGCATTAGAATTGATGATTAAGTAATTGGCCTAGGAAAGAAGTCTCAAAAGTTCTCTCAACCAAGCTGGCACAGAACATCAACTTTTTAGTCCCTTATGCAAAGATGCTCATCAGATCACTTCAATGGATCGGTTATGGCTCACAAATGGCAACAGTCAGTCTCACCAAATGGGATATATTCATGGTTTTTCACACAATGATCATTCCTTTTTTTGATAGGTAAAGATTTATATTTATACTAATAGAAAGAAAAGAAAAGCGGACAAGGAGGCCACCTAACAAAACAACATAAAAAGCATAGAAAATCCCAATCGGCAACAAAGAACAAAACATTCAAGCTGAGCATAACAATTCCCATCTAAACAAGAAATTCTCTGAACTCGATAAACAACTTGCTACAAAAGAATAAGAGCCTCAAGATTGAAAAATGCACTTCTTGTGAGGAATGTTCCTTACCTTCAAACAACCCAAAATTCCGCTCCAACCAGATTTCCCAACATACGGACGAGGTTGATGACTAAAAAACTCCTTTTTTTAGGAAGATTTTTGAGATTCCAACTCTCATACAAAGCAAGGATAGAGATGGGGAAGCACCAAGGAACTCTAAATAAATAAAGAAAGAAAGTTGGCCCAAATCTCTCTAGCAAAGGAATAATGGATAAGTAAATGATTGATCCGTTCCCACTCGCTTACAAAGAAAGCAATTTCACTCTTAAAATAGTCTAATGTGTAGCAATTTCCCTCTTAAAGAAGTTTAATGTGCATTTTCTCACAAAAAGGAGTAACAGGTGCAAGACCTTGCAATTTAGAATTAATGATTTATCATCGGACTTTGGACTCAAGAGTTTGAAGGGTTGGGAGATTGATACTGTTTATTAACTTCTAACGTTACCAGATCTTGCTTGACAACCCCTCAATGGATCTGGAAGCGATATGGTACTTGCACAAAAAAAATCCTTCAACAAGGAAATAAACAAATTTTCCAGTAATTCCAAACCTACCCCTGTTGTTTGGGACTCTAGGATTCCTTATAAGATGGTATTCTTTATATGGACAGCATCTTTACATAAGATTCTAACAATAGAGTCTCTTAAATCATAGAAAGTAAATCATCGTTAATATTTGTTCTATGTTAAAAGCAAATAGAGAATCCATGAACTACTTATTCCATTACAGTCCCTTGGTCCAAACCATTTCGGAAATTCTTCCTTTTTAGCATTTTGAGTTTTGTCAAAGCTGGTACATTTCCTCTTTCTCAATATGAGATGTCACATTCAATGGAGAATGTCATCATTCTCCATCTGTTGAGATATTAAAAAGAAGGAACCGTAGGTTGTCCATTGACAATGAAGAACTTTGGGCTATCATAATTATTATTAAAGGTTTATTGCTCAAGTCTCATCCCTTTTCAAGGAATATTGGAGATTGGTCTTTGAGGCCTTGATTTTCATTGGAACCAAGAGAGGAAGGGGTGGGGAGCTAAGTTTTTAGGTAGTTTCACTGTTTTCCTTTTGTTTTTGGAGAAGTATGTCTTCTCGATCTCATGGGTTTTTGTGCAGTTCATCATTCCTTCCTCCTTTTAATAAAAGTAAGCACTTCTTAGTATGAAATAAAAAAATAAATCAATGTTGAAAGGTATCCATACTATGACGGGAGCAGTAACCAAAGGAGCATTTTCAGCAACAATAATTTTTTGGTATTGGGGATCTCTTCCAACAGTGTATATCACCTGCATATGTCACCAGAAAAAAAAAGGCACATGATTAAATAATTAGTAAATGTAATATGACTATACCAACAATTGTAAATTTCCATACAATGTACCTAGATGATGGTTATCTAACCAATATTAAATTGATAATACTCACAATGGACACTCTTGTTAGACTAAATTTCAATCGGTTATAAGTTATGCAACGAACAAGGTTATTGGTGTTTGGTATGGGTACATCATACAAGGAACGACTGACACATCCATACAAATGCAAAAGATGGACATATTGTTAAACTTTTCATTGAAATTGTAGAAAATGATAAAGAAACATAAAAACATACTCATAAGTCATAACTCATCAAACTACAATAAGAAACTATATGGAGTATGGAAATGAAGATCAATAGCATTCCGTTACATGTTGGCGCAGGTATCTAAAAAAAGACAACCAAAAACAATTATATTCTACATGGAAATGAGAATAATAACGCCACAGTAACTACATACACCTTAATGTAACGCTTGCATTACATATTTTATTTTGTAAGATGGATAAATAACTAATATAATATCCAAATAATTAAAACATGAACTATTGTTTGTGCATATGCTTATATGAACATGCTAACATGAATGGAATACATCACAATAAAATGATAATGATAAAATAATCATAATTTATTTCTAATAATGAATGAATTTTTCCTCAAGCCCTTCCTACTAGCAGTTTATAATTTTGTTTATAAAAAAATTCAATAATTTTTTTAAAAGAATATTTCGGTGGAATTTTACTGTTTAATGAAATACTTCATCTGAATTGTGCATTTGTACATCTGAAATTTGATTCTTTTAAAACAAATTAATTGGTCACCGATTTCACAAAAATAAATAATGATTTCCACTGATTATATATATACATATAAAATTAAGTTAAATCATGTTGAGCCTTGTAGCATGGAAATGTTGCAGTCTATTTTGTGAAAATATGTTAAAATTTCAGAAAATAATAGGAGCAGATGAGGTGAAATTTTTTTAACCAAATCTTTCACAGAATCTGTTTTTCAAAAACGTATAGTTGAATCTTAATATAAAATTAAAAAAGGAAAGATAGGAAGATGCCACCTTCATGAAGTGGTAAAGTCTGGTATTAACAAAGTCCTAGCAACAAGCCTTATAGCAGGTGCCACCCAGCTAAATTGGTAAAGTTTATGGGTGATGATACCAAAGGCTTCCGTTTGATTCCCATCAGTGCTGAGTTCTGGTCTCATTAAAAATAGCCTTACTGGAAACGAAAAGAAAAAAAAAAAAGCCTTATACCAAAGATTTGGGGTCAGTGCCTTAAAAAAAGAAGCAGAAACACGGTAGCAATGGTTCAACAAAAGAAAAGGCTATAAATAGCATTGAAGGGAGGAATAGGATTCATTCAGTCGACTACAAATTGTTGGGTTAAGGCTTTGAAAACGACGACGATGATGATAGTATCGATAATTTCCAAAGTCTATATGACTAGTCTAAACCAAACAAATGATGTTGATAAGAGAAATTTAATTGCTGGGCAACTCTTCTGTGAACCTTACTCCAAAAGCATACAGACAGGATAATCAGATAATCATAGTCCCGGCAAAATGGAAACTTTTTGTCACTGTGAGCTGTAAGTTTTTCTATACTACAAGTTTTACAATAAGATTGTCAGCTCAATAAGATTACTTTTTTATTGAAACAAATCAAAGGTGTAGCTCAAGACTCAAAAGCTAGGGTTGATGCATGTGTTGGGCTCTTATATATGCGGTAGGGGAAATAACCTCAAATCTTTGAGTCCCTCTTGACACACACATAAGACATATCTTCAGATGCCCAGATGAGAAGTGAAGAAGAACATAAAAAAAACATGAAACTTGTTTATAAAAACATAAAATCAAAAAAAGATACATCTTGAAAGTTGGGAATTGCATACCGTCTCCCCTACATTGAGAAATAGTTTAGCAATTTCAATGCCAGCCTGAAATGAGTAAAATGGTTGTATCAGAGTTACAAATTCAAAATGGCCTACCATAATAAACTCAAAGAAATAAGGGTTTTAAACATCTTTGAAGCCATATTCATGAATTAATAAGGAAAAGATTGGAAAACAAGAAACATAAAGTTCCATAAATCATATTAAAATTGGGAGAGAGCAATCAGAAACCTAGAAATAGCAAATCACTTCCCCAAAGATGTATATCTTTTGCTGAATTGAGCATAAAGTTTATTATTGATGATAAATAAATAAAAAGTTCACGAAGACTTCAATATTCTAGAAAATACACATGGATGGAAGGCAGAACCATATGATCAGTGCATATGTGGAATATTAGATGGGAAAATGAAGCACACCATTTCTGAAGTTATATTATCGATACTCTACAGAGATTTGACATAAACCTTGAGGTAAACAAATCACCACATAACCATTATTCAGATCAGATGTATGAATGCAGTAGTAAGAAAAGTGGAGTTCTTAAGACATAAAGGGATCTGAAATCATGTCCCATAAGTATGAATATTCTTCACTAAGGTTAAAAATCTTGTATTGTTCCGTTGTTGCAGTTTTTCCAAAAACCAAAAGGGAATTGAAACGTTCCGAAATGCTTCGTAACATTCCAAAGCAAACATGAGAACTTTGAAACATTGCATTTGATGCGTATATAATGTTGCAAAAGTCCTTTTTTGTTTGATCAATTGAATCTTGGATGTAAGTTACAAAATGTTTCAAATCTCAGAAAAAAGTTTTTTTCTGCATGTGCCTTCATGTTTCTTTTGGTATATTTTGTGAAATGGTCTGGAATATACCAAATATACTGAAACATTGTGATACATTTGAAATTTCACAATGATTTGCCCACCCTATGGTAGAAGGTGACTCTACTTGTAGGATTTTGAAGAAGAAATTATAAGTGGACAAGAGTAAAATCACATTGTTGAAATCACCAAGACCCTCCTTATTTCTTTTGTTGTATTTTATTTTCTCTTTGTTTTTTCACATTTTGGGACTGTTTATCCCTGTAGTTAACAGTCTCCTTGCTCTTTAAAACAATATGACACAACACTATTATTAAGTAAAGAAGTTTCATTGTTGCAACATAAAAATTTTAGGTGATCAAATGATTATTTAATATAAAGGATAAATCTTCTTGGAAGAAACATATCACCAAGCAGTGCCGTTCATATTACAGAAACTGGGTAAGTGTCATCTAGAAAAAAAAAAAAAAAAATTGATGCTATAAACACGAAACAATTAGATTGGAAAACAAAATGAATCATGGTTAGGGGCAGCATTCAAAGAACATATATATATGCCAAACAAACCTGCACTAATCCACCAAGATTATCTCTAAGATCGAGAATGAAATAAGAGGCACCCGAGTCCTGAAGACGCTTCATTGCTGCAAGAATCGGTATTACGTTATTCTTATCAAAAGACCAACTGAAACTTTATAGTGCAAGCATCATCATCATTATCATTGCCGTCTACACTTGTCCCAGTTACGGGGTTGGCAACATGAACCATATGTCATCATTTAAGTCTATCATGAAGCATGCTTCAGTCAAGGCATGCTACTCCATATCTTGTGTTACTAAATTCAGTCTTATCACAAGACCAACTAAAACTATGTAGTGCAGAATGAATGCCAAAACATAACAAGGTGCAGAAAAAGCATAATAATACAAATTAAGCATTTAGATGAGAAATTTCGAGGAATGAAGTGTCATAAACAAGTGAACCATTAATTGAAAAAATTACTGGGGGTTCTTTTAATGGTTTCAATACCAGCAGGATTATTAACAGTGCCCTTTCTGGAGAATGTTAATAGATTCCAAAACCCATTTCGTTGTCATGTAGCTACAACCGTCTTTTTGATTGGTTGAGTATTAGAGGAACATTAAATATTGATATATCTTTTAACATTAGGTCTTATTCATATTGATTCAATAGTGAAATAAATATAGGGAACATTTGCTCCAAAGTGAATCCACCCTAGATCTGTCTATTCAATTGAATTTTTGCTCTATTCATAGTGTGCAGCAAAAGTCAAAAGATTTCAATCCACCGTTATATGTCCTTCCCTTCTAATTGAAACCATGATAGTTTGCCAAACATCTATGAGAATATTCAAACCATTAAAGATTCTTATAGCTCTGTTGAGTTTAGTCCCACATCGAACACAAATTGCCTTGTTTCTCTCCTTATAAGCTCCTGGGCTTCTCTACTTATTGCCAATTGGTTTTAAGTTGTGCCCCCAAATTTATCATGGTATCAGAGTACTAGGTTCGTATAGGTCATGGGTTCGAGTCTTCTCAAGGGAATTTTCCACCCTTATGGGTGAGGGGGAGTGTTGTGTTATCCACCTTTGCTCCCAGGTGTCACGTATTATGCCCCAGTTAGATCCATGACCCTCTTATATTCATAGTTGCGCGTTCCCCATCAGATTGGTCTTTTGGGGTAAATGGTTTGTCAACATGATAAATTTGGGGGTCTAACTCAAAATCAATTGGCAATAAGTGGAGAAGCCTGGGAGCTTATAAGGAGAGAAACAAGGCAATTTGTATCCAATGTGGGACTAAACTCAACAAGCTCCCACACGTGTGGCCCGGACTTGGCCAAAGCACGTGGAGATATGAACTGGGTGACGCAGAGGAGAGAAAGGCCTGCTCTCTCTCCTTATAAGATCCTGGACCTCTCCACTCATTGCCAATTGGTTTTGAGTTGGACCCCCAAATTTATCATGGTATCAGAGCAGGTCTTTCTCTCCTCCACGTCACCTAGTTCATATCTCCACATGTTTTGGCCAAGTCCGGCCCACACGTGCGGGGGTGTGTTGAGTTTAGTCCCACATCGGACACAAATTGCCTTGTTTCTCTCCTATAAACTCCTGGGCTTCTCCACTTATTGCCAATTGGTTTTGAGTTGGACCCCCAAATTTATCATGTTGACAAATCATTTACCCAAAAGACCGATCTGATAGGGAACGCGCAACTATGAATATAAGAGGGTCATGGGTTGAACTGGGGCATGATACATGACACCTGGGAGCAGAGGCGGATAACACAACACTCCCCCTCACCCATAAGGGTGGAAAATTCCCTTGAGAAGACTCGAACCCGTGACCTATACGAACCTAGTGCTTTGATACCATGTTGACAAACCATTTACCCCAATGGGTCGAACTGGGGCATGATCCGTGAGCACGTGACACCTGGGAATAGGGTGGATAACACAACAAGCTCTATGAAGAATACAAATAGCATGTGCTTCAAATGGTAAGAAGTACAACTGTCATCCACCACTTGGACTTCAAACTTAAGTCAATAAGGTGTTCCCCATATTTTAGAACCACACTTAGTGGCATCTCCATCTAGTTCGCATTTCACATATCTCCCAATCAAGCTACAATTCAAGAACTCCCCCCTTTACCTATGCCGATATAGTAAATCTTTGCATTTAGAACACTACCAAATGAGCTAACAACAGCTTCACCAAGACCAACCATATCTCCCATTCTACAATTTCCTCATAAGAAAGCTCAGGAAATTGAAAACTCTGGAGTGTTGCAAGTCTCATTGAAAATGCCAAAATCTTCAAAGAAAAGCAAACATTGTCTGCCAAGAAAACATGTTCTCACCATTATTTTGGTTTGCCAATCCTTTTGGTCATTGGAAATCAAATATCTTTCTGAAGTTCGGCATGAAAACTAAAGGTATCAATAAATAAATAAATTCTTGAAGACACTTCCAATGTTTTCAAATAGCATAGTAGTTGAATAACACCAAAAAAAAAAAAATTTGGTATTTTTTGAATAAAAATAAGAAAAAATAGAAAACACGTGAAAAAAGGAAAATTTTGCATTAATTCTAAAAAATATTTTTGTAATTTTTTAATTATAATTTAATATATTTGCATGAATATCAATTATGAAAGAATACATAAACACAAAATTTTGAAAAGGAAAAAAAATGAAATCTTCCTCCCTGGATGTTGAATTCTTGATTCTTGAATATTGAAAAAAAAATCTTTAAATCTTGCTTCTTGAGCTTGATGCATATGATTTAAGGAGTAGAAGAAGTTGATAACATAGTTAGTAAAAATAAATAAATTATAACTTAGAATGGAGCTAAAATGAGAGAGGAAGTGAGTTAAAATGAGAGTAGAAATAGGTAGAGTGTTGTAGGAATAGGGGGAGGTGATGGGTTATTTATAATAAGAATAAAAATAAAAATTTTGCCAACGGTTTGACCATAAGACAAATATGCGATCACACATTGCATATGCAACCAAATATTCCATTGCATACTTATGCATGTGATGCATACTAACCTAATCACATATGTGAACATAGCTTTTTAGTAGGAGATCTATTTCTGAAGATTATTTTTCCCTCTGCTGCACCCGGAAAGTTTGGGCCAAACTGGGAAGGACCATATGTCGTCACCACGGTTCACCCTGGGAATGCATATAGAATAGCTAACTCAGAAGGAGAAGAATGAGCAGATCCTCTCAATGCCATGCATCTAAAAAGGTATTATGCCTCAAGATGGAAGCTTTTATGCCAAAGGCACGGGTAATAAAGCTAGCTATCAACGGGATTAGTTGGTTAGGGACCTCTGGATAGACCTTTCCCTTTTCCCTTTGTCGATAATCCTCGCCAGCCACTGCCTATATCTTACCTTGCTACGTCCGAGTCATTTTGTCACCCTGTTTGTCAGACTCGACGTCCCTTACTTCCCACTGCCCAAATCCCTCTCCTGTTTCGAGGAGAAAGCCTAGGGAGAAAAACAAGCAAAATCTCCTTTTGATTGACTTTGATTTGACAGATCAAGATCAAGCCTTATATCAATATTCAATATATTATGATAAGGAAAAAGATCTTCTTTTGATGGACATCCGTTCGCACAACCAAAAAATGCTTCCCGAAAAAAAGATTGTAAATGTATTGAAGCACTTCCAAATCACGGATTCAAAGGCGCCCGAAACCATCAGTGATGGATGCTGACTTCCTGGTCCCAGCTGGGATCCGAAGGTTGGCATTGCTTGACCAATTGAGACGGGGATGACACGATAGTGTGTTGCCTACGATTGCCAAACTTCTTTGATCCGCTTTCTTCTAGATCGAAGACTTGACCAAACAGAAAGAGAAAGCCCAATTCTTCAACTGGATATCGGGGGTAACCCCCACCATCAGGTGAGACACCTTTTTGCACATGGAATTCGTGTGACAAGCAGTCTCTGCAAACAGGGCTGGAATGGAGCGTGAGGGTCAGTTCAATCATAAGATTCTGGGAAAGGGTGGAAGTCTCGTGAAAAGCGCGAAAAGCGGAATACAAGGATGAGAAATGATATCGGGTCATGTGATGAAGCAAGCAGCAGTGGGACAGCGGCAGGGAACCTAACCGATGAGTTCACTCTTTGATTTCCCCTCTTTCTTCGTTTAGAAGAGTGTGAAGATCGGAACAAAGAAGCAAAAGGCGTTTAGGAAAGAAGAATAACAATAGCAAGTCGCCTTGACCCGGCAACCAAGCAAGCAACTGCACCAGAAAGCTCAGCCCCTACTTCGCTAGCCAGAACGGAATGGACATATAAGCGATCGATTACGAGAGCTCGACCGGCAATGGCATCTCTTTTCTTCCTCACCTCCCGATTCTCCTGCTACTGCTCCTCGAGAAGCAAGAAACTACGGCTCGAAAGAAGGAGAGAGAAGAGGCATCTGACTCAACTCCCCGAGGGGGTCAGGGGAGGAAACGTTCCGCTACGAGATTGAATTATGGGATTGAGATAGCAAGTTAATCTAGATTCATCCTGCATCTCTGTCTATGTAGATGTCTATTTAGTGGCGAGCAGCAGCGGCTGTCTTCGAGGAATGAATCGGTAGCATTTTCTATTGATTCGTCTCTGTCATAATGATGCACACTGACCTAATCACATATGTGAACACATATGATAACTGTGGATGATTTGATTAGCAATATTCAATGATCCCTCAGTTTGAACAAATATGTAACAATGAAATCAGTTTCCTCATTTACTTGCCATAGATGTTGGATTTATATCATTAACAAGAAAATAAGTTGGTCATCTTAGGTGGAGGAAGTTGGAACACTCAACTTCAAAGGAAGTATATTAAGTTAATTGGGTACGACTAGAACCAGTGGTGTTTTAAGAGAAGAGTAAGGGACTAGATAGATGCTAGATTCAATTATTTATAGAAATATATATTCCTTATTTTATTGAACTTCTACCATAAAGTTGTTTGAAAGGATTTATTTGAAGGTTTCGTCACTCATGAGTCATGGGGACTCTAATAGATCCTCATGGTTATTTTTTGGTTAGAAGGGTTTTATTTGATGGTTAACCAACTCATGCCTTGGCTAGAGGGACCCCTCTCCCCCTCCCCCTCTATTTATCCTAATGTAAATTTTCTCCTAGTTTTTTTAAAGACCCAAAGGTGTTTCTAACTCAAAGGTGGAAACTAAAGTAATTTTACAAGGGCTGAAAATGTTTACAAAAGATTGGGTAGTGAAATTGGTGGCTAGTTTGGTTGCGGTAGTTAATTCTGTTGTTATTCATTTTGGGGAGGAGGATTATCGCATTTGGGACCCAGGTAAAAGTGGGGGTGTTCTTAGTAAAATCTTTTTACTTCGTATTAGCCGAGATGCAAACTACAAGGTTTCTGAGTGTGGAGGTTTGGCGGCCTAAGGTTCCATCTAAAGTTGCCTTTTTTTTTTTCTAGGTGGCTTCTTTGGGGAAAATCCCAACACTAGATAATGTAATGAGGAGAGGTATATTGTTGGCTAATTTTTGTGTTTATGCAAGATGGATGGGCAGCCAGTGGACCACATTTTGTTACATTGTGTGGTGGCTAGGGAAATCTGGTTTTACTTCTTGAGTCTCTACAGTGTAGCTTGGTGCCCTGCAAGACCTTACCGCGGTCCGGTTGAGTGTTGACTAGCGATTGGTGTAGGGTTCTCAGCTTTCAAGAGGAATCTTTGGAACATTACCTCAGGATTTTCGAGAGGAGAGAGAATCAGTGCATGAAATCATTCTATGTTGGGCTTGATCTTCCTTTGGAGCAAAGTATTCAAGGAATCAAAAGCGGTTTTATAGGGAGGTGGGAGTGGGTGTGTAGTATTTCATTGTAATAGAGCCTTGGGTTCTTGTTTTTCTTTTCTTTTTTGGGTTTGTCTCCTCATTTTTACCTTTCTGCGAAGTCACCTCGACCATACTCTTTTCTTCAATAAAGGTTCTTGACTGGTCAAAAAAAGAAAAATTTGAAGAGTCTTGAGTCCCACAACAAGAGAGGGATTTGTCAAATGCAATATCGGGGGGGGGGGGGGGATGGTAAAGAATTAGGCCATTGGAAAAAGTCATTGATCATTTTGTGAGATAGTGGTATAACTGCTCAGACTTTACCAACTTAACAAGCTGACACCTTCAATTTCCTATATGTTACATCATTGATCAAATAAAACATGCACTATACATTGGATAAATCAAAGTGAAGTAAAATTAGTAGCCTAGACAAGTCAGCAAAACTATTAGCTTCCTCTAAAGTTTCCTGAATGAAACTACAGCTAAATTTACACTTGGACTGTATAACATGTTAATGAGAAACTAACAATAAATAATAAGCATGTACCAGTGACCAAATCTTTTCTTGCCAAAGCATTGAACTCTTTTAGGCGTATATATCCAACAGATGCAGTTCCATTCTCCATTTGTTCCAAACGATAGAATACAGGGGTTCGGGCAACAAGTTGCCTCTGGATTTCAATAGATTTGACAGGTCCACAATTTCCATGCTTAACCTACAAGCAGCAACATCCACTCAAGCAATTTGAACAAAAATTTAGCACTTCAATTCTCCACATGTACCATGATTTAAAGATCGCAACCTCAATAGTAACAAATGTTTCAGTAGGACCTTGCAGCAAAGATGATACTTCAAAGGATGATTTTCCTATAACATCCACTCCATTAACAGATAAAATTTCATCGCCCTGCCAAGAGATTATAGAATACAAGAAAACAAAAAATTAAAACCATTGGACCACTCAAGTACTTAACTCAATTAAGTACGAAGATAACTTAAAAACCATACATAAATATAAAAGCATGAACATCAAAGCCTTATTCCAAAAGTTTGGATATATATATTATATAAAAGTAACAAGAACTCAATAAATTGGAGATTCACAATCACAAATTCGTATATATTGAAATATATTTTGGTACAGGCAAAGTATTAAGATTCAATCACGATGTCCATTTCACGATGGAAATAGAATTATTCATAGAAATATTATTATTTTTTTGATGGTCTTCATAGAAATATTTGATCAGTGGGTAAACTAATATAATTTCAAGGAAATGTTGAAGAAATTTTCATTTGAACTATAGGGATAGATGAAACAATCATGAAAACATATTAGTAAGTTATCAAGTTATAATAAACAACCATATGTGTAGAAATATAGATCAGTGGCACTTTGTCACAAGTTGGCGCAAGCATTTGGGAGCTTGACAACCAAAAACCACTATATAATGGGGAAATGAGACTAATAGTATTATATTAACTACAAAGACCTTAACATGTAGCACATTTGCTTCAAGGAATAAACTATTAAGCACAACATTCACACATTATACCTATAGACCAGTAGCACTCCGTTACAAGTTGGCACAAGTATTTGGGAGCTTGAAAAAACAAGAAAATACTATGTGGAAATGAGACTAAGAGTGTTATATTAACTACAAAGACCTTAATATGTAGCACATTTACTTCAAGGAATAAAGTATTAGGGGGTAAAAGAGGAAAGATGGTAAAGTTGGAGGGGTATTATTGAAAAAATGAGAAGAAGGACGACAACAAAGTTGGAGGTGTATTATTGGAAAAAGGGAGAAGAGGAAAGGCAATATATAAAGTTGAAGGGGTATTCTTGGAAAGGGGGTAGAAGAGGAAAGGCAATAAAGTAGGGGGTATTCTTGGATGTATGGAAGAGAAAAGAAAATAAAGTTGAGCTCGAGATACATTCTTTATGGACGAAAAAGATTGAGAAAAAGTGAGGGAACAATATATATGTATATATACACTAGAGTTTGCTTGTGCCTACGACACAGTCCTCCTTTTTGGGGTTAAGGGGGTAAAGGAGGAAAGACAATAAAGTTGTAGGGGGTATTAATGGAAAAGGGATTGTAGGTAAAGGCACGAAAGTTGGAGGGCTATTATTGGCAAAGGGGGAGAATAGAAAAGAGAATAAAGTTGGAGGGGTACTATTAGAAAGGGTAGAAGAGAAAAGGCAATAATGTTGAAGGGGTTCTTGGAAAGGGAGGAGAGAAAAGGAATAAAGTTGAAATTGTTCCTTGAGATGAATGCGAGATTGAATCTGAATTGCTCTTTATGAGGGATAAACATTGGGTAGGGGAATCTTTTCTGAGGTTAAGGGCTAAAAGAGGTAGTGCAATAAAGTTGGTGGGGCTATTTTTGGACAAGGGGTAGGAGACGAAAGAAAATAAAGTTGGATGGGTATTATTGGAAAGGGTTAGAAGAAGAAAGGTAATGAATTAGGAGGGGCATCCTTAGAAAGGGAGAGAGACAAGAGAAATGACAGAAGTTATCTCGAGATTAAATCCCAACCCCTACTTATGTAGGAGATAAATAGTGGGAAGAGAATCCTTGTGATATATATATTTATAAGGTCAAGTTCAGGAGCCAATACGTTTGTCCTATGTGGCTTAAAAGTTTCTGATAGAGCTGATTTTTTGTGAGGATGATCTCAATGGTGAGGAGATCACCCTACCAAAAATCAGCCGAATCTGAAATTTCTAAGTCCATCAAAAGTGGTTTACAAATTTTCAGTAAAAAATCGACGGTTCACAATTCTAAGCCACTTTTGATGGACTTAGAAGTTTCAGGTTCAGCTAGCTCAATCTAAAACTTTTGAGCCGCATAGGACAAACGTGTTGGGTCCCGGACACCACCCATATATATATAAACAACCATTTGTGTAGAACTATAGATCAGTAGCACTCCGTTACAAGTTGGCACAAGTATTTGGGAGCTTGAAAAATTAAGAACCACTATATTATGTCGAAATGAGACTAATAGTGTTATATTAAATACAAAGACCTTAACATGTAGCACATTTGCTTCAAGGAATAAACTATTAAGCACTACATTCACAAATTATATATATACTAGAGTTTGCCCGTGCAGGGGGTGAAAGAGGAAAAGTAATATAGAAAGTTGTAGGGGTGTTTCGAAAGCGGTAGAAGAGAAAAGACAATAAAGTTGTGGGTAAGTGGAGGGACAACCATCCTCAAGATACATGTTGTGCTTTATTTTATATATATAAGGTCCCGTTCGGCACCCTACACTTTACCCTACGTGTTTTGTCCTACATGGGTTAGAAGTTTTGGAATAGGCTGATTTTTTATGAGGATGATCTCTATCGTGAGGAGATCATCCTCACCAAAAATCGGCCCATTCCAAAACTTCTAACTCCATCAAAAATGGTTTACAAAAAATGGACGGTCCATGATTTTTCAACTTGTAAACATGGGGCCAAAAATTTCGGAATGGGCTGATTTTTGGTGAGAAGGATCTTCTAACCGTAGAGATCATCCTCACAAAAAATCAGCCCATTCCAAAACTTCTACCCATGTAGGACAAAACACGTAGGGTAAAGTGTAGGGTAAAGCGCAGGGTGCCGAACATTTCCCATATATATATATATATATATCCTACATGGGTTAAAAGTTTTGGATTCAACTGATTTTTGTGAGGATGATCTCTATGGTTAGGAGATCATCCTCATGAAAAATCAGCCCAATCTAAAACTTCTAAACTCTAACCCCATCAAAAGTAGTTTACAAGTTGAAGAATTGTGAACTGTTGATTTTTACCGTTAATTTGTAAAACACTTTTGATGGGGTTAAAAGTTTCAGAATGGGTTGATTTTTTGTGAGGATGATCTCCTCACCATAGAGAACATTCTCACAAAAAATCAACCCAATCCAAAACTTTTGACCCATATGGGATAAATTTTGGCTCCCAACGTTGGCTGCCGAACCTAACCCATATATACTCATGTTTAAAATACATACTAGAGTTTGTCAGTGCCTACGACACAAGCATCTTCTTTGGGATTAAAGGGGTAAAAGAGGTGTTGAATAATTTTGTTTCTAGTAGACTTTTAGTCCTTGTCCTTTCTAGTCTTTTTCTTTTTTATTAGAGTTGTAATTCTCTTTAAAGCCTAATTAGGGCTAATCAGTAAATCAATTCTTTCTCTTCACTATTTCTAACTTGGTATCAGAGCCTCAGCAACCTGCGGCAACAGTTCTTTGGCTGTTTGGACCCAACGACAACAGCAGGGGGCTGTTTGGACTCAACGACAACAGCAGAAGGCTGTTTGGACTCATCAACAACAGCAGAGGTGTTGTTTAGATTTATTTGATAACAACATAAGTGTTGTTTGAGGCTTGCAATCATAGCAGAGCCCTCGTTTGTTAACTACGACCACTGCACAGGTGCAGTTAGGCTGCTACAATCACAGCAGATTCACTGGTTGAAGGTTACACCAGTCGCAGTTTTTTTTCTTCTCTTTTTTTCTCAATTGGTGCCTACAATCACTGCAGAGGTGCAGTTGAGTTGCTACAATCATAGCAGCCCTTTTATTTGCAGTTTGCGACACTCTAGAAACTGTTTTTTGGTGGCTGTGAGACCTGTGATCACTACAGACGTGTAGTTGGGTGGCTGCAATCATAGCAGACTTTTTTTTTTGTTTTATTTGATCTCCCTTCAAACCAAAGCACATAGATTCTCGTGATGGCCTCCGAGTCTTCTTCTTCAATCACCAGTAATAGTGATGGATCGAGAGGTCTTCCCTCTCATTCGAATGACTTTCCAGGCATCCAAATTACTACCGTGAAATTAGATGGTCCTAATTACCTCCTTTGGGCTCGATTGGTTGAAATGTTTATTGGTAGAAAAGGGAAGATCGGATACCTCACAGGGGCAGAACAACAACCGGCACCGACTGACACTGCTTATCCCCAATGGTTTGCTAATGACTCTATGGTCCGTTCTTGGCTAGTTACATCTATGCAACCACACATTGCAGCTGGGTTTATGTTCTCCAAGACTGCAAAACAGATATGGGATTCCGCAAATAATATCTACTCCCAACGTCAAAACAATGTCCGGATCTTTAACTTGGAGCGTGAGATTTCCCGCCTTTCGCAAGGTGACTCTTCAGTCACCTCCTATGTATCTCAGCTACGTGCTCGATGGGAAGAGTTGACCTTCTACTCCTCGTCCTATGCTTGGAAGGACTCTGTTGATGAGGCACTATATGCATCAATTCTGGATAAGAATCGAGTTTTTCAGCTTCTAGTCGGGCTCCGGGATGAATTTGAGTATGCAAGAGTTCATTTATTGGGTATGGATCCCTTTCCGTCTCTACAGACTGCATATTCTTATGTCTTGGCTGATGAGAGTCGTCGCGCAGTTATCCTACCTCATTCTTCAGGAGATCACTCTGCCATGCTTACTAGCCTATCTTCTCCATAACCACCTAGTGGGTCTCTGCCTACCCGTCAGCATCATAAGTGTGATCATTGTGGAAAGTTGGGTCATGTGAAGGCTCGTTGTTATACACTTCATGGTCGTCCAAATCAACAACACCAACAGACTCAACGATCTTCAGCTCATGTAATCTCTCAGCCATCTACTGATCCAGCATCTTCTTCAGTTCCTTCCTCCTCCTCGGATTCGGTATCCCTATCTCAGGCTGAGCTTGACAAGTTCAAAAAATATTTCAATCAGATGGAGACTTCATCTCAGCCGGTCTCTACTTTCGCTCACTCAGGTACCTTTGCATCTGCACACAGTGTATCTACCACTTCCTCACCATGGATCATTGATTCTGGTGCCTCCGATAATATGATTGATATGTCTTCCCTATTCCAAACTTATAGTGTTTGCTCTGGCCATCGCAAGGTTCGCCTTGCCGATGGTTCTTTATCCTCTATTGCTGGTCAAGGTCATTTTTTTGTTACACCGTTTTTATCCTTCACTAATACACTGCATGTTCCTCAACTTACTACTAATTTTATCTCGGTTAGTAGCATTACCAAACATTTGAATTGCAGTGTAACCTTCTATCCTTCTCATTGTGTTTTTCAGGATCTGGAGTCGAAGAGGACGATTGGTACTGGACATGAAGTGAACGGCTTTTATCTCTTGGACACACCTGTTCTACCTATCATTCATTCTGTTTCTTAGCTTGGTAGTGGTAGTAGTTAGTCTAATAAGACACTTGTAATGCGTTGGCATTTACGCTTTGGCCATATTACTTTTGGATATTTGAAACACATGTTCCCTGATTTATTTCATAATAACAATTTACTTGATTTTCATGTGAAACTTGTCAATTAGCTAAACATGTGCGTTCTCATTATCCTATTAGTATACATAATACTGCACCTGCTATGTTTGACTTAATTCACTCCGATGTATGGGGACCTTCCCCCGTTTCTTCTACCCATGGTTTTCGCTATTTTATCTTGTTTATCGATGACCACAGTCACGTCACTTGGGTCTATCTTATGAAACACAAGAGTGAAGTATATGGGATCTTTAAGCAATTTCTTGCTATGGTTCATACCTAGTTTGGTCGTACTGTCAAGACATTCCGTTCTGATCATGGTACTGAGTATACCTATAGTGAGGTTTTGAAACTTTATTTAGAGTTTGATATTGAGCACCAAATGTCCAATGTCAAGACTCCTCAGCAACATGGTCGATTTGAAAGGAAAAATCGTCATATCCTAGAATTAACCCGTGCCATTTCTATTGGCATGAACGTGCCACAATCCTATTGAGCCGATGCAGTTCTTACTGCTGTTTACATCATTAATCGGACCCCCTCTCAAGTTCTTCAGTTTGCTACGCCCCTTTCTCAGCTCCATCCAGATCGTCCTTTGTTTCCACTCCCTCCACGCGTGTTTGGATGCGTCTGTTTTGTTCAAATCTTTGACCAAACTCGTACTAAACTTGATCCCAAAGCCATAAAATGTATATTTTTGGGTTATTCCTCTACCCAAAAAGGATACCGCTGTTATCATCCTCCTTCTCGAAGGCGTTTCATTTCTCGGGATGTTTCTTTTTTTGAGCACACCTCATACTACAATGGGTCAGTTACCATTCAGTCCGAGTGGTTTCCTCTCGATTCTCCTAATGATGACCTTTCTTCCTTGTTATTTCCTCTTCCCACGCCTGTTCCTCTGTCTCCACCTCTTGTCAACCCATCACCTCCTTTATTGCAGGTTTACTCTCGACGACCACGTAATACGACCATCACTTCTATGCCAGATCAACGTGCTTCCTCACCTCCAGCTCCGTTTCCTACTATCCCTTGTGATGATCATCTTATTACCACTCGCAAGGGTAAGCGCACTCGTACTTATCCTATTTCTAATTATATATCGGATTCTGCTTTCTCACCCTCCTATCGGAGCTTTCTTGCTTCTGTTTCCACTATTTCTCCTCTTAATACTGTTGCAGATGTTATTGCCCATCCTGAGTGGCGAGCAGCTATGATTGATGAAAGACTTGGGAACTTGTTCCTCTTCCACCTGGGAGGAAGGCTATGGGATGTCGTTGGGTTTTCACGCTTAAGTATAATACCGATGGTTCTATTGCTCGTTATAAGGCCTGTTTAATGGCAAAGGGTTATGCTCAGACTTATAGGATTGATTATCAGGAGACATTTGCTCCGGTTGCCAAAATGACCACCATTCGGGTTTTTTTTTCGATTGCCGCAATTAGAGGGTGGCCTCTTTTTCAGTTAGATGTCAAGAATGCCTTTCTCAATGGTGATCTTCAGGAAAAAGTCTATATGGTCCAACCTCCTGGTTTTCTCACACCTGTTTTTCGTACACATGTCTGTCGTCTTCGTCGCTCTCTCTATGGATTGAAGCAGTCTCCTCGTGCATGGTCTGAGCGCTTTACTAGGACAATGCATCAGTTTGGTTTCCATCAGAGTTCTGTTGATCACACTCTTTTCTTGCGGCACTCCAAGGGCAAAACTGTTACTCTCATTGTTTATGTGGATGATATTGTCCTTACTGGAGATGATGGTGCTGGCATTACCGAGGTCAAATCTTACTTAGGCCACCAATTTGAGATTAAGGACCTTGGCCATCTTTGTTATTTTTTGGGTATTGAGGTTGCGCGATCTCACTTTGGTATATTTATCTCCCAACGTAAATATGTCATTGATTTACTCCGTGACTCCGGTCAGCTTGGTTCTCGTCCCGTTGATACTCCTATTGAGCAGAATCACAGGTTGGCTGATTCTGAGGGGGAGTGTTTGTTAGATATTGGCCAGTATCAACGTCTTGTGGGAAAATTGATATACTTGTCTAGGACTCGCCCCGACATTGCCTATGCTGTTAGTGTCGTAAGCCAATTTATGCACTCGCCTCGATCATCTCATCTTACCGCTGTCTATCGCATTCTAAGATATCTTAAGGGTTGTCCTGGTCGAGGTATTTTGTTAAGTAATCATGGTCATCTTCGCATCGAGGCATGGACAGATGCAGATTATGAAGGGTCAGTAACTGATAGACGATCCACTTCAGGATATTGTACTAAAGTTTGCGGCAACTTGGTAACTTGGCGTAGTAAGAAGCAAGATGTAGTTTCTCAGTCCAGTGCTGAGTCAGAGTATAGAGCTATGGCACTTGGAATGTGTGAGTTGTTGTGGCTTAAGACATTACTAGCTAACTTGTGTCTTTCCGTAACAACCCATTTTTCACTATATTGTGATAATAAATCAGTATTAACATAGCAGCAAATCCGGTTCAGCATGACAGAACGAAGCATATCGAAGTTGATCGACATTTCATTAGAGAGAAGATTGTTTCTGGGCAGATTTGTACTCCATTTGTTTCTACATCTCAGCAACTCGCTGATATTCTTACTAAGGGTGTTAGCAAAACCGCCTTTGAAGGTGTCTTGTCCAAGTTGGGCATTGTTGATATCCATGCACCAACTTGAGGGGAAGTGTTGAATAATTCTATTTCTAGTAGACTTTTAGTCCTTGTCCTTTTTAGTCTTTTCCTTTTTTATTAGACTTGTAATTCTCTTTAAAGCCTAATTAGGGCAAATCAGTAAATCAATTCTTTCTCTTCATTATTTCTAACTAGAGGAAAGATGGTAAAGTTAGATGGTATTATTGAAAAGGGGAAAGAAAAGGAAAGACAATAAAGTTGAAGGGGGGAGAAGAGGAAAGGCAATATAGTGGGGTTGTGTGGATCACACTCCTTTGTCTCAATCTTTATACCCCCACAAGACTATAGTTAAGTGGATCCACCGTTATGTTTTATTATATAGATGGATAAATTACTAATATATCCAACTAATTAAAACACGAGTGATTGTATGAACATTAGCAATTTATATTTTTAGTTATTTTAATAACTTTCTTAATATTTTTTCAATAAAAATGACACTTCAGTTGAACTTTACTGTTTATCAAAATACTTCCATCAAAATCTTGCCTTCTATATCTAAAATTTGATTATTTCGGGTGAAATTCATTGTTCATTGAAACATTTTACAAAATGTATAGTTTTTCCAAGTATACAAAAATAAGTTGTTTGTTAAATTTCCTGTTGAGCCTTGTGGAAATGAGAATATTTTGTGGAAATATGTTGAAGTACTATAACTGTGCGATGCAAGGAATGTTGCTTATCCATTTTCCAGCATAAGCAATAGGATAATAATGGATAAGCACGTTGATGGAACAAAAATCAACAATGATTTTCCTTTTGGTTCTCAAGTAACTGACCATAAGAATCTATCTAGTATTGCCTATCAAGAAAAAAAAAAGATTCTATCTAGTATTGCAGACCAAAAGGAGACTTGAAACTTTCCAGAACTCCATACAAAAGGAGGATAGATCAAATCTTACCGAGAAAGTTTCATTTAGACTCTAGACCCATAATCTTCTATCATTAGATGGAGGGATGCTAATGGATTCAGAGCTGCTAGTGAGAAGAGCAATAATGGAATTGATCCCAGAATTTCTCCTGAATGTCAAAACAATACAGCCCTAACCTTGATTTATTAGTTCAATACAACATTAACCTATAAAACCAGCAGTCCATATCATTTGATTTTAGTGCTACTTAAGCTACAATTATTTGATAGCCAAACCTCAAATCAAGATACAGATTAAGATGAGCACAAATCATACAATAGAGCAGTCATCAACATATCATCAGATCCCCATCTCAGGATAAAAAAAATGTCAAAAGATTCCTAGTCAAAATAATATATAGACCACATGGACATGCTAAGCAGTCAAATAACAGAAGAAAGGAACTAACAATGCACCAGAAGGTTAAAAAAAAACATATAGGTAAGAGCAAGTTAACAGGAGCTGACTATGTATAGTATTACCAAGTACCAATAGTACACAAAAATATAGATATTTAAGACTCCAAACATGGTATATTATTATCATATTGTAGAAACAATGGCCACAAATCCAAAGGAAACATCAGATATGTAGTAATGTTATCAATACCTGTCTCACACCAGCTGTATGGGCAGGGCCATCCAATATCAGCCCTAGTACCTTCAATTTGATATTCCCATTGTTATCGGGAACTTCCCTAAGGTTTATTCCAATCCCAGTCATATCATAGCGAGCCATCTTCGAGAACTTTTATCAACGATGAAAGTAACATATGATATGGAATAAGAAAACTGCAATGCTAGTAAGTACATGCTACACATTGATGCAACCATTACAGTCAGATGAAAATGGAAGAGTCTTAAAGGATCAAACATGCACACAATGGTAGTAAGATTTGACATAACTAGTAACAGGTTCAAAGTAAAGAAAGTTTTAAGTAAAATAAAGTAGAGAAGATTTTTATCAAGAAAACAAGAATTAATGAGAAGATTGGACGACAAAAAGAAGAAAAAAATTATGTAAGTAAGAAAAATTTAGGGATGTAGAGCACATGTTTCTCTATGATCAGAGTTGAATTATTTAGCTAAGAAGTTTTTTTTTTTTAGGTTATCAGAAGGAAAAAAAGATGTAGCTTGGAAAAAAGGCATGGAAAGACATTCTTCTTCTAACAAGTAAGTAGTAGAGGTAATTTTAAAGATGCTTGGAAATAGAAGTCCTAAGAGTTAGATGTGTGAGACTTTCTTTATTATCTTTATTACCTTTCAACACGAACAGCAGAAATACAGCATAAAGAACGTATCGCGGTTGGTTAACAGGGATAGTGTTGGTGCAGATCAGGTTTACACTTCTTGAACTGCTGGACACATAAAGAATTGACTGTGGATGGATACATTTAAGTTTCCTATATAAAATCCCAGTAATTTGTGTATTCAACAAAGTGCACTCTGTATTTTTGTGAAATGACTAGCAACAATGTCACTCATATCTGAGCTTTTAAGTGTGAGTTTTCCTGTAGTTATATACTTTAAGGACCATGGGAGTTCTTCACGAACATAAAAAAGCATCTAAAAATTTATCTTACATTCCAGAAGCATGAAGCTCATGTTGGCACATCCTGAAAGGTGACTTTATGGAAGTGATAAAGATTTTAAGTGGAGGCATACCTTGATGGAGCTTTAAATAGTATATTCACTGTTTTAATTCCTAAGAAAGAGGGAAAATGATGTAAAGCACTTGTAAAACAAAGATGATGAAAAAGATTTTACGCCCATTAGTTTGGTAGGATGTGATTATAAAATTTTGGAGAAAACATTGGCGAATGGATGGAAAGCAGTCCTAGATTTTATTTTCCTGTACTAAAAGGGCTTTTGTGGAAGGACAGGTAAATTTTGGACATCATGATGATAGAGGACGAATGCATGGATTGAACTATTGAAGACCCAATCCGGTTTTCTGGGAGTTTTGAGCAAGATTAACATAAAGAGGTTTATGATGACATTAATTGGGACTCTTGGATTATATGTTAAGCAGAATGAGATTTGGAGTCTACAAGGGGAAAGCATTGACGACAACAAATCACTTATAAAACCCTCTTGATTCAAAAAATAATTTAAAAAATTGTTTTTTTTTCTATGTTTTTATTTATTTATTTTTTTTGGAGGGGGTGGGGGGAACTCTTTCATGAAATGAAAATCTAAAACCCCCATAGTTGAAATTGAATAAGAGCTACAAAACCAAATCTCGACAAAAGGGGGAGGTGTGAACAAGAACCAAGATAGATAATTAATGTGATAGTCAAGGATAAGGATTAGGGCTTAAGCTGGTAAGGATTTATTCCGAAATCCGAGCGATCCGAATCTGAATTTAGCGGGTTTGGTTTCATCAAGTATATCCGAATTAAAATATGGTTCGGATATGGGTTGATTCCCTTGACTTGAGTCGGATACGGTTCCCTCCCTATATCCACCAAGATCCGAATGATATATTAATTTGCAAGTTGTATTGTTATATTTTTTAAGTCATCTTTCATCAACTAACAACGGTTGGGTGTAGTGGTCAAGGATTCTTTTCAAAATGGAGAGGTCTTGAGTTCAAGTCACCATTTAGTCACATTTCAGCAATTTTATTTGAAATAATCTTAAACGGTATAATATTATCCAACCCGAATCAATTAATTCAGTAGGATCGAATCCATATGTGGTTTTAATGAAAGTAAAATGGTTCAAATATGATCCAAGTCAGATTCGGATCCGGATATGGATATGGACACACTCATATCCGGCCCAGACCCAACCCGTTTTAAGCCCTAATAAGGATTGATGAGATCGAGGGAAAAGGCAAAGAAAAATGAATTGGGATTCTAGAACACCCCTATTAGATTAAGGTGACCCCATTATTTTCATCATTGAGGTTGAGGCACTTAAGCATCTCACAGCTCGAGCAACTAAGTGTGGTATTATCTCTAGCTCCCATGGAGGGGTAGAGTAAACAGCCCAATCATCTTTGAACTTCAATTTGCAAACTACACCTATGTACTCAGCATCTTTTTCAGAGTTAGGGTATCTTATATGTATGTAGAGGTGTCTCGAAGTGGTTTCAAGCCATAATCAATTCTCGATCCCGATAATTGAAGTTGATCCTTGGGAAACGAAAAAAGAGATTTATCAAGGATGGACGACTTAAATTAAGACCTCTTAGGGTCATAAACAAAGCCTTGTTGAGAAATTCACATAAGTTTCATCTTGTGGATTGGAAGTTAGTTTGCAAGCCTTTCAAGAATGGAGGACTTGAATTAAGACCTCTTAGGTCATCAACAAAGCTTGTTGGGGAAGTGGCATTAGCATTTTGAGGATCTAGGGGAGGAATTTAGCACACTCAAGTTTGAAGTTAAACTCCTTGAGTTGGGAAAGCAATGTACTTCCTCCCTCCTGTAAGAGTGGAGAGGCATTTCAAAGGCATTCAATGACTTTGAAAAGGCAACAATTTCAGGATGGGTAGAGATAAGACGAGGTTTTGGGATGATACATGATGTGTTGATCAACCTCTATGCAAAGTTAACCCTTCTCTCTGTGAATTTCTTCAAACAAGAATGTTCTTGTCCAAGATTGTTTGATGCAAGACAATGAGGGAAGAACAAAAAGTAAAGGGGTTTAGGGATATATGGTTGGGGATTGGGTTTCGGATTTGGGTGAGAATAGGAAAATGGTTTCCACAATCCAATTGGCTATATGTTGAAATTAAAACACAAAGTTTTCTAATCACAACATTATGAAATTACGATAAGGGGAAGAAGGTTTAAGGTATTTGGATTAGATTTGGAAAAAAGATTAATGAAGTAAGGGGAAAAAGAAAGTGGGGAAGGATTAAGAGTAAAATAAAATGGGGTTTGTAGATTTCAAGAATCAAGAAAACATAGTTCATGTATTGGTTTCTTGAAAGGATTAAAGGTTTTTTGATCTCTCACAAATAATAAAAAAGTAGAAAAGATGGATTAAAGAGGAGATAGAGGATAAGAAGAAAATTAAAGAAAGAAAAATGATATTTACCTTGGAATCACCCTAATGATTTCTATGGCATCAACCACATTGAATACACCAACATTCAAAAGAAAACAGAGACTTTCTATAATTTTGTTTAGTTCATTCATTCTCCGTCAGTAAACCTTGATATAATCTATAAATAAGGAAAATCAACTAAGAGTCCTAATAAAACTAAAATACATAATTTTTTTAACTTTCTCTCTCCTAAATTTTCAACCCTAATAAACTTAAATAAAACACATCCTAAAGTTACCAAACTACCCCTAAATATTATACTAAGACCATGGACCAATAAAACATAAAAATAAAGCCCTAAAACAACTCAAAACTAAAAAAACAACTAATCTAAAATAATCTCAATAATAAATCTAGACCTAATTTAAGTCAAAACCTAAATAATTACAAATTTTTCGTCAGAACCCTTGACTGTTGACTTGATTTGTGTTCCGCATTATTGTTATTAGGAGTAAGGTAAATGGGTAATAACATTGCGTAGTCTCCATATTTTAGAAGGAATTTTAACAAATGGGAGTTGGAGATAGTATTGATTTCTAGGTCATATAAAAAAATGTGGATATCAATCCAAAATGGGTAGAGAAAAAAGGGGGAGGTTGGGAAATAATGAAAGATTCTCTATTAAATCCTTTTTCTTATGAATTGATAAAATTTGGTAGTCGTTATTTGCAGAGGCGGACCCAAGATTTTTATCTAGGGAACACAAACTTTCGGTTAAGGCAAGTTGAAGAACCTGAAGAAAACTTGTTTTGAGGAGAAAATTTAAGCATTTTTTATTAGAGGGTGAAGAAAATGGAATTTAGGTCATTTTTCAATAATCTGTGAAAGAAGACCCAAGTCAACAAGTAATATCATTAGCTTTAAAAAACATAGGGTATCTCAAATATTCATCAAAACACTGTTTGCCCCCTTCACCTCAGCCTTCTCTAATAGACTAATTCAAAAATGATCTTTTTACACCTCATCATTAATCTACTTAAACTTTCAAATCTAAAGAACAAGATAGGATTTTGAAGTAGAAGATAAAAAAAATTATAGGGTTTTCTAGAAGGGATTAAGGCAACGTTCAAGACTATGGATTGCAGATGAAGTTAAATAGATTAAATTTTATTTACTATAAAGGTTGAAGAGTTTGAAGATGACCGTTTTTAGAAAGAAATATTAAGGGTTTTTGGTTACATATTTAAAATGAGGGTTGGTTACATATTTAAAATGAGGGTATTTAGGTTATGCTTTGTTAGTTTGGGGGGGGGGGGCAAATTATTGAAGGGGTAGGATTGGGGGTCAGCATGGACAAAGAGGGCATGTCATCAGCTTGGAAACACGGGTATCAAAGTTATTCATCAAAATGCAGGGGGTTTCTAAATCATCCAAAATTTTGAAAGAGCCGGGGGGGGGGGGGGGGGGGAACTGCCCCCCGGCCCCTTTTTGGTTCCGCCCCTAGTTATTTCCTTGGTAAAAATGTATGGAAAAGTTCAGCTCCTTCGAAATAGGCCTCTTTTCGCCACCGTGGCTATGCCTAAGATTCTTAAAGTATACCACCTTATCAACCGACATATGCATATCCCAAATATGTGCATTCTTCATAAAAAGTGAGATCATGCTGATCATCTACAATTTCATTGTCATTTTTTCAACCAGTGGGTATTGAATGGATTTATCCGTGAGTCTGAATTCCAGAGTTCAATGGATCATGCCAAAGAAGGTTATTCATATGATAAGTGGATGGACAATTAGGAAGCTTAAAGCCATGGTCGGTTGAATTAAAGGATGCTTCCTTTCACGATTTGTTGGTACATTTGAAAGGAATTCCATATTGCCAAAGTTCAAGAGGCAGCTGTGTCAGGAAAAGCCAATACAGGTCAGTGAATCAATATGAAATAAAAATGTATGTGTTTCTTCAGCTTGTGGGCTTCTTTCTCTAAAGATTTCCAGGCATCCCTATTCAAGTATGAACAGAGCTCTGTTCTTTTGATTTAAATAATTCAAGTAAATGTGATTCTTCAAAATGGTCTATTATTTTTGAACTAGCTCACCTTCCACTTGATAGCTGACAGCACCACATTGGGTCTATTCGTTAGGGGTGTCAATGGATAGTCGAAAATTCGAATTCCAAAAATCAGATATCGGATTCAAATTCGGATAGTTTTATATATTCGAATCCTTACGAATATTAACATTTTGAATCCGATAGTATCCGATTCGAAATAATATATAATATATATTATTTTATTTTATTTCTTTTTTTATATAAATAATATAATATATATTATTTTATTTGATTTATTTATTATATACATAGTATAATATATAATAGGTTTTTAAAATAATAAAAAATCAGTTGGATAAGGAAAAATTATGTTTTTTTTTAATATACAAATTATTCCAATTCTAATCGGATATCCGATAGGATAATCTAATTCGAATTCGGATAGAGTTTTAGAACATCCGTCAGATTTGAATTCGAATTCGGATATGAGATAAAAAAATTCAGATTCGGATTCGGATATTGCTGTATCCGAACCAATAAGCATCCGTTGACAGCCCTACTATTTCTATTTCTTATGAAAGATCACCAAGATGACAAGGAATGGAATATTCTTCGCTACAATTTGAAGCAGAAACTGGTAGAAGATGGAAAAATTGTAAAAAGTGCATATACAATTCTTGAACCATGTAAAAGGGCAAACCATCTATCACAAAAATAGATGATTACATAAATATTGAGGAAATAATTACCTCTGAGGGAGAAAGGAACCGCGTGTAAGGGTCACCCAAACTAGCCAACATCCGTTGGATGATACCATGAGCTTTAGATCTAGTCTGAATGGACCTACCAGTTATATCTTCCTTCTTTTGCTGGAATGGAAAAGATAAATACTTCAGACCATCTCTGGAAAATCACAAACGCCACACTATGAGAATACAACAAACAAACAGGAACCAATAATAAGAAGCAATAGGGGACTGTACCATCATCATCAAAGCCTTATCCCAAAATTTGGGGTTGGCTGAATGAACCCTATTGAAGGTCACATCTAAAGCAGTGAGGGAATGTCTATAAACTAAATAATAGTTATCCTCATTAAAAAGAAATAATAATATAATAATGGTCAAAAGAAAATCTGTATAGCATTGGAATCAAGTTCCCGAAGCAAGACTAATAGGACATGCACTCACTCTTCAGATTCTTAAATCTGTTTCAAAGCTTGTAACTCAGATAGATCAGAAGAGGAAGAGCTTATTTCCGATTATTCTTTTGCAGGCTACATATTAGTACTTGTTAAGTGTCTCGGCCACCTATGGTTGCCTATATTTTGTGATATTGGATTAGTTAAAGATAACACAGGAGCAGAAAGATAACACAGCAGTTCATAAAACACATGATTCATTCTGAACCTTATTTGTGCAAATGACTCAAGTTAATTTCAAGGACAAAATTATTGCCCCGAGTCCACCAACTCATAATACTGCATGTATAATCGTCTCATAAATATACATTATGTCCAACTTTCCAATTGTTTCCCTAATCTTCTGCACCCTAATGCTTTTGTGCAGATATTAAATAACAAAACTTCAAAGAAGACAAATGAAGTATAAATCTATTGATATGCCCCCTTCTCCAAGATTGCATTGCAGTCCACTGTGATTGTGGCTTCGCTACATAGAAACCCAAGTGGAACAAGTATTTGTTGATTATGTCTTAGGCCACACTGGAAACCTTCATCCATTGTCATGGATCAACAATTCAACATGTTGTATTCACAAGTGACTTTTGGAAGGAATTTTTTGTCCGCAGGATGTCTGTTTCAACATGGACCAAACAGAGGCACTCAGCCATGTAGGGGAAATATTTTGAGACATAAAACAAGTTTATTCTTCTCTTCTTTTCCATTTTTGTAATCGCAAGGTTAGAGGGATCTTACGGTATCGAATTAAGATGATTCATCTTGGGACTTCGATTTTAAAAGAAGGCTTAGTGATGGGCATGGTAACAAAAAACAGCGGTTTTTTTTTTCTATATATAAAAAAACGTGTTTAAAACTCATCTTGTATCTCTGTATAAAAACAAAATTATAAATAATAATAATAATAATAATAATAAGTCAAGTTTTTTTTTCATTTTAAACGCATTTTTTTATGTTTTAAACAAGTTTTTTTTCAAAAATAAAAAAACTAAACACTTTCTTTATTTAATGTGGGATTTAAAACATAATAGAATTTGGTGGTTCATAAATGTAAAAATATGGCATTTGATGATAATATTTTAACGTTATGGTTTTTCATTTTTGAATAATGTATCATTCTGAACAAAAGATATGTTTATGAGTAAACTTTTTTTTGGCATCACAACACGTATAATTATGCTTGAATAAACTAAAAATACTTTCTTATGTATTATTAGATATATACATTTTTCATAATTTTTAATATATTTTCATCCTTTTTTTCCCGTTTTTTCCGAAGTTTTCCCTGGCTGCTTTAAACCTGTACTCCAACTTCGCAAATATGGTGAAGGGAGATTAATGTGGATGTGACTTCTATTTTCCTTACGAATCTTGCAAATATTCCCATTAGTACTTACATTTTGGAAAAGAGATCCCCGGTTGGGGATTGAAAAGGTGTTTCCTCTGTCAGTTCTTTTTACAAGGCAATCAGAAGAAACCAATTCAAAAACTTCCGTCAATTTTTTTTATTTGGGGATCTAGAATCCTATCCAAGGTAACATTCTTTTTTTGGACTGCATCTCTCGATAAAATCCTAACGATAGATCATATCAAATCAAGAAATTTCATTGTACTAGATTTCTACATTTTGTGTGAGTATATTGTGGAATTAGCTAACCATATACTCCATTATCTGGTGATTTTTCTTTTACAGTTTGATGTGGCTTGGAAATTACTCAAGCCTGCCATGAAGTTTGACAAGGCTGACATATTTATACTTTTTTCCTCGAGTGTTCACATCTTCAGGAATATGCTTCCTTTTTTCATATTCTGGGGCATTTGGAAGGAAAGAAAATGAAGGACTCTTAAAGGCACAGAAGATGATTTTCATAATTCGATCCTTAGTAGTAAAGCTCAAATGTTTTCTTGGTCATATGTTTTCGAGGACTTCAGGGAAATGTCTTCGAAGATCTTGTTTTCAAATGGGACATTGTTGTCAAAGCAGACTAACAAGCTTTGTCTAGTTTTTTGTTTTCTTTTCTTTATGATCTTTTACTTTGGTAAGTCTTCTCAAATCTCAACCAATAAGGAACTTGTTGTATTAGCTTTCTTGGTCATGTTCCTAGCAATGAAATTTTTTACATCTATCAGAAAACATGAAAAGAAATCCAAAAATATTGTTCGAAAACATCTAGTTTAAGAATCCCATTATGAGAACAGTCCGAATAGACGTGAAATTATGATAAATAAAGACCCTTGATTTCTTCTAAGATTGAAGTTCAAAATAATATATTTGAGTTGATCCCTCAATCACTTGGACCTTGTACTTGAACTTGTTTCCAAACTAATTAAGTTTGAAGTGGCTCTTGGACCGAGAAGGGGCCAAAATTGCTTTTCACCACTCATCTTAAATGACTCCTTCAAGGATATCTACATCTACCTGCTTCAACTATTGTTCCTTATCTTCATATACCAAAAAAGGCTAGAGAATGAAACAAAATGCCAAACCCACAAGCACCACACTAAAGCATGTTATGATGTACCTAACATAATTATCTACTCTTGAAGAAAATACTGAGTGCTTTGAGGAACCTTGAAGTTCTTTCTATGCTACCCTCAACCACATTGTATTTTTTTAAAAGATTCGATGAATATTTTACAAACTTAAGTTGTTCATGATAAAGAAAACATCCACTCTTCCATGTTTTCAATCTCATAAAAAAAAATTGGGTCTTGCCATATAAAATTGCCATTTTGGTATTGTCCACTTTATTATGAATATTTTAGGTATGACTAAGATTATTTAAGTTGTATTAAAGGGATAAATTGAGCCGGCAGGGACCAATAGAGAAAGGTTCAGAAGTTTAGAAAGATTCTATAATAACAAAAAATTGTTGGTCTCCTCCTACTAAGACCATAGAGGCCCAAGGTGTTCGGGGTTCCATCATAGTGTTGTTTGAATTTGTCACGACAAGAGCGATGGTGTTATTTCCATGTAGGACGGTGTTTGGAATATCGATGAAGTTGGGGTAGAGAGGATTTGATAAGTCTCACCGGACTTGGAGTTGAGCTTTTAATTTCCTTGTAAATTCGATAAATCATTAGTGAAATTGTATTCTTTTGTACGTTGCTTGAGGATTAGGCCTTTTGAGGGTGAACCATGTGTTGTAAAACTTCATGTATATACAACAAAATAACCAATGGATCTAGGATTTGATCTTGAAAAAGAAAAAAAAATCAAATTAAAATAATAAACGTAAAATACTTGGCTTTTTTAATAATCCGTTGCGGGAATGCCTTGATCTCGATCTGCGAATAATAGGTATGCCTACCCTTACTCTTCTTACACCTTGGTGATGGAAGCCTCTATCTCAAGAATAGAATATTGTGTAGAGAGGAGGGGACGACTACCTATTTATAAAGAGGGATATTCGATTTCAACCTATTGTAAGAATCTTAATATTAAATAGATGCCACATAATTTGGATAGGATGTTCACTAACCCATCAAATTTGATGTTGGGAATCAATATCAGACTACATATATGATTCTCAATTTTACCTTCAGTGTTTTGAACATTTATAATCCCGTATTTTTTATAAAATCATATATGTGAAAAGCCCACAAATAATTATTATAAATCATAATAATAATCCAACAATCTCCCACTTGACCTTGAAACATACTTAAAAGGTTAGCAAACGACTCTCTGGATTGTAACATTTTAAATAATTGAGTGTACTATGTTAAAAACCAATTGTTCAAAACAATTCAGATAACCTTTAACCGTCCTCTTATTCAAAGGTGTCCACTAATAATGGATCATGGATGTACCGAAGTCGTCACTTGTCGGCCCTAAGACAGTTTCATGATCTCAAAACTAGTACCATCAATTAATTCAAGAGTTTACCTTTGCGTGATTTTTCTTTTGTGATTATTAGGACAATATACATCCCTCAATGTAGTCTATATGAACATTCCCTAGGTGTCCAGCTTCATACTCGTCGTATGTCATCTTAAAATTTTACTAACAACTGCCATGTGATATTTCGTCATATTTCTATCTAGAATGAAGGCTTCATCAATGTAATGCCAAGTCACATCTAGCCCAAACGTTTCAATACTTTACGAATACATCTGCTCACAAGCAATAATAATGTTTACACAATAATGCGTAAACAATGACTAGTCATCATCAATTGCTTTAAGCAACAATAAATAATGTTGGGAGTATAAATGAAGCAATAAACAGGCATAAAGAAAACTCAATACTTAAATAATATAATGAAATGCCTCAATAACTCCCATATGAGTCACATGTTCTTTGAAAACAGTCGGCAGAAGGCCTTTTGTGGGAGGGTCAGTTATCATATTGCTTGAATCTATCTTGGAGATGTCAATCAACTCTTCACAAACTTTTTCACATACTAGAAGGTGCTTTATTTCTATGTGTTTTTGTTACCTCTGGTCACTCTTTCATTCTTTGCATAATCAGTAGTAGCCGTGTTATCACAGTAAATAACAATGGGTCCGTGAATGGAATCTACAACCCCCAATTCTCCAATAAAATTCTTTACCCAAACTGCTTGACGGGTAACTTCATAGCACCCAATGAACTATAAATAGATAGTTGAATATGTCAAAGTAGTTTGTTTTAAGCTTTTCCATAAGACAACTCCACGAGTAAGCATGAAAATATAACCCGAAGTAGACTTTAAGCTATCACGACATCCAGTATGATTTGCATTAGAATAACCAACAACCTAAAACTTGCTCGATTTTCTATAAACTACCATGAAGTCTTCTGTTCTTTGCAAATATCAAAGTATTTTTTTACTGCTCTCCAAAGAGCAATACTGGGGCTCTGCTAATATCTTCCACGCATACCCACGATAGAATTAATATCAGGTCAGATGCAAATCATTGCATACATAAGACTTCCAACTACTGAGGCATACACTAATGTACCTACCTTCATCTTCTAAATCTTATTCTTAGGACACTAATCTTGATTGAATACATCTCCTTTAACCACAAGAGCTTCATTAGGGGGCACATTTTTCCATACTAAATCTCTTGAGCACCTTTTCAATGTATGCTCTTTGTGAATTTTGATCCCTAAAACATATGAACGTTCCCCATATCCTTCATGTCGAAACTTCTTGACAATAAATTATTTGTGTCATACAAGAGATGAACATTGCTGCTCGCTAGAAATATATCATCAGCATAGAGCACAAGAATGATGAAACGATTCCCACTCATCTTGAGATACTTAGACATTTTTTAAAATCTTATCCAGTCACCAGTTGGTCAAAGTTTAAGTACTATTGTCTTGATGCTTATTTCAAACCATAAATGGACATTTTCAACTTGCAAACAAGATGCTCCTTTTTATGAATTTTAAAACTATCAAGCCGTGCCATGCAAAAAATATTGGATTGTAATTGTTCAAAACAATGAAGGTAAAATTAGGAATCATATATTTTGGTATTGGCTCTCAATATCAAATTTGATGGGTTAGTGAACAACCTATCCAAATTATGTGGTATCCACCGAATACTAGGATTTCTACAATAGGTAGAAATCGAGTATCCCTCATTATAAATAGGTAGTCGTCCCTTCTTCTCTACACACTATTATATTCTTCAGATAGAAGTTTTTATCACCAAGGTGTAAGAAGAGTCGGGGTAGTACACCTATTATTCGCAGATCAAGATTAAGGCATTGCTTACGGATTATTGGAAAAGCAACTCCAAGTATTTTATGTTTATTATTTTAATTTAATTTTTTTTTCAAGATCAAATATTAAATTCATTGGCTATTTTGTTATATATACATGAAGTTTTGAATACTCAATTACATTATAACGTCTTACGACCTGCTAAAAGTGTCATAAGTTCTCATACTTAATTCTTTTCCACAAATCGCAATTCTTATTTCAACACTTCCTGCTAGAATTGAAATTCATTTGAGTCCCTAACATCATTAAATGTTAAATAATCATCTGAGTCGCAATTCATAACATCTCCTTCCTGCAAGTACACCTCATAATCATCTGCAATAGTTGACTTTGAAGGTGTCATAAGACTTTGGCAAAGATAGAACTGTCATGTGAACCAAAAGATCATCATCAAAAGTAATCCCATGCTCACGAAGACCAATAACCAACTTGGACATCTTAAGAATGTGCTCTCTCATATTTCTGTTACCATCATATTTCAAGTTCTAACTGACCCAAATATTCATATTGGTCATACTGAAGAGATTTCCTGGATCTCACAAATTGTTTCTTGACAATCTGTAACAATTATTTAGTTGTGTTTGTGGTCTCAATGCCATCTCGAAAAGCCTGACTGATAAAAGCTCGAATAATCATTTTAAACAATCTGCTAACCTTTCCCCATTTTGGAAATTGGGTCCTCATCAACTCCAAAGAATCTGGAAGCAGAGTTGGTGGTTTGTCCAAAAAATAAGACAAAATCAAAGTCTATACATCTTAGCAAGAGGTCAATGTTCATCCTCCAGGATGAGTAATTAGAACCATTAAGAAACTCAATTCCTGCCAAACTCTTTTAAATCAATGACCAGCCCATAGCTACAATAAGATAAAGAAGAATAGTAGAATTGTCAAATCTCTAATTAAGAGCTTAACAGATATATATAATAATAAAAAAGGTGAATGGACAAATATGCCCTTACATAAGTGAATGGACATAAATGTCCTTAAACAGAAATAACATAGAAATAACAGAATTAGACTACTACTATCTATTATTTTCCAATACTCCCCCTCAAGTTGGAGCAAATATATCAACTAAACCCAACTTGATAAGATGAGAGTTAGAGATAGAAGGACCAACAGACTTTGTAAACATGTCGGCGAGCTAATCTGAAAAAGATACAAAGACAGTCTGAAGGGCACCAGATCGAACTTTCTCCCTGAGAAAGTGAACATCCTCTATATACTTAGTTCGTTCATAAAGAACTGAGTCAGAAGCAAGCATGATAGCAGACTTATTATCGCAGAACAACGAGGAAGAACCACAAGGAGGAAATCCCATTTCTATTAGTAAAGATCGAAGCCAGAAAAGCTCACATGTCCCAAAAGTCATAGCACGATACTCAGCTTCAGCAGAAGAACAAGATGTCACACTCTGCTTCTTACTTTTCCATGAGATAAGGTTACCTCCATGGAATATACAGAAACCAGAGGTAAATCTCCTATCTGTAAGAGAGCCCACATAGTCAGCATCAGTGAAACACGACAAATGTGGTTGAGCAGTGGATGAGTAGAAAAGTCCAAGGCCAAAACGATGAATGGCCTCAAGATGAGATGTAGGCGGAGCATGCATAAACTGACTGACTACACTAACCGCAAAGGTCAAATCTGGTCTAGTGTTAGTCAAATAAATCAGACGACCTACAAGTTTCTAATAAGAAGCCGAATCAGATAATAGATCACCATATTCGATATGAAGTCGATGATTCTGATCCATAGGAGAAGAAGCAGGACGATAACCAAGTATGCTAGTATCCTGAAGAAGGTCCAATATGTATTTGCGCTGAGATAGCGAAATACCACGTCGGGAGCGAGCTACTTCTATCCCCAAGAAGTACTTGAGAAGACCCAAGTCCTTAACCTCAAAGGCACGACCCAATATCATCTTCACCCTATCAATCCACAGTGCATCATTTCCTGTCAGGATAATATCATCTACATACACTAGAACAATGGCACATTGACCATCCAATCATCGATGAACAAAGCAAATATGATTTGAGTGGCATCTAGTAAACTCCATAAACAAAATAACTTCTGAAAAACATTGAAACCAAGCTCGTGGGGACTGTTTCAAACCATATAGAGATTTGAGAAGGCAGCATACCTTCCCACGATACTCCCCCTGAAGACGAAACCCAGGAGGTGGGTCCATATATATAACTTCAGTCAAATTACCGTTCAAAAAGCGTTCTTCACATCGAATTGATAAAGGGACCATGAGTGACAAGCACCTAAAGAGATAAGAAGACGAACAGTGGAAAGTTTGGCGATAGGAGTAAAAGTCGCACCAAAATCCTTCCCTGAAGTCTGCGTATATCCCTTAGCAACTAGTCGCGTCTTATACCGGTCAATAGTGTCATCTGCGAGGTATTTCACCGTAAAGACCCATTTACAACCAACAGTCCGCTCCCCAAATGGAAGGGTAACAAGTTCCCAAACATTATTTTTCTGCAAAGCATCCATCTCAACAGTCATACCTCTAGTCCACTGAGGATCTTGCAAAGCCTCTGATACAGACCAAGGAACTCGAATAGAATCAATGAGAGCAAGGTAGGCCTGATAAGAAGGAAAAAGACCCTGATAGGAAACAAACTGGGCAATGGGATGATCAGTAACACACCCCCGCTTACCTTTGCGAAGAGCAATAGGCAAGTGAGAGTTAGAAACAAAAGGAATAAGAGCAGGTATAGGTGTAAGAGGAGGAGATAATATACCTGAGTCCAAGGAGAAGGTTGGTAAGGGTGGAGATGGACGAGGGCGACGAGTGTAGACTTGAAGCTCCGATGAAGGTAAAGGAAATATTTGAGAGAGTAGCACTATAGGTGATGGTTCCTGCGAAGAAAAAGGTTTCTGCAAAATAGAAGTAGTACGAAAATATGGAATATTTTCAAAGAATGTAACATCAAGAGAATGTATGATACGGTGAGAAACCGGATCATAACACCGATACCCCTTAGACATAATGGAATAACCCAAGAAGACGTATCGAATGGCTTTATCATCTAATTTAGTACGAGTGGGAGTCCTATCTTGAACAAAGCATGTGCACCCAAAGACTCTAGGAGTAATGGGGAAGAGAGTGCGGTCGGGTTGAAGAACATGAAGAGGTACCTGTCCCCTTAAGGTGAGACTCGAAACGCGGTTAATAAGAAAAGCCACAGTTAGAACTGCCATATTCCAATATGCCTTAAGAACATGCATTCCTCGAAGAAGACACCAGATTGCATTCATAAGATGGCAATTCTTACATTCCACCACCCCATTCTACTCAAGAGTGTATGGACATGTCAATTAATGGAGCATACCATTCGCATGAAGATGGGAACGAATCCAATTCGAGATATATTCCCCCCCATTATCTGATCTGAGAGATTTAACAGTGATGTTGTACTGAGTTTGAATCATCTTAAGAAAATTAACAAAAATAGGAAGCATCTCAGAACGAGAACGCATCAAATAAACCCAAGTGCAACGAGAATAATCATTTAATAAATGTAACATAGTATCTATGACCATTAAATGCAATAACTGGGGAAGGCTCCAAACATCAGAATGAACTAAATCAAATATTGCATTAAACTGATGCACACGAGGAATATACGAGGTACGAGTGTGTTTAGAGAGTTCACACACAGAGCACTAAAATTTGTGGCCACTAGAAGAAGTTTTTAAGGCAGAAAATAAAGAACACAAGTGCTGAAAATTGGCATGTCCTAAGCGAGCATGCCATAAATCTAAAGACTGAGATGAAAAGGTGTGGTTCCCAGAAGATGGAAGCACAGAAGCTGGAGCCGCTATCGTTTGAGATCCAAACATGTTCAACCCATCCTTCTCATACCCCTCGTCAAAAATCTTCCTCGAAGTCGGGTTCTAAAAAATACAGTGAGTAGGAAAAAAAGTTACAGAACAGTTTAAAGATTTAGTAATGCTACTCACAGATAGAAGGTTAAGAGATAAGTAAAGGACATGAAGCATAGAATCAAGAGAAAAATTAGGGGATAACGAGATAATACCCTTGTTGTGAATAGGTGTAAGAGACCTACCAGCAAGACGAACGAGACCTACCAGCAAGACGAACCTCCCTATGAGCAGTAGGAAAAATAGAGGATGTAAAATGACTAGACTCACCAGTCATGTGATCAGAGGCGCCAGAATTAATTACGCATGTCAGAGGAGTAGAGCCAGACTGAGTAGCATGAAGTGCAGAGGATGTACCTTGAGGTGTAATAACTGACGCAACAGTCGAGGATGAGGGAGTGTGAGCCTGGATCTGATCCTGTACAATGGCTGCAATCTGAGTCTGGAGATATTGCAAATCGATGGAGCCAAGAGTCGCTTGAGAAACTGATGTAGACTCTACATTAGCAGCACGGGAGAAGGTTGTCCCACAAAAGATCTCAAAAGGTGGGGATAAAGCTGAAAGCAATGGGTCTTCTCATGTCCAACCTTCTCACAATGGCTGCAATCCCTTTACCACGTCCACGGCCTCCACGGGCTCGACTGCCATGTCCTTGAGTACGAGAGTCAAAGAACCTTGAATTGACTGCTAGAGCCATCTGATCTGTAGCTGGGGCAGAGATAATTCTAAGGACCTAAGTCTGAGAAGAAACAATACGGCGACGACGCTCATCACTATCAATGGCCGCCAATGTCTCAAATAAATATGGTAAAGGAGTTGTGTTAAGAATCTGTGTTCGAAGTACTTCAAACTCAGGACGTAGATCCATGAGGAACTAGTATGTCTGATGTTTACCAATCCGCTTCACCACATACCCAGCTGCTTCTGCAGACAACTCAGCCATAAACTCATAGTGCAAGAGCTCCTCCCAACGGGACTGAAAGAAACCAAAGTAATCCACCACGCTCTGAGTGCCTTGGGTAGTTTGAGCAATATCCCGATACAGCTCATAAATCCTCGAGTCATTTATAGCATGCGCATATGTCTGAGTAAAGACTGACCACAAAGAAGAGACAGTCTCACGGTATATGAACATGATATAGATGCACTGTTTCATAGAGTTAAATAACCATCCGAGAATGGTACAGTTATTAATTTCCCATTGTTCAAATTTGGGATCAGTGGGGGGTGGCTTAGGGATGGTGCCCAATAACCAACCAGATTTACCTCTACTACCCAAACAAAGTCGCACAAACCGAGACCAGGATTGAAAGTTACGACTATCTAGAGCAATAGTAATCCATTGTGCAGAAGAATTTCCCCCAAGAGCAGTGTGGGAGTCCTTTACCTCGTGAGTAGATGTCATGGCTTACGCTAAACAATGAGTGACGGTATTTGTGGATTGAAGGTAGATCTCATTGAAAATAAGGAGGGTCACCAAAGTAACAGACTTAACTATCGAGAATCAAAGCCAGGAAGTCGTAGTTGCTGTCGTTGATCCCACACAACACTATAGCTGTTGTCACAAGTGGTGTAGGCCTCCCAAAGAGGTTTCCTCATTGTCGTGGGTTGCTAAACAGTCCCAAAATAGATGATATTGTCGTTAAAGATCACAGACAACCCTTTACTCACTGTCGTAGATCGCTAAGGCACCCTAGGTGTTGTCGTAGACCTCCAAAGAGATTTCCCTACTGTCGTAAGTTGCTAAATAGCAACCAAATAGTTGTTGTTGACGTTAGAGATCACAGACAGCCCTTTACTCACTGTCGTGGGTCTCTAAGGCACCCTAAGTGCTGTCGTAGGTCTCCCAAAGAGATTTCTATGCTGTTGTAAGTTGCTAAATAGCAACCAAATAGTAGTTGCTGACGTTAGAGATCACAAACAACCCTTTACTCACTGTCGTTGGTCTCTAAGGCACCCTAGGTGTTGTTGTAGGCCCCCAAATAGGTCTCCCTACTGTCGAAAGTACTAAACAACACCCAGATAGTTGTTGTTGTCATCGCAAATCACCAAATAGGCCTACGGTTTCTGTTGCAAGGTCTATAGACCTAAAACAAATATTCTCTTTTGCTGCCGCAAGTTGCAAAACAGCCCTTTTGCTGTCGCAGATCACAAAAAAAGCTTTGTAGCTACTATCGTAGGTCCCTAAAGGCACCCTAGGTGCTGTTGCACGCCTCCACAGGCTGCAATGCTGCTATCGCAGACAAAAAACAGGGACCCAATAGCCTAACGATGAACAAAATAGGACATGAAATACAACGTAGAGAGTTATCGCAGCATGTGATCAAAACCCAAGCAAAAAAAGGGGAAAAATAACCCTCGAAGGGGAGACTACTTGACGAGGTTGTTTTAGATTAGTTGGTTTTCTATAAAATGGAGGAGAAAAAAAAAAAGGATGAAGGAGATCGAAGGAGAACCAAAGAAGAAATCTAATGGCTCTAATACCAAGAAGAATTGTAGAATTGTCAAGTCTCTAATTAAGAGCTTGGTAGATATATATAATAATAAAAAAGGTGAATGGACAAATATACCCTTACATAAGTGAATGGACATAAATGTCCTTACACAGAAATAACATAAAAATAACAGAATTAGACTACTATTATCTCCTATTTTCCAATAAGGTTGAACATTACTATAGTTATTTTGGGATTTAATTCTTTCAATTCGTATCAAGGGTTTTGGTCGAATTCATTTCAAAGTGTTTATTAAGAGTGAAAATTTCCACTCTCTAGGTACAGACAAGTCGCATCATCAAGACTCACCTTTGGGCCGAGTTCTTGATATGATGCATGCTCCTTAATATTGCGTTAGAGAACACGCATAAACATAGTCACTCATGCTCCAACTTGGTACAGACACTATCCACACCTTTAGGCAAGAAAATTATCATCCCCTCCCCTTTATACTTGTGGTTATTCTACTCACTCTATCTATCACATTTAAGCAGAAGTTAGTGATTCCATGCAAAAGAGTGTCACAAAGAGATCTTAATGAAATCCAAGTCCCAAAATTCAAGAACCCGTAACTTCCACAGAACGGTCACCTTTAGGCAGATTACCATCCTACTTCCATCACATTCCCTGCACAATCACTCACTTGGGCTTCCTAAACCCCTATAGGCAATACTTATACCCTAATATATCTAATTTTGCTTTTAATTGTTCTTTCTTTGGATATAGATACAAACACTCATGTTAGTCTTTAAAGTTTGCTAGGTAGCAAAAAAAAATGCATTCTAATGAACTGAAAGCAATTAGAGAATTACATGTGTGTATATAAAGATCTAAAAAATAATTATAAGACACAATAATAGCATTTGACATGAAGTAAAAAAAGCAATTTTAGATATATTATCCAAATAAAGAGCAAATGCTTGATTTGATTTTTCATGATATATGTTGTTGTCAAAAATGTTAATTTAACCATTTCATTGAATAGATCTCGAAAAAATACCCAAAATGGATTCTTGTATTGTCCAAATCAAAGTTAAAACTGGGAAGTGCAAACTTAGCTAAGTTGAGTTGGTAAGACGTGCGGAAAGGTATTCCCCCGTCCTAGGTTCAAATCCCCTTGAACCGAACTTCACCATTCAAACCACTAACCTATAATTATCAAAGTTAAAAATGAATATTTTATGACCTTTCAAAGTTTGATCCAAAAATTGGTTTTAAAGGGTTGGTTCACACTTGAACTGACTGAACCGGTTCGATTGTAACATGAGTTTAAAAAAGAGATCTGTAAAATACCTATGGATCTAAGATTTTAACTAGAATAAAAACAATAATTGAATTAAAATAATAAACATAAAATACTTGGATTCATTTTCCCAATAGTTTGTAAGCAATGTCTCGATGTACTACCTCGACTCTTCCTACACCTTGGTGATGGGAGTCTAAAGAAGGAGAGACGAACACCTATTTATAAATAGTGATATTAGATTTCTACCTATCATAGGAGTCCTACTATTAGGTGAATATCACATAATTTGGATAGAATGTTTATTAACCCATCAAATTTGATGTTGGAGTTAATACTAGACTACGTACACGATTTCCAATATTACCCTCATTGTTTTGAACAATTACAATCCAATATTTTTTATAAAACAGTATATGTGAAAAGGCCACAAATAATTTTAATTAAAATAATTATTATAAATAATAATAATAATCCAACACCATGTACATTTTTGTGTTGCTTGTACGATTGCATTTAGTTTATTTTCCCTGGATTTCTTTACTTCCATTTGCATGCAATCCTAATGTAGGACATCTACATGAGGAAGACAAAATTTTCATATTGAGTTGACTCAATCAAACCTGGTCAACTTGGGTTTGACCAACCTGGTTCAGGTTGACCCAATTGAGTCCATACTCAACCCAATTTGGATTTCAATCCTATGTGTTTAGTCTATTTCCGTTTTAAGCAATTTAGAAGTTGTTTAGTTATTTTCTATTTCAACTTTAGGAAGTTTCTATTTTGTCTAGTTTCTAATTGTTTCGTCTCTAATTTTTTTTTTTAGGTTTCTATTTTGTTCTAATTTCCTTTTTATTCTTTAAGATATAATTAAAAGTGCTTATAAGTGTCCAAATTGAGTTATAATAAATTTAAAAAATTAGTAATATGTTATAGATAGACTAGAAAGTTACTTTTTAGTATTTTAGAAGGTTTCTAAGTTGTTATAATGAAGTTATCTATATGAGGAGCTTCAAAAACGAAATTCAATGAATAATTCAAACATATCAATTAAATTATCTTTTATCTCTTAGTTACTTATCTAGCTCTCTGCTTTATCTTCTTCAAGCTATTGAATCTATTGATTCAAATTGATTTTGTGTGTTCTATTGAACACAATCTCTTAATTCCTTTCGAATCTATTGATTTCGAGGGCAGCAAAATTAATTTACTGTAGTTTGGGTGCTTGACTTCCAATAACAAAATTACAAAGATGGAGCCTAGCCTCGACAGATGCATATATGTATGTCTATAATATTTCATATCTCCAATGAGTCTATTCATTTGGCCATAATATCACTGTTACTAATGATCTGCCAATAATCACAGCTCCTGAAGTTGTACAAAGCCGCAAAGAAAACTGGGTGATTGAATCATAAATTGTAAATCAATTGCAGAAAGTCTTGGTTCGAATGGTTCCATTTTATTTGTTTCCATAAGAATCACTATAATAGTGATTAATTTAATATTCAATAAAATGATTACAGAATTTTTTTTATCAAACTCGAATGGTTCAACTATTGAATTAACATGCCCTTTCCTTTACTTGCTACCAATCCAATTCATTTACCAATAAAATGCGTATAATTAACCCACCAACACAACTACCCATTATAAATAACATCTTATCGTTGCATCAAAACACATAAAAAATGATGATTACTCTCAAGGGTTCACAAATACACAAATAAAACACATGGATACTAAATTGGGGGGAAAAAAGTGGGATAAAGTTACCATCCAATTTTGGGGAGACCAACGATGTCGATCAGAGGAATCAAGGAAGCTATCATTGACAATCTCCCAAGCTTCCTCTACAATTCCTTCATTAGTAACTAACTCAGGAACAGATTCTGATGTTTCTTGTTCTTGTAATTTTTCCTCTTTGCAATAATCCGACTGCGAAGGAGAAGGAGGAGAGACCAGTGTTGTTGCAATTGAAGGAGGAGATGGAGAGGAGATGAGGAGAGTGAAGGAGAGAGTTCCTGTTAGGGCATGAAGTAATAGTTGCTGAGGCCATTTGATGGAGTTTTCAGAGGAAGAATTGGGGATTTTTCTAGGGTTTCTCTTTGATTTTGTTGGTGTAGGTGTTCTTGCTGCTGCCAATGTGCAGCAGAAGGCGCTCATCTTGTTCTGTAAATGGTGACCCTTGGTTCGTTAGGATGAGAGACTTGACAAGAGTGAAGTATTGGGAAGGAAATGATAATGTACAATCCGAGGGACTGAATGTGTTTTGAGTTCTTGATTGAATGTCGAGAAATATGTACGGTATACACCTTGGATGACAGTTTTAGTGAGGGCTGACCGCAAAATGAAAACAACAATACTTAAGTGACTTCAAGATTGACATCATTTCACACTTTTCTCACGTGGAGTGAGCATAAAACGGTGGATGAAAAGAACTTTTCCGACGTGGTGGTGAGCACATAACTGTAAATGCTTTTCATCAAATATCAAAAAGTGTGAAATGAGGTCAATTTAGCACAACTCATTGAAACCTGAGAGTAAGTTAAAATAGGGAAAGAGTAATGGATTCGACAAGGAACCAGGAAGTTATATTGACACGCCACAATATTTTAAGGGTTCTTAAAGATTTTAAAAAATATTAAGGTGGTGTTTGTTACCGTTTCAAAACGCGGAGTTCACTGCGTTTGCAGTGAAAAACTGCGGTTTACCGTCTAATTACCATTTGGTAAAAACAGCGTTACAAAATTGCTTTGTGAAATTGCGTTTTAAAACACAAATTTGAAAAGTCCAATAGAGGCGCTTTTTTATTCGCGTTTGCGAGGGAATTCATCACCAAATAAATGGTTCGTGTGTAAATACTATTTTACCTATACCCTTTCTCTCTATTCTCTTCGACATAACCCTTCATCGATAGAAGCTATCGATCTCACCTCTCTCTCTCTCGCACACATCTCGATCTCTCTCTGCTTATTTACTTCTCTTCTCTGTCGAGGAGCATCTCACATAGCTTGCACAGATCTGCGTGAACCACAGATCTCTCTGTCGCAAAGCTCTCTCTCTCTGTCGAGCCTCGCACAGATCTCCGTGAACGAAGGAGTTCGACTTCGTCTCTTTTCTCTCAACAAACAGTTAAATCAAACTCGATTTTTGGTTCGATTTTTCTAACCCTATAAACATGAAAATTTTTGAATTTTTTTTATAAATTTTAGGTCTACTTGATTATAGTTTTGTTGATTGTGGTTTTGTTATTTAATATCTTCTCTCTCAACAAACAACTAAATCAAACGGGTTTTTTGGTTCGATTTTTCTAACCCTATAAACATGGAAATTTCATAAAAAATTTTTATCAATTTTAGGGTCTACTTGATTATAGTTTTGTTAGTTAAGCAAATTTAAGAATTTTTTTTTATCAATTTTATTTAATTTGGTTCGATTTTTCTAACCCTATAAACATGAAAATTTCAAAAAAAAATTTATCAATTTGAGGGTCTACTTGATTATAATTTTGTTATTTAAGCAAATTTCAGAATTATTTTTTAGCAATTTTATTTAATTTAGTTCGATTTTTCTAACCCTATAAACATAGAAATTTCAGAATATTTTTATCAATTTTAGGGTCTACTTGATTATAGTTTTGTTATTTAAGCAAATTTCAGAATTATTTTTTATCAATTTTATTTAATTTGGTTTGATTTGTCTAACCCTATAAACATGGAAAGTTTAGAATTTTTTTTATCAATTTAGGGTTTACTTGATTATAGTTTTGTTATTTAAGCAAATTAAAAAAAAAATTTGTCAATTTTATTTAATTTGGTTTGATTTTTCTAACCTTATAAACATGGAAATTTCAGAATTTTTTTTATCAATTTTAGGGTCTACGTGATTATAGTTTTTTATTTAAGCAAATTTCAGAATTTTTTTTCTCAATTTTATTTAATTTTTTGTAGGGTTTGGGTTTCTTAAGGGAAATCATATTTTTGGGAAACCCATTTTCTTTACATGTTTGGGGACCATCCCCAATTACCTCTATGTTTGGTCTTTCCTAGATTGTAACATTGGTTGATGATTACAAATGAATACACTTGGGAATATTTTATGCAAACCAAAGTATTTTCCATCTTTAAGATTTTTCAAAAATGGTGTACCCAATTTGATATAAAAGTTAAAAATCCACCGTTTAGATAATGGGGAGAATATCTAGATTGTGGTGCAACCTAATATCTTTGAGTGTGTTTATTATTTACATATTCATGGTTGAATTAAATACTCATGCATTACAATGGTCAGCTTCAAGAGTTTCTCAAATTCCACTAAGGACTAGATTCATAATGGTAGCATGATTCATAATGTAAGGTTTGCTCGAGTAAGGACTGGATTTCAGCTTTGAGCAAAAGAGTCCTCAGTGGCAGTCTTACTAAGTTTTAAAGTTTGAATATTTGAATTATGTTTGTTGGATGTTCTAGAACTATGATGGTTTTTTTTTAAGTTTGAACTGAATCATGTTTGTTTGATGTTTCTGTTTGGATGTATATTTTTCATATTTTTATTTATTTCAATTTTACTTATTACATTAACTATATTATTATGTTTAAATGAGTCAGAATGTAAATTAGATATTATGTAGATGTGTTATGTATATACGATGTGATATGGATGTGTTTTGTATATACGATGTAATGTGAATGTTGGATTACGTATTATGCAGGTATTTTGTTTATCAGTAAATTTCATATGTCCATTTTAAGAGGAGATGCTACCGAAATTTCTATAGAATTATAAATTTTTCTATAATTATTTTTAGAATTATAAATATTTTAAAATTAATATAATTATTTTTTAAATTTTTTATATAATTTTATTATATTTATATATATTTAGTGTAATTATATATTTATAAGGGTATTCTTGTAATTTTTGATGCAGTTTTGGGTGCTCTCTCAACCTTAAGGGTATTCTGGTTATTTTATCCTAATACAGCAGATTCTAGAAGCTGTATCAAACAATAATTACTAAATTCTGGTCAACAGCATAGCATTTTTACAAAACTCTATCGAACAAGTTTTCAGTGTTTCAGCTTCTGACAGCAGATTCTAACAGCAGAAGCTAACAGTAGATTCAGGCAGCTGAATCAAATGGGGCCTAAAAGTTTTTTATTTGAAGGGTACCCCCACAAATTAACCCTTCTACATTTCTTTTCCTCCATTTATAATGCATTGTCTTCTTCAATAAACCACCATATCAAAAAATTTATTTCAAGACTCAACATCAATAATCATTATGAAATTTTATCGAAAAATTTAATATTCTTCATAAATATGAAAAATATCGGTGAAGCTTCAATGGTAAACCCTTGAAATCCAGTAAATTATTTTTAAATTATTTTTTTAAATGTTGGTTTAAGTCATACTTCTCATCCCTAATGGATGCAATCCAATGTTGAATTTCCATCATTAATTAAATATGATGTCATGCATGTTACAGTGTTTGATAGTTAGAAACTCAATACATTGAAATTAGATGGATGTAATCCATTTTTAAAAAAAGAAATGAATGCAACCACCACATATAGATACAATCCATTATTGCATATTTGCTTCATTTGTTAAATATGAGTTCAAACATTTAAATATTATATGATTTTTATTGTTAAAATTGATGGTATACATCTTTTATTGTAGATTTCGGATTCTAATATATGAGAATTCAACCCAATACATATAAATTTTGATGTACCAAAACACTTTACCGCTGATATAATATATCTTTAATTTGATTCTCATTTTCTTTTTCAATCTAATCAATCATTTACATGTAAGACTAACGCTACGTTATTTGATTATAGATCTTTTACTCTTGTTATGAATTTATTGATTAGTGTTGACATATTGAGAAAACTGTGGGGAAATTTCGTTATCGTTAAAAGATCAAACAACACGGGAAGGACCCCTAAAATCAACTTTGTTGCAAAAGAGGTAGGATATTTAGAGATCACAAGAAGAATATTTTTTAGAAGATGTTTATTCGTAGACATACTGGAATAAAACTATGTGATTGTCTATTTTCTTATAAAAGAGTGAAACTTTCAAAAGACTATCAACAGAGAATTAAGTTTAATGTGGCATTCGTAACTATCCAGCGGCAAATAATTTTGAAGGTACTCTTACATGGGAATACTCACAAAAGAAGAATTATAGATTTTGAAGGATATGAACAATAATAGTATAAAGCCTAGGGAAGTCCTAAACATATTGAAGGAATGGGATAATTTTAATGCATCCACTATAAGGAAAACATACAATGCTCAACACAAAGTCACGGTTACTAAATTAGATGAAATGATGCAATTACAGTAGTTGATGAAGAATTTGGACAAGTATGGGTATGTAGAATGGAATTAGAGGAATGAAGATATAGATGTTCTGAAGGATATGTTTTGGGGACATCCTTAGTCCATTCAGTTAGCAAGATATTTTCAGTTTGTGTTGCTTGTGAATTGCACTTATAAAACAAACAAATTCAAGATGCCTTTACTACGATTGTGTGTAGTGACCCCCAAATTCTAACACAAACCCCATGATTCCATGTTAGGATCTAACGCACTAAAACAATACTCCACAATGATAATGTCATAAATAAATAAATACAATGATAAAATAATAATAATAATATGACAGTGGAAATTGTATAAATATTAACCAAAATTATCATGATGTAAGAATATTCAGAACTAAAACTCAAATAATAAAAAATGAAAGAATTCGCAAATCTCGCCAAAGCAAAATCTCGAACTAACTTGAAAAATCCCACTCTCAAACTCAAATAGAGAAAATAAAACAAAAAATCCTAACATCTAACTGTGACAAGACAAGTAGAAATAATTTCACTTCTTGCCTAGAAGTGGGCTTTGATCATCAATATAACCTACAAATTGGTATTCCTCGGGATGCTCCTTAATAGGGGGAGGATCTGTAACTAAAATGATATGGTAAGTAACAGGAGAATTACCCAACAAGAAACAACTATCTCAAGCTAATAATTTCTTAAACATGAAGAAAAATCATTCTATTACGTTTGGAACACATGCAAATTTTCAATATAAATAAAAACAAAGTGACATAGTCATGCTAAAAGTATAAATTAGAGCATTATTTCAACAGTTTGCAAAGTAATTTCAACAGAATCAAATAAATCATATTTAACCAAATAAATACAAATAGTAATAGTGTAATTGTTAAGAGTGTTGAGAGCCATGATTGGATACCTTCTAGCCAAGATCTGAATTATTTCAGACTTCACTAATATGGAATCCCATCATTAGTTCCTAATTCTATAGTCAGTCGTTGCTCTTGCCCCAATTGGATAACTATTTATCTGGCTCAGGTTGGCCATTGACTATGACCATAAGGTACATGTCCTTTCACGAAGTGTAAGTACATTCGACTACTCTAGACTGTTAACGATCATTGACTAGCCATTTTCATCTAAGCCTATCAGGAGAATATGATTTTCTAAAGACATCTCTACACTTCTACAATTACCGTATAGTTCACTGTTAAAGATATAAATGAATTTCTTCGATCTTAGTTTTGATGCTACTCCCCTATGCATCTCATAATATATAGGAGTTTACCATCACAACTGTTCATCTTAGGATAGTATGTCATTTTGGACATGATATGACAAACTATACTTTCCGACATTATCAAGCTCTTTAACATATCCCAAAATATATCCATATATATACTTTTCTTTTCTTTTTTAAAATAAAATTGAAAAATAACATACACATGTGGAATGGGTATCTAGTTTCCTACTATGCAATGGCCCAATCTATAAAAAAAAAACAAAAACGCACATCGCCTTATGGTAACCAAATTTAAATAAACATGCAACATCATCTCATGATAATAGAAAAGAAATGTTAAACCTGAATATCCACTCTCCAACACACACACACACACACACACACATTCAATGAGAATCCATACTCTTATTTATAAAATATAGGACATCGCACTTACAATACCATCCCTCAAATTTTTAACAGTTCCAAACATTTTATTTCTCAAGCTCAACCAAAACTTTGAATATTCTTTGAAGAGATAAAAGTAAATTTTTTCAATAAAATTTAAATATCAAAGCTCATTTTATAATTTTGTTTGAAGAAAATGATAATAAATGACTAAAAAAAGTTATGTGTGCAATCAAGAGCAAAGACATCAACGATTTATCAAAGCTATGAAAAGTTGGTGAAAATTATGCTATGTCAAAAATGTTATTTTTCAAAATTCTTCAAACTTAAAACGAGTTTTTGGAATAGAAAGTTCTAATTATGATATTTGACATCATAGAATTTTTTTAATTTTAATTTTAATTTGAAGAAAAAATCAAAGAAACACAGGGATTGAAAATCTGACAAAAAATGCTGAAATCTACGTTTTGTTCTTGAACCCAAAAGTTAGATTTTGATACTTTGAATTCAGATTTTTAAACTAATTATATTATTTGCTAATGGGGATATTCCCTTATTTTCATTAAATAACTTAAAGTAAATGGAAAGCTCAAATTAAATATGACAAGTCCTTAGTTGGTGGGAAAAATATGTGCTTAAAACAAATTAAATTAAGACTTTTAATTTATGGTCGTGCAACCAAGGTGGGTCTGTCAATTGAACCCGAGAGTTGTTGGGGTGATAGGTTAGTCGACTGAGGTGGTGGGTAGATCGAGCTTTTCTTGGGTGAATCGAACTTGAATCCGAGAGTTGTGCACTATCAAGTTCTTCATGGGGCGAATGGTAGGTCAATTCAGATGAAAGGTGGGTCGACTGAGTAAAAGGGATTTTTGTTATCTCCTTTAATGATTTTGCCCCAAATTCATCCAATTCATCAAAAATCAATTTCAAATCATGACCCAACAAGAAAACATACTAAACAAACAATGCTAAACATGAATTTGTAAAATAAATAAATAAATTCCTAATTTTTAATAAAATATATAAGTTTTTAATTGAAAATCGTGATTATTAGAAAGATTTAAAAGTTCCATACTTTCGATCTAAGCTGAACAAATCCTTGAAGAACACATAAAATGGATTTGATTCGAAGTTTTCTTCTTGAAAGTGATAGAAAGCTCTAGATTTTCAATTTTTCTCGAAACTTTTAACGAATCGAACGATTTCTTCTCCTACAACGAACCCTAATTAAGACTCTAGGTAAATGAAAATCGGATCGAAAGGTGGGAGGAGGCTAGAATTTCTATTTAGGGTTTCTTTCAAAAAAGAATAATGCGTTAGAACAATAAAAAAATCTTAAATTTTATAAGATTTAGTATTTATAGAGTCTCAGGGATGTAATGGTCATTAATAGTTTTGTTTGGTAAATCTGTCTTAAATTATGATTTTTTATATTTTATAATTTATTTTGATTAATTTTTTAGTGCAAATCTAATGGTGTAATTGGATTTTTCATAATCAGATTCTATAAAAAATTTCTATTTGTTTGACTAAAAGCGCCCTCGATCCGCGGGGTACGCGGATCTGCTTTTGACCTTTGAGGTTTGGGAGTCGCCACCTAGTTATTACGGTCTAGGAACCGAATATAGACTCGAAACGGATAAATCAACTAATCTACTAAAAAATATGGGTCCGGGGATCACGTTACGGGGTTGGAAGGTGTTAGCACCAACCCTGCCCGGCCAATGTCGGTCTCTACTTATCCCAAATAAAAATTACATTACTAAAAAAACCCAGATAAAAAAAAAAAGAATTTTACCTTCGAACGCAAACGATTATATTTCCTTAGATCTGATAAAATCGTTCCTTGTCCAGTATTCATCGCTTCGTTCTTCTCCAGATCTGATTTCTGATCTCTGAGACAATGTATCTTTTTCTTAGATCTGGATTCTTTGGATTTTTTTACGAATTTCTGGGTATTTTTTAAGGATTTCTAAGTATTTTTCAAGTTAAAATCGAAGTATGGGTGTTAGGTAAGGAGTTTGGGCTTCAAAATTAGGGTTTATAGAAGGCTAGGGAATCTTTTTGACCTACTTCTCTTAGGATTTATTATTTGATACGAAAATAAGTTGTAAGAACCCCTATTTATAGATTTTTTTAAGTGATTGTTTTGATAGAGTTAGTGTTTAATTATAATTGTTTTGGAAAGAGTTATTGTTTAATTATAATTGCTTTAGGTAGAGTTATATTTTAATTAGAATTGTTTTAGATGGAGTTATTATCTAATTAAGATTGTTTTAAATAGAGTTATTATTTAATTAGAATTCTATTAAGGTTTTGACTTTTAGTCTCACTTGATTGACTTTAATATCTAGACTTTGGTCTTACTTGATTGACCTTAAGATCTTGACTTTAGTCTTACTTGATTGACTTTAATTTCTTGACTTTAGTCTTACTTGATTGACTTTAATTTTAATTAGGATTTCACTATAAATTAATTAATTTTTTAATTATTAATTTCAGAATTTTTAATTATTAAAATGTAAAATTACAATTTTACCTTCGGAGATGACTTTTTGCGTTTTAAGTTGATTTTTGATGTTCTAGGATGTTTTGGAATTGATTTTTCATAAGGAATTCAATGAGAATATTGGTTTGTGTCATTTATGAAATTTTTGTGTGAAATGGTCATGAACTTTATGAGGGGCATTTTCGTAATTTTGTCAAATTTGGTGAAAGGTGGCGAAATGATTTATTTGGTTTTGATTTGTTGTTTTATGTGTTTGAAAGGGTATTCCTAACCGTAATGTAGTCTCTAGGGATGTTTTGAGGTTAAGGGTATTTTTGTTATTTGGTCATTTTTTAGTGATTTTTATCGTAAAGTTTATTTTTATCTGCAAGATGATGATTTCTACGTTTTTAGAGTTATATTTTCCTAGTGTAGTGTAATTTCTACAGTTTTGTTAGTTCGAGATACCTCATCCGGATTTCTGAAACATATCTGGTAACAAAATAAAGCATTGAAATAAACATCCATCATTAGGAACCGTTGCAATCGGGTTGACGAGTTGATTAATCAGGCGAGTGCAAAAATGAGGTGTCACAGATGCCCCTCTTTGGCTGAGGGTTGAAGAAAACTAGATAGCAAATCTATTTTGGTAGATAGTGCGATATCCGAATGCCAAAGCTAGTGACAGTTCATTTTACAGCTTGATTTAACAATTCGTCGGGATGTTCGGATCCTTGAGGGTAAAACTCTCCCTGAATTGAAAGGTTGTCAGGTCATCGAGCGAGAATTCTCACTGATAGTGTCAGATCCTTGAATTTTAGAAAATTCTCCTTGACTAATGTAACAACTGTGCAAGTGTGTGGACTTAAAATCTGAGATAAATTTCAAAGAGTTTGAGTAAAATCTAAGTACAAAGTGAATATAAATTGAGCATAAACTGAGCATAATTTGAGCATGATCTGAGCATAAACTGTGCATAAACTGAGCATAATCTGAGCATAGACTGAGTATAAACTAAGCATAAACTGAGCATAATTCCGAGAAAACCCTCGGCGGTAACTGAACATAATTCTGAGAAATCCTCGACGGTAACTGAGCATAATTCCAAGAAAACCCTCGGCGGTAACTGAACATAATTCTGATAAACCTTCGGCGGTAACTGAGCATAGTTTCAAGAAAACCCTCAACGGCATCTAAGCATAATTCTGAGAAACCCTCGGTGGTCACTGAGCATAATTTCGAGAAAATCCTCGGCGGTAACTGAGCATAGTTCCAAGAAAACCCTAGGCGGCATCTGAGCAAAATCCAAGATAACCCTTGGCGGCAACTGAGCAAAATTCAAGTTAACCCTTGGCGGCAACTGAAAGCGCCCTCGATCCGCGTGGTGCGCGGATCCGCTTTTGACCCTTGAGGTTTGGGAGTCGCCACCTAGTTATTGTGGTCTAGGAACAAAACTGACTCTAAAATGGATAAAAACTAATCTACTACAGAAAATCTGAATCCGGGGATCATGTTACGGGGTTGGAAGGTGTTAGGCACCAACCCCGCCCGGCCATTGTCGGTCTCTACTTATCCCAAATAAATCTACATCGCTAATGACAAACCTAGATTAAAAAATAATTAAAAAAAAGCATACATTTGATCTGCAAAAGTGTTATTCCATCAGATCTGGTGAAAACGACTCCTTGTACCGTATTCCTTATTTCGTTCTATCTTTGGATCTGATTTCTGATCTCCGAGGTAAGGTATCTCCTTCTTGGATTTGGGTGCTTGGAATTTGTTGTGAATTTTTGGGATGTTTTTAAGAGGTTTTTGGATATTTTTTAGGCTAAAATCATAGCAGGGGTGTTAGGTAAGGAGTTGAGGCTCCAAAATTAGGGTTTTGGAGAGGTTGTGGAGGCTTCTTCACCTACTTTTCCTAAGGTTTTTTCTTTGATACCGAAAATAGGGTGTGGAGGCTCCTATTTATAAAGTTTTTAAAAGCATTAGGGTTTGATTAGGGTTTCAATTAGGGTTTTGACTTAGTCTTTAGGGTTTTAATTTAGGGTTTTGACTTTAGTCTTATGAGATTGACTTGATTAGTTTAGATTAGGATTTTGATTTAAGGTTTTGACCTTAGTCTTATGAGATTGACTTGATTAGTTTAGATTAGGGTTTTGATTTAGGATTTTGTCCTTAGTCTTATGAGATTGACTTTAATACTTGACTCTAGTCTTACTTAATTGACTTTAATTTTGACTTTAGCCTTATTTGATTGACTTTAATATCTTGACTTTAGTCTTGCTTGATTGACTTTAACTTTTTGGAGAACCCCCCTCTATTATATCTTTGATTCTTTGGACCCCCAAATGGAGGGGTTATTAAAGAAATATCTTGCGAACCATCAACAATTTTTCTTGAAAGCCTGATTGATAAATTTTTTTGTTTAAATTTTATAATTAATTTTATTAATGTTTCACTTTACATTATTTAATGATTTATTTATTAATTTCGAAAATTTTAATTATTAAAATTGTGAAATTATCGTTTTGCCCTCGGAGAGGATTTTTTACGTTTTAAGTCATTTTTCAATGTTCCAGGATGTTTTGAAATCAGTTTTTCGTAAGGAATTCAATGGGAAAGTTGATTTTTATCATTTATGAAATTTTTTGTGTGAAATGATCGTGAATTTTATGAGGGATATTTTCGTAATTTTATCGAATTTTGTGAAAATTGGTGAAATGATTTATTTGGTTTTGATTTGTTGTTTTATGTGTTTGAATGGGTTTTCCTAAGCGTAATGTAGGCTCTAGGGTTGTTTGGATGTTAGGTGTATTTTGGTAATTTGGTCATTTTTAGTGATTTTTATCGTGAAGCTTCTTTTTGATTTGCAAGATGATGATTTCTATGTTTCTGGGGTCGTATTTACCTAGCGTAGAGTGGTTTCTAAGTTTTGTCAGTTCGAGATACCTCATCCGGATTTCTAAAATATATCTGGTAACAAAATGAAGCATTGGAATCCATCATTGGGAACCTTTGCGATCAGGTTGACGAGTTGATTAATCAGGAGAGTGCAAAAATGGGGTGTCTACAGATGCCCCTCTTTGGCAGAGGGTTGAAGCAAACTAGATAGCAAATCTATTTCGGTAGATAGTGCGATATCCGAATGCCAAAGCTAGTGACAGTTCATTTTGCAGCCTGATTTAGCAATTCGTCTGGGCGTTTGGATCCTTGAGTATAAACTCTCCCCGAACTAAAAGGTTGTCAGGTCCTTGAGCGCGAGCTCTCACTGGCAACGTCAGATCCTTGAATTTTTTTTTTATAAAAAAAATTCTCCTTGACTGATGTAACAACTGTGCAAGTGTGTGGACTCAAAAATCTAAGGTAAATTTGAGTAAAATCTAAGCGCAAAGTGAATATAAATTAGACATAAACTGAGCATAAATTGATCATAATTTCGAGTAAACCCTCGTCGGTAACTGAGCAAAATCCAAGATAACCCCTTGGCGGCAACTGAGCAAAATCCAAGATAACCCTTGGCGAAAACTAAGCAAAATCCAAGATAACCCTTGGCGGCAACTGAGCAAAATCCAAGATAACCCTTGGCGGAAACTGAGCAAAATCCAAGATAACCCTTGGCGGCAACTGGGCAAAATCCAAGATAACTCTTAGCGGAAATTAAGCAAAATCCAAGATAACCCTTGGCGACAACTGAGCAAAATCCAAGATAACCCTTGGCGGAAACTGAGCAAAATCCAAGGTAACCCTTGGCGGCAATTGAGTAAAATCCAAGTTAACCCTTGGCGGCAATTGAGCAAAATCCAAGATAACCCTTGGCGGAAACTGAGCAAAATCCAAGTTAACCCTTGACGGCAACTGAGCAAAATCCAAGATAACCCTTGGCGGCAACTGAGCAAAATCCAAGATAACCCTTGCCGGAAACTGAGCAAAATCCAAGATAACCCTTGGCGGCAACTGAGCAAAATCCAAGTTAACCCTTGGCGGCAACTGAGCAAAATCGACAACTGAGCAAAATCAGAGATAACCCTTGGCGGCAACTGAGCAATATCCAAGATAACCCTTGACTGCAACTGAGCAAAATCCAAGATAACCCTTGGCGGCAACTGAGCAAAATTGGCGAAGGAATGAAGGACTTTTGGGAAAGAATGAATGAATTCGGAAAAGACTGATCAGAGTGAATTGAATAAATCTGGAAGATACTGAATCTGGAAGAGAAATGATCGAATCCAGGAATGATTGGATCTGGGAATACCATATTAGTTGATCTCTTGACACAGTCAAATGTGAGATCCGAAGTGCTTTTGTTTGAACCTCAAGGATTTATCCAAAAGTTTTATGAATTTAAAACCTGAGTTTTTATTTCTTTTGAACCTCAAGAGTTTTTTGAAGAACTGTTATCAAAAGGGTAACCTTAAGTTTGAGGTTTTTAGGATTAACATTACTCCAAAAACAAAATGTCCCTAGTTTGACAATAAACATGGCATTGAAAATAATTGAACACATCATTAAAAAATGCCCCTGGTATAAGGAGGGAAATTACATAATTTAGAGGAAAAAGAAAAATGCCCCTTGTAATAAGGTTTGAAATATTTGATTACCACAAGCGCAATAAAGATCCAACTTTTAATTTTGATTAATTTTATTGAAGATTTTGAGTCAGGCTCAAGAGAAGAAAATATTTCCTTTTGAGACTCATCCTAGAATTCACCCTTCTCTCCATTGGTTCACTTGGGGAAGTAAGAATTTTCATATCGATCGTAGATAAGATACTTGTGGCTTCTGAATCTATGCCTGGTTTAACTTGAGTATTGAACTTGATTATTCAGACTTCTGATGTTTCAGCTCGAACCACTGTCAACTTGAGATTTTCTTTTGTTTTTCTTTGTCGCTCTAACTTTTGCCTAGATCGCCTTTTCAGGTTTTCAATCTATCGAGCTTGCTCTAACTTTTGCCTAGATCGCCTTTTCAGGTTTTCGATCTAGCGAGCTTTTTCTTTTTTCTTGGCTCTGATTGTTGCCAAAGTTGTCCTTTCAGATTTTCAACTTTGCGAGCTTGCCTTAATTTTTGCCTAAGTCGCCCTTTTCGAGTTTTCAACTTAGTAGGCTTCATCATTTTTTTATCTTTTTCTTTTCATTTGACATTCTAGAATCGCTGTCTGATCATGTTCTACTACCCTCCTTGACCTTTTCACACGGTACTTAAGAGGACTTTTATAGGTAGGCTTGGGACTAGGCATAAAGTGAAAGGGATTTTGAGGCTCAAAACCCAAATGCCCCTTATGTAGCATTTCTTTTATTTTGCTTTAAATTTTCTTCCCTATTTTGAAGATATTTCTTTTTCTTTTGAATTTTTTCCTTTTTAGATTTTTTTCTTGTCAGGGAATCTATTTTTTTTTTTGATGTGGTCGGGCCTGAAGTAACTTCTCAGGTTGCCTACGTATCCCAAATTTTTGGGATCAGACTAAAACGTAGTTCAGATTTTTCCCTCCCCTAAGTTAGGTAATCAGGCTAAGAAATAAAAGATACAATTTTTCTCTTTTTGAACGGGCTGCAAAGGGGTTGAGAAAGGAGGATAAAGAACTAGGTAATAGGAAAAGTGATTCGGTCAAAAATGACCTTCTTAAATGTAGTACCGTTTGATTTGGTCAAGGTTGGTTGGTTCTGGTAACTCGATTCCATTATAATCTTGAAGCCTGACAGTTTTTCCTGGTAATATCTCTTTGATGATGTACGGACCTCCCCAATTTGGTTTGAACTTCCCTCTAGGGTCAAAGATAGGTGCCCGATTCTCTTTAAGTACTAAATCCCCGACTTATAAGTGACGAACCTTGATCTTTTTATCAAATGCACGGGCAACTCTTCTTTGATAAGCTTGCACGTGATACAAAGCTCTCAGTCGTTTTTCTTCAATCAAATTCAATTCTTCATACCGCTGACAAACCCAATCTGTTTCTGACAACTGATTTTCCAACAAGACCCTCAGAGATGAAATTTCCATTTCAACTGGCAAGACTGCTTCCATGCCATATACTAAGGAGTAGGGAGTAGCTCCAGTAGAGGATCGAATTGAAGTTCGATATGCCCATAGTGCAAATGATAGTTTTTTAGACCACTCTCGATGTGATTGACACATTTTCCTAATGATAGTCTTAAGATTCTTATTAGCTGCTTCGACTGCTCCATTAGTCTGAGGGCGGTAAGGAAATGATTTGTGGTTCCGGATCTTCAACTTTAAACATAGAGTAATGATTTATACTTTGAAGTACGACCCATTATCAGAGATCAGTTCAAAAGGTACCCCCATATCGACTGATAATATGGGATTTGAAACTCAAGATGTAGTAAGGATAGTGCTCATACATTTTATAACATCTTCTTTGATTCCATCGATATAGACGAGTATCTATTCCGTGTTGAACAACACCCAAGCTTGTACCTAACATACCCTCATATGATCACACGAACAAGTCTTTTGAAATTTCTGAGTAAATTCATTATCCCCTCGTATTCCTTTCGGGATAAGATAGTTTCTATTTGAATCTCTTTAGGAATTATTTTTTGTTTCGAGGTAACTTCTCTAACTAATCCCGGTGTGATTAACACATTTTCTTGATGATTATTTTGAGAGTCTTACTAACTGTTTCAACCGTTCCATTAATCTGAGGATGGTAGGAGGATGATTTGTGATGCCGAATCTTCAACTTTGAACACAGAATAATGACTTAAGCTTTGAAGTACGACTAATTATCCGAGATCAGTTCAAAAGGTACCCTGTATTGACTTATGATAGATGCAGTGAGGACAACATTGAAATGTTTTGTAATATCTTCTTTGATCTTGTTGATGTTTTCATTTCATTGAGCGAGTATTTATTCCATGTCGGACGACTCTCAAGCTTGCACCTAACATATCCTCATCAGACCACGCAAGCAAGTCTTTTGGAATTTCTGAGTAAATTCATTGTCCCTTCATGTTCCTCAATGGATAAGATGGTTTCTATTTGAATCTCTTTAGGAATTATTTTCTGTTCCAAGGTTAATGACCTTTGTTTTCTGATTGAAAGTTGTTGAACCCGACCCTTATCTTCTTGTTCACGAAAGAAATCTATCCTTGAAGTTAGATTATTGGTTAATTTGTTAACGCGCTTGAGTTATTCAAAAATTTCATTTATTCAAATGGGGCGATAGACACCATTATAAACTTGACAAATTAACCTGACTCAACAGAAAAGAGTTGACTCAATCTAAAGAAAATATGACCTTGCTCAGATCTGATAAAATCGCTCCTTGTACATTACTCTTCATTTCGTTCTGTTTCCAGATCTGATTTCTGATCTCCGAGACAAGGTATCTTTTTCTTAGATCTGGATTCATCAAATTTGTTTACGGATTTCTGGGTGTTTTTCAAGGGCTTCTAAGTGTTTTTTCAAGCTAAAATCGAAGTATGGGTGTTAGGTAAGGAGTTGGAGCTTCAAAATTAGGGTTTATGGGACGTTAGGGAATCTTTTTGACCTACTTCTCTTAGGGTTTATTATTTGATACGAAAATAGATTGTAAGGACCCCTATTTATAAATTTTTTAAGTAATTGTTTTGATAAAGTTAGTGTTTAATTATAATTGTTTTGGAAAGAGTTATTGTTTAATTATAATTGCTTTAGGTGGAGTTATATTTTAATTAGAATTGTTTTAGATGGAGTTATTATCTAATTATGATTATTTGAAATAGAGTTATTATTTAATTAGAATTCTATTAAAGTTTTGACTTTTAGTCTTATTTGATTGACTTTAATATCTTGATTTTGGTCTTACTTGATTGACCTTAAGATCTTGACTTTAGTCTTACTTAATTGACTTTAGTCTTACTTAATTGACTTTAGTTTTACTTGATTGACTTTAATTTTAATTAGGATTTCACTATACATTAATTAATGTTTTAATTATTAATTTCAGAATTTTTAATTATTAAAATTATAAAATTACTATTTCGCCCTCGGAGATGACTTTTTGCGTTTTAAGTCGGTTTTTGATGTTCTAAGATGTTTTGAAATTAATTTTTCATAAATAATTTAATGGGAAAATTGGTTTGTGTCATTTATGAAATTTTTGTGTGAAATTGTCGTGAACTTTATGAGGGGCATTTTCGTAATTTTATCAAATTTGGTGAAAATTGGCGAAATGATTTATTTGATTTTGATTTGTTGTTTTATTTATTTGAAAGGGTTTTCCTAACCGTAATGTAGGCTCTAGGGATGTTTTGAGGTTAAGGGTATTTTTGTAATTTGATCATTTTTTAGTGATTTTTTTCGTAAAATTTGTTTTGGTCTACAAGATGATGATTTCTACGTTTTTGGAGTTATATTTTCCTAACGTAGTGTAATTTCTACAGTTTTGTTAGTTCGAGATACCTCATCCGGATTTCTGAAACATATCTGGTAACAAAATAAAGCATTGGAATAAACATCTATCATTGGAAACCGTTGCAAGCGGGTTGACGAGTTGATTAATCAGGCGAGTACAAAAATGGGGTGTCTACATGACTTACAAATTAACTCGAAATATGCATAAAATCTAGAGAATTACATTTTCCCACCTTAACAAAAATTTTGTCTAACTCATTTTCCCACGTCATTTCTTCTATATGGTGGTATCTTTACAATACCTTGACTAAGGGAATGATGTGAGATCTAAGCTTCTTCTTTCGTCTATCTAAAATCTGAATTGGTTTGGACTCATATTATTATCCTTCTAAACTTCCAATGACTGTAAGTCGACCATATGTGAAGAATCTAATTCGTATTTCCTCAACATGGACACATGGAAGATGTTATGAATCTGCTCCAATTGTGGGGGTAGTACCAATATGTGCGTTACTGGTCCAATTTTCTCAGAAATCTCAAATGGCCCTACTTATCGTAATTTAAGCTTTTCCTTTATATCAAATCTAGATATTTCCTTTCTGTGTGATATCTTCAAAAAAACCATGTCTCCTACTTCGAATTCCAAAGGTTCACGTATTTTACCTACATAGTTTTCTTTTCTGTTCTGGGTTGTCTTCAATCTTTCCTTGATTATCATGACCTTTTTTTATTGTCTCTTCAATCAATTATAGATAATCAAAACTGTTAGGTTATGTCTTCTATTCTTGTATATGGGATTGTCGTGGATTCAAACCGGATTTTTTGATGATCGGTTAACGATCCGTTTAATTGGTAATGTGTGGGGTTTCCCCAACATTACTGGGGGTCCGGAGGCGAAGCCCCTGGGCAAAATATTAGGCCCATTTGGTTTGATTTTGGATCAGACCCGTTTAACCTCTTTATAACCCTAAGTATATAAAGGGTAAGAGATGAAACCCGAAAGGGTGGTGTGAGATATACGAGAGAGAGAGAGAGAAAGAAATTGTAACCTAGTTCTTCTTTGGAAAATATAGTGAAATCGTCGTTTTTCGCCCGTGGACGTAAGTCGATTCTTTGACTGAACCACGTATATCTTGTGTCGTGTGAGATTCTTGTGTTCTTATTTGATTTATACTTCAGATCATAGGGTTTAGTCTAGTAAACTGATATCAGAGCTATGGCTACGAAGTATGTGTCGAGAAATTTGATGGAAGGAACGATTTTAATCTATGGCGGGTTCGGATGAAAGCTGTGCTTGTTCAGCAAGGTTTATCGAAGGCGCTGTTGGGAAGCGATAATTTACCAGAATCGTTGAAACCAGAATAGAAAGAGGAGATCATGGAGAAAACACACAGTGCGATTCTGTAATCTTTGGGGAATGGGGTCATGCGAAAAGTCGGTGATTCAGACACGGCAGATCTGCTATGCACAAAGTTGGAAACTCGATACATAACAAAATCTCTCACAAATCGATGGTATCTAAAGAAATGGTTTTATACCTTGTGGATGCAAGAAAATATTTTTATCCCTGATCATCTTGATGAATATAATAGTATTCTTGTGGATTTAAAGAATGTTGGTGTTAAAATTGATTAAGAAGATCAGACTATACTTTTGGTTTGTTCTCTACCACCCTCATATGAAAATTTTGTTGATACCCTAATGTATGGAAAAACTATTATTTTGGTTGAGGAAATTAAATCTACTTTAAATTCTTAGGAATTGAAGAAGAAAGTAGATGGAATTACAGAAAGCTCAGGCGAAGGTTTGTTTGTTAGGGGGAGATCAAATCATAAAGGGAACCATAATGGAAAAGGACGGTTTAGATCAAAATCAAAGACTAGAAAGTTAAAGTGTTTCAATTGTAATTAAGAAGGACACTTTAAAAAAGATTGTCTGGAGCGTAAAGGGAAGGGAAAACAAAATTATAATGACCATGATGCTGGCGATGCAGCAGTGACAAATTGAAATTGTGATAACGATGATGTACTCTCAGTTTCTACCAATTTTTTCGATGAGGAGTGGATTCTTGATTCGGCATGCACTTATCATAAATGTCCCAATAAGGACTGGTTCACAACCTATCAGCCTTTTGATGGGGGTGAAGTTCTTATGGGAAATAATGCTGCTTGTAAGGTAGTGGTTATAGGCACAGTTCGGGTGAAGATGTTTAATGGTATTGTGAGGTCATTATTAGATGTCACGCACGTTCCAGATTTGAAGAAAAATTTGATTTTCTTGGGTATGCTAGACTCAAATGGTTGTTGTTACAAGCCAGGGGATGAAGTAATTCGGGTTTCTAAGGGTGCTCTTGTGGTAATGAAAGGGCTGAAGAAGAATGGGTTGTATGCATTGCAAGGACAGACAATTACAGGTACGACATCAGTATCTGCAGCAAATTTAGATACCACCAGATTGTGGCATATGCGCCTCGGGCATATGAGTGAGAAATGGATGACAGTATTGAGCAAACAGGGTTTGCCTGATGGAAAGAAAATTGAAAATTTGGACTTTTGTGAGCATTTTTTTTGAAGCAGTGCAGAGTAAAGTTCAGTACAGGTATTCACAGAACTAAGGGTATTGTGGATTATATCCATTTTGATTTATGGGGTCCATCTCCGGTTGCATCACATGATGGAAGCAGATACATATTGACGTTCATAGATGATATTTCGAGGAAAGTCTGGATATTTATTTTGAAGAGCAAAGATGAAGTTTTTGTCAAATTCAAGTAATGGAAGACATTGATAGAAAAACAAACTAGAAAATAGATCAAGAGATTAAGGACTGATAATGGTTTGGAATTTTGCTCTGGAGAGTTCGATGAGTTCTGTAAAAATGAAAGTATTGTGTGGCATCACACAGTATGGAAGACACCACAACAGAATGAGATTGCAGAACGAATGAACAAGACTTTATTAGAAAGGCACGGTGCATGCAATTAAAGTCTGGTTTACTAAAGCAGTTTTGGGCTTAAGCTGTTAACACAGCTTGTTATCTGGTGAACAGGTCTCCTAACAGTGCTATTGAGTTCAAAACTCTAGAGGAGGTGTGGTCGGGGTCTCCTGCTACATATTTTGGGTTGAGGATATTTGGGTGTCCAGCATATACTCACGTAAACGATGGTAAGCTTGAACCGAGGGCAAAAAAATACATTTTTCTTAGATATCAGGCTAGAGTGAAAGGTTACAAATTGTGGTGTCTAGATGCGATAGGGAAAAAGTTTCTTATCAATAGGGATGTGACATTCGATAAGTCTGTCATATTCAGTGCGAAGGAGATACTCGATACTGAGAGACCTCGTGGTGTCATTGAACAGGTGGAGCTAGAGACTTCTGTTTTGAAAAATAATGGTACAGATGATTTAGATCAAGAGGATGAAGAACCACGATAGGATCCTATTATCGGGGATGAGGTTCAGTTACAACAGTACAGCTTGGCTAGAGACAGACAAAGGAGGCAGGTTAGGCCACCTCAGAGATTTGCTCATGCAGATTTGGTGACTTATGCACTTAGTGTGGCAGAAACTATGGATGATGAGGAGCCATGTATCTATCAGGAGGTCATTATATGTGAGAAGTCAACACAATGGTGTGTTGCCATGAGTGAGGAGATCGAGTCTCTTCACAAGAACCAAACATGGGAGATTGTTGAGAAGCCAAAGGGTCAGAAGATTCTGAGATACAAATAGGTCTTCAAGAAAAATGAAGGAATTCCAGGTATTGAAGATGCTAGGTTAAAAGCAAGATTGGTAGCAAAGGGGTATACGCAGTGAGAAGGTGTGGATTTTACCGAGGTTTTCTCGCCTGTGGTGAAACATACTTCTATCAAGGTACTCCTTGCCATGGTTGCCTTATACAATTTAGAGCTTGAACAACTTGATGTAAAGACTATTTTTTATATGGTAAGTTAGAAGAACATATTTATATGCATCAACCAGAGGGATTCATTATTCAGGGGAAGGAAGATCGTGTGTATTTGCTGAAAAAATCTTTATATGGCCTGAAGCAATCTCCTAGATAGTGGTGTAGACACCCCATTTTTGTACTCGCCAGATTAATCAACTCGTCAATCCGATTGCAATGATTCTCAATGATGGATGTGTATTCCATTGCTTTATTTTGTTACCAGATGTGTTTCAGAAATCCGGATGAGGTATCTCGAATTGACAAAACCTTAGAAACCACGCTACGCTAGGAAAATACGACCCTAGAAACATAGAAATCATCATATTGCAGACCAAAAAAAAATTTAACGATAAAAATCACTAAAAAATTATCAAATTACCAAAATACCCCTAACCTCAAAACAACCCTAAAGCCTACGTTACGCTTAGGAAAACTCTCTCGAACATATAAAATAACAAATCGGAACCAAATAAATCATTTCACCAATTTTAACAAAATTTGACAAAATTATAAAAATACCCCTCATAAAGTTCACAATCATTTCACATAAAATTTTTTGACACAAACCAACATTCTCATTGAATTCCTTACGAAAAACAGATTCTAAAACATCCTAGAACATTAAAAACCGACTTGAAACGTGAAAAGTCCTCTCTGGGGGTAAAATGGTAATTTCACAATTTTCATAATTAAAAAATTCGAAATTAATAAATAAAATATTAAATAATTAAAGTGAAACATTGATGAAATTAATTTAAAATTTTGAACCTAAAAAATCGATCAATCGGACTTTCGGATAAAATTGTTGAGGGTTCGTGGGATATTTCTTTAAGGACCCCTTCATTTGGGAGTCTAAAGAATTAAAGAAATAATGGAAGGGGGTTCTCCAAAAATTTAAAGTCAATCAAGCAAGACTGTATTCAAAGTATTAAAGTCAATCAAGTGAGACTAAAGTCAAAATTAAAGTCAATTAAGCAAGACTGAAGTCAAGATATTAAAAGTCAATCAATTAAGACTAAAGTCAAAACATTAAAAATCAATCAAATAAGACCAAAAGTCATAATAGAGTTCTAATTAAATAATAATTCAATCTAATAGAGTTCTAACTTAAAAACAATTCTACCTAAAACAATTCTAATTAAAACACAATTCTACCTAAAACAATTTTAACTAAAACACAACTCTAATTAAAAGATCTCTAATTAAACACTAACTCTATCCAAATCAACCTTAAAAAAATTCTATAAATAGAGGTGCTCACACCCTATTTTCGTATCAAATCATAAACCCTAAGAGAAGTAGGTCTAGAAGCTCCCCTAGCCCCCCATAAACCTTAGTTTTGGAGTCCCAATTCCTTACCTAACATCCCTCCATCAATTTTAGTCTAGAAAACACCTAAAATCCCTCCAAAAACACCCCCAAATCCACAACAAATTTGAAGAGCTCAGATCCAAAAATAAGGAGATACCTTGATCTAGGAGATCCGAAGTCAAATCCGGAGACAGAACGAAGCAAGGGAGTTCAGTACAATGAGCTCTTTTTGTCAGATCTGATGGAACAAAATCCTTGCTATCGGAAAGGTATGTAATTTTTTTATTTTTATCTAGGTTTTTAACATGTTATATATTTGAGAAGTTAGTAGAGACCGGCTTTGGCCGGGCGAGGTTGGTGCCTAACACCTTCCAACCCTTAACATGATCCCCGAATTCAGATTTTTTGTGGTAAATTAGTTCTTTTTATCCATGTTATAGTCAGTTTGGTTCCTAGACCACAATAACTAGGTGGCGACTCCCAAACCTCAAGGGTCAAAAGCGGATCCGCGCACCCCGCGGATCGAGGGCGATTTCAGTGGCGACTCCACTGGGAACTATTGAGGATCAAACTTGAGAAATCCCAAGTATGGGAGCATTGCCAAAATGACCTAGTTTTTTTTTTATTTAGTTGGATTTATTTTATTTATTTTTTCTCTTTATTTATTTTTTTATCTTGATTGTATATGATTTTGGGTATTGCATTTTTTTCAATTAAGGATCACTTTTTGATGACTCCTAAATAATGAAAGATTCAAATTAACCTATGAAAATGATGGAATGATGGAGGTTGGACAGAAATATTAAAACGTTTTTAGAGAATATTCTAACTAGAATTAGGTATGGGAGCCTCTTAATAAAATATAGATCTCGTCGAGTAGATTAATTTAGAATCTGAGTTCACTCAATTTCGTTATCGGAAGTCTTAGATATCATTGATGCAAGTTCAATCTGTAAATCTGGAATTATTTCTGAATGAAAGTTGGGACAGCAACGTTAAAACTTTTTTACAGAATATTCTAGTGAGAATTAAGTCTGGGAACCTGTTAATAAAACGTATATCTCGTCGAGTAGATTAATTTAGAATCTGAGTTCACTCAATTTCGTTATCGAAAGCCTTAGATATCATCGATTCAAGTTCAATCTGTAAATCTGGAATTATTTTTGAATGAAAGTTGGGACAGCAACGTTAAAACTTTTTTACAGAATAGTTTAGTAAGAATTAAGTCTGGGAACCTATGAATAAAATGTAGATCTCGTCGATTAGATTAATTTAGAATCTGAGTTCACTCAATTTCGTTATCAGAAGCCTTAGATATCATCGATGGAAGTTCAATATATAAATCTGGAATTATTTCTGAATGAAAGTTGGGACAGCAACGTTAAAAGTTTTTTACAGAACATTCTGGTGAGAATTAAGTCTAGGCACCTATTCATAAAATGTAGATCTCATCGAGTAGATTAATTTAGAACTTGAGTTCACTCGATTTCGTTATCGGGAGCCTTAGATATCATCGATGCAAGTTCAGATTGTATTTTCCTAATTTACAGAAAATCTGAATTTATCTAATGTTGGCACAATTAATGTTCTTGAGAGTGAGCTCATCTCAACCATTGTCATTCTATCATCAATTGGAATCTCGATTTATTTTGGATCACCCAAAAGTGATCATTGATTGGATCTTAAAACTTATAAAAATTATGCCTATTGCAATGCTTGTTTGATCAATTATTATATGTCATGCTCATTAATTGATTTGCCATGATCTTGACAGATATATTTGAGATGTGTTTGATTTCATCTTAATTTCGATGTGATGGGTTTTGGATTATTTTCTTGATCAATATTCATTTGATATCCATATGTGATGACATAATCTGGGCCATTGGCCCATTTGTTTGAAAAAAAAGCCCCAGGCACACCCCACCCTGTTTTGCACACACCACATGCACGTTTACTGTTTTGAGCACTTACACGTCCCATTTAGCTAACGTGGCACTAGTGCGTGGCCCGGTCTCTTCGGAGATGCGACGTCATTCATGAAACCCACAACTCCAATCACGTACCTTAGGGTATATCAAACTGGGGGCATTAATATCGTCTGATCAGGTGATTCTGAGAGATATATTGATGCACCCAGGCTGGGGCAACCTAAGCCTTTGTCCTATTGTAAGCCACACAGTTACATGTCCTGATTGCCAACGTAGTACTAGTACGTGGTCGATCCCCTCGTGGGATGCCAAACCATTTATGAAAGCTACAACTCTTGACTCGTACCTATAGGTATAAAATATAATCTAAGTATATAAATTGCACTTCTTGGTCAAAACCGGTGCCTAAGCAAGATCTTGCCCCGCTGTACCCTACTGTACGAGGGGGATAGACTACGTCTATTCTAGACGAGAGGTATTTAAGTGGGCCATTGCTCAGCATTGTGCGCCACCTCTCAACTGGAGATCAAACTAGCTGTTTTTGGCTTTAGAGAAGTGAATTGAGGTTTTAGATTATCACCTATACGGTATATCAAACCAAATCACCACGTATCGAAAGGTATATAGGTGTGTTTGGGCAAGGGTGGCTAGATAAAAATGCATTGCACGTAGTAAACCTAAAGTCTAGAAGCCTTCCTATAGGTCACGACCCGAACTGACTATGGGTGTTCCCGGGTTGCTTTATTCAATCCAACTAACAGGTAGGTGGGCAGACCGATCCAGAATAATCAAACAAAACCCGCAACATCGGTCCGACCCAATCGATGAAATGTACCGATTAATTTGAACCACTTAAACCAGTTGACCCAATGGACAAATGGATCAAACTGATCGATACCAAATCAGTTGGACTAATTGGTTTCACTTTTAAAGATCCAGACCACTTTATCTAGAAAGATTCGATCTTAAGATCAAATTAATTTATCTGATCAAAGGTTCAATCCCAATCAGGGGTAGACCCGCATCTAACCTTTCTCACTTTCTTGGTCACTATAGACTTATGGTGCATTTGGATTCGATTTTCCGTCAGACTTGGACTATTTTATGTTAAAACTTTAATCATGTGGTTAAGAGTCAAACCTTTAGAGTCAATGGTTAATCTTGGTTTACTTCCAATCAGGTGATAATTGGTCATAAACATTCTAAACCTCCATCTGTAGCACTTTGGGTCCGTGAAAAGAGTCATCTTTCTAGAGTACCATTGCCAAGTAGTCAGTCATTGCCACAAGAAAAAACGAGTACCATGTATGAAGCTGCGCTCCGTCAGATTTTAGAACCTTTTCAAGCCCAGATTATTGCATCTGTTCAAACACAAATTGAATCCCTGAAAATTGAAAAGGGAAAAGATAAAGCTATAGAACCTCAGGATGTGTTTGACTTCGTTGAAAACCAAGAAGATGATCAGTTACATATCGACCCTGTCTTAGCTCATCAAATAAGTCAAGTTGAAACTGCTTTGAAGAACATCAAAGACCCTTATGATCTTACTCTTGGATTAGGGTCAATGACCTTGTTTCCCATGGTCCGTCTACCAGAAAAGTTCACAATGCCAGATATGGAGAAGTTTGATGGTATTGGATGCCCTAGGACTCACTTAAAAGTATATGTCAGCATAATGCAATCTCAGGGTTTAAGTGAAGAACAGATGGCTCAACTTTTTCAAAGAACTCTAACAGGTCCTGCACTACGCTGGTTAATGTCATTGGACTCATCTCAGGTAAGAACATGGCATGAATTGATGAAGGAGTTTATTGGTTGGTACTCATTCAACACAGATATTGAACTTACAAGAAGAGACCTAGAAACTACTAAATAGAAACCCGGAGAAACTTTCACTGAGTTCATTGCTCGATGGAGAGCTAAAGTCGCTCAACTGTGGGACCGACCTCAAGAGAAGGAACAAGTCAAGATTATCCTCAGGAATCTCACTCCAAATTATGCCAAGTACTTGATGCCTCAATACTTGCCTACTTTTCAATCCCTCCTAGAGGCTGGAAATAAAGTTGAAGATGCTTACTCTTCGGGACTTTTTGGTAACTCGTCTGAGTCAAAACCCAAACATTTCAAACCTAATGTCAATTCCTTACAAGTAGCCAACACTTCCTTCGCACTATCTCCACAAGCTACTCAGCCTTCACAAGCTAAGCCTAGGAGACAGTTTGCCAATCTTGGAATGTCCCTTAGTGTTGCTTATCAAAAATTGATGAAAAGGGGACTGCTGACACCTTTACAACCTAAGCCTTTACCTAATCCTCTTCCCCCAAACATGGATAATGGGCAATTCTGTGAATTCCACCAGATGCCTGGTCATATTCTTGACAGGTGTATTACTCTCCGACATGCTATCCAAGACCTTATTGAGCAAGGAAAAGTCACCATACCCACTCCTACTACTCCCAATGTTAAGACTAACCCTTTGCCTACTTTTCAAAATCAACCCCCTCCTACTCACAGAACCTAATATCAATGTCCAAACCCGAATCAGTTGACCCAGTTTCCTTCATTCACCCAATCGGTCTAAACAGTGCATTCGCTCCATGCCAGAATGAACTCAACTACCATAAGGTAGTGGTAAAACTGAAGAACAGAGAAATTATTAAAGCAACGGGTTGTCCCCCATCTGACAGATTTGAATCAGAATATGAAGAGATAGTAAAAGCAGGCAAGTTCAAGTCATCCATCTGTAGACACCCCATTTTTGTATCTGCCTGATTAATCAACTCGTCAACCCGATCGCATTGATTCCCAATGATGGATGTGTATTCCGTTGCTTTATTTTGTTACTAGATGTGTTTCAGAAATCCGGATGAGGTATTTCAAACTAACAAAACCTTAGAAACCACGCTACGCTAGGAAAATACGACTCCAGAAACATAGAAATCATCATTTTTCAGACAAAAAGAAGTTTCACGATAAAAATCACTAAAAAACTATCAAATTACCAAAATACCCCTAACATCAAAACAACCCTAGAGCCTACATTACGCTTAGGAAAACCCATTCAAACACATAAAATAATAAATCGAAACCAAATAAATCGTTTAGCCAATTTTCACAGAATTCGACAAAATTACGAAAATGCCCCTCATAAAGTTCACAACCATTTCACACAAAAAATTTCATAAATGACACAAACTAATATTTCCATTGAATTTCTTACAAAAAATCGATTCTAAAACATTAAAAACCGACTTAAAACGTGAAAAGTCCTCTCCGGGGGCAAAATAGTAATTTCATAATTTTTATAATTAAAAAATTCGAAATTAATAAATAAAACATTAAATAATTAAAGTGAAACATTAATAAAATTAATTTTAAAATATGAACAAAAAAATCGATAAATCAGGCTTTCAGGCAAAATTGTTGAGGGTTCGTAAGATATTTCTTTAAGGACCTTTCCATTTGGGGGTCCAAAGAATTAAAGATATAATAGAGAGGGGTTCTCCAAAAATTTAAAGTCAATCAAGCAAGACTAAAGTCAAGATATTAAAGTCAATCAAATAAGACTAAAGTCAAAATTAAAGTTAATTAAGTAAGACTAAAAGTCAAGTATTAAAGTCAATCTCATAAGACTAAAGTCAAAACCCTAAATCAAAACCTTAATCTCAACTAATCAAGTCAATCTCATAAGACTAAAGTCAAATCCTAAATCAAAACCCTAATCTAATCAAGTCAATCTCATAAGACTAAAGTCAAAACCCTAAGTCAAAACCCTAATGACTAAGTCCATCTCATGAGACCAAAGTCTAAACCCTAATTGAAACCCTAAAAAGAAACCCTAATCAAACCCTAATGCTTCTAAAAATTTTATAAATAGGAGCCTCCACACCCTATTTTCGTATCAAAGAAAAAACCTTAGAAAAAGTAGGTGAAGAAGCCTCCATAACCTCCCCAAAACCCTAATTTTGGAGTCCCAGCTCCTTCCTTAACACCCCTACTCCGATTTTAGCCTAAAAAACACCCAAAAACCTCTAAAAAACATCTCAAAAATCCACAATAAATTTGAAGCACCCAGATCCAAGAAGGAGATACCTTACCTCGGAGATCAGAAATCAGATCCGGAGATAGAACGAAGTAAGAAATACGATACAAGGAGTCATTTTCACCAGATCTGAGGGAATAACACTTTTGCAGATCAAAGGTAAGTTTTTTTATTATTTTTTAATCTAGGTTTGTCATTAGCGATGTAGATTTATTTGGGATAAGTAAAGACCGGCATTAGCCGGGCGGGGTTGGTGCCTAGCACCTTCCAACCCCGTAACATGATCCCCGGATTCAGATTTCTATAGTAGATTAGTTTTTATCCATTTTAGAGTCATTTTGGTTCCTAGACCACAATAACTAGGTGGCGACTCCCAAACCTCAAGGGTCAAAAGCGGATCCGCGCACCCCGCGGATCGAGGGCGCTTTCACCATCGAAGATAATCGAAGTGGCATAGACTCTAGAATTGTGTCCCTCCATTCAGAATGATGTCATCTTTTAAGTCTTTTTAGTTTCTTTTAGCTTTAGTTGCGTTAGTCTTTGAATTCAGTTCTTCATTTTTATTTTTGGATTTTAGTAAGGTTTGTCAGTCTATGTTCTTTTCAATTCCAATAAATAAAGAAGCTTTTGATTATCATGTGTGTAATAATGATGTGAATATAAAATCTAACATGAGAAATGATTTAAAGCTCACTAACCAAATTTGATAAATATTGGAATTAAAGAGTATACTCAAGAAGTGCAAATTGGTAATATGTTATCCTAAGAAGAACATGAGAGAATAGTAAACTTACTTGAGAAATTAAAACAATGTTCTTGCATGGTCTCATAAAGATATATGGATGAATTACACAAAAACATAGACAAAGTCAAGAGTGATTTCAAAGTCAAAGATTATCGGTAAAAGATGATATAGCTGAAAGCATCAACAAAGATGATTAGATTTACAAGTGGATTTACCATGTTTCTCACTCAAAAGAAGAGAGTTCTCTTTCACAAAAGAATAAAAGATTTTCTTGAAGTTCTAGAAGAGTTGAATAATCAGAAAACTCGATCATATTCGATTTCACAGAAGAAGACTAAAGAATATTCATTCTTCAAAAGGAAACCTTACTCGACAGAGCAATCCAAATATCGAATTCCTGAAACTTTGACCAAGTCAAGCAGCATTCACCAAAAGAGACCTTCTTTGGTCAAACAATTATCCTGTCTTATAAAAAAAGAAAAAAAAAACCTTCTTTAGCCCCTCACAGCCTTTTAAAAGAAAAATAAAATAGCCTCTTCTTTCTAAACCATACCGACCAACCTTGGGAGGGAATCTTAGTATGAACTACGTTTTAACCTGATCCCAAAAGAAAAAATAAATATATTTGGGGTACGTAGGCAACCTGAAAAGTTACTTCAGGTCCGGTCATGAAAAAAAATATATTCTCTTAAGGAAAGTATCATCCAAAAGGAAAATCCCCTATTAAAATGTTCAAAAGAAGATAATGTCAAACTAGGGGCATTAGCAAAAAAAAAAGAAAAAGAATGCCAAACTAGGGGCATAAAAAAAAGAGTCAAAAGAATTTACAGAAAATAATGACAAAAAAAAGAGAATATTAGACTAGGGGTATTTTGGAAAGTTGAGCCTTTTACCCTTTCTTTCTAAACCATGTCCTAAGCCTACCTATTAAGTCCTCATGAATGTTAATTGATTCAGTTAAGGTGCAAGGAACTAAGAAGTTGTCGAGTTAGTTATTCAAGATCATCAAGAAAAAAAGAGAAGCCCGCTAAGTCGAAAAACCAGGAAAGACGACTTAGGCAAAATTTAGGGCATAACCATAAAAAAAGAAAGCCTGATAGGTTGAAAACCTGAAAAGGCGACCTAGGCAAAAATCAAGGCATCATCAGAAAAAGAAAAATAAAGCCCGCTACATTGAAAATCTAAAGAGGCGATCTAGGCAAAAATTAGGACATCATCAAATGGGAGGAAAGGTCCCATCAAGAAGAAAAATTCAAAAGGAAGCTTGTGCAGAAACTAGAATCATTTAAGCCACAATATTCGTTTTTCAATCAAGAGCTCATATCCGACGAAGACAATATAAAAGTCAAAAAAATCAGAAGTCATCTTGAACATTGTAGGATTTTCAAAAGTATGTTTACTTGTTCAAGTGTTTGTTAAGGGAAGATGTAGAATCATCAACCGCTTTGAAGAGAAAGATCTTCTATTCTAATATTTATCAAGATTTTTTAAGTCTAGCTCAAGCATTTTTCTCAAAAATAATGATCAATCCCTTATTGCACATATGATAAATCTAAGTTCGAGTCTGAGAAACGAGACTCCAATTTCTTGAATCATAGAATGAATAGGCTTTTTGAAGTGCCTACAAACTTAAGTTCGAGTCCGAGAAACGAGACTCCAACTTTTTAAATCATAGAAGGAGTAGGTTTTTTGAAGTGCCTACAAACCAAAGTTCGAGTCCGAGAAACGAGATTCCAACTTTTTGAATCATAGAATGAGTGGGCTTTTTGAAGTGCCTACAAACCTAAGTTCGAGTCCACGAAACGAGACTCAAACTTTTTGAATCATAGAATGAATAGGCTTTTTGAAGTGCCTATAAACCTAAGTTCGAGTCCGAGAAACGAGACTCCAACTTTTTGAGTCATAGAATGAATAGGCTTTTTGAAGTGCCTACAAACCTAAGTTCGAGTCCGAGAAATGAGACTCCAACTTTTTGAATCATAGAATGAATAGGCTTTTTGAAGTACCTATAAACCTAAGTTCGAGTCCGAGAAACGAGACTCCAACTTTTTGAATCATAGAATGAGTAAGCTTTTTGAAGTGCCTATTAACCTTAGTTCGAGTCCGAGAAACGAGACTCCATGTTTAATAGGATTGTTTAAGTTCCTGTAAACCTTAGCCAGAGTCTGAGAAACGAGACTCCAGCTTTGTTTGAAATCATATTGAATTAATAGGATTGTTTAAGTTCCTTAGCCTGAGAAGCTTGGCACAATAGGCTCCAGTCCGATAAATGAGACTCAAACTTTTCGAACTCTAAAGAAGAATTTCAAATAGGATTTAACGAAGTTCTTACAATGTTATAACTCCAATTACCTTTGTTAAACCTTGCTATGATTGTTTTCGTTGTATAAGTGCATTTCAATTTTGAATCATTATTGTCAGTGATAGAAGATCTCTAGGACCTGGCACATTTTTACTCAGTTTCACACAACATCACACCATTGCACACACGTACACTTTTGTATTAGTCAGGGAGAATATTCTAAAATTCGAGGATCTGACATCGTCAGTAAGAGCTCTCGCTCAAGGCCCTGACAACCTTTTAGTTCGGGGAGAGCTTTACCCTCAAGGATCCGAACACCCCGACGAATTGCTAAATCAGGCTGCAAAATGAACTGTCACTAGCTTTGGCATTCAGATATCGCACTATCTACCAAAATAGATTTGCTATCTAGTTGCTTCAACCCTCTGCCAAAGAGGGGCATCTGTAGACACCCCATTTTTGTACTCGCCTGATTAATCAACTCGTCAATCCGATTGCAATGATTCCCAATGATGGATGTGTATTCCATTGCTTTATTTTGTTACCAGATGTGTTTCAGAAATCCGGATGAGGTATCTCGAATTGACAAAACCTTAGAAACCACGCTACGCTAGGAAAATACGACCCTAGAAACATAGAAATCATCATATTGCAGACCAAAAAGAAGTTTCACGATAAAAATCACTAAAAAATTATCAAATTACCAAAATACCCCTAACCTCAAAACAACCCTAAAGCCTACGTTACGCTTAGGAAAACTCTCTCGAACACATAAAATAACAAATCGGAACCAAATAAATCATTTCACCAATTTTAACAAAATTCGACAAAATTATGAAAATGCCCCTCATAAAGTTCACAATCATTTCACATAAATTTTTTTGACACAAACCAACATTCTCATTGAATTCCTTACGAGAAACCGATTCTAAAACATCCTAGAACATTAAAAACCGACTTGAAACGTGAAAAGTCCTCTCTGGGGGTAAAATGGTAATTTCACAATTTTCATAATTAAAAAATTCGAAATTAATAAATAAAATATTAAATAATTAAAGTGAAACATTGATGAAATTAATTTAAAATTTTGAACCTAAAAAATCGATGAATTGGACTTTCGGGTAAAATTGTTGAGGGTTCGTGGGATATTTCTTTAAGGACCCCTTCATTTGGGAGTCCAAAGAATTAAAGAAATAATGGAAGGGGGTTCTCCAAAAATTTAAAGTCAATCAAGCAAGACTGTAGTCAAAGTATTAAAGTCAATCAAGTGAGACTAAAGTCAAAATTAAAGTCAATTAAGCAAGACTGAAGTCAAGATATTGAAAGTCAATCAATTAAGACTAAAGTCAAAACATTAAAAGTCAATCAAATAAGACCAAAAGTCATAATAGAGTTCTAATTAAATAATAATTCAATCTAATAGAGTTCTAACTTAAAAATAATTCTACCTAAAACAATTCTAATTAAAACACAATTCTACCTAAAACAATTTTAACTAAAACACAACTCTAATTAAAAGATCTCTAATTAAACACTAACTCTATCCAAATCAATCTTAAAAAAATTCTATAAATAGAGGTACTCACACCCTATTTTCGTATCAAATCATAAACCCTAAGAGAAGTAGGTCTAGAAGCTCCCCTAGCCCCCCATAAACCCTAGTTTTGGAGCCCCAACTCCTTACCTAACATCCCTCCTTAAATTTTAGTATAGAAAACACCTAAAATCCCTCCAAAAACACCCACAAATCCACAACAAACTTGAAGAGCTCAGATCCAAAAATAAGGAGATACCTTGATCTAGGAGATCCGAAGTCAAATTCGGAGACAGAACGAAGCAAGGGAGTACAGTACAAGGAGCTCTTTTTGTCGGATCTGATGGAACAAAATCCTTTCTATCGGAAATGTATGTAATTTTTTTTATTTTTATCTAGGTTTTTAGCAATGTGATATATTTGAGAAGTTAGTAGAGACCGACTTTGGCCGGGCGGGGTTGGTGCCTAACACTTTCCAACCCCGTAACATGATCCCCGGATTCAGATTTTTTGTGGTAAATTAGTTCTTTTTATCCATGTTAGAGTCAGTTTGGTTCTTAGACCACAATAACTAGGTGGTGACTCCCAAACCTCAAGGGTCAAAAGCGGATCCGCGCACCCCGCGGATCGAGGGCGCTTTCAATTGCTATAAGAGGTTTGATACTTTTATGGTAGAAAATAACTATACCAGGAATAAGGATGACAGTTGTATTTATCATTGGAGGCTCACAGATGGTTCGTTTATGTACTTACTATTATATGTAGATGATATGTTGATTGCATGCAAAGATACATCTGAGATTAGGAGGCTGAAAGCTCAACTCAGTAGTGAGTTTGAGATGAAAGACTTAGGGGCTGCAAAGAAGATTTTGGGTATGGAGATTCATAGGGATAGAAGAGTAGGTAGATTGTATGTATCACAAAGGAAATACATTGAGAGGGTGTTGGATCACTTTGGGATGCAAGAATCTAAATCTGTGAGTACTCCTCTAGCAGCTCACTTTAGACTCTCAGCTCAGATGTCCCCGCAGACAAAGGAGGAGGTGGAGCACATGTCTCATGTTCCTTATGCTAGTGCTGTTGGCAGTCTTATATATGCCATGGTTTGTACTAGGCCTGACATTTCACATGCATTTAATGTAGTCAGCAGATACATAGATAAACCTGGGAAGATCCATTGACAAGCAGTTAAATGGATACTTAGGTACTTAAAGGGTACTGCAGGCGTTGGTTTGATATATGATAAAAGCAGTGACACTTCTGATAGTGTTGTTGGGTATGTCGATTCTGATTATGTTGGTGATTTAGACAGGAGGAGATCTTTGACGGGCTAGGTTTTCACTATTTGCGGTAGTACCATCAGTTGGAAGGCAACTTTGTAGTCAACAGTCGCATTATCTACCACAGAGGCAGAGTATATGGCAGCTATAGAGGCAGTGAATGAGGCAATATGGTTGCAAGGCTTGGTTACTGATTTGGGTTTGGAACAAGGTGTTACTACAGCATTTTGTGACAGCCAAAGTGCCATACATTTAATCAAAAATCAGATGTATCATGAGAAGACCAAGCATATGGATGTTAGATTGCATTTCATTCAAGATGTGGTTGCTCAAGGTGCTATTGTAGTGAAAAAATTGATACAGTGAAGAATCCAGCAAATTTAATGACTAAGGTCATCCCAAGTATCAAGTTTATGGGCAGCCTGAACTTGATAGGTGTTTGCAGTTCTTGAGGTCCTAATGGGGCAAGGCGAAAACAGTTTCTTTTTTGCAGAATTGAAGCCAAGGTGGAGATTTGTTGGGTTATGTCTTCTATTCTTGTATATGGGATTGTCGTGGATTCAAACCGGATTTTTTGATGATCCATTAACGACCCGCATGACCCGTTTAATTGGTAATGTGTGGGATTTCCCCACCATTATCGGGGGTCCGGGGACGAAGCCCTTGGTCAAAATATTGGGCCCATTTGGTTTGGTTTTGGATCCGACCCATTTAAGCTCTTTGTAACCCTAAGTATATAAAGGGTAAGAGATGAAACCCGAAAGGGTGGTGTGAGATATACAAGAGAGAAAGAAATTGTAACCTAGTTCTTCTTTGGGAAATATAGTGAAATCGTAGTTTTTTGCCCGTGAAAGTAAGTCGATTCTTTGACCGAACCACGTATATATTGTGTCATGTGAGATTCTTGTGTTCTTATTTGATTTATACTTCAGATCATAGGATTTAGTCTAACAAAAACTGCATCCCCAACTTCTATCCAACCTATCGGTGATCTACATGACCTACTATACAATGCTTCGAATGAAACCATGCCTACGTTAGCTTGATAATTATTGTTGTAAGAGAATTCTTCCAAAGGTAAGTGCATCTTCCAACAGCCTTTGAAGTCAAAAACACATGCTTGAAGCATGTTTTCTAGTATCTAAATTACCTTCTCTAACTGTCCATCTGATTGAAGATGAAAAATCGTACTGAAACTCAACTGAGTACCAAGAGTTGTGTGAAAGCTTTTCCAGAGTGTAAAGTAAATCAAGGGTCCCTACCGGATACTATGGACGTTGGTACTCCGTGAAGTCTAACTATCTATGAGATATAGATCTTATTTAGTCTATCAACCATATATGTAATCTTGATTAGTATGAAGTGAGTCGTCTTCATCAATTTGTTTACAATCACCAAAATCGTGTCAAGACCATCATTAGTCCTTGGTAATCCGACAACAAAGTCCATGGTTAGGTGTTCCCACTTTCATTCCATTATCTGCAATGGTTGGAGAGACCTGATGGTTGTTGATGCTCCGTTTTGACTTGTTGACAAGTGAAACACCTACTCTCAAAATCTACAATGTCTTTTTTCATCCTTGGCCACAAAAAATATCTCTGAATATCCTTTTACATCTTCATACCATTAGTGTGAATCGAGTATGTGGCGCCCCGCTAAACACTAACGCAAATCCCAAGGTCAAACTTCGAAGTTTAGACATGGTATCCTCCGTTTATGTTAGTGTTCCATGGAACTTGAAAATCCTGATAAGCCAATATCCAACAAATCTTGTATATAATAATGTACCAAAATATACAAGATGCGGAAGACGGTAAATTGCAAACATCAAAGAGTTAAATAAAAGTACGCAAGGAGTGAAATGTAAATGATTACAAAAATTTACCCACTCATTACATAGACCTATCACTTAACCCAAAAACTATATACACCTCATGGGACGAACAGACTCCTAGTGGAAGTAGTCTCAATGCTCACCAAGTAATGAACTTTGGTCGTCGGTATGACCGACCAAATGATCCTCGCTCGACGGCTCTACGACTACCTATCCGACTGCAGGCTCTAAAGCTAAAAAGTATAAAGTAAATGGTGAGTAACAATAGTCATCTAGTAGGTCCACAAACAACTCCTACTAATAACCTCACCTAACATGAACGAATAAGTATACTGAATCATTTCAATATACGTAAAACTTTACCATTTAAACTACGATTAACTGGTACATATAGCCAGAGATGAGCAACTAAATAGTTTAAAAGTCCACAAAACATCCATCATTAGTACTCACTATACATTTTCATTTTTATGTAAATATAATTGACAACAATGAAATGAGAGGCATGCTTTTCAGTTCATAATTCAAAATATAACAACAGATACATATTACACAATAGTGAAGTAGTGGAATTAGAGAGTTAGGATTCACGACTAGATCGTTCCCAATTGGGACATGATCTTACAATATTTTTTTGACTTTTAGTTCCTGATTTTGGGGTCAGTCGCCGCGCTTATCACACTAGTTGACCATTTATCTGGCTCAGGCTGGTCGTTAACATGATCGTAAGCAATGAGTCTCTTTTCGATGTGTCAGAATATTCGATTATTCTAAATTGTTAGTGATCACTGACTAATCATCTTCATCTATGCCTATCAGACGTACATGTGATCCCCAAAATATAAAATTCTATTCGTATACAACCACCTTTACAATATAAGTTCACTGGTAAAGATAGAGAGGAATGGACTCGGATTCCAGTTGTGACTCCACTCTCATACATGTCTCATATCACATATGAGCTTGGTTGTCTCTACCGTACATCCTAGAATAGTACACCACTCTGGATGATATGATATACTATCCCTTCAGGCATTCACAGACTCTTTAACAGTTCACAAAATAACTATATATATATATATAGGGTCCCGTTTAGCACCCTAAGCTTTACCACACACTTTAACAAACGTGTTTTGTCTTACATGGGTTAGAAGTTTTGAAATGGGCTGATGTTTGGTGAGGATGATCTCTATGGTGAGGAGATCATCCTCACCAAAAATCAGCTCATTCCAAAACTTCTAACCCCATCAAAAATGGTTTACAAAAAAAGGACGGTCCACGATTTTTCAACGTGTAAACATGGGGCTAAACATTTCGGAATGGGCTGATTTTTGGGGAGGATGATCTTCTAATCATAGAGATCATCCTCACCAAAAATCAGCCCATTCCAAAACTTCTAACCCATGTAAGACAAAAAACATTTGTTAAAATGTGTGATAAAACTTAGGGTGCTGAACATTTCCCATATATATATCATTTTCTTTGAAAATAAAAGAAAAATTAACAATACAAAATTGAAAATAGATATCTAGTTTCCTACTATGCAATTGTGGCTATACGACCTAAAATAAATAACAAAACAGAAATATAACTTAGCGCCTTGCGCTAACAAAATTTAAATAAACATGTAACCAATGCCATTATCTCTGGATATCCTTTCACCTACCTACACACAACACAGCAACGTAAAATGCAGACATCATCCCTTAATCGTATTTCCTATCTGTAGCCACGTGTCAGCTCATGGAGCCTGCCATGTGTAGTACTACTACTACACTGCCATCTCAGTTGATTATGGACCCAGTTCGGTACATGCACAGGGTATGGCATTCCATTTTTTTTTTTTTGTATTTTCATTTTCTTTTTTTTTCAAAACACAACATCCCTTTTTTATTATTTAATCGAAAAACTACCCAAGTTGACTCAAAACGAGGACCTGGTGATATACGAAACCAAACTATCAAAAAGGTGAAAGCTGATGAAATGAAACTCAAATTTTCAAAGTTCTTGAAACTGAAAATGGATTTTTGAAAATGAAAGCCTCGACCACGATATTCGATACCATGGAATTTTTATTGCCTAATTCAAAGTAATGCAAATGATATTTACTTTTGAAAATCTAACGAAAATGTTGAAATTTACATTTTGTTCTTCAAACAAAAATTTGAATTTTGATTATTTGAGATTTGGATCTTGAAACCATTCTCATTGTTCCGAAATGGGGGGTCAAATCTTAATTTCATTAAAGAACTTGACATTTACTTAAATGTTTTTAATGAAATAAAGGGTGCTCAAACATGTATAAGTTGTGGGAAATTAGAACAAAAATCATATTGCAGTTTGGCCAACTTTTTTGATCTAACGGCGGCACCGTCAATATTGACTTTGGCTGACAGTGGCACCATTAGCTCCTGACGACGGCGTCGTCAGCAAGCTTCAGCTTGCTCAAACTTTTGATTTTTTGATCCATTTTTTGAATTTTCTTCTCTGTTATCTTAATCTATTGACCCACCCATGAATTTAATGTTTAAACTTGATAAAAACACATCAAATCTCTAATTCTAACATGAATTGGAAATCAAACAAAGGATTTCTACGATTTATAAATACAACACATTCGATAAAATTTTCTTAAATGCATATTTCGAAAACTATGGTTACCAAAGTATCCTACTCAATCGTGGTTGTCGGAGATAATGAGCTAGCTCAGAAGTCAAGGATCGGTGGTGCGAAGCTCAGAATTTGGCGAACTTGGGTGGCAACGATCAGGTTGATTGCAAGATCCTCAGTGAAGGTATTCTTTCTCCTTCTATGACGATGAACGACCCTTCTTCTAAATGGATAAGACTCCAAGTTGGTAGTATCGAACCCTCTCACTACTTTTTGGTGAGAGACCAAGATAAAAAAAATAAAGTAGAGATTGAATGACGTGAAGATGTGGAGCTAGTTGATGTTGACGACTTTTTCTTCTTCGTCAACGACTAGCACAGACTTGATTGCAATGGATCTCGATGAAAATGGGTTGAAACCCTTGGAAGGAAAAATGTGCTGGTTCTTTGTGAGTTGGAGAGAAGAAAATGAAATAAAAGTGAAACTTAGTTCTTTTTATAAAGACTGAAGAGGAATTTTATTATTTTCCCTTTGTTTTTATTTGCGACGATAACTTGACCATTTGGACTCGAAAAATGACAAATGAGTATTCCACTTCGAATAATTTTTTATTATGGACTTAATGGTGACGTCGAATTTTCCTAATTCTCGTTCTAGCAAACTTTCACTCTTTTATGTCCTACTCAACACGAAATTCGAAGATTTTATAATTTTTTCATCCGAACTTGAATTTGAGCTTGCTTATAGGCTAAAGTATATGTTTCGACCTTTTTAAATCCAATGGCGAAAGCGATTTTAATTGAAAATGAATATAACAATATCCGAGTATTTTATCCTAATTCTTTCTTTTAGTATTTTATTAAAATATCACTATTAGATTTTCTCGAGATACAAATTAAAAATTCAGGGTATTACATTCTCCCCCCCATTAATAAAAATTTCATCATCAAAATTGAAATCATACCTTATCAAACTTTGTCGTAATTCCACTAACACGACATGTATAACAAACAACACCTATATGCAATTATCATTTATTCTTGATCCCAAGTCAATTTCATTTATAACTCATAAACCTTTTGTTACCTATATTGTGTCAACCCAATACCTTCATTAATTAATCACTCTAATTCAAACTTATACTCTAACTAATCCATTATTTGTATAACCCTAAGACAACCATCAACTCACATTATACAAATTTCCCACCAATCTCTATTACCAATTGTAGACACCCCATTTTTGCATCCGCCTGATTAATCAAGTCGTCAACCCGATCGCAAATGTTCCAAATGATGGATGTCTATTCCAATGCTTTATTTTGTTACCAGATATGTTTCAGAAATCCGGATGAGGTATCTCGAACTGACAAAACTTAGAAACCACGCTACGCTAGGAAAATACTACCCCAGAAACATAGAAATCATCATCCTGCAAACTAAAAAGAAGTTTTACGATAAAAATCACTAAAAATGACCAAATTACCAAAATACCCCTAACATCAAAACAACCTTAGAGCCTACATTACGCTTAGGAAAATCCGTTCAAATACATAAAATGACAAATCGAAACCAAATAAATCATTTCGCCAATTTTCACAAAATTTGACAAAATTACGAAAATACCCCTCATAAAATTCACGACCATTTCACATAAAAATTTTTATAAATGACAAAAACCAATATTCCCATTGAATTCCTTACAAAAAACTGATTTCAAAACATCCTGAAACATTAAAAACGACTTAAAACGTAAAAAATCCTTTCCGAGGGTAAAATGGTAATTTCATAATTTTAATAATTAAAAATTTTGAAATTAATAAATAAATCATTAAATAATGTAAAGTGAGATATTAATAAAATTAATTATAAAATTTAAACAAAAAAATTGATCAATCAGGTTTTCAAGAAAAATTGTTGATGGTTCGCAAGATATTTCTTTAATGACCCCTCCATTTGGGGGTCCAAAGAATCAAAGATATAATAGAGGGGGGTTCTCCAAAAATTTAAAGTCAATCAAGCAAGACTAAAGTCAAGATATTAAAGTCAATCAAATAAGACTAAAGTCAAAATTAAAGTCAATTAAGTAAGACTAGAGTCAAGTATTAAAGTCAATCTCATAAGACTAAAGTCAAAACCCTAAATCAAAACCCTAATTTAAACTAATCAAGTCAATCTCATAAGACTAAGGTCAAAATCCTAAATCAAAATCCTAATCTAAACTAATCAAGTCAATCTGATAAGACTAAAGTCAAAACCCTAAGTCAAAGCCCTAAAGACTAAGTCCATCTCATGAGACCAAAGTCAAAACCCTAATTAAAACTCTAAAAGAAACCCTAATCAAACCCTAATGCTTCTAAAAACTTTATAAATAAGAGTCTCCACACCCTATTTTCGTATCAAAGAAAAAATCCTAGTAAAAGTAGGTGAAGAAGCCTCCACAACTCCTTTCCTAACACCCCTACTCCGATTTTAGCCTAAACAATACATATAAACCTTTCAAAAACACCCCAAAAATCCATAAAAAATTCAAAGCATCCAGATCCAAGAAGGAGATACCTTGTCTCGGAGATTAGAAATCAGATCCGGAGACAGAACAAAGTAAGAAGTACGGTACAAGGAGCTGTTTTCACCAGATCTGAGGGAATAGTACTTTTGCATATCGAAGGTAAGGTTTTTCATTATTTTTTAATTTAGGTTTTGTCATTAGCGATGTAGTTATATTTGAAATAAGTAGAGACCGGCATTGGCCGGGCGGGGTTGGTGCCGAACACCTTCCAACCCCGTAACATGATCCCCGGATTCAGATTTTCTGTGGTAGATTAGTGTTTATCCGTTTTAGAGTCAGTTTGGTTCCTAAACCATAATAACTAGGTGGCGACTCCCAAACCTCAAGGGTCAAAAGCGGATCCGCGCACCCCGCTGATCAAGGGCGCTTTCAGTGGCGACTCCACTGGGGATTATTGAGGATCAAACTTGAAAAACCCCAAGTATGGGAGCATTGCCAAGATGACCTAATTTTTTTTTATTTAGTTGGATTTATTTTATTTATTTTTTCTGTTTATTTATTTATTTTTATCTTGATTGTAGATGATTTTGGGTATTGCATTTTTTTTTCCAATTAAGGATCACTTTTTGATGACCCCTAAATAATGAAAGATTCAAATTGACATATAAAATGATGGAATGATAAAGGTTGGGACAGTAATGTTAAAACGTTTTTACAAAATATTTTAGTGAGAATTAAGTCTGAGAACCTATTAATAAAATGTAGATCTCATCGAGTAGATTAATTTAGAACTTGAGTTCACTCAATTTCGTTATCGGAAGCCTTAGATATCATCGATGCAAGTTCAATCTGTAAATCTGGAATTGTTGTTGAATGAAAGTTGGGACAGCAATGTTAAAACTTTTTTACAAAACATTCTAGTAAGAATTAAGTCTGGGAACCTGTTAATAAAACATAGATCTCATTGAATAGATTAATTAGAATCTAAGTTCACTCAATTTCATTATCGGAAGCCTTAGATATCATCGATGCAAGTTCAATCTGTAAATCTGGAATTATTTCTGAATGAAAGTTGGGACAGCAACGTTAAAACTTTTTTACAGAACATTCTAGTGAGAATTAAGTCTGAGAACCTTTAATAAAACGTAGATCTCATCGAGTAGATTAATTTAGAACTTGAGTTCACTCAATTTCGTTATCAGAAGCCTTAGATATCATCGAAGCAAGTTCAATCTGTAAATCTGGAATTGTTTCTGAATGAAGGTTGGGACAGCAACGTTAAAACGTTTTTACAGAACATTCTGGTGAGAACTAAGTCTGGACACCTATTAATAAAATGTAAATCTCATCGAGTAGATTAATTTAGAACTTGAGTTTACTCGATTTCGTTATCGGGAGTCTTAGATATCATCGATGTAAGTTCAGATTGTATTTTCCTAATTCACAGAAAATCTGAATTTATCTAATGTTGGCACAATTAATGTTCTTGAGAGTGAGCTCATCTCAACCATTGTCATTCTATCATCAATGTAACACCTATTAGAATCTCGATTTATTTTGGATCACCCAAAAGTGATCATTGATTGGACCTTAAAAATTATAAAAATTATGCCTATTGCAATGTTTGTTTGATGAATTATTATATGCCTTGCTCAGTAATTGATTTGCCATGATCTTGACAGATATATTTGTGATGGGTTTGATTTCATCTTAATTTCGATGTGATGGGTTTGGGATTATTTTCTTGATCAATATTCATTTGATATCCATATGTGATGACATAATCGGGCCCATGGGCCCACGTGTTTGAAAAAGACCCACACCCCACCCTATTTTGCATACACCACAAGCACGTTTACTGTTTTACCAACTTACACGTCCCATATAGCCAACGTGGCACTAGTGCGTGGCCCGATCTCTTCGGAGATGCGACGTCATTCATAAAACCACAACTCCAGTCACGTACCTTAGGGTATATCAAACTGGGGCATCAATACCATCTAATCAGGTGATTCTGAGAGATGTATTGATGCACCCAAGTTGGAGTGACCTGAGCCTTTGACCTATTGTAAGCCACATAGTCACATGTCCCGATTGCCAACGTAGTACTAGTACGTGGTCGGTCCCCTCGTGGGATGCCAAACCATTTATGAAAGCTACAACTCTTGACTCGTACCCGTAGGTATAAAAGATAATCTAAGTATATCAATTGTACTTCTTGGTCAAAATCGGTGCCTAAGAAAGATCTTGCCCCGCTATACCCTACTGTGCGAGGGGGATAGACTACGTCTATTCTAGACGAGAGGTATTTAAGTGGGCCCTTACTCAGCATTGTGCGCCACCTCTCAACTGGAGATCAAACTGGCTGTTTTAGGCTTCAGAAAAGTGAATTGAGGTTTTAGATTATCACCTATACGGTATATCAAACCAAGTCACCACGTATCGAAAGGTATATAGGTGTGCTTGGGCAATGGTGGCCAGATAAATATGCATTGCACGTAGTAAGCTTAGAGTCTATAAACCTTCCTAGTAGGTCACGACTCGAACTTATCGTGGGTGTTCCCGGGTTGTTTATTGATTGGAACCTGTTGATTGATGAATGTATGTGAGTGTTGTGAATGATGAGATCAAAGTATATGGTTGTCCTCAAGGATCAAAAATTTGTTTCGAAAATTAAAATGGGTGCACCGACCCAGTAAAGAATCCATTCTTTTAAAATAATGACCTAGTCCATCCCGATCCAATAATCATGGTGGGTTGGACCATTTAAATTTAAATAGAAATCAAATTTTCAAAGAAGAAAAATGGTTTACGAAGGGAAAGTATTTTCTAGAAAAAGTGTTTTCCAAAATAAGTATTTTCCAAAATAAGTGTTTTCTAAAAAAAGTATTTTCTAAGAAAAAGTATTTTCCAGAAGAACAAGATTTTCCAAGAGAAAATGCTTTCCAAATAACAAACTATTTTTCAGAAGAAAATATTTTTCGAAAGAAAAGAAGATGAAGGAAAAATGATTTACAAAAGATCTATTTTTGCGTGGAAAATTTTTGAAATATGTTTTTTACCAAAAATCTATTTTTTGCATGGACCTTGTAAAATTATCGAAATATGTTTTTCTAAAAAGAAAATGATTGCAAAAAATAATCAGAATTGTGAAAATTGTTATTCAATAAAAACATTATTTTCAAGAGTGCAATAAAATTATTTTCCTTCTGAATAATCATTGAATGGATGAATTGTTTAATGGATTGGTGCACAAAATTCAATAAAATCTCAGGGTTCATTTAAAATGTTATCAAGGGGGTGACACTTAAATTGGTTAATTTCACCTTCAAAGAGGTTTTAAGGGTTATCATTGTATGTAAGCTCAATCGTCCATCGTCTAACTAGGGCTGTAAATCCGGTCAGTTAGAGTAAACGTCAATATCAAGTCAAACAGTCAGAAATGACCTAAAATTTCTCAACATCGTCCAGTTGTTCTTTAAAGATCATAGTGCTTCAATCCTACCGGTTATAAGCAATATCTCATTCCTCAGTCCTAACCAAACTCGTGTGAGTACTTATCTTGAGTTTTCATGAGTCATTTTGGTTAGCTCGAGTCCCTTTTTCCAGCAAGGTCATGTCTTCCTTAGATTGAGTCTACTATTTCCTATTGAGTCAAGTTAGTTCATCGAGTCTATAGAGGTGTCTGTTGTCCCATCTGAAATTGATCGGATAAAGGAAATTTTTGAATACCTCGAGCGCATTAACGAATTAACTAATAATTTGATAGATTTCATTTCTAAACAAGAAGATAAGAATCGGGCTCAACCTTTAATCGAGAAAGGAAAGGTTTTTGACCTTGAAACAAAAAAAAATTCTTAAAGAGATTCAAATAGAAACCATCTTATCCCTAAAGGAACACCAGGGGATAATGAATTTACTCAGAAATTTCAAAAGACTTGTTCATGTGATCATATGAGGGTATGTTAGGTACAAGCTTGGGTATTGTTCAACACGGAATAGATACTCGTCTATATCGATGGAATCAAAGAAGATGTTATAAAATGTATCAGCACTATCCTGACTACATCTTGAGTTTCAAATCACATATTATCAGTCGATATGGGAGTACCTTTTGAACTGATCTCTGATAATGGGTCGTACTTCAAAGCATAAATCATTACTCTATGTTTAAAGTTGAAGATCCGGAAGCACAAATCATCCCCTTACCGTCCTCAGATCAATGGAACGGTTGAAGCAGTTAGTAAGAGTCTCAAGACTATCATCAGGAAAATGTGTCAATCACATCGAGATTGGTTAGAAAAATTATCATTCACGCTATAGACATATCGAACTTCAATTCGATCCTCTACTGGAGCTACTCCCTACTCCTTAGTGTATGGCATGGAAGCAGTCTTGCCAGTTGAAATGGAAATTTCGTCTCTCAAGGTCTTGTTGGAAAATCATTTGCTAGAAACAGATTGGGTTCGTCAACAGTATGAAGAATTAAACTTGATCGAAGAAAACGAGTTAAAGCCTTGTACCATGTGCAAGCTTATCTAAGAAGAGTCACCCGTGCATTTGACAAAAAGGTCAAAGCTCATCATTTACAAGTCAAGGATTTAACTATCAGACTTCAAAGAAAATTGAACACTCCTCCTCGACTATAGGAGAAAGTCTGAACCCAATTGGAGAAATTCATTAATTAAGGAAATACTGTCAAGAAAAGCTGTCAGACTTCAAGATCATGATGGAATCGAGTTACCAGAACCAACTAACCTTGACCAAATCAAACGGTACTACATTTAAGGAGGCCATTTTTGGCCGAATCAATTTTCCTATTACCTAGTTCTTTATTCTCCTTTCTCAACCCCTTTTGCAGCCTGTTCAAAAAGAGAAAAATTGTGCCTTTTATTTCTTAGCCCGATCACCTAACCTAGGGGAGGGAATATCTGAACTACGTTTTGGTCTGATCCTAAAAATTTTGGGTACGTAGGCAACCTGAGAAGTTACTTCAGGCCCGACTACATCAAAATAAAAAAATATATATAGATTCCCCGACAAAGGAAAAATCTAAAAAGAAAAAAATTCAAAAAAAAAAAGAAATATCATCCAAAATGGGAAAGAAAGTTCAAGAAATTTTTTTTAAATGAAATGCCACACAAGGGGCATTTGGGTTTTTGAGCCTCAAAATTCCTTTCTTTTTATGCCTAGTCCCAAGCCTACCTATAAAAGTCCTCCTAAGTACCGTGTGAAAAAGTCAAGGAGGGTAGCGAAGCATGATCAGACAGTAATTCTAGAACTTCAGAAGAGAAGAAAAAGATAAAAAAAAATGATGAAGCCTACTAAGTTGAAAACCCAAAAAGGGCGACTTAGGCAAAAATTAAGGCAAGCTCGCAAAGTTGAAAAACTGAAAGGGCAACTTTGGCAACAATCAGAGCCAAGAAAAAAGAAAAAACTCGCTAGATCGAAAACCTGAAAAGGCGATATACGCAAAAGTTAGAGTAAGCTCGATAGATTGAAAACTTGGAAAGGCGATCTAGGCAAAAGTTAGAGCAATACAAAAAAAAACAGAAGAAAATCCCAAGCTGAGAGTAGTTCGAGCTGAAACATCAGAAATCCGAATAATCAAGTTCAATACTCAGCTTAAACCAGGTATAGATTAAGAAGTTACAAGTATCTTGTCTACGATCGATCTGAAAATTCTTACTTCCCCAAGTGAACCAATGGAGAGAATGGTGAATTCTATGATGAGTCTCAAAAGGAAATATTTTGTTCTCTTGAGCTTGACTCAAATTTTTTAATAAAATTAATCAAAATTAAAAGTTGGATCTTTATTGCGCTTGTGTTAATCAAATATTTCAAACCTTCATACAAGGGGCATTTTTTCTTTTTCCTCTAGATATGTAATTTCCCCCCTTATACCAGGGGCATTTTTTAATGATGTGTTCAATTATTTTCAATGCCATTGTCAAACTAGGGACATTTTGTTTTTGAGCAATGTTAATCCTAAAAAAAATAATGAGAACTTCAAATTTAAGGTTACCCTCTTGATAGCAGTTTTTCGAAAAAACTCTTGAGATTCAAACTCAGGTTTTAAATTCATAAAACTTTTGGATAAATCCTTGAGGTTCAAACAAAAGCACTTCGGATCTCACATTTGACTGTGCCCAGAGATTAACTAATATGGTATTTTTTCATTCCTAGATCCAATCATTCTTGGATTCGATCATTTCTCTTCCAGATTCAGTATCTTCCAGATTTATTCAATTCACTCTGATCAGTCTTTTTCAAATTCATTCATTCTTTCCCAAAAGTCCTTCATTCCTTCGCCAATTTTGCTCAGATGCCGCCAAGGGTTATCTTGGATTTTTTTCAGATGCCGCCAAGGGTTTTCTTAGAATTATACTCAGATACCGCCGAGGGTTTTTTCGAAACTATGCTCAGATGCCGCCAAGGGTTTTCTTGGAATTCTGCTCAGATGCCGCCAAGGGTTTTCTTGGAATTATGCTCAGATGCCGCCGAGGATTTTCTTGGAACTATGCTCAGATGCCGCCAAGGGTTTTCTTGGAATTATGCTCAGATGCCACCGAGGGTTTTCTCGAAACTATGCTCAGATGCCGCTAAGGGTTTCCTTGGAATTATGCTCAGATGCCGCTAAGGGTTTCCTTGGAATTATGCTCAGATGCCGCCGAGGGTTTTCTCGGAATTATGCTCAGATGCCGCCAAGGGTTTTCTTGGAATTATGCTCAGATGCCGCCGAGGGTTTTCTCGGAACTATGCTCAGATGCCGTCAAGGGTTTTCTTGGAACTATGCTCAGATGCCGCCAAGGGTTTTCTTGGAATTATGCTCAGATGCCACCGAGGGTTTTCTCGAAACTATGCTCAGATGCCGCTAAGGGTTTCCTTGGAATTATGCTCAGATGCCGCCGAGGGTTTTCTCTGAACTATGCTCAGATGCCGCTAAGGGTTTTCTTGGAATTATGCTCAGATGCCGCCGAGGGTTTTCTCGGAATTATGCTCAGATGCCGCCAAGGGTTTTCTTGGAATTATGCTCAGATGCCGCCGAGGGTTTTCTCGGAACTATGCTCAGATGCCGTCAAGGGTTTTCTTGGAATTATGCTCAGATGCCGTCGAGGGTTTTTCTCGGAACTATGCTCAGATGCCGCCAAGGGTTTTCTTGGAATTATGCTCAGATGCCGCCGAGGGTTTTCTTGGAACTATGCTCAGATGCCGCCAAGGGTTTTCTTGGAATTATGCTCAGCTGCCGCCAAGGGCTTTCTTGGAATTATGCTCAGATGCCGCCGAGGGTTTTCTCGGAACTATGCTCAGATGACGCCAAGGGCTTTCTTGGAATTATGCTCAGATGCCGCCGAGGGTTTTCTCGGAACTATGCTCAGATGCCGCCAAGGGTTTTCTTGGAATTATGCTGAGATGCCGCCGAGGGTTTTCTCGGAACTATGCTCAGATGCCGCCAAGGGTTTTCTTGGAATTATGCTCAGATGCTGCCGAGGGTTTTCTCGGAACTATGCTCAGATGCCGCCAAGGGTTTTCTTGGAATTATGCTCAGATGCCGCCGAGGGTTTTCTCGGAACTATGCTCAGATGCTGCCGAGGGTTTTCTTGGAACTATGCTCAGATGCTGCCGAGGGTTTTCTTGGAACTATGCTCAGATGCCGCCAAGGGTTTCTTGGAATTATGCTCAGATGCCGCCGAGGGTTTTCTCGGAACTATGCTCAGATGCCGCCGAGGGTTTTCTCGGAACTATGCTCAGATGCCGCCAAGGGTTTTCTTGGAATTATGCTCAGATGTCGCCGAGGGTTTTCTCGGAACTATGCTCAGATGCCGCCAAGGGTTTTCTTGGAATTATGCTCAGTTTATGCTTAGTTTAAATTTACTTCATTTTTGACTCATTTCCAATTCAAACTCATTGAAATCTATCTCAGATTTTGAGCCCACACACTTGCACAGTTGTTACATCAGTCAAGGAGAATTTTTTAAAAATTCAAGGATCTGTGGTTGCCAGTGAGAGCTCGCGCTCAAGGACCTGACAACCTTTTAGTTCGGGGAGAGTTTACGCTCAAGGATCCGAACGCCCAGACGAATTACTAAATCAGGCTGCAAAATGAACTGTCACTAGCTTTGGCATTCGGATATCGCACTATCTACCGAAATAGATTTACTATCTAGTTTGCTTCAACCCTCTGCCAAAGAGGGGCATCTGTAGACACCCCATTTTTGCATCCGCCTGATTAATCAAGTCGTCAACCAGATCGCAAAGGTTCCAAATGATGGATGTCTATTCCAATGCTTTATTTTGTAACCAGATATGTTTCAGAAATCCGGATGAGGTATCTCGAATTTACAAAACTTAGAAACCACGCTACGCTAGGAAAATACTACCCTAGAAACATAGAAATCATCATCCTGCAAATCAAAAAGAAGCTTTACGATAAAAATCACTAAAAATGACCAAATTACCAAAATACCCCTAACATCAAAACAACCTTAGAGCCTACATTACGCTTAGGAAAATCCGTTCAAATACATAAAATGACAAATCGAAACCAAATAAATCATTTCGTCAATTTTCACAAAATTTGACAAAATTATGAAAATACCCCTCATAAAATTCACGACCATTTCACACAAAAAATTTCTTAAATGACAAAAACCAACATTCCTATTGAATTCCTTACAAAAAACTGATTTCAAAACATCCTGAAACATTAAAAATGACTTAAAACGTAAAAAAATCCTCTCCGAGGGTAAAATGGTAATTTCATAATTTTAATAATTAAAAATTTCGAGATTAATAAATAAATCATTAAATAATGTAAAGTGAAATATTAATAAAATTAATTATAAAATTTAAACAAAAAAATTGATCAATCAGGCTTTTAAGAAAAATTGTTGATGGTTTGCAAGATATTTCTTTAATGACCCCTCCATTTGGGGGTCCAAAGAATCAAAGATATAATAGAGGGGGGTTCTCCAAAAATTTAAAGTCAATCAAGCAAGACTAAAGTCAAGATATTAAAGTCAATCAAATAAGACTAAAGTCAAAATTAAAGTCAATTAAGTAAGACTAGAGTCAAGTATTAAAGTCAATCTCATAAGACTAAAGTCAAAACCCTAAATCAAAACCCTAATTTAAACTAATCAAGTCAATCTCATAAGACTAAGGTCAAAATCCTAAATCAAAATCCTAATCTAAACTAATCAAGTCAATCTGATAAGACTAAAGTCAAAACCCTAAGTCAAAGCCCTAAAGACTAAGTCCATCTCATGAGACCAAAGTCAAAACCCTAATTAAAACTCTAAAAGAAACCCTAATCAAACCCTAATGCTTCTAAAAACTTTATAAATAAGAGTCTCCACACCCTATTTTCGTATCAAAGAAAAAATCCTAGTAAAAGTAGGTGAAGAAACCTCCACAACCTCCCCAAAATCCTAATTTTGGAGTCCCAACTCCTTCCCTAACACCCCTACTCCAATTTTAGCCTAAAAAATACCTAGAAACCTTTCAAAACACCCCAAAAATCCACAAAAAATTCAAAGCATCCAGATCGAAGAAGGAGATACCTTGCCTCGGAGATCAGAAATCAGATCCGAAGACAGAACAAAGTAAGGAGTATGGTACAAGGAGTTGTTTTCACCAGATCTGAGGGAATAGTACTTTTGCATATCGAAGGTAAGGTTTTTCATTATTTTTTAATCTAGGTTTTGTCATTAGCGATGTAGTTATATTTGGAATAAGTAGAGACCGGCATTGGCCGGGCGGGGTTGGTGCCTAACACCTTCCAACCCCGTAACATAGTCCCCGGATTCAGATTTTATGTGGTAGATTAGTGTTTATCCGTTTTAGAGTCAGTTTGGTTCCTAGACCATAATAACTAAGTGGTGACTCCCAAACCTCAAGGGTCAAAAGCGGATCCGCGCACCCCGCGGATCGAGGGCGCTTTCACCAATCATTTCATATCTTCTCTATCATTTATCTTTGCTTTTCCCACCAATTACATCGTTTATTATGCGTACTCATACTTACAATGAAACTTACTCTTCAATACACAGTCTTACTACAAACACACTACTACTGTAATACAAGAATTCACTAACACTGACTTCACAAACCGTATTAAAACCTTTATTCCCCATATACTGATATCTCTACCTTCGACTCAATATTCCATGTTCTGTTTACCGTGATATCTTGTCAAGACCTTTGTCATAATCTTCATGATTTAAAACCTTAACCAATAGGGTAAATCCTACATCAAATAAATTATTTCGCAAATTAACCACGTGTGAAGGGTCTGGTAAATACTTCTTAGCATGGACACGTGAGACATGTCGTGAATCTATTCGACTTGCGGTGGTAGAATCAATCTATAAGCCGCTGGGCCTCTCCGTTTAACTACTTCAAACGGTTTCATAAGTTACAAGCCACACACTTTCTTTCTCTACTCCTAAAATCATAGCATTGACTAATTACTATTTAAAAATCATTGTAATATCAATTAATCATTATTCATGAAATTTTATCTTGCCCAAATCACACATATTTTCACTTATCATCAAATACTGATATTACCATAATTAATCTTTACAAATCTCACAACTATCTTTCGTGAATTTCAACTCATAAGCAATATTGCTATCTTACCTTCTTCATCTATTTTCTCACAATTCCATTAAGTCACCATTAAAGCAACATTGTCACATAATTATTCTTTTTCGTATCTTACATTAACCTACTTCCTAACTTATACTCTACTAAGTCTCTTTTCTTTTGCATACTACATGCTTTTTCAAAATTGTACGCTATCTTTTTTCAAATTTCATCAGTTATTCAACTTAATCATATATAATATCAATTATTGCACGTACTTTCACATGCTATATAGCCACATTACTAACTTTACAAATAGTCCTCATTTTCTCACACTCTTCAATCCTTCTAACACCTAAAACATACCATTAATTAACAAAACACATGTTACTATCCACCCCCTTTCATACCTACCTTACTTTCAAAATTACTTTCTCTATCTAACACTTACCTACTGTAATTCTATCTTTTTCACAATATTTTTAACTTATACAATCATCAGATCTAACATGCTCCACTATTCATAAATTTATTTCTTACCTCTCTTAATGAAACACATCTATCACACATCAAGTTTACTTCCAAATACTCATTCATTTTTGTCACATACAAAAATTTCAATTTTAGATTGCACACCTATATTCTGTAGGTTCCTACTTAATCTTTCAAGAACCTCATTCTTTCTTCGCAAGATATCATTCTGAACATCATTTACCAACAAATACATTTAGCCTTTACTCACACAAACTCAACACCATATTATTATCATGTGATAAATACACTCATCCCCATAACACACATTTCCACTCATAATACTCCTTTCTACCCTACCTTACTGTGTTTATCTCATCAATATTTTTTGCCCTATAGTACTCAACAACTTTTTGACAATGGTGTAGATAGTTTTATTACTCGACCCATCTCGATAATTTCTAGTTCTAGTAAGTGTGCAAAATCTTATCAGAAGTATATGATCTAAAAGAATCAGTATTGAATAAAACTCTAATTTCTAACATTATAATTAGAAATCGTACCTTCCAAAACTTCGTCGGAGACAGGTATTTTTTCTTGGGTCACAACCCCTGCTTGCGATTGTGATAGAGGGCACTCTCTCCTGATATGTCCCACCTAACCACACGTGTAATATGTCAATGATCTTATTTTCGTAAGTTTCTGTGAAGTGGGTAGTTGATATTGGAGCCTGTAATCTCTGGACCTGCTACGTTGGTTCTCTTGGCCCTGATGGCATCATTGGTACTCTAATTGTTCTATAACTAGATAATGGGAAAACTCTACAACTCGGTAGTAGAGTAGCTCTATACTATGAGTACACTGATCCAGGGGTGATTGGCCTCAAATACATCGACCTCTAGGCCGGGTCTGATCTGGAAGGAAGAGAGATCTAGGGTTGACTGATTTGTCCCTTAAACATCTGTAATTCCATTCCCTCTCATTTTTGATAGCTAGTTTGATCGATTTGCGGTGGTATATGTATGTTATCAACCTTGTTAAGATTTGATGGCCTTATTGTTCCTTGAATTAGCCCATCTAACATCTTTTTAAGCCACACATTTTTAATCTGTTGTCGTCGACTTGAACATTGCTCTCCTTTATGTCCCAACTTACCACATTCATAGCATTTCACTACTTTTTCTTTCGATTGATATAGTAGCATATGCTGAATTCTTCCATCTCTTGAGCAGGTATTTCTATAGTTTCGCTTCTTATATATGATTGTTTTTCCTGCAACTTTGCTAGTTTCGTAATTGTTTACCTCTTATTGGGTCCTAACTACCTTTTTTCTACCAAGCTTTGAGGCGATAATTGTACTATCCCTATTTCTTCTCATAGTCCTCCATGTGGTGAGATATTTACTCTTTGTTCTTTTTAGGATTTATCCTCAAGATGGTGGTCGAGCTTTTCTTCTATCATTTTTAATTTTTTTGCCAGTTGACCCACCATGATCATTTAAGCCTCAAACATCTCCGATTGTCTCATTTCTATGTGAGCCAGACTCTAAGATAACTCACAGACTGCTTCTATCAACCGTTCTATTTTAGTAAGTTTACTATACCTAGGTAGATTCTCCTTACCAATTTGACTCGACACAGGTCCAGTTGCACCTTTATTTCCTTCTATCCTTTATTTTCTTTTATCCTTTCTAATCTTTTTGTCAATTGACTCACCATGATCATTTAAGCCTCAAACATCTTCGATTGTCTTATTTCCATGCGAGCTGGACTCTAGGATAACTCAGAGACTGCTTTTATCAACCATTCTATTTTAGTAAGTTTACTATACCCAGGTAAATCCTCCTTACCAATTTGAATCAACACAGGTCCAGTTGCACCTTTATTTCCTTGCATCTTTCCTAATCTGTAAGTTCAGTAATCTATTATTTATCATAAGAAAGACACTTCTCAGAGTCACGCCAACATCATTATTATGGAAGCATTAACTACTATTATAACTAGGAATTTAATAATGAATACAATTTTCATTATTGACAGAATGAACCTAGAATCTTATCTTAGGCATACCAAGCTCTATGGACTTCTAGACATAGAAGAGCTCGCAATCCCAATACAGAATTACTAATGAGCTCAGATATCGGATTCCTAGTGATACTCTATGGTTATCTCTAATGTCTGTGATATCAGCCCATTCTCTAAAACATAGCAGATTTGTATCTCATATGGATCTAATACTATGCTCTGATACCATCTGTGATGCCCCGCCAAATACTAACACAAATCCCAAGGTCAAACCTCAAAGTCTAGACATGGTTTCCTCCGTTTATGTTAACATTCCACGGAACTCGAAAAATCTAATAAGTCAATATCCAACAAATCTTATATATAACAATGTACCAAAATATATAAGATACGGAAGATGGTAAATTACGAATATCAAAGAGTTAGATTAGAGTACACAAGGAGTGAAATATACAGGATTACAAAAATTTACCCTCTTACTAACATGGACATATCACTCAATCTAAAAACTATATGCACCTCATGGGATGAACAAACTCCTAATGGAAGTAGTCTCAATGTTCACCGAGTAACGGATTCTGATCGTCGATATGACCCACCAAATGATCCTCGCTCTACGGCTCTACAACTATCTATTCGACTATAAGCTTTGAAGCTAAAAAAATATGAAGTAAAGGGTAAGTAACAATGGTTACCCAATAAGTCTACAAACAACTCCTACTAATAATCTCACCTAACATGAACGAATAAACATACTAAATCATTTCAATACATGTAAAACTTCAAGAAGATTCAGCAACTTAATGTGTTCTAATGGACTTGAAACACACTTAGAACAATGGGTCTCGAAAACATCTTCGAATCAACTGCTCATGGGCTAATCGACCTTGTAATAAAGTCGGAAACTTGAGAGTAATTCCTTTATGTAAGTAGTCAAGATACTTTGACCTAATAGTTCTAACATGCAACCGTGCAATTCTAATTTGAGTGTAATAGTTATTGGCCTCAATCTAACTTAAAACGACTCCCAAAGTTCAATTATAGTCCAAGGTACGAATAAGCATTTTATCTCAATAAAAATAAATAAATAAGTTCTTTAATTTTTTAATCAAACGGTCCCTTAACAAAAATTAATGCATTTTGTAAACAAACATTTCCTTAAGAAAAGTTAAATGGAAATTGAATCAAAAATAAATTCTCATGTATTTGAATAAGCAAGCCTTAACATTAAAATTACATATGCTGTGAATAGTGACATAAATAAGGTAACCAACACAGCTGAGTAAACCTAGTTAAGATGTCGAGTTAAATCAATTTGACCGAGTTCAAATGAGTTAGTGGATCGGGTCAATAAATGGTCCAGTCCATGGATTGGGTCCGACCCTATTCTTTCAATGAATAGTTTAAAGAAGAAACAATAACCATATAGTCAATCAAATTTTAGTCTAAAGAATAAACTCCATCTTCTCCAAGTCACCTTACTATATATATTTAAGAAGAAAACTTAGAGCATGATAAAATCGACGCCACTATGAGGTTACCACGGGTTCAACGACAGGTGGCCAAGGTGGAAATCTATGGAGATGAGATTGATGATCTCATCTCCGACTACCAGCAATACAAAACAAAAAACCTCAATGAGTTTTATAAAGAAATCAATATCAAAACTAAAATCGAAAATGATTTCTAAAACCCTCTAATGGTGAAACGAAAATTGATTTATTTTCATCAGAGATTGAATCAAAAGTTAAATGCAAGAGTTACAATGTGGCTCTGATACCAATTGTTGAATATTTTACCCTATATAGAACAATGATCTTAAATTTTCACACTTAACAATCGATGCAAATAATCGAAATATTAATGAGTTTAAATCACATACCTTTAATGAAGTTCGAAATAAGATCAACAAAGATAAATCTAGCAACTAGGATTCAGATATAAGCCTGAACTCGAATCCTTTATGGCTCCAATAAATCTTATTTTTTAATGGTGAAGATCAAATCTGGGAAAAAAATAGTAGTGCACTACCCACACTTCTACAGGATCCTTTAGATAGGGATTTTTAGAGAGAATATTCGTCGATTGTGTGTAAGGTGGGGACGACTCCACTTAAATAAAAATCCACCCCTTAATTTGATCCATCATAGAATTAAAGAGATATCTTCTCCAGTCAATACGGAAACCACTTAAACCGTCGTATTTGAAAACTCAATTAGATTGCAAATCAAATTTCCAATGTCAACTTTTCTCCCTTTTGAGAAACTATTTCAATCCTTATAAAAAGTTTTATTAGTTTGGGCCATCAAAATAAATTTTATTTATAAAATCATTCAAGTTACAAAACAAGTTTGTAAAAATAAAATTTCCAACAGTATGTAAAAATCAAACTTTGATTTTTCTAGTAAATAACACAAAAAACAATGATAATGATATAAATTTAAAATTAGGCCACTTGGAGGATAACATGCGTCTAATTTGGGGGAAATGTATAAAACCATGGACTTTTAACGTTTGGATATGGATAATAAGCTTAGAATGGGCTATGTATTGCACTTAGATAGTGGGTTTAGAATGGAAATGAATTTGGACTTAGGTTGTGGATTTAGTAAGGTTTGGATTTGGATTTGGGTCATGGATTTAGGAAGAGCTTGAAATTTGGTTAGGATAATGGGTTTGGATAGAAATAAGCTTAAACTCGAGGAATGAGTTTGAATAAAAATGAACTTAAACTGAGGGAATGAATGTGGACATTAAGATTAGCGGAGTAGGCTAGGATTTAGCAAAAATTAGTAAATGATGTAATTCATGCAAGAAATTTGGTCAAATGACACTTATAATGGACGATGGGCCCATCTAAGGTTCTTAGGCTTTTATTTGAAATTAAACTTAAAACTTTGAAAGTTTCAGAATTTTCGGGTGGGCTCGTTCAAATTAGGGTGTTTACAATACTTATCAAAATACATTTTTTTTTTTGAAATATTTATGATTCTATAGTATCAACTAAATCCATATGATGGTATTGGATGAATAAAAAAGACTCAAAAAATACGATAAAAGAATAAATAGCTAATCCTTTGAGATTTTGATTTTTAAACCATTTTTATTGTTTTCAAATGGGAGGAATTCTTTTATTTTTATTAAATACATTAAAGTAAATAGAAAACTCAAATTAACTTAAAGACATTTAAGTTAATATGACACTTACTTAAATGTTTTTAATGAAAATAAATATTTAGATGTGTCTGACACTATGCTGGAATGTGTCTGGCTGGTACAAAAAAATATCGATTCTAGCACATAAAAATGTAATAATTTTGATACAAAATAAATAACAATTTTGGCAATAACGATTTTGACAGTAGCAATTTTGAAGTTATTATTATAGCAACCAGACCATTATAACGATTTAGAAATCACTATAATAATGGTCCAAGGAGTGAAACATGTTCTCTTCTAGATTTCTTCTCAGAGTTTTTCTAAAAACTTTGCCAAAAGTTGTTTTATCCTATTTTATTTCTAAAAATTTGTATGGAAGTATAAAACAACTCATTCAACATAAAAATAAATAAATATATAGAATCAAAAGCCTAAACATGCATGGTTTAAAGTGATTCAAACCTAAATAAAAAATTCAATCAAAATACTTTTGATAAATTTATGTTTTTTCAAAAACTAGCAACTAAAAGGTAAAAGGAAAAATTTCCCACTTATTTTGCATATTCTACAGTGCAATTTCATTAAGAATGACTCCTAAAAATGCTCATTGCTCGAAATTCTTACTTTGATCTCCTTTCCAACTTGAATTATTTGGCTTAAAATAAAGATTTTGACGAGGAGAAGTTTTTTTATTCTTCACAGAATCTCAGTTCTTGCTCTAAAGTGTCCGGATTGTTGCTTGAAGGTCTAAGATTTTGGATGTTCTTTGTTGGAGAAAAAAAAAGGAGGAGAAAGAGAAAATAAAAATTTCTCTCTTAATTTTGGTATTTATATGATACGAGGGATGTTATAATAATTTATGCAATTATTTTCTTTTGTTAATAACTTAATGCTCGAGACTCCAATTTACACACACTTATAGTCTGTTTTGGATAATTTTTTTATATGAATCTAATGGTGTAGTTAGATTTTTTTGAAATATTTTTTTTTTATAAAAAGCTCATATTTCGGTTAACTACTTATGCATGCTCATCGAGTCACATGCTAATTTTTCTTAACTTTTTTCTCCAATTTTTTTTTCTTTATAAAATTGATTTTTAAATGTTTATTATAAATTCATAGAGATACACATAATATATCAATCAATTATCTTGAGATACAAAATAGCCTTTTAAGACGTTATACATATATTAAAAGTTTTAATAACCACTTGGTAGGTACCTACCGAAGGTGTTATATATGGTGTAGAACTAGACAATTGAACAAACTGAAAACAATGAATATATAGAGCAATGAAATCTAACAAAAATTCAACAAGTAATTTGAATTCATTATTTAGACACCTTATTCAAGTACTTTAGAATATTATAATAAATCTAGTGATTTCAAGAAAAAAAAAGATTAAATTGACATTTTACTTTGAGGAAAACTATCAATTAATTTACATCGTGACGTAATGTAATCGTGATGATGACAGACAACAAATTTGAAGAGAAAAGAGAGTTTAGGTAGTTGAGAGTGTTGAAAGAGATGAGAAGCTTTGGGATTTTTGATCATTTTAGGGTTTAGGTAAATTTTCAGTAGGTGGGTGCTTAGATAATAACCTTTATTTCATTTTGTAGTTCCATGGGTGTGTGCATTGATAATCTTGATTAATTAAACTATTAATTAAGTCTGTGTGTTGAGATTTTTTAGGTGTGTAATGTGTAAGTGGGTATGTAAAGTATTTTTGGTGTTGTGCAAATAGACTCTTCAAAACGATTCAATTATCAGGTCGGATATGGATATATTTACTAAGAAAAATTACTTAATAGTCCCCAATGCTAATTTTTCTTTCAATTTAGTCCTAGACTTTTGCGAATTATCGAAATAGTCCATTTAGTAAACCCCTCTATTCAAAACAGTCCTCGAACCTCACTCTAAACATTATCAAGATTGAAATATCGATATTGCCCATACTATTCAAACTCACCAAATTTCATACACAAAATTGGATTTTCATCATTCTGATTAAGTTGTGGAGATTCCATTCCGATGAAAAAGATTTGAGAAGGAAGAACAAGTCATTTTTAAGGGGGTTTTTTCATTTTTTTCAAGCATTTTGAAGATATATGTAAAAAAACTAGGAGTTTTCGATTGTTTTACTTCCTTTTTGGATGAAAATCGATCAAGGATGGTTCTTTTGGTTTGAAATCATCTACACAAGTTGTTATATCAAGTTTTAAGTTGATATTTCCATGTATTTTAGTTGGGTAAACTCGAAAAAATGAATTTTGGTGGGTTTTACAGCGTCAAGGTCAACAATTTTAAAAAAATAATTATTGTAAATGTTACAAATTTTTAATTATTGTCAACCTCACCAATAATTATTATTATTATTTTTTTTAATTTTATTTTGACCTCGACAATAATAAAAATTGGCAAGGTCGACAATAATTAAAAAAATGGTGACATCCATAATAATTTTTTTTTTAATTTGTCGATCTCTACGTTGTAAAACCCGTCTAATTTTGTTTTTTCGACTTTTTCCAATTAAAATACATGAAAAGATCAACTTAAAATTCGGCATAACAAGTTGTGTAGATGATTTCAAACCAAAAGAGCCATCCTTGATCGATTTTCATCCAAAAAAGAAGCAAAACAATTGAAAAAACTAGTTGTTTACATACATCTTCAAAATGCTTGAAAAAATCATTGAAAATAATTTCTTCTTCCTTTTCAAATCCTTTTCATTGAAATGGAGTCTCCAAAACTCGTAATGGATTTGGAAAATCCAATTTTTTTTCTATTTACAAAAATGGTGAGTTTGAATGGTTAGGGTAGTTTCAACATTTCAACTCGACCATTAGACCCAAACTCAAACCAAGCTTGATATTATAAATTAGGTTGAGTTCGGGTTAGCCCAAGTTTAAATAATTTTGGTTGTTTTAGTTGGTTTGGACTAGTTGAATATTCATATATTCATTTTGATTAGCAAATAAATTTAATATTTGAAATATATATGTATAAAATAAAAAACAAAACTACTTATAAATAAAATTGCATACAATCTTCAAATCCATCATTGAGAGAATATTTAGACAAACTATACTTAACTAAAGTTCACATTAATATTAAGTTAGAAATTAATGTTCGTTTGACAGCTTTTTATTGTTGGATTCTGATAAAATAACCAGAATACCCTTAATGTTGATGATGCACCTAAAATGCATAAAAAATGAGCAAAATACCTTAATAAATATATAATTACATATATATATACAATAAATTTATATTAAAAAATTATAAAAATAATTATTTTCAATTTAAATAAATTTATAAATTTTTTAATTGTATCGAAATTTCGACATCTCTTCTTAAAAATGAACATATGATAAAGAAAATACCTACATAATACACAATTCACTATTCACATAAAGTTGAAAGGTGTTTTGGTAATAAAATAATGATGATGAATTGTTATTGATCTTGATAGTAAATATGAAGAGTATTTTGGTAATTTCTTTTATTTTTTAAGGTTAAGTTTGATTGAAAATTTAATTAAAGATGAATGATATTTTGGTAATTCTCTTTTATTTTTGAAGGTTAAGTTTGGTTGAAAATTTGATTAAAGATGAATGGTATTTTGGAAGATGAAAGGTATTTTGGTAAAGATAAAGGGTATTTTGATAATTCTCTTTTATTTTTTAGGTTAAAGTTAGTTGGAAATTTGATTAAAAGTGAAGGGTATTTTAGTAATTCTATTATTTAAAAGTTAAGTTTGATTGAAAATTTGATTAAAGATGAAGATATTTTGATAAAAATGAAGAGTATTTGGGAAGATGAAGGGTATTTTGATAAAGATGAAAGGTATTTTGGTAATTCCTTTTTGTTTGTTAAAGTTAAGTTTGGTTGAAAATTTGATTAAAGATGAAGGGTATTTTGGAAGATGAAGGGTATTTGGTAAAGATAAAGGGTATTTTGATAATTCTCTTTTATTTTTAAGGTTAAGGTTGGTTGAAAATTTGATTAAAGATGAAGGGTATTTTAGTAATTTTATTTTTTAAAAGTTAAGTTTGATTGAAAATTTGATTAAAGATAAAGGTATTTTGATAAAAATGAAGAATATTTGGGAAGATGAAGGGTATTTTGGTAAAGATGAAAGGTATTTTGTTAATTCCTTTGTGTTTGTTAAAGTTAAGTTTGGTTGAAAATTTGATTAAAGATGAAGGGTATTTTGGCAATTGGTAAAGATGAAGGATATTTTGGTAAAGATAAATGGTATTTTGGTAATTCTCTTTTATTTTTAAAGATTAAGTTTGGTTGAAATTTTGATTAAAGATAAATGGTATTTTGGTAAAGATGAAGGGTATTTTGATAATTCCCTTTTTTTAAGGTTAAGTTTGGTTGAAAATTTGATTAAAGATGAAAGATATTTTGGTAAAAATGAAGGATATTTTAGAAAATGAAGGGTATTTTAATAATCTTATTTTATTTTTTAAAGTTAAGTTTGATTGGAAATTTGATTAAAGATGAAGAGTATTTTAATAATTACATTTGAACCATTTTACGTTATTGATTTCCCACAAAAGTCATTTGAAGAAGTCCTTCTTGAACGACATCTTTCAGGAGCTATTTTTAAGCTTCAATTGAAATCCGCAAGAATTAAAAAAAAATCCAAACGAACATCATTTATTTGGATTAAAAGTAAAAAAGACAAAAAAAATTGGTTCATGAATCTCAAACGAAAATGACCTAATTGACCACAAATTATAATAATAAGATGTAATAAAAAACTAAATAAAAAATCTATAATTAATATAAAATTATTTATATATCAATATATGACATTTGATTCAGGTTGAGTCGGATTGGCTTGTACTCTCAACTGAATTGAAATCGGATTGAGATTATTCTATCCTAAGCTCAACTCATTTTATACATAACTCAATCTAGGCTCACCCATCTTTGAGATTGAGCCCTGTTGAGTTCGGGCCAGCCCACCAAGTTGCAGTCGTAGGGTATTGTTTTAAAAGGAAGGATTTACTAAATGAATTATTTTAACAACCTGCGAAGTTAATGATTAAATTAAAAGAAAAGTTAGTAGGCGTTTGGATAGGACTCTTTGGCTACTTCTGACTCTTGCGGGGAGTTAGAAGTCGTTTGGATGAACAACTCCTTCGAAGAGTTACTCCGCGCAAGAGCAAGAAATTACTCTTTGTGAAAAAGTCTAGAAAACCTATTTTTCAAAACTCATCTTGCGGGGAGTCAAAATCTAACGGTTCGTTTTACCAAAATACCCTTAACTTTATTAATTTTCTATGAAAATATTCCTAATTCATTTGCCCTTAAATCAAACGAAAGAAACCTTTATTAATATTAATTTTTTTTTTAAATTTTGAGTATAATGGATTTAAACACATTATATTAATATTTAATATTTAAAATATTATATTATATTATATTAATATTTATAGTTAAACACATTATATTAATATTTAATATTTAAAATATTATATTATATTATATTAATATTTATTATATTATATTATATTATATTAATATTTATAGTTAAAATGTAAAAAAAATATAGTTTGAAGGCATATTATGACACTAAAAGATAGTCTATCAATTTTTTTAAAATTTTTTGAGTATAATGGATTTAAACACATTATATTAATATTTAATATTTAAAATATTATATTATATTATATTAATATTTATAGTTAAAATGTCAAAAACAATATAGATTGAAGGCATATTATGACACTAAAAGACAATCTATCAATTTTTTTTTAATATTATGTCAAAAACAGTCTGTCAAATTTTTTTTAAATTTTGAGTATAATGGATTTAAACATATTATATTAATATTTATAGTTAAAATGTCAAAAAAAAATATAGTTTGAAGGCATATTATGACACTAAAATACAGTCTGTTAATTTTTTTTTAAAATTTTGAGTATAATGGATTTAAACACATGATATTAATATTTAATATTTAAAATGTTATATTATATTATATTAATATTTATTATATTATATTATATTATATTAATATTTATAGTTAAAATGTCAAAAACAGTATAGTTTGAAGGCATATTATGACATTAAAAGACAGTCTGTCAATTTTTTTTTAATATTATGTCAAAAACAATCTGTCAAATTTTTTTTAAAATTTTGAGTATAATGGATTTAAACATATTATATTAATATTTAATATTTAAAATATTATATTATATTATATTAATATTTATAGTTAAAATGTCAAAAACAATATAGTTTGAAAGTATATTATGACACTAAAAGACAAAAAATAGTAACTGGTATAATATAAGGGTATTCTGGTCTTTTTTCTAGAAGTCATGAGAAGTCAGTATAGTTCCCAAACAGACTTCAAGCACAAAAGTACTTCTGCCAGTACTTCACAGAGTTGATTGTCAAACGCCATTTCTGCACAGAATTACTTTTCCACCTCCTCCACAGAGTACTTCAGCTCCTGTTCTTTGGAACAGTAGTTCTGCTCCTGGTATCCAAACAGGCCCTTAGCGTCTGGGATATTAATTAATTTTCCGTATTTACAAGCGCTGTATCTATCTGACGTGGACGTACAACCGTTTCTTTCGCGAGGAAGAAGTCTCTCTCTCACACTTCGAATCAGTCTTTAAACCTAATTAAAAATCGAAGAATAGCCAATGAAAAAGCTTGTGCAGGTAACTGTTTCTCTGTCTTATTGCTTCGTTTACAGTTCTGATTTTTTATATAAGAGAGAGAAAGGCTTTTGCTCTGTCTGATGGAATCTGTTATTAATTAATGAGTAATTTTCAGGAATTATTCATCTATTTTAATGAGATTTTTTGAGAGAGTATAATTTAACAAATGTTTTTAATTCATGTTGTTTTGTTTATTTTGGTTCTATTTCCTGTCTTATCTCTTTGTTTCGCTAATTGGGTTCGTCCACATTTGGTACTTTAGGTTTGTTCTGGTTTTATCCAAATTCCACTCGAATGATGACTGTTGCGTTGTTATATTGGACAATTTGAGTAAATTTCTTCTGTATTGATGGAAATTTCTCCCAAATTTGAATTTATTTAGGTGCTAATGTTAAGTTTTCTCACAAATCTTACATCTTCAACTTGAGATTCGCTATCAATCTTAAACGGCATAAACCTGTTTTAAGCAACAGTGTGATACCTGCCAAAGAAGCTCAAAGCCAAAGTCAGATTCACAATGTTTATTTAACTGGAATTACTTAAAATCCAAAATTAACAAGTTCACCTCTATTTACACCTCAAGGTCGTCCTCTTTTTTTGCATCTTTCCTTCAAGTTTCTTTGACTTTCTTTCTAATTGAACTCAATCACAATCACAATTGAATCTCTTGATCGCCACGATTATTTTAGGGATTCAAACTTATCACGTGCTTGTGCTCATCACGGTTCCGAGATAGATCATAACATCCCATGATTTGCCTTCTAATGCTCGAGATTGCGTCCTGAGCTTCCAAGGATAATCCTTGGGATGAATCGATGGTCATCCTGGGTGGCTAACTGATGCTCCAAATTAGTGGCAAAAAGGTTGAAGACTGTGACACAAGGCTTGATTGGGCCTGCTCAGGGGGATTTTGTTCACAAGATACAGATTTTCGATGGGGTGTTTTCTTCGAAGATTTTCTTGTAAGGTGGGATAGGGTGTGTAATCTTGTGGAGAGGTAGTCCTTTAGTCAGGGTCTTTGGCTACAGGGTTGTCTTTGTTTGTATCTTCTTTCCTTGCTCTTCATTGTATCCTTCGGGTTGGTTGGTCACCTTGACCTCTCCTTTTGACCTCTCCTTTTTCAATAAATTATCTTTACTTATATAAAAACAATTGAATTCTATGTGAGAATACTTGAAGATAAGTGGTGTTCAGGGGCAAGTTTTTCAATTCAGAAAATTGAATTTGTAAACAACCTTAGAGTTGAGTTCCTTATATCCTAGGATCTTATTTTTTGGCCCCATTTGCTAACCTTTGTGTGGAGATAAATAAAGATTTAAGGACAATGTTCTCTTAGACTCAATTTGCTATTTCCGAAATTTTGATATACAACAAATTTAAATCTTTATCCCCAATTTCTCATGGTGTTTGGAATCTAGAATCCGTTGAACCAATATCCACCAAGACTCAAACGTTTTGATGGATCAAATTTCAAGAGATGACAACAAGATATCCATTTTCTGTTGACCACCCTCAAAGTTGCACTTGTTCTGAACAATTTTGCTTCGCCATTACTGAAAGTTCATCCGTTGAGAAAATCTAGAAGAAACAAAATTGGGAAGCCGATGATTACACATGTCTTGGTGACATCCTCAATATTGATTACCCAACATTCAGCTCCATAAAGCAATGCCACTCTTATTGCTGTCTTTATATATAAAATTTTCCTTCTAATTGAATTGTATGCATTGGTTACATAGCACTCCAGAAACATACCTCCACTCCAAACATTACTAACCAAGATAAGCACCCATTAGATCATTTCAGACATTTTTGGAACTCGAGTCCATTGTTGGGTCCTCATAAATGGTAGTTGATGGAAGGTAGTTTGAATTTTGAAGTGCATTCCAACTTTTCTTCGATATTTCTGAAGGTATCCATTTTTTTTTTCCCTTCTTGTCATAACTCTCATCATGCATATTTATATGATGATGCTTGGTGATTTCTCTTTGTTAAATTTATGTTATCCGCCATCCTTCTTCGGTTTACAATCTGACCAATTCATGTCATCTCTCTCGTATAAGTTGTATCTAGCTTTTGGTAGTCGCTAAACACCAATTTCTTTATGGAATAAATCTGTTCATAGTGAAGTACTTGTTGTAATATATAATGTGAAACTAAAGCTATTTGTTAATTACCCATAAAAAAACCTATTTGTTAATTTTATTTTTCTGGACAATTTGCAGATTTAAATAATCACAACTGCTGGGTGGGTCAGAAAAATATAAGTTGGAAGATAACTAACCTCACGGAAGCAGTTTCAGAAAATATATGCCCGTGAGGAATATTTTCCAGATTCTTGTGATAAACTGATACTTTTCATACTCACGAGCTTTTTCGTTTAGTTCATTGTAGTTCTCTTCAATGTTAGCTGGTGAGGCTTTTTCTTGCTTTGAGTAGATGGAACAGATAGTGAGTGGCATGGGAGATGATCACTCAGTTTCCCTGAGCAATAAAATGAAGAAACAACAAAACCCGAAAAACCATTTTAGCAGAGACGTGATGCCTGGGAGTGATCTGTGGACAGATGGACTTATTTGTGCTTTTGAATACGTTCGGATACCTAGGAAGACTATTCGGTCAAAACCTGCTCCAAGGATACATTCTTCACGTCAAACAGATGGTAAGGATCCAAAGAAGCAAGTAGTGTCCACCCAAAATATGAACAGGAACAATTCATTGGAATCTTCATCTCTTAAGGAGGTTGGAACCAATGAAATTGCTTCTCTGGATGACCAAAAAGATTGTGAGAACTATCACACGGGAAGTTTTGATCTCATGGAGAGGTTAGCAGAAAGTCATTGGGTACCAATTGGTTGGGCTAGAATTTCCGAACTTGTACAAACTGTGCAAGTCGATGCTGGATGGGCTTCACAGCCTGTTGAGTTCACCGATGAGGATGGTGGCCTCACTGTTGCAGATGTAGCAGCTCCTTATTGGGAACGGCCAGCAGGGCCAACATGGTGGTGTCATGTGAATGCAGTTCACCCGTCCATCGAGGGTTGGCTAAGTAGCGCTCAATGGTTACATCCTGCCATCAGTATTGCTTTGAGAGATGAAAGTCGGCTGATTAGTGATCGCATGAAGCATCTTCTATATGAGGTGATTTCCTTCTTTAATTTTTTGAACTTATCAATTTGATAGGTGGCACTATTTAGATTCTCACGTAAAACTTTTCAAAATTTGAATCAAATTTACTTATCTAAGATAAGATTAACTAGTGAACGAAATTGGTATCATATTTTTGTAGAGTTAGATTTGTTATTGGTAGTCACAAAGTGGTAAACAAATTCTGATCATATTTTTGTGGATCCTTGAGAACCAATTTATTGGCGAAATTTCTTTTCTTTTCTTTATAAAATTCTATTTATTCCTTTTTCCCTTAATAGGGGTGAGGTAATTGTTTTCTTTCTTGACATTATCTTGCTTCATGAACATCAATGTATTCTGTGTAAGGACCATAACTTGTAGCAGGGAGGTTTATAGTTCTGTAATCTATTAGTAACCTTACACATCTTCAATGTTGTATTATGAGTTTTCTAATTTTTTTTTTGACACTAATGCTTTCTTTCACATTGTGATGCTTAATGAGTTGGATCTTGTTGGATTGATTGTTAGTTATTCAGGTCCCTGTTAGGGCTGCAGGAGGCCTATTGTTTGAGCTCTTGGGGCAATCAGCCGGTGATCCATTTGTTGATGAGGATGACATCCCCATTGTGCTTCGATCTTGGCAAGCACAAAACTTTCTAATAACTGCATTGCACATTAAGGGATCTGCGTCAAGTATAAACGTATTGGGTATCACTGAGGTTCAGGTATGTGTATGGTTAGATAAGAAATCTATCAATATTTTTAAATAACATTTGCCAAAAAGTTAGTTATGATTCAGTTTGCAAGAATTAGTTTTTCGTTCATGATTTGATGGATTCTTTTGGTTCAGGAACTTCTTACTGCTGGTGGTCCTACAGCACCGAGAACTGTTCATGAAGTCATAGCACATCTAGCTTCCCGCCTTTCTCGTTGGGATGATAGGTGATAAAGATATTCTTACTTGTGTTGTGTTCCTGACTATCCAAATGATTATTATTGCTATTATTTTGGTAACTAACAAAATATTAATTTTGGTCAGTCATTGAAGGAAAATTGATTCAATTTTCATGAAAATCTTGTTCAAACTTCAATTGAAACTATTGGAAAGATAAAACAGACTGTAAACAAAGTTACCAAATTACAATACCCAATCATATGGAGTGTGGACAACGAGCCCTTATCCACCTACAAAAACCTCAAACTAAATCCCCAATCAAATGGAAAATGTGACGCGACCAAAGATGAAATGGTATGATGAAGATACAAATGTAAGTCAGCCCCTAAAACCTACTGACATGCAATACGGTAACATTAGGCAACCAACATCAAGGATAGAATATTCATGAATTTGCAAAGACCCTAGAGACCAAGAAAACGTCAACAATCTCTGCTCTTGGTGAGCATCAATTGGCTGCAAGCTCCAATGGGATAAGGTGTATAATCAAAGATGAGCAATGTGTAACCAAGGAGGAATAGTACCCAAAGCTTCATAGATGACCGCCAAGCTCCAACCACCAAAAGCTCCCTAAGAGAATGATTCTAGTTTTCTTGGAATCGTTGACAACCTTAGCATCTCCAGCGGCTCTTGGGCTAGCTATTAGATTCTGGTTTCAGTATCTATTTCAATCAGCCCATAAAGCAAAATATTTTGTAGAAACTTTTCGGGCAGTATGCAAATCATTGAAAACATACTCATAAGTCATCAAACTTCAATTAAGATTAATTGCGTTAAGTACACCTTACACGTTGGCACGGTTATTTGGGAATTTGACAGCCAAAAACAACTAAATTCCTACATCAAAATGTGAATGCTGATGTCACATTTACTCTATACACCTTAATAAGTAAAATACTTGTTTAAATGAACAAATTATTATTCATTACTTCATGCATTGTTATATTTTTGTTTTAAAATATTTATGAATAATTACTAATATAGCTATCTAATTAGAACATGGATGATTGTATGTGTGCTTATATGAGGTGCTAAGATGTTTGTAATACATGAAAATAAGATGATATATAAAACTTATTTCTACTAATAAATGAATGTTGTGTAATTTAAAGTCCTTTTTGCACGAAATTTAATTTTTTAATTTTAATTATATGAACATTTTAAGAATTTTTTTTCATAAAAAATATTCTTTAGTCGAATTTTATTTTTTTGAATTATTTTTCCTTGTTTATGAAAAACAAAAAATCATCAGAGCTACCCTCGAAATCAACTCCAGTAAAAGCAGCATGAGACCCCTAATTGAAGCGCTGAGCTGATTCTCGAGTACTCTGAATCAAAGCACCTGACATCACTAAAGATGGCCCCAAGACACTCATCGCCCCCTTTTTACAGATGGGGAGGCGGTAGCTTGACGTTGCATAAACATGTGTAATCATGGTAGCGTTGGTAGTGTCGTGCATAACCTGCCAAGCCTACCACCTAGCTGAAAGACGCTAACGTGGCCTAAAGAATCAACCAACAAAACCCTCACTCATAACAACAACATGTTCTTGGCGTGTGTAGGGATACAAACCCAAGAGACGGCACCAGATGAGCATGATGTGAACGAATTGAATGATATGACTAGGTAATGAAGTGACACTACCAGGAAGATAAAAAAATCTATAAATAGGATAAAAATGAGATGCAAGGTACACACCTGTTGAGAAACGTGGATACACTGCCAAAATTGTAACTTGAGAAGCTGTTAGAAATTGAAGAACAAAGTGCATGATAGGAAGGTTTTCTCATTGTTTAAAGTTTTGTACTATTTCAAAATGTTTTGGTCGTGACATTTCTAATTGGGAGCGAAACATTGTTTTGGGAATGTTTCGGTTTGACCCGGAATGTCTCATATTGTTTCAATCAATCAGTCTCGGATTTTCCCCTTATCGAAACATTGCTTCGAGGCTAGATTTTAAACCTTGGATTTAATTATTTAACATATTAGGGAGCTCACAAATAGTATAAAATGGACATGAAAATATACAAGCCATCAAACTACATTAAAGAATATATGGATAGTACAAGTGAAGATTTGTTGCATTTAGTGACTCGCTAGCAGTGGTATTTGAGAACTTGATAATAAGAAACAACTAAGTTCTTATATGTAAGTGAGTATTAATGTTAAATTGACTCCGTACACCTCAATATGTGAACCACTTGCTTAAATGAATAAACTATTGGGTGCGTACTACGCATTATTATATTTTTGTTCTATGTATGAATAATTACTAATATATCCATATAATTAGGACATTATGAGCTCGATTCGTTTATTGGTTAAGAGTTGGCAATCTCGGGTCTTTCGGTGGAGAGAGGAGTCAAAGGATATGATGGTACTTATTTCCTTTTCCAATTTTGTTGGGGGATTTGGATGAGAGGAAGGAACTGCCTTGTTTTTTAAGGAAAGGAAGAATCAGTATGGGATGCTATTTCAAGTATTTTGGGTTTAATCTTTTTCACGTCTTAATTATTTAAGGAATTTAAAGGTGTTTTCTTTGAGGATTTTTGTTTTGGTGGAATTCCTTGTGCAAATTGTTGGGCTAGCTTAATATTGTATCGTAGTCAGATGACCTTCTCAACCATCATCATTTTATTTTCTTTCATTAATCTGATTTCATCATATGCCTTTCCAAAAAAGATGTACTATAAAATAGATTTCTACTTATAAATGCATATTATTTGTAACTTACTAGTCCTTTCTAAAAGAAATATATATTGGACTAAAAGCAATTTATATAGGGTTGGAATCCATTGACTCTTAAGAATGACTCATGAAAAAAACACATGATCCCAACCCTTTAAACACAAAATCCAACAGTTGGGATGTATGAATATCTTGATAACACAAATCTCGGAGATACTTATCTTGAGGATAAATCTCAACCTTTGGATTTTGCATTTAAAGGGTTGGGATCATGTGTGTTTTTCATGAGTCATTCGTAGGAGTTAAGGGATCCAGACCCATATATATATAGACATAATTTTTTTATAGATATTATCAACATTTTTAGAATTTTTTTAATTTAAAAAGAAGGATATTTTAGTCAAATTTTACTTATCAAAATATTTTCATTGAAATCTTGCATTATTGTATATAGAAAAAGAAATTGCCAATTAATTTTTGTTTCAAGCCTTGTGATTTTTGAAAATGAAAATATTTTGGTCTATTTCATGGAAATATGTTGAATCATTACTATACACAAGATGTTATATTTTGATCAGTGTTTTAAAGTACCTAAGGCGTACTTGAGGCAAGGCGCTAGCCTCAAGGTGCATTGAGGTGTAAGCCTCAATTAATTTTTAAAAAAATCCTAAAACATATATAAAAATTATCATAAATTCAGAAAAAAAAAAAGTAAACAACCTTCAAGCATAAAATAGAAATTAAACATTAAAAATGTAAGGAAGTAGCAATTTAATATAGAATCAAGCATAAAAACAAGAGAGAAATATGAGTTTTTGAAGGAAAAAAAAAAAGGCAAAACGTTCAAGAATATACCTAGAAAAATCAAATATCTCAAAACCTTAGTAAATCCTTGATTTCTTGGTTCTATTTAATCAAATCTTCGTAAGAAAGTTGTAGGAATCGACGGATTCGAATTTGGATGAGTATTGGAGCCTCAAGGAAGAAACCTTGGTGTAGGGAGATTATAGGGTTTCAAAGAGAGATTTTGAGAGAACTCTTGATAATCTAACTTTAGAAGACAAAAAACACTTCCATTTAGTAGGGTTATGTAAATAAGAGACATTTGGAGAGGGGGGGGGGGGGTGGTTTATACAAATAAAACAAGAAAATAAAATAAAAATTGATTTTTTTAACCCACGATATTGGGTTTCGCTGAACCTATTGAGGTGTGCGGTATGAGGCGTACGATGTAAGCCTTACTAATATTTGATGAGGCTTAAGCCTCAAGGCATGAAGCCTACGCCCGCCTTGAGGCTTAGGTTTTTAAAACACTGACTCTAATTGCAGTGTCTACATCAATTAGTATGAAAATAGAAAGATTTTTGATCAACTTGGAAATTAATATAATTTTCAAAGAATGGTAGGAATGTTGTGGCTAATCTGTGAACATTTCCATTGGTAGTGTAGGAAATAATAAAACAAACATTATAACACATAAATGATTAAAATACAATAAACAACTGTATGGAGTATGGAAATGAAGATAAACATTTTGTTATAAGTTGGTGCACATTTGAGAGCCTGACAAATAAAAAAACAATTATATTTACATAGAAATGAGAATAATATTGTAAGTATATTCGAGGGGAGAGAAAAATTGCCATCACAATAACTACATACACCTTAATATGAATAACACCTTCATGAATGAACAAAGTATTAAATATTATATTCACGTATTATTATATCATATTTTAAAAATATATATATGACTATGTTCCTATATATAAAATAATAAAACATTCATGATTTTACAAATATTTTTTTTATAGGTATAAGTGTGAAAGTGGGGGTTTGATTGTAGGTCTTTGGTATTACCTCATAGATTTTATCACTTCACCGAAGTGACACCTTTTGGATGGTTCCATACGAGTGTTTATGCCAATGTGCTAGAATACGTAGAATGCATCAAATAAGAACATATAGATATCTAACTAATCACATAGGCTTTACCACTTCATCGATGTGGCACTTTTAAGATGATTCCATATGAGTGTTTTTGCTAATGTGCTAATATACTTGGAATACATCAAATAAGATGATATAAATATCTAACTGATCACAACTTATTTATGCTACTAAATGAACATCATTGTTTAACTTTTTGCAGTGTATATCATTATCATGTGTAATTTACGAGTCTTTTCTGCTGGCAAATTACAATCTTTATTATTTTTTTATTATAATTTTTGTCAATAATTTTGGAATACTTTTTCAACAAAATATTTTTCGATCAATGTTTACTGTGTATCAAAATATTTCTATTGAACTGTATTTTAATACCTAGATTTTTATTATTTTGGTTAAAATTCAATGTTCACCCAAATATTTCACGAATTGAATAGTGATTTTTAGATTATATATACTAAAGGGAATTGTCGATTAACCATCTTGTCAATTACTGTAAAAATGAAAATATTTCATGAAATATGTTGAAGTTTAATATTTTGACTGCAACAATATATTGTTGTTTGTTTCAAATTTCGAATGTTTTTATATGTTTCATAAAACATGTTGATTCACCATCTCTTACAAAAAAATTCCTTTATTGAAATTCAAATGTCAATGTTTTACGAACATATTTGTATGTTTTATTATCGTGCTACAGGTATTTGATTCTAAATTAAGCATCAAAACATTACAGGACGGAACATAATATGGGTATTTCAATACTTTTTGTTATTGGTATGTATAGAACGTGTGGGGGCAAACTGGTCTTTTCCAATTCCACACGTTCCACTTAGTGTAGCCCTAATTCTCTTATATAAATATAAGAGAGGTGGCTCATAGAAAATAATTATTCTATTGAGTCTCTCTCAATGCTTTTTCTCTAAATCTCTCTTCTAAACAATAATATGGTATCAAAGCAAGATTTAGATTATGAAGTTTTGAGAACCTACTCTTCTCTTCCTATTTCCATTTCTTCTTCTTCTTCCATCTATTTGGTTAGGCTTCTGATTACAACCTAGGGTTTTAATTTTTTAGTTGGTAAATACTCACAGTATGTTTGAAGTTGGTGTTTTGTAGTTTGGTGGTGCAAGTTGTGGTTTGGTAGTGTGTTTTTCCTTAGGAGGTTTAGATCTACTTTCCGAATATTCGCGATTTATAAAAAAAAAGGGACTTTAGTCATCTGTGATTTGATTTGTAATTACATAGACCATATTCGATCATATTTGGTTATTACTATCTAGTTTGTGAATCAGATCTATTATATATATATAACAGATTTGATTGGTATTTCAAATCTGATTTATTTGATGCGATCTGTTTATTGTGGAGTGATATTTGATGGAGATGAAGTCCAACATTCTATCTCCTCCTGAGTTCTTTAATCTTCAGATGACCTTGATCAAATTAAATGGAGATAATTTTATCCCTTTGGTTGAAATCTGTTGAGATGTCCTTTACTGCCAAGGAAAATTGGAAGTATATGAAAGATGGAAGTATATGAAAGATGATCTTCCTAAGACTGACGATCCTCACTACTCTGAGTGGGTTTAGGAATATACTTAGATTATGACGTGGTTGTGGAACTGTATGGATTCGACCATTGGTGTCAACTTGATGTTCTTATTTTCTGTCAAGGAGATTTGGATTTAGGTTGGCAAGATGTATTTTGGAGCGAATAATATTTTTGGATTTATCAGTTGGTTGAAGAATTTTTTTCCGTTCAGGTAAGTGAACAAAGTTTACCAGCATATTACTCTCACCTTCAAAATATATAGAACGAGCTTAATGTATATCAACCCCTTACTACTGATTTGGCCGTACTACGTTGATAGCGAAAAGAGAGTTGCCTTCACTTACTAAAATTTTTCTCGTCTTTAAAACTTCTGTTAGTGGTTTTGGTGTTACATCATTGGTGTCTGAATCTCATCGATTAGCATTGACTGTTTTTGGAAGTACAGATCGTGGTCGTGGTCGTAGTATTGGCCATGGTGGTGGTCGTGGGTATCGTGGTGACTGTGGTAGAGGCCGTGGAGGGAGTCGTGATTCTAGTGGGGGTCGTAGTCGTGGTGCACCCAGGAAGTATACCCATTGTGGACTTGATGGCCACTTTGTGGATTTCTGTTTGGATTTACATGGTCAGCCAACAAATTAGGCCAATCAGGCTATTTCTAGTGACATTAATGGTGGTGGTTTTGTTGATCCTCCTCATCAGGTGGTTTCCCATGCAGATATGATTACTATCTCTTGTGATGAGTATTCCAAGTTACTTTATCCTCTTCAACCTGGTGCCTCGTCCTCCAACACTGCGACTATAACTCGCTCAGGTATATTCTGTCTTGTTTCATCTTCATCCCCTTGGGTCATTGATTCAGGGGCGTCAGATCACATGACTGGGTCATCAGGTGTGTTTTCATCCATTCAACATTTTTCCTTTTCGTCTCAGTTTGTCACTCTTACTGATGGTACTACTTCTAGGGTATTGGAATCGTCGTTCCCTGTTCTACTCTTTCTTTATCTTTTTACTATGTCCCTAAATGTCCTTTCAGTTTAATGTCCATCAGTAAGTTAACTCAATCTCTTCATTGTTCCGTGACGTTGTACCGCTCATATTGTGTTTTTCAGGATCTAAGGACAAATATGACGATTGGTGGGGGATATGAATCTGAAGGTCTCTACTATTTGGATGGTGGTGGAGGTTCGCCTGCTCTTCATACCACAATCACTCCGCAACAATGGTATTGTAGACTTGGTCATCCTTCACTTCGCTTTTTAAAAAAAGATGGTTTCCACCTTGAGTCATATTTCTGTTTTAGATTATGAGTCATGTCAATAAGCTAAACATCATCGTGTTTTTTATCCATCTAGATCTGTTATTAGAGTATCGAGTCAGTTTAATCTAGTTCATTATGATATTTGGGGTCCTTATAGGATTGTTTCGCGTTGTGGGTTTCAGTACTTCGTTACTTTTGTAGATTTTTCAAGAATGACATGATTTTATTTGATGAAAGATCATTCTGACTTATTTTCCATTGTTAAATTATTTCATATTGAAATTCAAACTTAGTTTGGTGTGCAAATCAAGTTTGTTTCGTAGTGATAATGCTAAATAATATGATTTTGGACTTTTGAATGACTATTTTTCATCATTTGGTATTATTCATCAAACTTCTTGTACACGCACCCTTCAACAAAATGGTGTTGCTGAATGTAAAAATCAACACTTTCTTGAAGTTGCACATTTTCTGATGTTTTAGATGCAAGTTCCCAAACCTTACTGGGGGATGCGATTCTTACAACATGTTATTTGATTAATCGTATGCTTATGTCTGTTCTTGATGGTCAGTCTCCTCATTCTGTTCTGTTTCCTTCGAGTCTTTTATTTTCCTTACCTGTATGGACTTTTGGTTGTGTCTCGTTTGTTCATCAGTCGTCTCCTGGTTTTGATAAGTTTGATTCACATTCGGTGAAATGTGTTTTTCTGGGTTATTCTCGTATTCAAGAAGGTTATCGTTGCTATGATCCTTTAACTCGTCGTGTTTATGTCAGTGTAAATGTTACATTTTTTACATATCCAATACAGTATGATGATCTTTTGTTAGTTCTTCCTCTTCTTGTAGTTGATTTATCTCCTACTGTTCCATTTTTACTCACTTATGTTCGTAGAAAGCAACTGACAACTTCAAATCCTCATTCTCCTCCAGACATAGACACCTTACCATCGTCTTCATAGTCTGCAGATTAGGTATCTAGTACTTCTTTTGATTTTGGTTTTCCTATTGCACAAATGAAAGGCACTCGTCATTGTACTAAGCACCCCATTTCTAAGTTTGTTTTTTTTATCTCATCTGTCTACTTCGTATCGTGGTTTCGTCTCTGCTCTTTCTTCTATGTCTATTCCTAGTAGTGTACAGGATACTTTGTCTCATTCAAGTTGGAAACAGGTTATAGAGGTTGAGATGGATGTTTTTCATCACAATGGTACTTGGGAGTTAGTCTTACCTATTGGTATGCGCATTGTTGGTTGTCGTTAGGTGTATGTGGTAAAGTATTTGCCTGATGAGTCTGTTGAACGGTTGAAGGCCCGCCTCATGGCTAAAGGCTAATACTCAGACTTATGGTGTGGACTACTCAAATTTTTTTTTTTCCTGTGGCAAAAATGACTTCTATTTGTATTGTTATCTCCCTTGTTGCTCACTTTTAGTGGCCCTTATGTCAGCTGGATGTTAAGAATGCATTTTTGAATGGTGATTTGGAGGAGGACGTGTACGTAATAAACTCCTAATTTTGTTGTTTAGGAGGAGTCTGACATGGTGCGTAATTTGAAAAAAGACCATTTATGGCCTAAAACAGTCTCAACGAGCTTGATTTGGGAGATTCAGTGAGGTAGTCATTCAATTTGTGTTGAAACAGTGTCAGACAGATCATTCTGTGTTTGTTCACTTTAGTTATTTAGGGATTGTCATTTTGGTAGTTTACGTTGATGATATAGTCATCACAGGTGATGACACTAATGGAATAGAGGAGCTGAAAGCTTTTTTTCAGACACAGTTTCAAACAAAAGATCTTGGCAAGTTGTGTTATTTCTTAGGGATAGAAGTTGCGAGATCTAAGAAAGGTATTAACCTGGCTCAGAGAAAGTATGTTCTTAATTTGCTTGATGAGACAGGTATGTTGGGAAGTAAACCTATGGACACCCCAATGGACCCTAATTCAAAGTTGATAATAGACAATGGAGAATTGTTTGATGATCCAGGAAAATACATAAGACTAGTTGGTAAACTCAATTATTTGACTATCACTCGTTAAGATATTTCTTTTGCAGTAAATGTAGTGTGTCAGTTTATGGAAACACCTAGGGTTCCACATTGGGAAGTTGTTCGGATCCTTCGATTTCTTAAATGATTTTCAGGACGTGGTTTATGTATAAGTCCAAAGATCATTTGGACTTAGAGGGGTATTGTGATGCTGACTGTGCAGGTTCTCCACTTGATAGGAGGTCTACATCTAGGTATTGCACTTTCTTGGGAGGAAACTTGGTTTCCTGGAGAAGTAAGAAGGAAAATGTGGTTGCAAGGTCTAGTGCAAAGACAGAATATAGAGCAATGACTCTAATGACATGTGAACTCGAATTTTCTTTGAGAATTGGATATTAAGATAGCTACTCCTATGCGATTATATTGTGATAATCAAGCTACAATTCATATTGCTTCCAATCCAGTGTTTCATGAGCGAACAAAGCAATTTGAGACAGATTGTCACTTTTTCAAAGACAAGGTTTTATGTGGGGAAATTAGTACACCGTTCGTGAAGTCTGAAGATTAGCTGGTAGATATGTTCACTAAGGGACTTAAATGTAGTCGCCTCAGTCTTATTTGCTCCAAGCTAGATTTACTTGATATTTATGCTCTAGCTTGAGGGGGGAGTGTTATTTTTTCTTTAGTTTCTTTTATTTTCTTTTATTTAGTAGTTTATTTTATGTAGTTTCTTTAGTTTATTTCCTTTAGTTTTTTGTTCCATGTTGGACTTTCCAACTTGAGGGGGAATGTTATTGGTATGTATAGGACGTGTGGGGGCAAATTGGTCTTTTTCAGTTCCACATGTCCCACTTAGTGTAGCCCTAATTCTCTTATATAAATATAAGAAAGGAGGCTTATAGAAAATAATAATTCTATTGAGTCTCTCTCAATGCTTCTCCTCTAAATCTCTCTTTCTCTTCTAAACAATAAAACTTCTCCAACGATAAATGTATTAACTTCAATGTTTCAAGGTACCTATGTTTGGTTCAAAATGTTTATGAACATTTCTAACATTGATGTGAAAATGTGTGATTTTGTTTTCTAACTTTCATTTAAATGTTAAGCGGTACAATGCTGGGCACTTGAAACTACATTTTCAATTGAAAATTTAAAATGATACAAGGCAAAGCAGAATACGGATAAAATGTAAATAGAAAACGATACAAGACGGAACAGAATACGCTTAAAAACTAAAATTTATCAATTTAAAGTAAGTTCTCCGATACATTCCAAATGTTTCATTTATGTTACATTGGTCTGGAAAATTGTAACAATGGAACAAAGCAAGATTTTAGACCTTAGGACGCGGGCCTTTAAAAGCAATTTTCAAAATTTATTTTGGAGATGCCTCCACCAAGGTGTTTTTGGCCTCAGAGGGTGACTGGAGCAAGACATTGGTGGTTCATCTTGGGTTGTCTCGGTGTGTAATTGTTTGGTCAAGACATCTTGGTTTTTCAACTAACCAAGAAGTACCTCAAGGGCAAGAACATAAACCTTGTCTTCGCGTAAATTCTCGGTATGGTCCTTCTTGGTGATGTTAATTTAGATTCTCCATTTACTTGTTAAAGCTACGTTAGCTTAGCCTTATCCTCTTCATGTTTTTTCTTTTAATATTAAACCACTTGATTAGTAGGCCAATCATCTCTAACATGTGTTTTATCTGCAAGGCAAGTTTGGAAATCCTAAGATCACCTATTTTCTTGTGACTTCAGTGAAGTTTGGAAGTATTTTTGTTGTTTGGCTCTTTGTATTGAACTTGCTCGCTTAAGAGTGTGACTGAGCTTCTTTTTAGTTGATTTTTGGTGACATTTGACATTGTGATTGTGATTGTTCATAGTGGGTTTCTCCTTTTGCTATTTATTGGGTCATTTGGAAAGAAATTATCAACCTTATTGTTGTTGACAAAGGCTTGGCTCTTGAAATGGTCAATGGGAGCGCGTGAGCCTCTCATACTCGATACTTAATCATGCTTGTCATATCCTTATTGACACTACAACTCTGAGCCTCTTGGTTAACTGTTAAAAAATAAAAATAAGTAAATAAATAGAAGAGGCTCTTGGAGATAGCCCTACATCCTTAGAGAAATACGGAACTTTTAACTGTGCTTGTCAAATTACTTGGCAGAACTCTTAGCCAGCAGTAGTAGTTCAGAGTATCTTCTGGTAAAGGAGATGCTAGTGCAGCCATTTTTTTTTTTTTTCCTTTTTTTCCTTTTATTGTATTCTTGTATTTTTCTCGCTTGTCTTTCTTTTGTGTTTCCCTTTTTTCCCTTCAAATTTTTATTCATTGTCAATCAAACTTTTTGTTTTTACTCAACTGTTGGGATGGTGTCTTGATTTGGTACATTTTTCCATGTTTGTTTGTTTTAGATTGTTCCGCAAATCCATATTTGGCACAGCAGATGAAGTTGAGTTAAAGTTTATGAACAGGTATTCGCATATGCATCCAACCATTTTGGTCTAACTAATGCTGATATATTTGGTACTCAATATGTACAATAAATAATTTTATCTTCATCAGGCGAAACCATGAGGATATGAATTTGTTCAGCATAATTCTGAACCAAGAAATCAGAAGGTTATCAAAACAGGTATACTTTTATGCAGATTTAGTTGGTGTAACCTCTCTAGTTTTTCCTGCTAGCAAGAAGATTACTTTTCCTTACGAACTCTGATAGATAATCTAGAAGTTTTTTCCCGAATCTGACTGCAATATTATACTTAGAAAATAAAGTAATTCAATACCATTTGAACAAATAATGTCAACTCCATTTTACCTAATAACCACAATCCCAATGAAAATGGTTAAAGGCTTGTAGGGTAAGGAAATGATTAAGGGTTAAGATTTGGAAAAGAGATTAATAAAATAAGGGTTAAAGAAAATGGGGAAGGATTAAGGGTTAAGGTTTGTAGGTTTCAAGAATCAAGAATTCTACAAATCAAGTATAAGGAATTAAAAGAAAATCAAGAAAGACAAAAAAAAAAAAAATAGAAAAGAAAAATAAAGATTAGAATAAAAGAATGTTATATTGGACTTACTCCAAAATTACCTCATACCACACCCATTGTTGGGAAGATAAAACTTAAGCTTTCTTTTTATTCATCATTCTTCATTCATTAAAAAAAAAAAACCCCTAGTACAATCTATATAAAGAAAATAAATCTAAGAGTCCTAATAAATTAAAACACCAAATGAATAACCAAATTTTTGTAACTTTCTCTTTCCTGATTTTTCAACCCTAATAAATTTAAATAAAAGATGAATTAAAATGATTAAATTGGCCCTAAATATTATACTAAGAACATGAGCCAATAATACATGAAAATAAATCCTAAAAACATAAAATTATAGTTCTAAAATAGAAATCTAAATAAAAACTAAAATCTACACTTCAAGATTTTATGTCCCCATCAATTTAATTTTAGGGTTAAGTTGCGGTATGATTTTGGTTCAATTGGGGGGTTAGGATCAAGGTCAGTGGCTAGACTAAATTGTAGGGATTTTAGGAGGGTGCAACTATGGTTAAGATTAACAGGGCAACATTGTGGGACTGTTTTGAGTGGGGCGACAATACTACAGTGAGGCTTATGCAATGTTGGGTTGGGTTGGGTTGGGCTGGAGTAGGTAGTGTTTAGATGGAGTTTTGGGTGATTTCGATAAACAATGGAAAAGTTGCATGGTGCTCTAAGCAAGTTGTAGGTGAGTTTAGAACCAAAATAGTAAGTTTTAGGTAGGGCTTAAAACAGTCCGAGTTTAGGCTGGATATGAATATATCCATATCCATGTCCAAATTTTTATTCGGATCTGTCTCGGATCCTACTAGTTAAAATCGTATCCAATTTTTTTTTTTTTGCTTTCATTAAACTCATATCCAGATTCTATTCGATTGAATTAATTGATTCGGGTCAGTCAAGTTAGATAATTTCAAACTATTAAGGTTATTTCAAGGAAAATTCCTACATGTGTGGCCAAAAGGTGACTTAACTCAAGACTTCTCCCTTTTTGAAGAAAGGCCTTGACCACTACACCTAACATTTGTTGCTTGATGAAAGATGACTTCAAAAATATGAAAATAATACTTACAAAGTAATATATCATTCGGATTTAGGCGGATATATGGATGTATCCGTATCCGACTCGGGTCAAGGGACATCAACTCATATCCAACCCATTTTTTAATTCATATATACTTGAAGGTACCAAACACGCTAAATTTGGATTACTCAGATTTCGGATAAAGTCTTACCCATTTTAAGCCCTAGTTTTGGGGGAGAAATCAAGGTGCAGGTGTAAGTTTTGGGGTAGGGTGTCGCGCCCTAAAATCTTAACACGTATCCCCATGATTATGTGTTAGAATCTCGAGGTGTGAGATATTTCCCATACATTTATAAACCCATAACTCAACAATTTTAGACAATGATATCAAATATTGCAGCGGAAGCATAATTAAATATGATATATAAACAAAAGCAACAATGCTCTCTCACAACTCCTTTTATTTATATATAACAGAAATAAATAATGGCACCTACTGCCAAGAATATATTAACTTATTCTCTTAACATAAACTTACCTACTATCTATTGACGTTCACAACACAAACCTACTAATCTTGAAACTGCAACAATCATAAAGCTGATCATTGATCACTGGAACTTCTTGAAACTAAGATGATTGGTAGGGTGAGTAACAAGGGAGTTACCAAGTAGGAAACGTATATTTCAAAATCATAGTCCAAATATGTAGATTAATTACCAAAAGCATTTTTAAAAATATGTAAATTTTATTTCAAATAATATCAACTACGAAAACAATTAAATTAACATGTTGAAATAACTGTATTTAAGTAATTTAACTAAAATACTGTAAATGTAAACATTCGAGAATCATCTTGGCATCAACATGATAAACAATCAATGATAGTGTGTTAGAATAAAGGTTTGAGGATCACAACTGATATGAACATCTCAGTCAAGATATGAATATGCTCCATTACTTCACCGGTGTGGAACACTTTCGTTAGTTCTTGGTTTTATGGCCAACAAGGCAAATCAAAAAGGGGGAGTTGTTTATCCGGCTTAGGTTGGCCATTTGACCAGGGCAATAATGAAACATGCCTCCATAGCGTGGGTCAAATCCGTTCAACCGCTGATGATCATTGGCTAGTCAACTTCATCTATACCCATCAGGCATGTGTGTGAACCTCAAATAACTTTAGTTCTGTACAGACACTACCTTTACACCTTGGTCTCTATTAAAGGTAGAAGGGAATTTCTCGGATATCGAAAGTGGTGCTGATCTCCAAAGCATCCCATACTACTAGGGAGATCAGACATCTCAATCTATATCCTAGAGTAGAGTGTCGCTCTGGAAAGTTATGACCAACTATTCTTTATAGGTATTCTCTAACCCTTTAATAGATCACTAAAATATATATAAGTATAATTATTCTTTTTGTTTTCAAAACATTAAACATCTTTTTTTGGAAATATGAAACTATTTTTTTTTTCAAAGCATAAATTAAACTGAAAAGTAACACTTAGTATGCGTATGAATACCTAGTCTTTCTGTGAAATACCATATTGTCACAATATCCACCTCGCGATCAAGCGAGCTAACATTAGGAAAAGAAATAACACCTCGCGATGACGCAAATTATATCTAGGAAAATAAAGCACACCTCACGATCACGTGAGCTAATCTAACATACTTGGGTATTCATACACCATACACATCAACATGTACAATAATACCAACAATAACATCCAACCAGGATCTCTTTTGAAAAATCAATTTTTTCCCACTAGTCCAAACCTTGTAATTCTTTTACAAAATTAATAAAACCATTCTTGACATCAAAATAAAATTTCTCTCAAAAATCTTTTTTTTTTTTTTTTTCAAAAGAAATTTTAAAGAATACCTTTAAAAATTAAAACTTTTTGCTCCATGTTGATGTCAACAAATAAAATCTCCTATGACATAAATACAACATCGATAGATCAAAATTCTAAACTAACATGGATGCATTTTGGTCCAAATACCTACATTGAACTAATTTTTAAATAATCATTACTTTGAAACAAAAACAGATTTAAAAAATAAAATAAAATCTATGACTATAATTAAGAAATTGGAAGTTCCCTACCTCTTCATATTCAATTCTTAACTTCTGAACTCGGTGTCCTGAATCTTTAATCAACTAGTCCATCTTTTAATTCACTTTCACTTCTTAACGAGATCAACACCTAAATTAAAAGTCAAGAGACAAACAACTTCAAGAGTCGGCTTCTCTTAATAGGTTTACAGAAATGAATATGAATTAGGTTTTTATATTCACAAATATTCTTCTAAAATATCATTTTGGATCAACTAACTTAAATCAACAAATCAAACTCGTGCAAAACTATGTTTCTCGATAGTTATTAAACCTACAAACAATACCTGATTGACTCACAAACTATCTCATCACATCTTTGATTAGTAATCAACAAATTTTGTAAAATTTATTCGTTGAGACATGTAATAAAATTTTTTGGGCATTACATAGGGTTTGGTAGAAAACAGAAGAATCTGACAAAGGATGTGAAACTAAGAAGAAATTGATTGGTACTTGCAGGTAGAATAACAAACTACAAATTGGTTTAGACTCACTCTAAACCTTAGGTTTCACACCTTTCAATCTCTAAAACTAAAAATCCTGTAATTCTTATTAATGTTTATGAAAATCACAGCCTTATACATCTTTTTATAAAGTGCTCTCAAACCTAAATCTAATGAAAATCTGATGTTTAATTCAAACTGTAGGTAATGATAAAACATGGTCACAAGTCATCAAAATTCAATAAAAACCATATGGGTTGTTGAAATAATGATGAACAACAAGTTGCTTACTTTGGAGCTAGTCTTCGAGTGCCCATGATGGGGACATCAAAGTTCATGGGCCTATCCTATTTAGGCCCTAGTTTAGTTTTAGGGTTTAAATTTAAATGAGTTATTGAGTCTGTTTGATTTTATATTTTTAGGTTGTGGGCCCAAGAGTTTATGTTCTATTTAATTATTAGTGGACTACAAATTAATTAGGTTTCTATTATTGTTATTATGGGCCTGACTAGCCTGCTGTACCACCCATTATAGAGTGGATCAGCCAGCCCAATATTAGAAGCATCAGTTTTTTTTAATTAGGATACTTGGTGGATAAGTTTAGGTAGTTTGAGTCCTTTTATAATAGGGTTTCTTTTCTATAGATTGTGTGTGTTCATGCTTATTTTGTAATTTCCTACAATTTCAATAAAATTCCTCAATAATGCTATCATTTCCAAAACATTTCCATGAAAATTGTGTTAATTTCCACATTCACTGAAATATTTCCATCTAGGGTAATCAAAATACAGTTCGAAACCAAAAATTTTATGTTGGATATCGGAGACCGTATAACTTTATGTTCCTACCAATCTGGGATTCAATCTTTAAGGTTGTATTTGTTACGCTGTTTTTGTTATACTACCCTAGGGCGGTATTCACATATTCACGTTTTTATTGTTTGTCTCATTGCTTTTAAATGTAAAATGTAAGAGTGGATCCCGGATGAGTTATTCGCAACACCAAAAACATGAAAGTGGAATCTCACTAAATACATGGGATTCCACTTTCCTTTTTTTTTTTTTTTTTGATTAGTGTAGATTTATTAATTGAATAGAAACGATACAAAAGGTGGTCGAGATGACTCACCAAAAGAGCAAACTAATCACAAAGGGAGTACCATCTAAAGACAAACTCCTCAAAAAATACACCCTTAAAATCAGGGGTTAATTTACACCAAAAAAATTATAGACCAAGAATTCTAAGCACCACATCATGAAATGGAGAGATCGCATCTTTGAAATTTCTACCATTTCTCTCCAACCAAGCCTCTAATTAATGGCAAGGGGAACGAGTCTCCACAAGATCTTCCGCCCCAAAAACACGTATTGATCCCAACTTTGGAAAAGAGACAACAAGGAACTAGGAACCATCCAATTGAATTTAAAAAGATTGAGGAAATGATACCATATTGATAGAAAGAAGTTCCAATGAATGAGAATGTGAACCACCGACTCATTACTAGAATTGCGCAAGAAACAATAGTTTGGGGTAACAAATGCCCGAATAATGAGAAGATCAATAGTGGGAAGTTTGCCCAACACGGCTAACCAAGTGAAAAAGAAAACGCACCTTAAAGGGTGCCTTCGATCCCCAAATGAGCATAGAAGAAAAAATACTGAACATATTCAGAGTGTGAATTGGCCTCGATGCAAAGGATCGAACAGAGAAGATGTTTCTTTTAGTGTGAGTCCACTCTCTCCTATCCTTTTCCGAACAATCCCATCTTGCATGATTAAGGAGAGTTGTAAGTTATGCTACCTCTTGAAATTCCCAATCATTAAAGTCCCTCCTAAAATCCAGATTCCAAACAATCCCGTTTCCCTCAACGTTCAAAAAAGCACACTCTCTTTCTTTGACGAGAAGTTGTAGAGGCACAATAATTTATGGCTCAGAGGAGAATCACCACACCACCAATCCTCTCAGAATACTAAGACTTGAACTTGACCTATTTCTTGAAATCTTGCCCCACTTTCATAATACCTCTCCAAACACTACAACCATACAAAGACTTCACCTCCTCACTCTCCCAACCATTTCTCTTTTCACCGTATTATGATCTTCTCCACAAACTAAAAATTTTCGCTCCCAAACCGCCACAACCACTTCCCTAACAACGCCCTATTGGCTACTCTAAAGCCTTAATCCCCAAGCCCCCGTCCTTCGTTGCACAAACCACCTTCCAATTTACCAAATGAATCTTTTTCTCCTTGTTTTTATCATTGAACAGAAAATCCCTCACAATCTTTTCTAGCTTCGGCTCCACACTCTTGGGGATAGTGAACAAAAAAAGGTGATAGATTGGAATACGAGTTTTCCCCCTTCGATAAGTATCTGCCTTTCCAAGAGCTCAATCTCTTTTCCATGCTCTCTATTATTGGATCCCAAATAGCCTTGCTCTTATAATCCACTCCAAGAGGCAAACCCAAATGCGAGGTCAGTAAAGTCTCCTTTTGGCAACTAAACAAAGTAGCCCATCTATGCACACCCACCTCTCCACCAACTCCAAACAACTTACTCTTCCTGAAATTAATCCTTAACCCCGACACCGCCTCAAAACAACACAACATCACCCTCAAGTACCTCACTTGATCCTCTTAAGGCATCCAAGAAAACGATCGTATCATCTGCTAAGTGAAGAGAAGAAACCTTTGACTCATTCCCCCATTGCAAACCCGTATAAATCCTAGGTTAGATGCCTTTTTAATGAAATGACCCAACACATCAACCACCATAGCGAGCAACAAGGGGGATAGTGGATCCCCTTGCTTCAAACCCCGAGAGATCCTGAAGTAACCAGCCAGGCTTCCATTGATCAAAATCAAGAATGATGTTGAGTTCACACATTTCATCACTTACTCAATCCAATTCTTCCCAAAGCCCATACGAATCAACAAATGCCTATTTCCCAATTCATGTAGTCATAGGCTTTGTGCATATCAATCTTTCAAATTAAACTTGGTCTTCCTGAGCACCTCCTAGAATCAAGGCACTTATTGGCTATAAAAACTCCATCTAGGATTTGCCTACCTTTCACGCAAGCCCCTTGCTCCACTCCAATTATAAGACATCTATCACAGTTTTCAATCTATTAGCCAACACCTTAGAAATTAGCTTGTAGACTAACCCCACCAGGCTAATTGGTCTGAAATCAGTTATATCCTCAACACCTGGCTTCTTAAGAATCAAAGCAATAAATGAACTATTCACACCGTAATCCAAATACTCTCTCCTTGGGCTCCTTTATCACCATCATGAAATCCTCTTTAGTAATGTTCCAACACCTTTGTAGAAAGTCATGGTAAACCCATCTGGATCTAGAGCTTTTTCTCCGCTCATGGCACACAAAGCCTCAAACACCTCATCCTCTTATATCCTTCTCCTTGCTCTGGTGCGATGGACCCATCTCCAAAAGATCCGGAGTCGGTCTAAAAACTTATCTTCCTCGAAAAGTGCCTTATAGAAACTCCACAATCCCTAGTCTAATCCTTCCTCTTCTTCAATGCTCTCCCCATTGATTGTAACTTTGCGAATGTGGTTGAAACTCCTGGAATTCGCTATCCTATGAGAATATTTAGTATTATTGTCCCCTTACTCAGCCACTTCACCCGCGACTTTTGTTTTCAAGACACTTCTTCCATCAAAGCCACTTTTTGGAATTCCGCCCTCAAATTATTATGTTTAGAGATATCGTCCCTTGAAATTACCATACTCTCTTCCTTATAATCTAGCAATCCGATCTCCTTGAGAATGGTTTTTTTTTCTAAACCTCAACCTCCCAAAGACTTCAACATTCCACACCTTTATTTTCTCTTTAAGCGCCTTTAATTTGCTCTTGAAAATAAACTCGGGACTCCCCTCAAACTAAAACTCCTTCCACCATATGTCCACCTTCTCATAAAATCTCTCATGCATAAGCCACATATTCTCAAAGCGGAACGATCGAGATCTAGTGGAAGTATATCCCGTTTGAAGAATAATTGGGCAATGATTTGAAATTGGGTTAGGCATTGAGAACTGAGATAGCCCATTAAAATGCCTACCCAGTCACCCGAAACTAGGAATCTATCCAGTCTCAACTTCCTTCCTGATTGCCTCACCTCCCTCAACGTCTGCTCCATATCTCTCTACCATATTTATCTTAATTTCCCTAGAATAATTCATCTAACTTACTAATTTTAAAATTAAATAATTTTTTTAGTCTCTAAAAGGCCACTAGCAATGTTTTAAAAATCTAACCTATGATCAGACCGAACATTTGTCAAATTAGTCGATCGACGGTTGGACCCTGGTTTAAATGTGTTGAACAAATTAAAATATGTATACATTTTCCCAAAAATGTCTCTATTTAATAATAATAATAATAAATCCATGGTTCATTAGTTGAACTGTTTTTATTATAAAATCTGGTCGAACCTCACCGGATCATTGATTGGTCCTATTTTTTAAATATTGGTCACTTGAGCTTCTTTTAACTTTGAAGTTCATTTTCAATTTATATAGGTTTAGTTATAATTTCATTAAAAATGTTTTAATTTAGAAATAGGCATTAGTAGTGATATGATCCAACGTGATCCTCTTTTGAAAAGAATTTTAATTCTCCTCTTTAATTGTGTTAAGATTTTATTTTGTGATAATTATTGTGACATTATAATCCAAAATAATTATCACAAAATCAAATTTGAAAGATTTACTCCATCAGGATAAACTTAGCACTAGTGTCAGATAAACAACATACAGACTAAATCATATCAGGATCAATGTTATACAAACAACATGTAAGATACTTTTCAAAAAATAAAAAAACATGTAAGATAATTTGTCTTGGGTTTACCACCACAAGGTCAAGGAAAATTCAATTTAGGATATGTAAAATGATTTTTGTAGCGGCCAAACAGACCCTAAAGGAATAAAATGGAAGGTTTTTCGCATTAGAAATCTAATGGACATTGTAGTGTTCAGTGTTTGGTATTATTATACATCATAAGGCATTGTTAGTGATGTGGGTTGAATTAGTAGTGAAAGATTTCTAGGACAAACTTTAGCAGAATTGAATGTTAGAAGAGAATTTGTAATTTTGACCTCAAAAGGTTTTGAGAAGCCTGATCCCACATTTTTTTATGAGCCTGGCACTAAATAATTGGGATAATTTATTGATGACGACGTTGATTTGATCTAGGATGAGCTAGCACCTAAAAATTATAGTGAGTCGGCAATTTTAACCACGCAAGTATTGACCTGAAAGGCTGTAAAATAGGGTAGTGATTAATCAAAAAGCCCGACTATCTTTTGGTTTGTTAGATGGTCCATACAAAATGTGGCTGATCCATTGAGCACACCTAATCATTTAGTCGGTGGGCTGTGTGTATAGTATGTAATGAAGATGTCTGAAAAACAAAGTTTAAATTCTACTATTTAGTATTTCCGTCAGGTCAAAAATGGAAATATTTCATTGAAATCTGTTGAAATATTTAAAAAAGTAGAGAAATATTATTGAAATCATGGAAAAACGTAGGAAGCGCGTCTTTTTTATTTTTATTTTTGTAAAACTAATCACAAGCACGTAAACACACCCCTAACTGATTAAAGTACTACATGACTGCAACTGAGGATTAAAATCTCATCTCAAGGCAATGTCTCGGTCAAGAGTAAGAGGATTGTCTCAACTGATATATTTCAAAGTATCACGACATGACTACATGACATTTCAAATGTTTCGGGTTCAATGTTTTGTTCCAGTCTTGGCCAAAACATTGAGAGACTGTACAAAACATTGGACCATGAATACAACTATTTCCCAACTACAAGGGATTCAAAATATATTGAGGCCTTTGAGGAAAGCCCTCCCTAGTGATAACTTTAACTACCCTCAAATAATCTCATCCCCATTAGATACAAAATTCTTAAAATTAAATTTACTGGGATGGAAGATCAATGAATTAACGAAACTGTTAACTTTGAAAATATGCAAGTAGCTTTCCAAACTTATCCTTAAAACTTGGATTGTCCGTTCCACATAAGAAAGAATAGGTTGAGTGAATTTAGTACCACTCTTTTTAGCTTAATGCATTTTACTTGTCTATGTCTTGACAGTCCTCTCTTGCCAGTACTTTGTAGATGTTTTAGGTGTTTAGACAGTATTGCCATTGGTGACACCATGAACCTCCTGATTGCTTTTAATCCTTTGTATTGCGCATGATTTTGACATAAAGGGGACTTTCCTTACTTTCTTTGCATTATAGTGAAGTTATAACTCCCGTCAATCTTTTTCCATCTCAATTAATAAATGCTTTGCAGCTCTATCCAGTGCCAAATGCTTCAATGCAAACCCCTTAAAACTTGCTCTTGTAGGGAAATTTCCATCTGGATTGAGGTGATACTCTTCTAGATTACCTGCCTTGGTAGTATTGGTACCCTGTAAACTACTCAATTGACCATTCACTACTTAAAATGCAAATTCCTTTGGTCCATCCTCCCATTTGCGATATGCTGAAGTCTTTGGAAGGAAGGGAGTAGAAGAATCTTTCAGAGACAAAAACCACTTTATGGCATAATTAGGGCTTAAAACGGGTCGAATATGAGTATGTCAATATCCATATCCAAATATTTTATTTGGGTTCATATCCGGATCCTAATAGCTAAAACCGTATCTGAACCATTTTACTTTCATCAAATCCATATCCGGATCGGATGGTCGGGTAATGTCAAAGCATTTAAGGTTATTAAAAATAAAATTGCTAAAATGTGGTCAAAAGGTGACTTGAACTCAAGACCTCTCCATTTTGAAGAGAGGTCTTGACCACTATCCTCAACTACTGTTGGTTGATGAAACATAAATTGAAAAATATAAAAATACCACTTGCAAAGTAATATATCATTCAGATCTTGACGGATATAGGAATGGATTCGTATCCGACTCGGATCAAGGGACATCAACCTTAAATTCACATTATGCCAAGAAGTAACTGCCACTTGGAATTTCACTATTTATTTTGATTGGAATGATTGTTAACCAAGTGTACATATTTGATTAGTATTGGTGCATTCACTCTGTATCAGATTTATACACAATAGGCATCATTTTATATTGTAGATTTGTTTATGATGATGTGTATATAAATAGGGTCGAGATCTGTAGACTCATGAAAAGTGAACTCATATGTTCACACACAATCCTGATCGTGTATATGTGAGATCCAATGGTTGGGATAAAAGATGTATCCCAAGAATATATTATGGATCTCTAAGATAAATCTCAATCATTGGATCTCACAAATGCACGGTCAAGATTGTGTGTGAACATATGAGTTCACTTTCATGAGCCTATGGATCCCAAACCATATATACAGGATCAAGTTTGCCAGCCAACTATATAGCCAACGTGTTTTTCCTATATGGGTTAGAGGTTTAGGATGGACTGATTTTTGGTGAGGATCATCTCTATGGCGAGGAGATCTTCCTCACGAAAAATCAGCCCATTTTGAAACTTCTAACCCCAGTTTACAAGTTGATGAATCGTGGATCGTCTATTTTTTGCAAACCACTTTTGATGGGGTTAGAAGTTTCAGAATGGGCTCCATAGAGATGATACCTCCCCAAAATCAGCCCATTCCAAAACTTCTAACCCATATTTTCAAGACACGTTGGCTATCCCATATATATATACACGCACAAGTGAAGTCTTATGACTTGTTACTTTAACATATGAACCTTAAAATCATCTCTGTCGTTTTCAATCACAGGTTATTAGAGTAAAATGGTCACTGCATGCAAGAGAAGAGATTGTGTTTGAGCTTCTCCAGCATTTGAGGGGTAATGCAACAAGAAGCTTGTTAGAGGGAATAAGAAAGGCTACAAGAGAAATGATTGATGAGCAAGAAGCAGTTCGTGGCCGCTTGTTTACTATTCAAGATGTTATACAGAGTACTGTTCGTGCATGGTTGCAGGTGAGTAGACATACATATGTATATGCACGAATGTATGTATATTAGAATACTAATAGTAACAATAAGATTAAAAGATAAAACTAATGTACTTATAAAAGTAGAGAAAAAGAAAGCCTCATATGTTAATGTATAAATACTCTTAAGGTGTTGCTCTGGGAGAAAACAAAACAAAACATTGATCAACAGACATTCCTTGGGCCTTATTTTCAATCAAATGTTGGATCTAAACCCAGGACCTATCTACACTAGTCTCACATCTTTCAGGTATATACTTCGCTGCTGGTGGGGGCTGCTCTGGTCTTGGTCTCTTCTGCTGATGAAGCTTTGATCCTTTTCCTATAACTGACAAAAATTGACAATGCTCATCTTGGATTGCTTCTATGCTTCCTAGTTAATTAGTTTTGCTCCAAGAACCATCAAGTTAACAAATGATGTTTCAGACGATCTATTTATCGACCCAACTGTGCATCAAGATCTATGTTGATTTTGCCTCTCGGCATCATCATCTCAAATAAAAAACCTAAGTTCCAAGAGACAGAAGTGTCTCTAATACCAAGATGATGCATCCAACCAAAAAATAACAACATAAAATGAGAACCAACACAAGTGGAAACATCTGTACAAGAACTATAAGAGAAATCACTCCTCTTTTGAGTAGAAAACCCTTTCTTCAAACTGAAGCAATTCTCCTCTTTTCCCGCCCTCTATCAATGTTGTTTGCATTTTGACAAAATTCCTCTGATCTTCATATTAGGAGCTCTTAGTTTTGCAATATATGTAGGATTTGTACTAGATTCCCATGAAATAGAGGGGCTAGCATTCCATAGTTCCCCTCCTTACCACACTATCTTATTGTGACTCTATCTTCAACCTTTTACTACGACTTACTTGTGACTCTTACATGTGGGCCTGTTTCCAATGTTGTCCTTATTGTTCATGCCAAGGACTTCACTGAACCATTTCTCAGTAGAAACACCCTCACTGCTAATTCATTACGTAGCCACCTATGAACTTGGATCCAAAAAAGGTCAAATGGAAAGAGGTATTTTCCACCTTTTCAGGGAGGCCATTTATTCATTGGCATCCCTGTTCCATTGTTTAGGACCACATTGAATTCAGTTTCTGAGAAGTAACTGAAGAGGAAAACCCCTTTTGATGAAAATTACCATATGTTTATGAGGTACTCAAAAGTGGAATCAAATCATGGGGGAAAAGAGTTTAAATGGACTTCATCGATTGTTTGAGGAAGTCTTGAGAGCACATTTGATGCAGGACAATCTAGATTTGTTCCATTCTAGGTCTATTCTACCTTAAGAAGGATAGGGGAAAGGCTAAATAGGTGGTGAAGAAGAAAGAAAAAATTATAGAAAAAGAGTTTCAGGCGCAATAGGTTTTATTGGCCATTGTGAAAGGTTTCACAAGGCCAATTGGCTATATTTTAAATGGTAATTACGGAAAATTTCAATTAAGGTTAAGTTTGATAGATGGAGGGTTTGAAGGTTGTAGATTGGGCCGTAGATTTCATATCTAAGATTTGAAAGAGTTTAGATAAGTTTAGGATGAACTAAAACATTATTGTTTTTGGAAAAGATGAGATGATGGAGAAGACGAGGAGATAATACCTTGGAATCACTCCAAGATGGTCTCACACCAAATCCAATAACTGGAGAAATCTTAAGAAAAGAGCTAGAAATTTTTTTTCCCATAAACTGTGTGAAATCAATTATAATAGTCATATATAGGCTCTTATATGTTAGATTCAAAACCCTAATCCTAACATGATTTAAACATTGACATTCTTGACCTTGAAATGCAAATTCCATGTAAAATTGATACCATATCTCTATTTTGGTCATTATATTCTCAAAACTCACAGGAATTGCAAAATCTTGGGCTTGTTGGATAGGTAACCGAATAACCTTTTTTTGCATCATTTAAAAGGTTATTCACTTACTTATCCAACAAGTGACGTGAATAATACTTAAGACTCATATCGAACTCCTAAAATAATCCCCTCCCCCCTACCAAAAAAAAAATTCAAAATTAGAATATAGTAAATCTAACTAATTTAAAATTAACATGACCCAAAATAAAAGTAATGAAAAATATATCTAGATCCAAACAAATGTCAACCTAAATAATTACAAAATTTCCATTGGTATCCATGACTGTGGTTTGATTTGTGTCCCACATTAACACCCTTAATGTTTTCTCTAGTGTTCGGCTTAACAAAATGATATGGGGAAAGAGTTCACGGATGTATCCCCCTTTAATTTTGATTCCTTAGGGATTTCATCCACCAACTTGATTACCCATTGTTTCTCTGGCATTGTTAAATTTCATTTGTAGCTCTGGCCCAAAAGTTCCACTCCCTTCTGCAACAATCTTGATGAGTTGGATTCTTCCATGGAACTCCTTCGCAAACATTCCTATTGCTAGAAACTAAGCTTAGGTGCAAGAACTTTTGATTAAGAGAACGTAAGACTAGTGGGCTATGGAAGAAAACCTCTAAGCAGCTTTTCCAGTGTAGACTTTGTTCCTTCTTTAAGGCATGAAGGGAACTTAGCTACACGAAAAAGGAAAAATGCAGCAAACCCCAGATGAGTTATTCCAGACGTTTTTGTCCTTTTAAATCTTGGAATGACCTATCAATAAGGAGATTTACAGAGTAATTTTATTTCCTATAACTGTAAATCCAGTGGTGACAATTTCTTAACTAACAAAATATGGCTTGACTAGACAATGCCGATTTGTTTTCCATCACGGTTACATTTTTATAACAGTAGGACTGGAAATTTTGTGATTATTTGTTGGTAGATCTGTAGATTATAAAGAAACCACCATTTTTAAATTTACATATACTTGACATTTTTTTAAAAAGAAAAAAAAGTTACAATTTTCCCATTGTATTGACAAAGCTATCACATCAACAAATAAGTCAGTCTTTTCTGAGCTGTTCCTCTAGGTTTGAGCCAAGAATGACTTTTTATCATTTTACAAAGTGATCACCAATCACCATTGGTATATTACAGCCTATCTACTTACTTTCTTACAAGAAAATAATTCACTTCATGTAACCCTCAAAAGTCCTATTTTTCTGAAGGACCAAATGTTCATCGCATGGTAACTAAATTTCAATGGGGATGTATTTAGTGAGGGATCCCTTAAGGGATTTCAAGGGAACTGGAAGTACTATAGTCAGTCTTGTATTGGTCAAGCATCCCTTTCGATCAGTGGATGTGTCCAATGCTTACAATAAGTGTCAAATACATTGACCCACCCCACAAAGCTGATTCCATTCAGTTTATTCCATGTTTTGAGAGTTTTTGTTTTAAAGATTACTTCAGTGCTTAGAGTGCCCTTTGTATGTTAATGGATATTTATGCTTTTATGCAAATGTTTATGAATATGGGTCACATTGGGATTTCACCATATTTGTGAGTCATCTTTCCTCCTCGTTATTATAAGTAGGTAGTACTTTTAGCTTTTAACAATAAGTGAATTAGTTGAAACAAATCTCGGGATAAAGTCGCCCGATATTCCCATGCATATTAAGTAGTATTTACGAGTTTCTAATATTTTTTGCGAATATTACTTCCAGGACAGGAGCCTTCGTGTTACCCACAATTTGGCTGTTTTTGGGGGTTGTGGCCTTGTTCTTTCTATCATCACTGGACTCTTTGGAATCAATGTGGATGGGATCCCGGGAGCCGAGAGTACACCCTACGCATTTGGCCTCTTTGCTGGCCTCCTTTTTATGTTAGGAATTGTGTTAATTGCAATCGGGTTGTTGTACCTTGGATTGAAAAAGCCCGTGACCGAGGAGCAAGTTGAGGTGAGGAAGTTAGAGCTACAAGAGCTCGTCAAGATGTTCCAACACGAGGCAGAAAGTCACGCACAGGTCCGACAAGAGCTTTCCAGAAACAGCTTGCCTCCAACCGCTGCTGATATGATCCGTGAAGGCGCAGATTATGTACTCATCCACTGAAGACAGAATTTCCTTCTAACCTAATTAAATGGTAAGAGCTCCCATTACATACGAATCTAACAGAAACTTCGTTCATGATGTTTATGTATTGGTCAGTACGATGGAAAACCGTATTACACTTTTTATCACATTATTGCGGTGATTAAGGCCTTTTTTTCTGCATATCTCTGTTTTCAACGGAAGTGTTTCTATGGAATTACTTTTGTTTCGATGACATGTATACAAATTGTGGTTGCAGCATCGATTGCTTAGTGACAATGTTCTGGAAATTCTTTTTTGAGTTAAATGCGTTTCCAAACAGTGGGATTTTTCACCAAAATTAAGGGCTCGTTTGATGACGCTGTCAATTTTTGCGACTGGAAAAAGCTGAAGTTGTGAAAAGCTTGTTTGATAGATTTCTGGTTAAGTGTTGTGCTGTTTACTAGAATCTGGTAATTACTGTTTGATACAGGTTGCTGGATTCTACTGTATTATGGTGAAATGATCAGATTGCCCTTAATGTCTAAAAAAGTATCAGATTAGATCCAAATACGCAGAATGACCTCAATAGTTATATAATAATATTAAAAATAAATAAATATAATATTTTTAATTAAAAATTAGAATTAATTTATTAAAATTAATACATTAATTATATTGATAAAAATTTTAATGAAATTTCAGGAGTACCTCCCCTAAAAATTCTTATATAAATTTTTTTTTACCTGATAAAAAAATACCTGTATTTGAAATAACACCATTTCAATCCATCAAGAAGTATAAAATCATCTAAATGAACTCATAAAAAAGATATTTACTTGTCTGACTCACGTGTATTAACAAAATCTCTATCAATCATCCATCGTGCACCACCACAAAAACAAAACATATATATCCAAAATACGGTACATAGCTTCACTTGAATAACATTGCAAGCATGGTTTGATCGACCATAAACACATGAACCATAAAGTCACAAGATTTTAGATATTTCATCAATTTATAAACCCACAAGGTTTGGTCAATCATAAACATCAAAATTTCAGATTTATTCATCAATAGAACTATAAACACAAGATTTCAGATTTTTTTTCATCAATTTATACATCCACAAGGTTTGGTCTACCATAAACCACAAGATTTCATATATTTCATCAATCAATCAAACAACCCACAAAATTCGGTGAACCCAAAGGAAAATATCAGATTTTTGGCCATCAATAGAACTTTAAAACCACAAGATTTCAGATTTTTTTCATCAATGAAACAACCCACAAGGTTCAGTCAACCAAAAACCCATGAAAATTTGAAATCTAACGTTAAAACCACAAGATTTCAGATTTTTTCCATCAATCGAACTTTAAAAGAACAAAATTTAAGATGTTGTAAACCACAAGATTTCAGATTTTTTCCATCAAATACAGGTATTTTTGAATAAATGAACTGAAATTTTCATTATCAAATTATAGTCACATTGAAAAGTTACGTAACAAACCCCCTAAAAGTGCATAAGCGGGGTTGTAAAGCCGAATCAAACACCACCTAACTAATGAGTAGCTTTTGGACATGTAAAGATCAAAGGCAAGATGAGAGAGAACATATTCGTTCCGAATTCCCAGTACTTTCATCTGTCCGGATTCCTGTAAGAGTGAGAATCTCTCCCGAGCGGCTATGGACATTTTTGGCTTAAGTCCCTTTGTTAACGATTAGATTTTTTAGCAACCTGGAAGTCGAGAGTCTACTTAACATGCTTTTAACTCCGGAAAGTGCTTTTGATGGTTGGAAAATTAAAATATGTTTCCCCAAAAACAACCTTGTGATTGCTTTTTTCCAAAGTTAAAATGATGTTCAAATGGATCAATCACAAGTTTCCTGTAACATTTCTTGGACTGTAATTGTAGGTATGTTTGGATGCATGTTTTTGGCTGTCCCAGGCCAGCTCAGTGTCTGCATTTAACTGGGTTTAAGGCAGTGTGGGTCTTTCATATGAACTAAAATTGTACCAATGAAATAGCTGAAAAAGAACACAGAGCAAATGGGATTGAATCTCTGATCCCCTCACGTAGAGACATGCCTATAATCACCATGTCCTAAACCTTCATTCAAACACTAGAGGTAGTCTTCCAAATGAATGGTCCAGATTTCATGAGCAGGTGTGCAATCTGTATAGTATTGTGTTAGATTTTATACATTCAAAATCGTAAACAAAACTTTAATAAACTATGATTTTCCCAATAGGATCTAATCTATCACATACCTCAAGTATATTATTCATTCAATCACAACCGAGTTGATGGTACTTACATTGTGCCATCATTAAGTCGTTGATTCAAAACCGTTGGAGGTGTGCCTTGCAATCCATGTGTTCTTTGAAACTTTCGAAATCTCAATCGAATTGATCATTGCATTCTAGACTCACCTTGTCCCTTCTCTCTATGTGGATCAGCTAGGGTTCTAGTGATTGATGGATATCACTATTTTAGAACTCTCTACCTTATGTGCGTTTTTTACAATTTACATTCTCTCTTACTTGTCAATATGGGGTCGTCGATCCTCTTTTATAGATGAAGGTAGAGGGTCTAGAGTTTTTCTTTGAAGAATAACAACGAATTTGGGATTCTTCCAATATTGATATCTTTTATATGTAGAATTCTTGTGCAATTAAACAACAAAATTGGGAGGTTTGCGGGCTACACGATATAAAGTTCTAACATTTTCCCACTTGACCCATTAGACCAATTGTGTTAATAGTGAACTTTTCAAAACATTTTGAAAATGTTCAATTTAAGATTCTATAAATAAAATATTTTATACATTATCATGAATTTTAAAATTCTCAATATTCCCAATATGCAATTAGATTATTTAATGTCATATTTCGATTAAATATTAATGTAAGTCATGGTGGTTGTATGTCATCTATGCTACACATCCTTTCATATGTCACGTCATTAATACATTTTTTATAAAACTTTTAATTATGCCCTTGTTATTTGTCTTGTCAAGACATTCCTTATATTACTTAAATCCAAATAAAATATGCATAATATTATTAAAAACAAGAAATAAACAAACATAAACAAACTTTATTTAATACTAATGTTAATGTCAATTACACAACTACTTTAGAATAATCTATTCCAAATATATAAAAGATTTTTCCAAAAGACCCATCTTGATAATATGTTCTCTATAAACTTTTGGTGATAATCCCTTTGTCAATGGATCAGCTATCATCTGGGTGGTACTAATTATTTCTGAGCTCTTTCTCTAACCACTAAGTACTTGACCTCTATGTGTTTTGCACCGTTTGAGTATTTTCCATTCTTAAAAAAGAACACAACTGTGGTATTGTTACAATATATCTTCATCGGCTTGACTATCAAGTCGACAATCTTAAGTCTTGAAATAAAATTCTACAACCATAAAGCATGACTCATAGCCTCAAAGCATGTCACGAATTCAATCTCAATAGTGGATGAAATAGTAATGCTCTACTTTACGTTCTTTCATTAGATAACTCCTCCTGCTAATAGAAATACAAAATTCGATGTAGACTTTTTGCTATTAGAGCATCCGACAAGATCTGAATCCAAGTATCCGATCATTTCTATATTAGTAAAAATATTTAATGATAAATTGAACATAAATAAAAGATCAAAACCTAAATCAACTCTCCAAAATTGGATATCTTCCCTTCTCCCGATGGTTTCTTTCGCCAGCTTATCGCTCCCTCTTCCTTCTACAGATTAGGGCAATCCGATACAGCATTCGGCATCCATTTGCGTAGTATCAGCCTACCTCCTCACCAAGACAAGCAACAAGATCTGCTCCTGCGTCCCCGTCTTCATAAAATTTTGTCTAACCAAACTAATTTGATATTGTAGATTTATGGAAGATTAACTAAAAGGAAAAAAGCTTAATGAAAAATGAAAATGCAGATGTTGACTCACTTAAACCTAATATATAACCTCTTATAAATAAATATAGATACATAGCAAATTTAATAACCCGAGTTATCATAAAATAAAATAAAATAACCTATATAAACCTTAAAAAATGAAAGTATAAAATAAGAAGTGAAATTAATATAACTTAAAGAGTCGTGATCATCTGACTCCCCCATGTGACATACTCAAAATATCGTCCTGACATGGCATATGCCTCAGGAAACACATCAGCACATCCTCATAAATATTTTTATGTGCAATTCTGTATCGAAGGAAAAAAGGAACTATGGTTCTAACACATGCCACATTAAGAGAGTATTTTGAGTATGTCATGCGGGGACTCAAAAAATCATTACTCATAACTTAAATCATTGGCTCTTCACTATTGATCCTATTTTAAAAATAATTTATAATTTTATGTGCAATGTAATGCGTTTGCATTTTACCAGCATACAAAAGGTTTGAAATGCTCTTTTCAAGACGAGGGTTTTTGGGGAAAACTAATTTTCATTAATGAAATAGCTTTTTAATAAAGGAGTGACTAGTTGAACACCACCTAGTACCAACTACACTCCATATCTTTATGTGTATTAAGTAAACATTATGTCGATGGCATAAAAGTGGCATGGGACACGTGGCAAAAGATGATGGAGTGAAGCATTGACAGTACACGTGTTGCACTATCGCTTGCACACATGGCACCAACTCATTGGGTTATGCATAAAAAATAAAAATAAAGTGGCCTACTTGTGGTGCCTACGTGGATCCATCCCATTAGGACAAAGTGGCACTGCTTAAAAGGCAAAATCGGGGAAAGGATCCCTATCCTAATATTATTTAAGACAAAGGAAACCTTACTTTGTGGCTAATCTTATCCTTCCACAACACATTGGTGCGCCAATAGAATCTCGTTTAAAAAATTATTTTTCACTCCATTGGTATGATGTCCTCCTAAAGAAGAAAAAAATTGTATTCCTTCCCTTAAAAGAAAAATATAATAAATATAGAGAGAACTTTAGTGAAGTGCAATTAAGTAGAAATTTAAAAATAACTACAATAAAATTGAGAATTTTTTAAGATTAGGATGCAAGGGGCAACTTTTGATTTGCAACTAGTTGTTCCCTTAATAATAATCACCAGTTGATGATTACAAAATAAAAATAAATAAATTTTTTTTTTTTTTTTGGAGTGCAACCAACCACTAGTGGTTTGCAACAAGTCAGTCCTTTTATTGAAAGATAGCTCCAGATTTATACCAAGGCCACAAAGAAAACTCTTCCCCTTAGACTTGGCCAAAGCTTCACCCTTTGAAAGCTTGATAAAGAACAAACCTACCAAACTGGTTAAAATTATCCTATCCGCTCATAATTGGCATTGGTTGAGTGTGCCAATTCAATTTTTCAAAGTTAATAATACTTTCTTGGAAAATTGATCTTCTGACTTCTGCATAATTTGAATGTACTACCTTGCCATAATGAGTAATAAAATCATATATACATTTTCAAAGAAAATACCTACTTAACAGAATTTATCTTTGTACCCTTCTTTTCTACCTGAATTAAACCCTAAACCTTAAATATAGTTGACTTTTCATTAAACAAATTTACAAAAAAAGCATGTTTTTAAAAAAAATTATTTGAGGTTCACAAGAAGGCTACAAAAGTGAAATCACAAATGGAACCGTACAATAAGAACCCGTTTTGGTAAAATCAAAATAAGCACCCAAATACTAAAAATATTTCCCCCTTATTTTTTAGAATGGCGATGAGCTGACGCTCTTTTTTGTATGCTCTTTGAACTGACGGTCCACAGAACCATAAATCTTTGTCCTCGTGAATCCCCTGAGAAGGAAGTGCACAAAGTGCATCTAAAAGAGAGCGTCAGAATATCAGATCAATTTTTAACAAGTAAAAATATTATTAGAAAATGTGGTCGAGGTGATTAACAACACAACACAAAACCAAACCACTACACGCCTACACCAAGGTAATACAACACACCCAATCTCATCTACAAATGAAATCCTCAAAAAAGACCCCTCTAAACTTTAAAAAGACTTTATACCAAAAGAACAAGCCTAAAATTGAAATTATCATGAACCGGACACTCTTTTCCCTCAAACATTCGAACATTCGACCATTTCTTTGTAACCAAATTACCCAATCGTCTGTAAAAGGAAGAATAAGACTGCAATAATAAGGGGAAAATCTGAGGTTTGACAGGTTCATAAGTTTCCCTTTCCATATTTGATATCTACATATATAAATAGCTCTTAATAATATTAACAAAGGGTAACATTGTAATAGATTTTGAGCAAAATTCTCAAGTCAAAACTTGATTACTCTACCAAACTCAACTGGTTAAATAGACACCCAAATTTTCCCTAGTGCGAAGAACTTGGTAAGAACACTTGAATTGGAACAACATTTGATGATAAGGCCCAAGGCCAAGTTTTTGTTTTCTATAATCATGATAACCCCTCCACAAGTTGGTTTCAAATTTCTGTAGATAAGCCAATGCCCAAACGGCTAATGCAGCAACCACCATTAAGGGAGTAAATGGAATTAAGAAATTAATGTCTTTCTTCCAACTCTTTCAACCAACTATTATAGGTTTAAAAGAGTGAATCAAGAGGTTCTAATGAAGTCAAAGCAATTCTAAGAAACATTGAAGCACAATATATGTTTTTTCGTTATTTCGCAGAAGAAACACTCTTCCACGATACCTTGTCATGGGGGATGATGCTCTTTTTGCAAGTATTCACATCATATGCACCCCTTCATCTACTATCATCAATCTGTTATCATCCTGCAATCTCTGCAAAAATATCAAAGCCAAACTTTAATTATTGTATTTTACATATTTTGGTAAGTTAGAATTAATCACCAAATATTTGTATTGCTATATCCAATCACTTTTTAACTTTTTTTTTTCTTTTCCAATTTTAATTACCTCCAACAGGGATACTATCTCTGCCCTTGTGTATCTAACAGCTGTCCCGACATTGACAACCTTCTCGATATCTGTGATAGTTATGCGATCCAAATGGTTTGCCCGCATATGCTGACCGAATACAGAGCCAAATGCTTCAATTCTGCATGAAATGAGAGAAAGAAAGAGGACTTAAAAACAATGAAATGACAAGTGAGCAAAAGAGTCTGAATACAATGTGATTTTCTTGTAGACAGACCTTTCTGGAGAAATATTGGAATGGTCCGCAGGAGGGTCATCAACTTCCATGGCATCAGCCGTGGCACTGATCAAAACAAGAAACAAGATGAAAAAAAAAATCAGGATAAGTAAATTTAATGACTTACTAATTCTAGTGGAGAACAAAGAACACTTGACGGATGTTGTCCACCAACAAACTTAAAAACCAGAGTAGATTATATTACTTTAAAGGGAAACGGGTCAGTAAGACTCCAGAGTATAATAAATTCTCAACTCACAATTTTACCTAGAAATAGCCTACAAAAAAGTTGTGGTCCAATACTGATTGTTTCCTTGGGTATTCTAAATTAGAGGTGTTTGTGAGACTTGAAACTTGATAAATTTTCTGAAAAAATACAATTCCTTGCAAGTTTATTAATGGAATGTCAGATACTAGGCAAACATAATACTGTTTGTTTCTTTGTGGATCATGAACAGCATTGATGATTTACCCTTCAGATAGATCCTCATCAGACTTCAAAACTTATTATGGTTATTAAAGAAATAGTGCAAAATGAAAATCACTGCCCTTTGTTCTCTTTCTGGCACTCCAGTTCTGTCTTCTCTACCTAACTAGATTACCAGGCATGTAGAGTTGGACATTGATGTTCCATCTGATTCAGGAAAAATTATAGTATGGAATACTATTTTTCCATACGTAAGAAATCCATGCTTTTTTTTGTGGAAAAAGGAAAAATTCTAGGTCAAAACAGCTAATTTCTGATAAACTGCAGAGATAAATAAAACATTGAGGTTGATCTCACAAAAGATAATGAGCAATAACATGAAAAGGGAGCTGAACTAAATTGCAAACTTTCATAATGTTACAGTGCATCAATGAAATGATTTAAAATTGTACTATGGTATTTTAAAAACCTACTATTGTTCATTGTATTAATGAGTTGATAGAATGAGATAAATTGTATTGTATGACAATATGAACACCTTACTAGAGCATGGAAATTATCCGAAAAGCTAAAATTATGATGTATGAAGTAATATTACCTTGTTAACTCAATTGCTATAACACAATAACTTAACTAAACAAATTAACTTTTTGCAACAACACAATATATAACCTTGAGTATTGTACTGTTAGAAGGACAGAAACACATCTGTACAGGATAAAACAATATTTTAGACCATGATTTATGGTTGTTGACAGATCACTAAAAAGATTTAACCCTTCTAAAGCATTTTATTAATTACATACCCATGTTTTTAATGCCTAGATAAGTATTTGAATTGAATGTGAACCAACAAACATGATTCTCTAAGTATTTGGTCTACTGAATGTAGGTAGATAAAAGAAAATTTTCTTCACATAGCATTCATATTGTAATTTTTGCTCCAACAAAGTAAGCCATAAGCCTATCATAATCCACACAAAAGGACCTAGAACTGACTGACTGACTATTTCAAAACATCTATAAACAAATCTAAAATTTTAGTGCATTGTCATGCATAAAAATCTAACCTTTCTAACTCAACAAATACACACATATCCAAACCTAACCACCCTTGATGGTATTTTAACAGGCAATGTATCAAAAAGGCAAATAAAAAAAACCAAAGCTTTCTAAGCAATAGAGAGATCTTTTAAGAAATACCATGTCTCTATTCTCAAATACTCACCCTTCCCTTGTAGCAGTGGCACCACGGTCAGCTCCATCAATGTTGCCACTAGCACGATTAGCTTTCCGTTTCTTCTCCAATTCCTTATCCCTTTCTTGCTCACGCTCGTCCATCTCTGTTAGCTCTTTATGATAAATGGCAAAATTTAATACTTTAAGAGCAGCTTCCACATCAATTTTGGTAACCTACAACAACACAAATGATTCATCCAAAGATGAGTGACGCAAACAAGCACAAAATGGTTTTAAATTACAAACACTTGGAAAAGCTGTTTTATGGCCATATCATATCTATATTATTTCATCCCAATACCTAAGACTCCATCCCATAAGATGAAATCTTCAGAAAATTGGATCATCTATTATAGAGACACAATGTGAAGTCTAGTGAGCGTAAGATTTCATCTAGAACTCAAGTGAAACCAAGTACCTTTTTGCTTAACTTCAATTTAGCATGAGCAGTAGATAAACGTATTATGGTCTCCAGGGTCCTGGCCGTGATTGGAAGTGTTCCTCCTCCAGACTACAGAGAGAGAACCATCAATTAGATGAATATAAGAAAAAACGAAAATGAAAGAACGCATCATTTCAAATTATCAACACTGACCTTTGTATTTGAACTGGCATCCCTAAGGTCTGCATATGCAGTTGAAATAAAATCCGATGCCTGTCAAAGAAACTGTTTGTGAATTGGCTCTGAAAACAATGCATCATTTTCCATAAAAAAGATATGAAAATTCTCATTGGACCAACCTCATCTGTCAACTCCGGAAGAATCCTAGTCTTTGCATAATGAATATATTTTTTAAGAAACTTGATCGTGAGAGTATCACGCTTGCGTCCCCTTTCAGCTTTCTTTCCATGTAGCATACGGTTGTACTTGACAAAGACAGATGAATTTGCATCACCATCATCTTCTCTTCCATAACTTGAAGTCCCGTCAAGTGCCCCCCCACCTACGAAATTTTAATTTGCTTCAAGTCAGCTTTTTTTCAAATTGATGAGAAAGATTATAATGCTTGCAATTTCTTAAAAGAAACTCGTCATTTACCTCCATCTACTGCTGAGCGAAATCGGTGCATACGTACAACATGCTCCGAGATTTGACGGTCAATCTCAGGATCCATTTGATCCAACACAATAAATAACAAATCGAAACGGGAAAGCAAGGAATCTGGGAGCCCAATATTTTTTGTTGGAGTAAGTGAACGGTCATACTGCATATTCATTCAATAAAAATATAATCAGGTTAAAAATGCAAAACAAGATTATGTTGCTCTTTGAGAAATTCTTAGTTCACATAACAACACCAAACCTTTCATAGATGAATGATTATGGAACAAAGAACTGACATTAGTGTAAAACTTACAGTCCCATATATAGGATTCGCAGCTGCCACTACACTGCATCGAGCATTTAGTGATGCATGGATACCGGCTTTAGCTATAGTTACGGTCTGCTGCTCCATAACTTCATGGATGGAAACACGATCTAGATCATTCATCTTGTCAAACTCATCAATACAAACAACACCTCGATCTGCAAGAACCATTGCACCTGCCTCTAGCCTTCTCTCTCCTGATGGCAAACATTCACACGGTTATGTCCTCAAATAATTGGCAAATAATGGATAGCAAGAATCCATTAAGATGCATACCTGTTTCTTGGTCAGAAGTAACGGCTGCTGTCAAACCAACACCAGATGAACCCCGACCTGTCGTTGATATTGCCAAAGGAGCAATATTCATGATTGCTCTTAAGAGTTGAGACTTGGCAACAGAAGGATCACCCACCATCATCATATTTATGTCACTGAAAGTAAGCAAAATTAGATGATGATCGGTTTTCAGAACTTCAATCTGATAACAAATCATCCAATGAAGATAAGAAAATATAACTCACCCTCTTAAATGGGTTCCGTTCTTTAAATTCTTTTCCATTCCACCAAGCATCAACAAGATCACTGCTTTCTTTATCCATGAATGCCCATAAATAGATGGAGCAAGTGAATTACCCAGTAAATCAAATGCGTCATCTCTCTCAGCTATCCTTCGAATATTTTTTATGTCATCGGCAATGTATGTTGGTGCATTTGCTTCTTTGTTGAGTAGAGAGACATTGTTAGCTATAAGAACAGTCCTACAGAAAAAGGTTACTAAATTAAAGTTTTAAAATAGAAGATATTACAGAATTGCTATAAAGAAGAAAAAGATTGGTGGTAAGCGCCATAATATTAGAGCAACCTGAATACACCGTTCACACTGCCCTTGCTTTTTCCAGGAAGAGCTTTATAGATCCCAACAATTGCCACACGGTCTCCAGGCTTGCATGAATCCACCAAGTCATCCTCTACTATAATATCCACGGTTCTTGGAAGCTGACCAGGTGCAGAATTCTCGGGCACCTCTTGCATGGATAATGTTTGGTGATCTTTGTACTTGCATAACCCATACTCAGTCACCAACAAATTTCCATTGTCATCCTGAAATGTTATATGATTATCAACATACTTTCTTCTTGTAAACATGTATAAACAATTATGAAAACAAAAGAGTTGAGATTACCCTTGTTGGATACACAGACCCTGTTGGCAAGCCCGTACTGGATGTAATGTCACGATACTCACGGCTCATGAAGGCATTAGTTGTAGGGCAGAAATGAACACTTTTAACAACCTTTGGCCTCACAAGAGAGCCTTCAATGGGGGAAAAATGTTAGATATACAAAATAGTTTTTCCATCAATGAGATGTTGATTTAACTCAATGCAATAGGTCAATTCAAGTAATCCAGCTTTCCTTATAATACATTAAAACAGCATATTAAAAGGTATTTGACGCTTATACCTTAAAAATCACCTTGTGGAAGTTTCCCCAAACACCCTACACTTATATTAAAAAGCATAAAGCTTACGAGGCATACAGCTCATTTACCAAATTTTGGATAAAGCTAATCTTTTTTTAGCCAAGTGTCAAATGTTAGAAATAGTGAGCATAGGATCAAAGATGGATGGTTAAAATGGAGGTGTGCTTTTGGAATGCTGTGTGAATGGTACATACCAATCAAATTAAAAGGAGAATTTTGAACCATTAAAGTGCCCCACGCCACATCTTCACATTGAAAACTCACATTAAAATACTTATTGTAATGAAGAAGAAATTATAAGATTAAGTGTTTTTTATAGGCACATACAATGTAGGGCTGTTGAAACAGTTGGCATGGGAGGGTAGTACTTGCAAGATAGAATGGGTATTTCGATCCAACGCACTATTGATCAACTGGAAGGATAAACATTGATCAACTGGCCACATAGTCTTGTAACTCCATAGAGCGGATATGGATGACAATAACATATGTAACATATAGGATTTCATCATACGAAAAAAGTAACACAAACTTCGATGCAAATCCATACTTTTGATTCCATCACAAGCAACTCCCTGAAATTGAATTATATAGAAAGGAAACGCATGTTTAGAACACCATTTTTAGGACCAAAAAATATGTGCTGGTTTAAAGAATTCCTAAAAAACATGCATGTGACATTGTTAAAAAATGGGCTCAAAATGGCAATGACAAAGGGTCCTAAGAAATTTTCAATTTATGCATGTGTGTCATTCATATTTAAATGGGCAGTTTGACATTGCAAGTCTTGTAAAAGACAGCTTGTGTTACAAGTTTCACTCACTATATCTACTGATTTTCTAGATCTGTGCACAAGTCCTGGCTTTTCTTACTGTTGAGAAGTATTTGTTTGGGTAATCTAGTTTAGCTTAAAAAATAACACAAATTGTTTATGGTTTAAGTTTCACACCAATTAAATATACTAAGGACTCCAAGCTAGTGTTTCGATAACGGGACTGAACCAGTACTCCAATGGGGTCTAGCCAGTTTTTTTTTGGTAATAAAGTCTGTGTGGCTCAATTAGAATTGGTGTTTTCTTAAAAATCGATAGTCGAACCAAATGAACTGCCAGTTTTTTGGTGAATCGTTCAAAAATACAAAATTTTGAAATGTTCTCTTTTCAGTATAAGATTTTGGGAAAAACAATATAATCTAATTGGAAAAAATCATGTATTTTCAAAATTCTGTAATAAATCTAACTTTACCAACCAAAATGACAAATCTTCAGTTTGGTTCTTAAAGCATTGCTCCCAAACATCAATTCCCACAACTATAAACAAATTAAACGATACAATAACAAAAATAGGGATTATAGATAAGAATGTAGTCACAAAATTACTCATTTTTTTCTAAAATATCAGTGAATAAGAGACCAGCCAATTAAATTGGTGAATTGATGGTTTATCAATTAATATCAAAATATGGTAACATTCCCCACAAACCCAAAATATTATCTTCTTCAACCTTCAAAACACGAGAACAACAAAGGGTTTTTAGAAAGATTAAAGATGGTGAGTTTCTGGAAGAAAACCCCAAAAAAATTTTACGAAACTTTCTGAACTAATCAAAACTGAATCACCACCGAGCTTAGTTACTATGGATAACAAACATATAGAGAGAGAGAGATGGAGATTATACATTTGGTAACGATGCCCTCGACGCAGACCATGGAACCAATGAAGGCAGAAAGAAGATCTCTGGGAGTGACTCTTCGAGAAACAAAGGGGCCTTTGAACCCGACGAGAACTTGTTCCCCTTCTTTTAGGTATTTAGGATCGATGTTTCGAGTAACCTCTGTAACTGCATCAGAGCATGGTTGCACGAATTCACTCGGGTTTTTTAAGAGCCTGAAATACAGAATGTGAGATTCAGACTTCAGAGAGAGAAATGGACAAAAAAAAAAAAAAGAAGAAGAGGGAAATTGATTTAAAAAACAAACCTTCGAGTTAAATCGGTGTTGTAGTCATGGAGATCTGAGATGTCGATGATGAGACGATGCTGCTTATGCTTTATCATTTCTCGAATAGATTCCATATAGATCCCCTGTCCGATCTGTTAGGGATTCGATTCATCCACCAAAAACCCAATATGAGATCAAAATTCATGAAAAATCACATAGAATTGGAAGAGACTGAAACAAAATCTTACATCTTGGTCCAAGAACTCCCTGAATGTTCTCCTGTTAGCTGCCATGGCTTCTTCAGTAGTATCCATTCTTCCTCTCTCTCTCTGTCGCTCTCTCGCTGTGTGTGTGGAAGTGTTGGTTCTGCTGGTTGGATTTTGCTCCTTTTCAAAGTAATGGTGTTTTGGCGGGAAAATTGGGTTAGTTTTGGCGGGAAAAATTATAAAGGGTAGAGAGTGATAGAGCTGTGATCCTGTACTTTCCGGCGTTCATGACTCATTGTTTTAAAACTCGGTGGTTCGTCTCGTACGAGTCATTGCTTTTAACTCGATTTACACTCATTTAGGGTAATTTAATAATAAACCCCTGAGAAATTGGCGATATTTGGTTTTCCCTTGCAAAATGCAAGATATGTTTACCTATAGGCCAAAAGTCAACATCCCTTTTTTTTTTTCAATGATTTAACTGTGAATTTTTTTTTTTTTTTTCTTTCCTTAAAAATATCCATTGAAACTTAAATTTATAAATTAAAATTTGAATAAAATCAAATTTCCAATATTAAATCATCCAAAAAGGGATGTTGACTCTATGTGAAAATTTTAATTATTTAATAAAAAAAAAATTAAAAAATCTAATGGACTCAACCGATATTCAAAATATTGCCCCATTCATCTTTGATTATTTAAGGAAGCAATGCATGGGATGAATCACATTAAATATCCTGTTATTGTTCTTAAATGATACCTAGATGAGTGGGATGAGTCATCTCATCTCGGATGAGATTTGAAACCATGCCCTCATTATCATGATTTTAAAATTGGGATGAGTTTGAATGACTTGGGAAGAGACTCATTTCGCGACTTTTTCATTTTGACCAGCCAATGGGCCGGATTTTGTTTCAGATTGGCCTGGTCCAATCCATTGTGCACCAGGTTTGAGTAATGCTACTAGGTTCATTTAATTGCGTCGAGTCAAGTTAGGTCCAATTCATATTTTAAGGATTCATTTGAACTTGAGAATTATTCTGGTAAAGTGCCCCGATAAGATAACTTCTATCATTTATAGGAAAATTACTTAATAGACCACGTGGTTGTCGACAATAAATTTCTATCGGATCTACCTCGAGATCCGTGAAATAAGATCGCAAATGATTTTATTGATTTTTGATGAAAAGTGGATATAGATCTCAGTGTTTCCTCTGATTAACAGTCAAATACAAAATAGTGATGACGTATGTAGCTTTTCTTCTCTCCGTGCTTCGCGCTTTATCGGCTGAGAAGGTTGCTTGAACGGTGGCTTTGCTTTGTGCTTGATCTTCTGTAGAGGCTTCTGTAGATCTTCTTCTCTCCGGGCTTCGCGCTTTATCGGCTAAGAAGGTTGTTTGGATTCCGGAGAAGGGCTTTATGCTTGATCTTCTCTTTAGTCGGAGTCCGGATCTCTGAAGAACCTTGCTTTTGTCTCTGGAGGAGGGCTTGAGAGCTTCTTCTTCTCTAGAGGGAGAGCTTCTGTCTTCTGAGAGAAAGTGATCCAGATCCCCTCTCAATGAGAGAGACTCTTGTATTTATAGACTTAAAGGTAATTTAGCTTTCCAATTATACCCCAACTTAAAGAGGTTTAATTGATTTAGTTAGAAGGCTAAATTTGTCCAAATCCCATTTTAAGGATTTAATGGATAATTATTGGGCCAAACTCATTTATTTGGGTATAGGGCCCAATACTTAACATATGGATCACTTGATTTTATTGAATCATGGGTTTTTATCTGCGAAAGCCCAAATCCAAACCATATGTGGGTTGTTCCAACCAATGGCCCAATTAAATTTATGGGCCCAATTTTAATTGAAGGGATTTTCATTAATTTGAAAAAAACGACGAAGACCTATTTCAATTTTGATGTCTACAGTGGTATCTTTATAGTCCATTTAGTAAACTTTTTATTAGGGGTGCAACTTGATTCGATTCAAATGAAAATTGGAATCAAACCAAGCCAAGTCAATTCCACTATATTAGAACTAGAATCAAACCGAATTTCCATTAGATCGAACTAAATCAAAGCGAACCGAACTAAGATTGATTTGGTTCGGTTTCTGTTTTATGGATTGTCAATATCCTATAATGTTGCTTGGAAGCAATATATTTTTAATAAAAAATAAATAATAAAAATAAATTTTCATAATTCAAATACCAACTCACTAATCTTTCCATGAAAATGTCATTAATTATTCTTAAAAATTCATTAATATATGACCTAACTCCTAAAGTAATTCATAATAAATATATATATACATTCTCGGTTTGCCTTGAACCGAGAACCGAACCAAATTGATCAGATCCCTATTTCTTAACCTAGAACCAAACCACAACTTGTTCCAAACCTAATCAAACCAGGCCAAAGCTATTGATTTGGTTTGGTTCTTGGTTTGAACAAGCTCAAATTTACCCCTGCGTTTTATATCGAAATAGTCTCTCAAATTTATCTTCCCTTATAATTTTGTCTACCAGTTTTTTCATCTTCTTCAAATGCTAAGACTTTTCTATGCCAATTGCACTCATATCCAACAATTTATTATGATGAAAATGATTATAAGGAGAATGATGTGCTCCTAATTTGAACTTTTAAATGTAAGCCCAAAAACTTGGGGATTTCATAGAAAAAGAAAGTTGGATAGATCTTTTATCTCTTCGATAAGATTTACTTGATGACAAAAATGATGGTGGTTTCATCAACGTATATCAAGAGAAAGTCGTCTACGCTACAATGTTTCATCAAGACATATATTTTTTGATTATTTGTAACAAAAAATGATGAACAAAATTGGGATTCTAATATTTTTTTAAAGATATAATGTTTGATAAGAGTGTCCATTTTACAATTATAATACATGTATTTTGGGCATTTCAAGAGGATCCATTGAGTTTCGTGGTGGAAAAAAAATATGAATCACATTTGTAATGTTGATTTCAACACTTTTTGTTTTGGAGTTCAACATTTTTATTGTGAAGTTAAACATTTTAATTTTTGATATCGATAATAAAAATGTTGAACTTGACAATAAAAATGTTCAATTTGACATTACAGAAAACAATTGTTGAATTCGACACTACATTGTTGATCGCGGAAATAAAAATGTTGAATTCGACAACAAAATTTGTCAACTTGCCAATAAAAAGTTCTATATAAGGAGAGTAATGTATTATTGAATACCCATGAAAGTATATAGGTTCTAAAGATATTATGAATACAAAAAGCAAGCACAAGAATGAATGGGATTGAAATATATCTGTTTGAATATTGACAAGGGGAATTAAGAATATACCAATGGATCACCGGATGACACACAATAAAGGCCCCACTAAGAGCAGATGAGTCTGCTGCTAACCTTTGTTCCGAAAAATCAGCCGAAGAAGCCCAAGTCGGGTCATGAATGGCCTAGAACTAATCGGACCTCAAAAGCTAGTCCTAATGAGAGAAGGCGGGGTATAGGATTGTTGACACCAAACATTTCTTTCAAAAATGTCCCTACAATCATTTTAACTCACAAATTAGTAGTCTTTTGGGTGAAAATGAATAAAATTACAAATGCATGCCTCCCATAGCCACTAGGGTGGCAATGGGTCACGTCAGGTCATGTTTGTGCCGTATTGAGGTAAGGAGATTATGAAAATTTACTTAATTCAAACTCAACACATTTATTAAATAAGTAATCTGACTTGACCCTTGTAACCTGTTTAATAAAATTATGGTTTTAATTGAAAAAGATAAATTTCATTTCTTACCAAAAATAAAAAATTATTACCAAAAATAAAGGCACACAACCATAAATCAATATCTACCAGCATACATTAAATTTCATTTACCCACATAGATTACCATATTGGGAATCAAACACTACATACCTCTAGATTTCAATGAAAAACACATATTAAAAAATATAAATATATATAAATAAATAAATAACTTAGTAAGGAAATTACTTTTTCTTTTATAAATTAAAAACTTAACCATTAATTATTTGAAAATATCTTAAATCACTCCCAATATTTTATAAATTTTGAAAAATAATGTCTTATAAAAAATTCTACAAAATTGAAGAAAAAAAATGGATAATTTAAGAAAACCTTAAATAATTGTTTATATTTGAGATACCTCTTATCTTTCATGATTTAAAATGATATATTAATAATAGGATAACTAAACGTGTTAAAATAGATTAAACGAGTTCACGTCCTTAACCCAAACCCAACCCATTTAATAATGTGTTAGACTACGGCACTATCACGACTTCAACCCAATTAGACTTGACCCAAGCCTACTAGTTTTGTGTCATTTTCGAGTCATGTTCATAGTTCATGTTAAGCTTGCCACTCCTAATAGTCACCACGTTAGTTAATTTATTAAAATTATAAAAATATTCTTCTAATCAAACTTCAATATTATGATATAAGGGTCTCAAGCAAAGTCAATTTATGAAAATTATATAAATATCTATTAATTTTGAATGGTATATATTTACTATTATAATAAGAGAAGACGGAACAGAGAGTTGTTGACACCAAAATTTTCTTTTAAAAATGACCTACAATACATTTCACTTACTAAAACAGGCCACCTACTATTAAATATAAAGATATTGAAGAGAGTGTCATTCATAAAATTACAAGTGAATAATTAAAGTGGAGTTAAATCAGTATCTCCTAGACTGAGGTAGCTTTCTATAAGTTAAAGCATTATTATTTTTAAAGCACAAAAAAGGAATGGATATGGAAATGGTTTGAACATGCTTCAATAAGTTTGGTCAATTCCTACTACAAATATTAAATTGTTGGTTTCACCTTGCATAAGGGCTGCAAAGGAAGCATTGGAGTGCCTTAGTGGGTGATAAGAGAGAAAGCATATCCTTTAGAGTGATTTTTTTTTTTCCCTTTTAGTTCCCTGTGGTACATATCTACATTTTAGAAAGTGCCATGTCATAAGATTCCTTTGTTCAAACTATAGAGTTATTTGTTTGTCCTTTTAAAAGGTCTTTAATCAAGCTTTAAAAATGTTTCTTCTTAGTGTTTTTTTCTTATTTTTTTAAATTTAAATTTTAATTTTAGGGAAAATTATTGAAAAATAATATATTATTTTATAATTATTAAAAAAAAATTTCCAATATTATAAAAAAGTAATAAATTGCTAGTCCGATCTTCGATTTTCAGCCTCGATTTAACAATGTACCCAAAATACCCTACATTGAAACCTGACAATTGAATTGCCGATTTTCATAAATAAATATAGATTAAATTATAATATAAAGTAATATATATATATATATATATATATAGATATATATATATATATATATATAGATATAGATATAATAAAAATAATATATATATATATGACTCCTAAGAATCTCATAAAAAAAAAACACATGATCCAATGATTGAGATTTATGAGTATCTTTTTTTTTTTTTTTGATTGATAAGCTGGGGTTAAAGGGACCCCACCCTGAAAACACTACTAACGAGTGTACATACACATTAAATCTTCTTCAATAATTCTCACTAGATCTTGAGGAATATTACTCCTCTCTTCCATAACAAAATAATTATTTGAATAGCATCCCAATTTTGCTAAGTAATCCGCCGCCCTATTTGTTTCTCTCCAATAAAATTCAAAAGCACATTTTACAAAAAATTCGATCTGTTTTGAAATTTCTAGCAGAATTTCACTATACTTCCATGAAGGCTCGATTTCATGCTTAATACTTTTGATTGAGTATAAAGAATCAGAGGAGATTATAATTCGTTGAATTCCCTTCATCCTAGCATATCTAATAGTCTCTAAAATAGCTTGAAGCTCAATCTGAACTATATCTGCAGAATCCATATTACTCCACCCTGCAAAAAGAAATTCTCTAACATCTTGATAACACAAATCTCAGAGATATTATTCCAAGGATAAATCTCAACCATTGGATTTTGTATCTAAAGGGTTGGGATTATGTGTTTTTTTCATGAGTCATTCTTAAGAGTCAAGGGATCGTGACATATATTAAATCATATATTATAGTATATAATAATATAATAACTTATAATATAAAGTATACAAAGTAAATATATATATTAAATTATGTTATATTGTATTATTATATATAACAATACAATAAATTATTAATTAATATTAAAATAAAAATAAAAAAGTTTTAAATAGAATTTCTACATGTTAATCGGTTATGTCCAATGGCACCACAATGATTACAACATAATGGTCGTGTTTCTTCAATATTAATATTTCATCTATTAACCTTAGATCGACCAGAACGACGTCGAGTTAATGACGACAATATTGAAATTTCTCTTTGTGAATATGTCAAAATAAAAAATATAAAGTTAGCAAAAATAAAAATATAAACTTAGCCAAAATAACAACAATTTGCATTGTGGGCAAACAACATAAAGTGTGTAGCTTTCAAATTTTTGATAAGCAAAATTTCATTAAGAATGATTAGAAATAGAAAATTCGACAATAGAGTACCTAGAAAAAAAATTCCCAAATCAGAAAAATATTGAAAAATTTTTCTCAACAAAGACATTGGATCTGTAAAGATTGGTGTTCGATTGTATTGTGAGTGAGAGAGATGAAAAATGCTCTAGTTTGCTTTGTTTCAAAGAGATGAAGCATGAAAGTGGAAAGTGAGAGAAATATGGATAATTATCATTTTAAAATATAAACAATTCATACAAAAATTGGTAGTCCAATCGTCGATTTTTATGGGGTTATTTTCGTCAACTTGAAATCGATGATTGGACCTCCGATTTTCATGAGGGTATTTTCATCAAATTGAAAATTAACGATTTAACCGTTGATTTATTGTTTTTTTGATAAATTTGAAAATTATATTATTATTTTAATAATTATTAATCAATATATTATTTTTTTTAAAACAATTTTCCCTTAACTTTAATCTGATCTAAGTTGCAATCTTAAAATGGTTGAGGTGTTAGTGTTGGGTTTCAAAACCCGATTATAAGAATCGAGAGCCTTCAATCATCTATCAAACACTCATTAAATCAGAAATTTAATCAATAAATGTTGGTGTACATACTTGTGATAGAAGGTATTCGAATTACAAGAGTTATAAACTAAAATATAAGATCGATTCCACAATATTCTTACCCAATAGTGTAATTCCAAAGAGTTTAAACAATGTCTTTCCAAAGCCCTCAAATTTCTACATGAGATAGTTAGAGAAAATTGTGTGGTGCACTGTTAAATGCCTAAAATGTGTATTTTTTCATTATTTTGTAAAGTATTTAATCGTATTTTTTAACTTAAGAGCTACGACTTCTTCTTAAATCATGTATAATAGTTAATTCATCATAAGTTACATTTTAATGATTAAATTGCATGTATTTTTACAAATTTTGAGGGTTTAATTATATGTTCATTTCTTGCATGTAAAATAAATGAGAATTGAAGAATTAAATAGTAGAAAAAAATCAAGGTCAAAGTTAAAATACGGTCTAAGAGATTTGGTGGTTCCAGATTGACATAATTAAATTCGAAATCTACCACACCATACTGTTTTGCCCATAACTTTTGACTCACTTATCGAAATAAGGAAAAATGTTAAGATTAGCAAATTGATTCAAAGAAGAATAAATTTGTAATTCATGTAGAAAATCTCATTCGGATTTCAAATAGGTTAAAAATACATAACAAGTCAAAGACTCCAAGTCTGTTACATTTTACTATTTTGAACTTTTGACCCGATTATCAAAATTCAAAATGGAGGAAGGTAAAAGGGTTTAAAACTCTAATTGAGAGGGAAATATATTTTATTTATCATAAAAAAATCATATTCAGATGAAAAATGTCGAAAATGTATTGCCAAAGAAACCTTAGTTTTTGTCTATAAAAAAAAAATCTTATCTCTTTAATTTTTACTCTCTCTTCACTATTTGATTATTCTATCCTCTCCCCTCCTAATATCATTTTATAATCTTTTTATATTTTTAGGTTTTAGTTTATTTTCTACAATTGAAAGACATATTATTCAAGTTAATTCAAGAGATAAATAAAAATAAGTATGATTTTGATTTTATATTATTTATTGATTTCTAGAATGAATCTTCGCTAATCTATCAATTTTGAGAGATTGATGAAGTCATGTGTTAATCATAATTTCATAGATCTATCTTGAGATTCGTGAAATAAGATTGCAAATGATTTTATTGATTTTGAAAAAATAGAGAGACAGATCTCAATGTTTTTTTCTGATTAACAGCCGAGTACAAAAATAGTGATGACGCGTGTGTAGGTTTATTTGTTAGATTATATTATTTTTATTTATTTATTTATTTCCTATTATTAGTAGATATCCTATTGTTGGTAGGTTTCCTATTTTTTATATTTTCTATATACAGTTCAATTTTTATGTAACATAACAATCAAATCATTATTGGAATAAGAAACCCTAGCTTTTCTTGATTCTCACATGGTATCAGAGCCACCATCTTATGGATTTTGTTATCTTTTTTAAGAGATTTTTTTTGTGCGTTCGTACAATCGTTTTTGCTATCCTTCGCTCATTTTCGCACGTCTTGATTGGATTCTGATTTGATTTTGTATATCAGTTTAATTTTACTATTATTTGGTGATTATTTGTTACTTTTTCTTTATTATTTTCTCATCATGGCTGGTCATAAAGATGATTCTCTCCAGTCGATTAGTGTGCAATTAGATGGGAAAAATTATTCGTATCTATGAGGGGTTATGTTACGGGTACAAGAATTCAACTTACAGACAAGGCTACTGATTATATAGAATCGTTGGATGTTTGGGAGGTTGATAATTCGAAGATCATCATTTGGATCAATAATTGTGTTACACACTCTATAGGTTCTTAGTTGGCAAAGTATGAAACTGCCAAGGAGGTTTGGGATCATCTAGCAAGACTATACACGCATTCTAACTTTGCAAGACAGTATCAGTTGGGAAAAGATATTCATGCTCTTCAACAAAAGGATATGAGTATTCAAGATTTTTATTCTGCCATGTCAGAATTATGGGACCAGTTAGCACTTACAGAATCTACTAAATAGCAAGCATTCTCACCTTATATTGCTCGTAGAGACGATCAACGACTGGTACAATTTCTGATGGCCCTTCGTGATGATTTTGAGGGATTGCGTGGGACAATTTTGCATCGTGGCCCACTCCCTTATGTTGATTCGGTGGTCAATGAACTTTTAGCTGAGGAGATACATCTTAAGTCTCAAGTAGACAAAGGAATTGTCCCAATGTCTACTCCATCTATTTTTGCAAGGCCTCAAAGACCCCTGAATCAAAATAGGTCGAATTCGAAGGTTTCTCCTGATGAATGTGCTTTTTGTAAGAAAAAAGGCCACTAGAAGACTTAGTGCCCATTATTGTTGAATAAAGTCAAATCATCGCAACCCCAGTAGTAGCAGTAGCAACAACAGCAACGACGACCTCAACAGCCACCACTGCTATCTCAGATTCTTCCATGGCAATTTGTTAATCAATCACCCCAGCGTAATAATGCAGTGGTTGCACCATCATTAGATCCGTATATGTTTGAGCAGTTTCTACAGTTTCTTGCCTCACAACCACATGCCATGTCTACTTCCTCTCATATAGGTTTCTCGTCTTCAAGTATTTCAGGTATATCTTCCTCCTTGTAGATCTTAAACTCTGGCGCCTCTCATCATATGTCACATAATTTGTCATCATTTGTTTTTTTATCTCTCAATTCGTTTGTGTCTGTTGTGACTACTAATAGCACTCCTATGTCATTAGTAGGCGTTGGTTCAATTGTTACATCTTGTGTGTCTCTTTTTGGATGTTTATTACATTCCTAATCTTACTTTGAATTTTATTTCTGTTAGTCAATTATGTGAGTCGGGATATTTAATCTCTTTTTCTTTTTCCACTTGTTATGTGCAGGACCCGCGATCTCAGAGTTGATTGGGACAAGCCATAGGCAAGGGGGACTTTATGTTTTGGATTAGTTCAAAGTATCAGAAGTTGCAGCTTTAAGTGTGGATTTGTCATCTTTTCGTTTACAGTTTTTAGCTCCTATTGGAGCATTAGGAAATTTAAAAATTTATGATATTTCTGATTGTAGTGGTTGCAAACTGGCAAAATTTTCTACTTTACCATTTTATAGAAGTATTTCTTTTTCTCTTACTCCATTTGATATTGTTCATTCTGATGTGTGGGGACCTTCTCCTATAACCACAAATGGGGGTCACGATATTATGTTTCGTTTATTGATGACTGCACTAATTATTCTTGGGTTTATCTTATGAAATGTTGTTCTAATTATCTTTCTATTTTCAATAACTTCAGAGCTCTTGTAAAAACTTAACATTTGGCTATCATAAAGTGTTTTCGTTGTGATTTGGGAAGAGAATACACTTCTAACGAATTTTCTAATTTGCTTGCTTCCGATAGTACTCTTCATCAAACTTCTTGTATAGATACCCCCGAACAGAATGGTGTTGCAGAAAGGAAACATAGGCATCTTGTTGAAACAGTCCATTTTCTTTTATTGTCTGCTGATGTTCCTAGTGCATTTTGGAGAGAAGTAATTCTTATTGCTGCTCATTTGATTAACAGGATTCCAACCTTACACAATTTAGGTCTGTCACCCTTTGAGAAGTTGTATGGATATGCTCCTGATTACTTTTCCTTGCATGTTTTTGGTTTTACCTATTTTGTCTTTCAACCTCATATTGAACGTAATAAATTGTCCTCACGGTCTGCTTTGTGTGTCTTTCTAGGCTATGGCGTAGGACAAAAAGGATATCGTTATTTTGATCTAGTTAGTCAAAAGTTATATGTCTCACGTCATGTTGTGTTTTTTCAGCATATTCCATTCTTTTCTATTCTTGCTAGTCTTCATAATATGACCAAACTTGATCTTATTCACATTGATCCCTTCATTATTGACACTGACGAAGCACCACTCGCTACTCAAATTTTATATAATGCATCTTGCAGGTTTCCTACTGACAGCTTAATAGATTCTGGTACTTTGGTTCCTGATACACCTGTTCCTCCTCCTGCGGCTTCCCAATCATTTCTTGAGACTACGGTTCCTCATCCTATTCGCCAGTCTACACGTGTTCGTAAGTCTACTAAGCTACCAGATTTTTCTTACTCTTGTTATTCTAGATTTTTTGCTTCATTTTTAACTTCTATTCATCGTCTTTCTGAGCCCTTGTCCTATAAAGAGGTTGTTCGTGACCCACTTTGACAGGATGTTATGGTTGAGAAACTTACTGCTCTGCATCAAACTCGTACTTGGGACTTGGTATCTTTACCACCAGGAAAATGTGCCATTGGTTTTCGTTGGGTCTACAAAATTAAAATTAAATCCGATAGATCTATTAAAAGATACAAAGCCCGACTTGTTGCTAAAGGTTACTCTCAGGAGTAATGGGCATGGATTATGAGGAGATTTCGCCCCTGTCAAAAATGCTGACATGGCGATCGTCCTCCTATTAGATATTATGTTGGAGTGACTTATTGTTCAGACCCCTGTTCGCAGTGAAATGCATATCTCATTGTTATGGATTGTTAGATCCTTTTGCATGGTTCGATTTGACCCTATCTCAGATGGATGTTTAAAAGAAGCCTTTTTGAATGGTGATCTTCAAAAGAAGTTTACATGGAGCCTCCTCCTAGTGTTTCTCACCAACCTGGTACAATTTGTAGCTTCGAAAAGCCCTTTATGGTCTCAAACAAGCACCCCGAACCTGGTTTGAGAAGTTCTCTATTGTGATTACTTTGCTTGGTTTTCATCCGAGTCATCATGAATCGGCATTATTTGCCAAATGTACTATTATAGGTCGTATTCTGCTTTCTTTATATGTTGATGATATGATTATTACTGGTGTTGATGTTGATGGCATTGCATCTTTGAAGTCTGAGTTAGCTCGTTATTTTGTAATAAAAGATTTGGGCATGCTACGTTATTTTCTGGGCATTGAGGTTGCCTCCTCTCCAAAAGGTTATATTTTATCCCAGTCCAAGTACATCGCTGATATATTTGAGCGTGCACGTCTTACTGATAATAAGGTTGTTGATACCCCTTTTGAGACTAATGCTCGGTACTCTCCATCTGATGGCTCTCCCTTGCCAGATCCTAGTTTATATCGTACTATTGTTGGCAGCTTGATTTATCTCACCATCACTAGTCCAGATATTGCACATGTTGTTCATGTGATTAGTTAGTTTGTTACTGCACCTACTACAGTTCATTGGGCTGCTGTTCTTCATATTCTAAGGTATCTTTGGGGCACTCAGTTTCAGAGTCTTTTACTTCCATCTACTTCATCTTTAGAGTTGTGTGCCTACTTTGATGTTGATTGGGCTGGTGATCATACAAATCGCAAGTCCACCATTGGCTTTTGTATTTTTCTTGGTGATTCTCTTATTTCTTGGAAGAGTAAGAAACAAGATGTTGTTTCTAGATTTTCCACAGAAGCAGAATATCATGCCATCGCTTCTACTACTTGTGAGATAGTTTGGTTACATTGGTTGCTTGCAAATATGGTTATTTTTCTTCATCACCCTACTCCCTTATATTACGATAATAAGAGTGCTATTCAGATTGCCCACAATTCAATATTTTATGAGCGGACCAAACATATTAAGATTGATTGTCATGTCGCTCGATATCATTTTCAACTTGGCACCATCACATTACCTTTCGTTCCTTCTTCTGTGCAAAATGCCGACATATTTACCTAGGTGCACTCTACTTTGCATTTTCGTTTTTTGTTTGGCAAACTCTCCATGCTTCTAGTAGTAGTATCATGAGTTTGAGGGGGGATATTAGATTATATTATTTTTATTTATTTGCTTATTTCCTATTATTAGTAAATATCCTATTGTTGGTAGGTTTCTGATTTTCTATATTTTTTATATATGGTTCAGTTTTTATGTAACATAACAATCAAGTATCTATTGGAATAAGAAACCCTAGCTTTTCTTGATTCTCACATTATTCTCTCTGGACTTCGCATGTGATCAACTAAGAAGATTGTTTTGACGGTGGCTTTGTGCTTGATTTTTTTGTAGATTTTCTTCTTTCCAAGCTTTGTGCTTTATTGACTGAGAAGGATTTCTTGACTTCAAAAGAATTGCTTTTGAGCTTGATCTTCTCTTGAAACAGAATCCAAGTCTCTCTTGAAGAATTTTGCTTTCTTACTCGACGAGGACTTGAAAGCTTTTGTCTTCTGAGAGAAAGTGATTTAACTCCCCTCCAAATGAGAGAAGCTTTTGCATTTATAGATTTAAAGATAGTTTAGCTTTCCAATTATGCACCAATTTAAAGAGTTTTGATTGGTTTGTTTAAAGGCTAAACTCGTCCAAATCCAATTTTAAGGATTCCATGGATTATTGGTGGGCTTAAACTCATTTATTTGAGTGTAGAACCCAATACCTAATGAAGATCACTTAGATATATTGGACTATGGGTTTTATATGCGAAAACCCAAACCCAATCTTTAGAAGTCCTATCCCAACAAGCAGTGCCCAATATGGATGTGTGGGTATGTTTTTGACTTTTAAGGACTTTTCTTATGATTTGTGAAAATTGTAGGGATCAATTTAAAATTTTAATGCCGACAAATGCCCCCTTAAGGATGCATTGTTGCGAGTGTAGATGAGGATGATGTATCCTTGACAATGTCGATAAGAACACATTGCTTTGGTGAAGACGAACCTTTGTACTTTCAATTGAAGTTGAACTTTTGAGATGAATTTCTTTTATCTTTTTGACTTGGTATTTCTTAAGATTTACTTGGAAAATTGTGAGGACTTAAACTTGAAGAAACTAGCAACGTGCGACTTGAATTTGCAATCTTGAAAGAAAGCAATTTTTTTTTGTGTAAGCTTGATTTGAACTCATGCATTCAAATTTGCAACGTGTCAAACCAATTGAGTTATAGGTCCGAACCCGTTCTTTTATTTATTTATTTTTGAATTTACGAGGCTTCCATTTTGTGTGCAAAATGATATTTTTCATTTTGTGATGTCATCTCAAAGACTATGGACAAGACATGCTATGTGCTTGTTTTTTTTTTTTTTTTTATATGAGCTTGGAGTTGGAATAAACTTGTATGATCCAACCGAATGAAAATGGACCTAAGCCCAAGTTTCACATCCTTTAACATGGCCATGTTCTGGAAGTCATTTCCATTAAAAAAATAAAAATAAAATAATGTTTTCAATATCAGGAAGATAACCTTATTAGGAATTCATGGGGCCAGCCTCAATCAAGGGATTTTGCTAATTGTATATTCTCCTCAATCAAGAGATTTTGCTAGGTGTATTTCCTTTTCTATTTTATTTCCTTCTCTAAGGAGATTCTCTTTGTAATCTATATCTACCACCCAAGATGGGCAATGTAAAATACATATAGAAAAATAAATATTCTTCATTCTTTTCTTTTATCAAACTTCCCCATTTAAATTTATCATGGTATCAGAGCAATGCTGAAAAGATGTTGATGTTTTCGTTCAATGACACCATTATGTTGTGGAGTGGCAACGCAACTACGTTGGTAAATAATACCATTTTATTGAAAGAAAGAATGCATGTCAAATTCAATCCCAGTGTCGCTGCGAACTTGTTTAATCTTTTGATCAAATTGAGTTTCAATTGAAACATAAAATGACTTGAGAAGATGATGTGTTTCTGACTTGTCACGCATGAGATAAACCTATGTGCTACGTGTGTAATCATCGACGATCGTAAAAAATAGTGTGTTCCAGTAAGGGATGAAGTAGGATAATGTCCCCATATGTCACAATGGATTAGCTGAAAAGGTGTAGTAGTAAAAATATAACTAATGAGAAATGAAAGTCTGGTTTGTTTAGCAATTGGACAAATACTATAATTTTTAAACTTTAAAATTGAAATTTCAAAAACATTCTTAACTGAAAATTCTAAGTGATTATGAGATAAGTGTCCAAGCTGTAGGTGCCAAAGGTTAAAATAGGAAGTAGTGGTTACGGTGTTGAGAACAACATTATTGGTGGGCGAAAAGTAGTATAGGCCATTCGTCTCTTTACTCGTTTCAATCATCATCCTCAAAGATAGGTCTTGTATGACGTAAGAAGTAGGAAAAAAAGTTAGAGACCAATTGGATGCATGAGCAAGTTTACTAGCAGATATCAGGTTGAAACTGAAGGAGGCAACACATAAGATGTTAGTCAAAATAAGAGATGGTGATAGGGAGACAGTGCCTATATGAGAAGCAAGTGTAAGATTCCCATTTGGGAGTTTAACATGTATGGAACCAAGGGAGGAAATTGTTGTAAGATAAGAAACAAAGCTAACCATGTGATCAATTGTTTCGGTATCGATGATCCAAGGAATAGTTTTAAAGGAGTTTAAATAAAGGGATATACCTGAAAAGTTGGTGGTTGGCTGCAAACTACCTGCTTGGTGAGTTATAGGCTGTTATTTTCCTAGATTGAGAAGAGTAGGAAGTTGTTAACATTGCTCGAGTGTGAAAGGTAGATATATTTGAGACTTTTGAGCACTTTGCGTGTCATTGGGTGATGCTTCAACTTTATTTGTTGAGGTTTGTTTCCTACCTTTGTGAAGTTTATGTTCAGGTGGGTAACCATGTAGGACGTAGCACTTGTCAATAGTGTGTCCTATCCAACCATAATGACCACAGATGGGTCGCTTATGTCATAGATTCTGGTTCTTTCTATTTGAACTATGATTATCACGTCCTAAAGCTTGAGTCTTGGGTTCAAATTTGGCGAGAAGAGTAGTTGTATTGTTTGGCTGTGGGGATGACGCAACAATGTCATGCTGTCGTTCCTTTTGAAGCACAAGAAAGAAGACTTTTTTAATCGGTGGGAAAGGGTCCATAAGGAGTATCTATCCCCGAATAACATAATATGTTTCGTTTAGTCCTATCAGAAATTGAATAACCCTCGCTCTTTGTTGATAGTTGATCAGAGTTTTTGTTGCATCGCAAGAACATGAAGGAATTGGTTGATAGGTCATGAGTTAATCCCAACAACCGTTCAACTTTGTGAAATACATCCCCATGGATGTTTGTTCTTGGGTAAGAGAAGATATGGCTTTCTGAATTTGAAAAATCCTTGGGGCATTACTTTGAGAAATTGTTCTTTGATGTCCTCCCATACCTCACGTGTCGATTCAATGTAAATGACACTAGTAGCAAGGTCTTTGCATAAAGAATTCAATATCCAAGACAAAACCATATTATTACAACGTATCCATTGAGAGTACATTGGATCAGTTGTAGGTAACTTCTCGATTGAATCATCGACAAACTCTATTTTCTTTTTGGCACTAAGAGCTATGATCATGGCTCTAGTCCAAGTCGAGTAGTTATCACCCATCGAGGGTTGTGAAGGTCATGACACATTAGAGATTGATCTGTGTGTCTCTGGACAACTGGCCCAATTAGAGTCACAAAAGGCCTTGAGTTGCAAGGTGCTAGAAGAAGATAGTAAGATGCTTTCCCCGGGAGTGTTTTTGAGATAACGAAGGACCCTGTGAGCAATATCGAGATGTGGTTGAGAAGGCTTGTCCATAAATTGGTTCAATATGTGGACCAAATAAACGATGTCCGGCTATGTAATCGTGAGATAGATAAGGCGGCCAATGAGACGACGATAGCTAGTCGAGTCAGGTAATGGGGGGCCACTGGAGGTAGTGAGTTTCAAGTTTTGCTCCATGGGAATGTGGCAGGGCGAGCTCCAAGTAAGTCACTATTTTGGATAATCTCTAGTGCATATTTCCTTTGAGAGAGGAAAATGCCATGACGCGACATCTTTGTCAAAAATATTTAAGGAGTCCAAGGTATTTAATTTTGAATTGTTTATGTAGTGTAGCTTTGAGAGCATCAATCGAATTAATATCATTGCATGCGATGATTATGTCGTTTACAAAAATAAGTACTGCAGTGAATGAGGAACCAATTGATCAAGTGAATAAAGAGTGATTTGCTTTTGACTGAGTGTATCTAGCATTAAGGAGAGATGTAGAAAACTTAGCAAACCATTTCCTTGAGGCTTGTTTGAGCTCGTACAAGGATTTATTGAGACGACAAACTTGAATCTCCCCTTTACGAGCAAAACCAGGTGGGATAATCATATATACTTCTCCATGGGATAGTCATGTTAGGTGATTCTCCAATCTTTAGGAAGTCCAAGAAATAATCTACCATCTCATGTTCCTTGGTTGAAGCTGAATATTGTGCCATGGCCATTACTTGTGAGATTACTTGGCTCTCATATCTCTTATGCGATATCAGAGTTCAACACCCACAACCAACTGCTCTATTTTGTGAGAACAAGGCAGCATTACATATTGTAGCCAATCCTATTTTTCATGAACGAACGAAGCTCATTGAGATCAATTGTCACATTGTATGCAATAAGATTCAATCCGGCTTACTTCACACAACATACATTTAGACTACAGAATAGCCTGCAGACGTCTTCACTAAACTGTTGGGTGCTGCTCAATTTTATTTTCTTATTCGCAAGTTGGATGTTCAGAATATCCATAAGCCAACTTGAAGGGGAGTATTAGGAATTCATCGGGCCAGCCTCAATCAAGGATTTTGTTGATTGTATATTCTCCTCAATCAAGAGATTTTGCTGGGTATATTTCCTTTTCTGCTACATTTCCTTCTCTAAGGAGATTCTCTTTGTAATCTATATATATCACCCAAGATGGGCAATGCAAAATACATATAGAAAAATAAATATTCTTCATTATCTTCTTTTATCAAACCTCCCCATTTAAATTTATTAAAGCTATGATGATGAGTCATCCAAGCTATAGATTTAGCCATGACGATGTCTTCAAGATATAAAGTGATAATAATAATAATGACATTTAAGCTCATGTCTTATGTGAAGTGAATCTCGAGGATTATTCAATGGTCTAATTCGAGGAGTAAGGTCAAGACCTTATGTGCATCAGATGTATGCCTTCATTTTCATTTTCCCAACCAAACAATACCATTCTAGTTCTCACCAAAACCAGTCATCCCTTCCCAATTTTCAAAGGTAAAGTTAGCCACCTTCAACTTACCAATTTTTTTTAATCTTGATATTCACCTTACAAATAATAATGGTTTTTTTAAGGCAGTACAAAGCAATAGAGTTTCAAGTAGAATATGACTGTAGACGTCAAAATTTTGACAAAGTCCTTACATCTTTCACAAATCACGATAAAGACCTTTAAAGTTATAAATGGTCCATACATCTAAATTAAGCCTGTTAATTGAGACATGTCACATATGGTTTGAGTTTGGATTTTCGTAGATAAAGTCCATGATCTAATCAAATCCAAATGATCCACATTAAATATTGGGCCCTATATCTAAATAAATGAGTTTGGCCCAAAAACAATTCATAAAATCCTTAAAATCAGATTTGGACGAATTTAGCCTTAAGATAAATCAATCGAAACTCTCTAAGTCGAGGCATAATTGAAAAGTTAAATTATCTTAAGTCTATAAATACCAAAGCTTCCCCCATTTAGAAGAGAGTTGGATCATTTTCTCTAAAAAAACAGAAGCTCTCCCTCTAGAGAAAGAGAAGTTCTCAAGTCCTTTTCAAAAGTCAAGAAATCATTCTCAACTGATAAAGTACGAAGTTCAAAGAGAAGAAAATCTACATAAATCTCTATAGAAGATCAAGCTCAAAAGTCTTTCTTTAAAAGTCAAGAAATCATTTTCAGTTGATAAAATGAGAAGCCTGGAGAGAAAAAAACTTTTTACAAAAACTTCTACAGAAATTCAAGCTCAAAAACCCTTATTTAGAAGCCAAAAAATCCTTTTCAGCTAATAAAACAAAAGGCATGGAGAGAAGAAAATCTGCAAAAACTTCTACAGAAGATCAAGCTCAAAAACCCTTCTTTAGAAGTCAAGAAATTAGTTTCAAGCGATAAAGCGCCAAGCCTGGAGAAAAAAAAATCTGCATAAACTTCTACCGTGCTTACAGGCTAAAGTATGTTTTTTTGACCATTTTTAATCTAATGGCAAAGTTAGATTTCATTAAAAATGAACATAATAAAATTCGAGTGTTTTACCCGAAGTTTCTCTTTCAGAATTTCATCCAGATTTTACTATTTGATTTTCTTGAGATACGAATTAAAAATTCAAGGTATTACACTTGTACTATATGATCACAGTCAATGGTCAACCTAAACCAAATAAATGGTCATATGAATGTGATAAGTGCAGCGACTGGCCACAGAATCAAGAACTAACAATGAGGTTTTACATTGCTTAAGTTTGGAACAATACTCAAATCTTGACTACGATCATATCTAGTCATGGTTCTCAACGCTCTTAACAAGACACACTACCATTGTTTGTACATATTATAGTTATTGTTTATATTGAAAATTATGTTGGAGGCTATTCTTGAAAACTGTTTACTTTACTTTCAGATCTTTATAACATGTTTATATTATTTTAATTGTGAAAATAAAGCATCCATTTTAAATGATTTAGAAATTTTTTTCCCCATGAAGTTGCTATTAGTTTGGAATTATTTTTCGTGTTGGGTAATTTCCTTGTTACTCACCCTATCATTTTACAGTTGCAGATCCTAATCCTGTTGAGGAATAAGTAGAAAAATTTATTGAGAAGTATCAACTCGTTGTTCACATAGACAATCAGAGTCCACTTCTAGGCGAGAATTAGAATTTCTTTTACTAGGTTAGTTCAATTTAGATTTTAGGATCTTTATGTTTATTTTGCTGAGAGTTAGGATTTTGATGTTAAAGTGAGGTGTTGCCAAACTTTTGGTTCATGGCAAATTATTGAGAGTTAATTTACATTTCAGTTTTATTTTGTGAAATCTTTCACACTTATAATTTAGTTTCGTTAGACTTTCTGTTATAGTACTATATAATATCACCATATTGTTTATGTATCTATTATCATGTGTTAGGAATGCGTTTTGACGATCTTGGATTCTAACTTGGGATCATGGGGATTCGTGTTGGAATTTGGGGCACCACAATATATCTAAGAGAGATTTATTGGATAGACCTATCTTTTGCATTTTTATTACAATTTTCATCTCATCTTTTAATCTTATACCATTATAGATATTTAAGTTTTTAAAAAAGATGGGGTAGCACTGTTTGATTTGTTTAAAAAGAAAAAAACATTTTCCTTACTAAGTTAGTAAGGAAAGTTTTTGACATCAATTGTTGGCATCCAAAAAAGAGATTTGATGCCACAGGGTTGTAGAAGACAAACTTCTAAGAACTTCGAAAAAATAAATTTTAAAAACGAGTTCATTTTCACCATTGGATTTTAATTTTAAATTTGAGAGTCAGGTAGCCATCCCTTTCCAAAATCATGAATCAAGCTCAACAATATATATATCATTTGCATATTCTTTCTTAAAGTTTAAATCCCTCCTGCACTCTACTTTAACAACATTACACGATTACCCTTTATTTTATTTAATGTTTGATGTTTTTCTTTTAAAGGTTGGTTCTGTAATATAACAACATAGATACCCTAAAGAGCCAGTGATGCACTCTTAGCAAATAAAATAATGGAACAACCTCTATAAGAAATCTATCTTGGGAAGAGCTAGTTTGTTGTTCTTCGATAATTATCGACAACTCGATAAATCATGATTTAAATGCTGAAAAAACCAAGACAGAATTCTACCCTAACAGAATTTGAAATGGTTGCAAATAACAAAAGATAATAGATAAGTTAGATTTTTCATTTGTTTTCAAAAAAAATTAGAAAGTGTTAGTTATTTTTGGGCATCCATGTGGACCCAAACTTTTGTTATTCACGTATTAGGACTCCTTTTTGGAGTTAGAGTCCTAATAAGGTTGACTTCTTATTTTCTCTATAAATAGATAAGATGAGGGACGTGAATAGATAGAGATAAAAGATAACAGAAAAAGACTCTCTCAAAAATAGAAACTTCTTTTCTCTAAGTTGCAGTTTTCTGGGTTTCTATCAAGAGGACCCTAGGGTTTAAGGGGTGGAAACAGCGACAATTCTAGTAGCGTCAACGTGACGATTTTTTTAAATTTCTGATTTTCGGATCGATTCAACATGACACGAAGCAAGGTTCGGATCTCCGCTACGACAACAAGGTATCAGAGCCGAATATGTTTCGTGCTCCATTGTGTTGTTCGAATAAAAACCTAAATCGAATTTTTTTTTAATCGATAAAAACCAAAGATTTCTTTTGAACCAGAAATTTGGGTATTTTTCTTTAATCGATTTTTGGGACAAAAATTTGTCTAATCCCTATATCGATTTTGGAAAGAAATTTTTTTTTAATTGATTTTGAATAAGAAATTTGGGGGTTTTTTCGTCGAACACTCGTCGGACATTGCTAAAATCCTATTTGTTAAAGTTCATAATAAAATAAAAATCGATAAAGGGAAAGAAAGAGGAAGAATCAAAGGGTTTTAGACGAAGAACATGGGAAAAGAAAACAGATCAGACTCACCTGATCTATCATTTTTTGTACGGCAAGCATGGATCGAGCTTGCGACGTTCTGATCTAGATTTAGTCGCACCTAGGTTGCCTCAGATCCATGTTATGGCCGCCAATTCACTCAGTCCGTCTATTGGATTGAAGCTCCAACGCAACAAAGGTTGTTGCTTGGTCGTCAAGCTCCCTAACTTCCCTTCAATTATCTTCTTCTTTCCTCTTAAAGAGTCGATCTTGAGTCATCAAAGATGGCTTGGTTTGCTCATTCTTCTTTAGCCTTAATGAGAGAGGCGGTTTTTTCCCCATGGTTAGTGGTTCTGTAAGAAGAAATGGAGTAGATGGAGTTCAACAAAACTCTTCTCTAATTTACATATTGTTTTTTAGATTTTTTTAAATATACATCGGTAGTTATATAAGTAAATAACATTCATTTGAAATTTATTTAATATAGAGGACTGGTTGTACAGGTAAAAGACATTATTTTTAATTTTTTTGTGTGTATACAACGGTGGTTGTATAGCTAAACCACTTTGAGTTCAACAAAACTCAATAATTCTTGATATAATGTATTGAAATAAGTTTTGTTTTTATACAATGGTAGTTGTATAATTATATTGCTCCAAGTTCAACAAAATTCAATAATTCTTTATATAATGCATTGAAATAAAATATTTTTATATACAATTTTTTATATAATTATACACCGATTATTAATAGCTTACCAATTTTATATTGAGTACTATGAAATGTAGCTTTAAAACAATTTATTAATTCTAAGATTTTTTTTTTTGGTAAATTACCCTTTAAGGAATGGTTTGGATGAACAGTAAAATAAATAGAATTGCTTGATTATAATGTAGCACATACCATGCAAATGTATATCTGTGATATGTCCATGTTTAATTGATTGATTATAGTTGTTTGAAGAGCTTGATATCAACAATTACTTTTGTAATCAAATTAAATATTTATTAAATTATTACCATTTAGAGTGGTAACCTTTGGGATTCCTCTTTAAAATTTGCACGTCAATGATTAAGCAATTAAGATCAAAATTATGATAAAAAGAGATGATTGTTAACTTTGACAATCGTCAATGTTTAGTTTCTCGATCTGATGTCATAATATTGATCTTGATTGGCTGATGTGAGGAATTGAGCAAATTTTCTGTGTGGCATAATTAATAGATATAATAAAAAAAATTAATTTTTTTTAATTTGTGCATTATTTTTATATATAGTATTTTGCAATGACATCTAAAAACGTAGTAGTGGATTTAAATAAGGGAGAGAAACTGGATGGTAATAATTATGACATTTGGCACCGTAAGATCTAGTATCTCTTACATGAGCAAGGGATTCTGGATAATTTGATTGTAGTTATGGACAAACCAGAAGAAGGAACTTCTACATAACACTGTCGTAACATGGACACATACCTGAATTGGCAAAAACAAGATCGGTGCGCTCACTTTACCATGCTGAGTAGCATGCACAATGATTTTATTGGCGAATTCGAGGGTTATCACACTGTCAAATATATGTGAGATGTATTGAAACTGTCATTTGTGGGTATTTCAACAACCAGATTGTGCGCATTGATGTTGAAATTTGACTCATATAAGAAGGCTCCCAATGACACCATGGTCGAGCATCTTAGGAAAATATCTCAAATGATTCGTGATCTGAAAGCTGTTGGAAATGTTCTGACAGATGAGCAGCAAATTCTTACTATCTTGAGATCATTACCTAATTCATGGGAGCAGATGAAACTCAATATGATGCACAATGAGAGTATTATCAACTTCTCTTAATTGTCGCGACATCTGGAATTAGAAGCTGAACGTCAGCTTGTAAGGACTAATAGTGTCACTTTTACTACTGAATCTGGTAAGCGCGGGAACATTAGATCTAAGAGCAAAACAATGAAAAGAACTCAGACTAATGAAATTGTGCCTAAGAAGAACCCGAATTTCAAATGCCATAGAGGAAAACGTGGTGGAAAGAAAGACAAATCTAAAATGGCATGCCACAACTGTAAGAAATTGGGACACTTCACTATTGAATGCACTGAGCCGAAGAAGATAAAAACCAACTCTAAAATCCATTTTCATTATTTTGTTTGCACAGAGGTGCTTGTTGCTGATTCTTGTGATCCTGATTGGATTGTAGATTCCGGAGCAACTAAACATATAGCAAGGGATAAAACATGGTTCGTAGAGTTTCGTCGAGTCTCACATGGTAGCATGAAGATTTTCATGGAAAACAGTTCTAGTAAAGACGTAGTGGAAGTGGGAACATACTAACTATGGATGCGCATAGGAAGTACATTGTTACTCCATGATGTTCTTTATGCATCAGGAGTTCGACATAGTTTGCTTTCAGTTACATCGCTATTAGATTTAGGTTTTGATTTTCATTTTTCGTTAAAAACAGTTAGCATTTCTTTGAATTCAGTTGTTTATGGCTACGCTTTTAATTCAAATGGTTTGTTTAAATTAGATATTGTTTTTAGTAATTTAAACCTTGTTACTTATTCTATTTCCAATGATGTTGTTTCTGATTCTGTGAAATGGCATGCTAGATTAGGCCATATTGGGCAAGATAGGATGAAAAGACTAGGGAAGGATGGATTATTAGGTTCATTTTCAAAAGTCAATTTTTCGACCTGTGAACACTGTATAGCCAGAAAGTCGAGTAGGAAATCATTTGGGAAGGCGGTGCATGCATTAATTCCCTTAGAGTTAATCCATTCTGACATCCGCGGACCACTTAATGTGCGGGTACGCCATGGAACGACCTATTTCATCACATTTATTGATGATTATTCACGATTTGGATATGTTTATTTGATTTCACATAAATCTGAAGCATCAGATTGCTTTAAGAAATTTATGTTGGAAGTTGAAAATCAGTTAGAGAGGAAAATTAAGACTCTCAGAACTGATCGAGGACGTGAATATTTATCAGAGACTATGAAGAGGTTTTGTGATGAAAAAGGTATCCGTAGGCAATTAACAATTCCTTCTACTCCGCAACAAAATGGCGTAACAGAAAGAATGAATAAAACCTTTTTAGATATGGTGAAATCGATGATGACACAAGCAAACTTTCCTATTTCTTTTTGGGGAGATGCTCTTTTGACTACAGCCTACATCCTCAATAGGGTACGCTCCAAAGCTGTTACAACTACCCCTTATTAGTTATAGACAGGTAGAAAATCCGATCTGGGTCATCTATGTCCATGGAAATCGTCTGATTTTGTTCATATTCCTTCCCATCAGGTTGGGAAGTTAGACATGAGAGTTAAGAAATGCACGTTTATAAGATATTTTGAGCATTCTAAGAGCTTTGTGTTTATATATGAACGAGACAATGGTGGAATAGTAGAGATTGAGTTGCGAGATGTGGATTTCATTGAGAATGATTTCCTAAGCAGAAAGAAAACTCAGACATCACATGAGTTCTATGAGTTGATAGAACCAACTCCGGAATCAAAAGAGGAATCTTCACCTATTCTTAACGAAGGTGGGGTAACTAAACCTTTTGATGATCCGATGATCGTCGAGGATAGTGGGAGTGTACCATTAGATATTATTGATGATGATCTTGAGTTACGTATGAGTAATCGTGGAACAATACCCCATCGTCGATTTGAGATTGAAGGGGAATCATTCATGTTTGCTCTACTTGATGATGATGACCCTAGGAATTACTGAGAGGCATTGTTATCATTTGCTTCTAAAGAATGGATGACTGCTATGCAATATGAAATTAGTTCTATGATGAAGAATCAAGTTTGGGAACTTGTTGATCTTTCACTTAGATGCAAGACTGTTGGAAATAAATGAATTCTAAAAGTCAAGTGAAAGACTGATGAAACTATTGATAAGTATAAAGCCTTGCGAAAAGATATACCTAATTAGAGGGTATTGACTATGATGAGACTTTCTCACCAGTAGTTAGACTCACATCCATTCACCTCATTTTAGCCATTGTCGCACATTTAGACTTAGAACTTTTTCAGATGGATGTTAAAACATCATTTCTCAATGGAGATTTGGATGAAGAGATCTATATGGATCAACCTGTAGGCTTCAAAATAGAAGAACATGAGCGCAAAGTTTGCAAGCTTAAAAAGTCTATATATGGTTTGAAGCAATCATCCATGCAATGGTATTTTCGTTTTCATCGTGCCATTACTACAAATGGGTTTACGATGATGGAAGAGGACTATTGTATGTATGTTAAACGGAGAGCAAATAGTTTCTTAATATTGTCTCTGTATGTTGATGACATTTTACTGGTTGGAAATGATATGGAGTTGATTGTCACCACTTAGAAATGGTTATCTTCAAATTTTGAAATGAAGGATATGGGTGAAGTGAATTTTGTACTTGAAATTAAGATCACTCTTGATCGCTCTAAGAAACTTCTTTGTTTGTCTTAGGAGACTTACATTAATAAAATGCTCAAGCGTTTTCGTATGCAAAATTGTAAATCCATAGACACTCCAGTCCTGAAGGGACATTCCTTACATCTTGATCTTTGCTCTATGGCGGATGCAGAGAAGGATAAGATGGCATAAGTACCCTATGCAAATGCAATTGGGAGTCTGATGTATGCTATGATGTGTACTCGACCGGATATTTACTTTGTAGTAGGATTGGTCAGTCGCTATCAAAGTAATCTAGGAACTGCTCATTGGAAGACAATAAAGAGAATTTGTCGATACTTGCGTGGGACTGCAGATTATTCACTATGTTACCAGGGAGCAGATTTGCGATTACAGGACTATAGTGATGTGGATTGGGCTAGTGATCTAGATGAGCGTAGATCTACATCAAGTTATGCATTCTTGCTTGGAAATGGTGTTATTTCTTGGTCTAGCAAGAAATAGTCTTATGTTGCATTATCTACGATGGAATCAGAATACATTACATGTAGTGCTCCGATTCAAGAAGCTATGTGGTTGAGAAGGTTCTTTATTCGACTCAGTATAGTGCATAGTGCCTCACATTCTATATCATTGTATTGTGATAGCATGACAGCACTGGCATATGCAAAGGATCCTAAATACCATGGAAAATCGAAGCACATCGATATTCGCTACCACTACATTCGAGATATGGTAGCGCAGAAGGAGGTAGTCTTATCACATATTAATTCAAGTCAGATGGTAGCAGATCTTCTGACTAAACCTATTCCTCAAGACATTTATCATACTCATGTTAGGAGTTTGGGACTTCGTAGATTTTGATTTGTGATTGTAATAGACTTCTTATTTTATTAGATATTTCTTTTTATATATAATTAATTATTCATTCCATTTGATTAAATCATCATAATATTGCAATTTTGTTTTTGGATTATCTTATGCCCACACATTTTTTTACTATGTTTTTTAACATGAACTTGTTTTTCGTCATCAGACAAAGGTCATTCACTTACACAGTGATCGCCCTGGCGCATAGACTGCGAGCAGGAAGGTATTATTATTAGACAATTAAACTTTAAGGGTTGAATCAATTTTACAAGGCGCAATGATCGCGAGCTTGATAATGGTTTTATTGTCACCTCGAAAATTGTTGAGATGAGATTTATAGGAATCGATTGATTCATAGACTTGTAGAATCATAAAGCCTGAGAAAGCCGGATGTGAACTTTAATCAAGTGCTTTGGTAAGCAATTGGATTAAGAAGTTCAGGTTAGGCGCTCACAGTGTGACTAGACTTGGATCTGTATGGTGTTGAGGTTGACGAACTCTTGAGGAGCTCCATCATAGCATGTAAGTCATACTACATGCACTATTTATTTTTGACTTTTATTATTACCTATACGAGTAACTGAATGATTCCCTATTTCCTTACTATGTGAGTATTTTAAATAATTAGGTAATTATTGTGCCCTTAGTGACTTATGACTATGATGTAAAGTAGAGGTCAATGTTTATTGACTCTAGCATGTTACCTATGACTACGATTGATAAGGTCTAATGGAACATGACTAGGAAAGTAACTTAACTAAAACTAAGCAACATGAGGGCTTGAGGAAGATTATTTGGCATCACATTCTAATGATAGATTGTACACAATGATTGGAGCTTGTGCCGGCACTGATATTTTTACTTTCAAATTTTTTAAAAGTATACTATTATATAATTTTACAAATTATTTTGTTTTTAAAAGAAAGCTCATGCATTGTGTACAGGGTTGATCATTGTTCTGAGCTTAAGCTTATGAGGGTTTGAAAAATGCTTAATCTGATGTGGTCAAATAAGTATGGGGCATATGTGAGTTATAGGAGATAAGATGTATTTTGTCAGTTAGATAGAAACTTGGCATAATGCTCTCTCTGGAAGTCAAACTCCCATTGGTCGCACACCTTATTTCCTTGTATGAAGAAAATACATGCATAACTTGAAATGAGGAGATGATTGTTGAGTCCTACCATGGACGAGTGGGAGATGTTAGTTATTTTTGGGTGTTCATGTGGACCTAAACTTTTATTATTCACGTATTAGGACTTCTTTTTGGAGTTAGAGTCCTAATAAGGTTGACTTCTTAGCTTCTCTATAAATAGATAAGATGAGGAATGTGAATAGATAGAGATAACAGAAAAAGACTCTCCCAAAAATAGAAACTTCTTCTTCTAAGTTGCAATTTTCTAGGTTTCTATCAAGAGGACCCTAGGGTTTAAGGTCTGGAAACAACGACAGCTCTAATAGCATCAACGTGACGGTTTTTTTGGACTTTCGATCTCCGGATCGACTCAACGTGACACGAAGCAAGATTCGGATCTCCGTTGCGACAACAAGATACACTCCCTATAATATTCCTAACAGAAAGGAAAGGTCCACATCTCACCAACAATGACTTCATGATGCTGTTTTTTGTTTGGGATAGTATCGAAAGTAATTGAAGGCTCGAGATTCTACATTTATGAAAAAAAAAAGGATAAATCAGTTTGGGAAATAGTTGAAGCTATCCGATATTGAAATTGAAATCTTTGAAAATGAAAATTCTTAATTTTTTTTTTTTTTTGAAATGGTTAATTTACCCAAACAGTGCAGAAAAATGGTCAAATTCCCACTTCAGCGCACTATTCATTTTAATTTCAAAAATAGTAAATTATTTTTTTAAATTAAAGTATTTTACTTAAAAGGGATAAAAGATTTATCATTTTATTAAGCGAATTTTCTAACTATTTACTAAAATTAAAGTGGGGAAAAAATTAGTGGCAAGAAAAATTTTCCTTTGCTTTAATTGAAGTATTTTGTTATCAAAAATGGTAATTTATCATTTTTAATATTAAAATGAATAATACATAATTTTTTTTTATAACAAAAATCACCTTTATGGGAATCCCCTAAAAAATGTTCTTTAACTTCATAAACCAGTTTTAAAAGAATTATTGGAAGAAGTACATACAAATTAATGGTTGGATGCCACCAACCTGTAGTTATGGCCTTAATTGTAGCAATGGCTCCTAAACCCCCAGCTGCACCGAGGCAATGTCCTATCATAGACTAAAGACGACAATAACAACAACAACAAAAGAAAAAAAAAAGGAGATGCAACAAGGGGAAAAAATTGTTGTTAGAATGCATATACTTTATATATCCACAATGTAAGCATTGGATGTTAGCAATGTCCAATACCTTTTTTTTTTTTTTCTTTCCATAGTCCCTAAATTGCAATATATATTTTTTTTCTTATAGTGGAAAAAATAAATAAATAAACAAGTACTTTATTGTATTATATGATGTAATTTTCATTATATATATAATATACCTTATTTGAGATTGTGTAATATTTATATTTAAAAAAATAAATAAATCACACAATGACCAGGGGAGAGCCAAGATTTTTTTTATGGGAGGCAAAGTACATTTAATTGTAAGACTGAAGAGCTTGAAGATAAATGGTTTAATTTGGGGAATGTATTCAAGGTATTTTATTAGAAATTGAAAAAAAAATATTTAGGTGATTTCTCATTAGTGTATGAGGTAAGCCCCAAGTCAAGGAGCAATGTCATTAGTTTAAAAACATAGGAGGCTATCTCAAATATCTACCAAAATGCCTACATGTCCCCTTGACCTCGGTCTTATCTAATAGAAAAAAAATTAGATGACTTCATTACCCTCTTAACCGGAGATCGAAAACCTTTCCAATTTGATCTCTTCCCAAAACCAGTTATCTTCAACCTCTAGGGTAAAAACTTTATCCTAATTTTAAACTTTGAGATGTACTTTAACCTTTCAAAAGAATAAGATAGATTGAAGATGGAGTTAAATAGATTAAAATTAATTTTTTTTATAGAGGTTAAAGACTTGAAACACTTGAAGATGGCTAATTTTAGGGAAATCATTTTATTTTTATTTTTATGCCAGTTGAAAATGAGGTTATTTAGATCATTTTCTGTTAGTCTATAAAAGACAAAACAGGTTGAATGGGCCATGTCATCAGTTTGAAAACATAGTTTGAGGTATCTCAAATATTCATCAAAATGTAAAAGGGGTATCTAATTAATCAAAAGAATTAAAGCAAGAGGGGGTAAAATTGCAGGGAGGGGAGCAATAAGGAGGCATGTCATTAGTTGAAAACATAGCATCTCAAATTAAAATAATACCTTAGATAGTTAGCTACTTAGATAGGAAATCAAAAGGGCAGAAGGTGATAGAACCAAATCTGGTAGAAAATTTATGTTTTATTGCTGTGCTAGCTTGGCTCCGATTCAGGGGTTTTGTCTGAGAAGTACACAAAGGAGAGCTTGCCATGGGAATTGCAGAGACGAACTCAGGTTCTTCGCCTTCGCTCATTTTCTAGAAACAGAGTAGTCGAGGGTTCTGTACGCATGGTTTTTAAACTTGTCCGAGACCGAGACGTATCGCCTGAGTTAACTCGGTATCAGAGCTGAACGAGACCAACTCACAAAGTCATTTTTTTGACCGAGTTTTACGTCTCACGTACAATTTTTTGAGTTATCTCACGAGACGTCTCAAACGTATAGGAAAACTCGTCCGAGATGACTCGGTATCGGAGCTGAACAAGACGAGATGCGATACCGAGTTTAAAAACCATGTGTGTACGTCTTTGAAGCTGAGAATATAGATCTGATAGATGGTGGTGAGCCACAGCTTGGGGCAGATGGAGCTGTTTGGAATGAATTTGTTGGTGTGCTTCCTTTATCTTTCTGTAGGAATGCTAGAGCTAATATCGGTACAGCTCATCCCTTACTTTGTGAGCTTCTGACAGATAAACTTGCCAACTCGGTTGGATATTATTAACCCAACCTACAGTAGCATTAGCAAAATGATCAGGAAGTCATCTTTTAAGAAATAAAAAACTACTCACTTGATGTGTATCCATCTAGTTGAAAAATAAATAATTTTATTTGTCCTGGTTAATGTGCCTCTTTCATTAATTATAATAACTGTTAATTGTCAAGGATCGATGGATGGCAAAAACCCTAATCTTCTAATCTGAGCTAAAACTTGGACGGGTGACAGATACAACAGCTAATAGTAAAGGGACTATATGTTGAGATTGGTATGGGCTACACACAATCCAAATGATGCCTCACACCAATAGAACTCAGATGGACAAAGAAAAAGAAGATTCCATGAAAGATAAAACTTTTTCCATTTTAATTCATATTTACCATGACGAGACCACTTGTGGGATCTACAGCTCTCCAAGACAATATCTTCCCTGCGAAAAGGCGAGAACATACTAAACCAAATTAAGATGATGTATTTCTCAAAAATCCATGTATAATTGATTTTGCATTGCAGAACTCTGGATTGAAGAAAGTTAAATTTTCACCACCGCTGCTTCAGAATACCATTATTGCACATGGGAATATTATCAAGGGTGGTCACATGAATCATATACTCAAGAAGTTTATAAACTATAGCATTTTTAACAATATTTGGCTCATGTATCAATTAGTTATGAATGTTTCATTCCGCCACAGTGAATATTCCAGTTTTATCCTTCACCAAAACATTCCCTCAAGACAATTTTGAACCTTACTTCAAACAACATTTATTTTGAGAAAAAATCCTTATTGCTAGAAAAAGAACTTTTTCTGGTGCACATATGATGATACAAACAGGTCCGAAATTATTGTTTTTCTAAGATGAAATAATCTAAATCATTTTCCAACAATCTAATACAATTATCTAAATGTCCTGAATGATGGCTTTGCTCTCCCAATGTGAGCTAATATATATTCCAACCCTTACTGATACCCCTCTAGGTCTTGTATGTCTGAATGACCTGGTGTCATTCAGCTTAATAATTTGAATAGAAACTGTTCTAAGTTCAACAAATGGAAAGATTTGGAACTGCTATTATGGCAATTGATAACAAACAATATTGTAAAGTTGGAATTTCCGAAAACCAAATAGGAAAGCACAGTGGCCCACACTTACAGAACAGCTATGTTAAGAATACATTACCAAAGGGTTGCAAGAGATGCTGTGATATGGTAGCAACTGGATCTCTCCAAAACCACAATATCAGCAGTAGATATGTGACTACTATTGGTTAGAACCTCAGCAGAAATGAACATGTGGACTTCTAAAGGGCAATCAATGCTACCTTTAAAATCTTCAGTGCTTTCAAATATGCCTCATATGACAAATTCTTCTTATTGTACAACTCTTGACACTATGTCATATTTCACAAAAAACGACGGGCCAAAGCCGTCGTTTTTAAGAACAACGACGGCCCCCGCCGTCGCAAGGACCGTTGTAAATAACGATGTCGTTTTTCGTGAACGACGGTTGACACGTGTCAATAAAGTGTTGTAAAAAACGACGGTCATGGTCTGTCAAAATAAAACGACGGCCCAAACCCGTCATTGTTTTTGTCGAATTTAAATTTAATTAATAGATATAAACGACGGCTTAAAGCTGTCGTTTTTGTCAACTTTTTTTTTTTTTTCCTCCAAATTTAACCACTATTGTCTGTCATTTTTAATATTTTTCACCTGAAAAGAAAATGACAATTTTCATTTAACAGAAAACAAAACAAATCCCTTTAAATTTGATATGTTTCTCAACATGATTAGAGAAGACCCACAAAAAACTAAAACCAATTGAACTAATTAAATCACATAAAGTTATTCATGAACAACAACAATCAGGTAATGGTGATACCTTTGATTATCCATTTTTTACCAATCATTTTTGGCAATCATTTTTTAAATGAAGAACCCTCACCCTTTCTCCTCCTTAAGCTCTCTGACCTACTTTCTCTGTTTAAATTTCTCCCTCTCTTTCTCTCTGTTTTTTGTTTCTTGTGTTTCAAGATTGAAGTGATCAATCTGTGAGGGATGTCATCAAGTGAGTTGGGCTGATACAGGGAATGGTGGTATTCCCCAAGCAACAAGTGTAGATCCATTCGTGAACTCCACCATTCTGAACTCAGGAGCATGTGGGAAAAATAGGATCATTTTAAATCTTACAAACCTAAGTGTATAGGAAGATGTAGTGGCATACAAGCAAGATGTGGAAAAAGAACGTATATTTGAGTTTCTTGCTGGTTTGAGCCCCCAGTTTGAGTTTATAAGGGTTCAGATACTTAGACGTGACACACTTCCATCTTTCAATTAGGTCTATACTTTAGTTTAAAGTGAGGCCAACCGACGATCAGTTATGCTGCTGAAAGGTCAGCACTAGCCTCTTTGAACACATACACACCTACAAACACACAACATTGAGTTTCGATATGAAAAGAAACTATTGTATTCCAGCAAATTTCAATGACGCTATTGTGACCATTACAGGTGCATGGGATCAAACAGGGATCAAACAAACACATGACAAAATAACTTCTACAGACTTGTGAAGTGTCCAATAAATATATTCATGTGAACTCATGCATGATCTTTCAATAGTAACAGACATCTGGATCTGCCAAGCCTGTAGTATCACTAATATCGTCTTAAACATCCCTGAAAATATTGAATTTCAATATTGAATTTCTCAAATCAGCTTTCAATAACAGGTTAAATCATGAACCTCTATGGTTGAACTAGTCCAAGAACTGTAACCAAAACCTGAGCTCTCACAGTAAGTATATTACCCTTTATTGAAATATTTAATTTCAATAAAGAAGGTCCCACCAAGGTACCTTATTTCCTTATTTATTGACCCTTTTGACAACCCTCCCATGACCCCATCAAACAAGTATATTACCCTTTTTTTTACCACAAAACTAATTCTCATTGTTAGTGTAAAAAAGTATTTCTCTGAATCAAGGGACCCAACCAACCCCATCTTGTCCTCCCACCTGAGAAATGTACAAATAGCCCAAACTATCATTGTTACTGATCTTTCCTAGAACTTACCTTGATGTTGGCATACATCAATGGAAATAAAATGTGGGGAAGATAAAAGGATAGCAAAATAGATGCTCACCATTCATGTAAATTGAATTATTGAGACTTCAAATTTAAGAGATCCAAGAGAAATGTTAAAAAAAAAAAAAAAACATTACTTAGTCAACTTTTTAAAAAAAAAGTAAGTATTGCTTAATCAAAAATAATTGGAATAATTATTCTTAATAATAGTTACTTGGCAAAATGAGGAGACTTCCTTTACATGGCTTTCTTTGGCTGCTACTGCTATTGTTAACAGTAGCAAACTTCATCTCCTCACTTGAAGGTCTGAGTAATCCGGAAATAGGGATAGCTTACCATCCCTATTACATTCCACCTTATCAACCTCCACCTTATTCTCAAGGATATCCACCTCCGCCTTCTCCATACCACAAACCTCCCCCAATGCAGAAACCACCACCAATTACATATCCTCCCCCAACACAGAAACCACCACCAATAGAGAAGCTGCCACCACCACCAATCAGTTCTGTTGATTCTGACGGTGATGGAAGCGTTAACTTTGACGTGTTCAAGAAGATGATGACTAACGGTAACAGCAATAGTAACGGTACAACTAACTAGTTAATTTATGAATCAATTATGTTTATGTGGTGTGGATATACAAATGATGTTTACTACACACATGGATTGAGAGGCTCTCTCTCTCTCTTTATAATCTTTATATGCCAATGCACGAAGTATTCTCTCTTATTCATGTTTTCACTTTTGAAAATGCTAGCCTCATTAGCTCTAGCTAAGGAATATGTGAAGTACCTTGCAACGAAAAAATGGCGAGGAAAAGTAACTCTGCTCAAATGAACCAAGAAGATCAGAGGCCCCTGCTTTGTCCAATCCATGTAACCAAGTGGAAGTTAGCATTCATCTTCATGTAAAAAAAATGAGCTTAACAGTAAAACCCCAATTTCCTGTTCAATATCACAATTTTGGGTTCATGTGAGCATGCATGGCATTTGGACATGTTTTGCACTCAATAATGCATACATACAACACCAGGAGCAGACAAAAATAATAACCAAAGAAAAAGAGGGGCTGTAAAGACCTTTAAGACAACTATAAGAAAAGATGAAGTGTATGCCTAACATGTACAAGCCCAAACTCAGTAAAACTCCAATGACAAACCACATAGAAACACAAACATGGGTGAAAATATCAATTTTGGATCTAAACATCTCTATATGTTTAGTAATGAGACCGTACATCATTACGAATCATTGTTCATCTTGTAACATTCTTTTCTGGCTTACTAACTCATAAATGTTTGGTTCAATTTTTTATGGAACTGCACATCAAAAAGCTCACTGATGACGATTTCCAAATGTTGGGTTCAAGCATTTTCTTTCATGGCTTGGAACCAGTCCAAGTACATAACAGTTCACAAAAGCCAATTCAAATTCAAGCGTCTAGAGTGATCTATCAATGTTTATACCAATCCTTTGTTCTCCACCATTACATAGAACAAAAACAAAGGTAAAAATGGTTTGTATGACCCATTTAAAAGTGTGCCATTGTGCAATCTCCAAACAAAGGTAAAAATGGTATGTATTTAAAAGTGTGCCATTGTGCAATCTCCAAATCTGTTAAAACCAACTGCAATCAACCTGTTTTTCCCTCCTACCAACCTAAATCTTTGATTCGACCCACTCAAAACAGTGCCAACAAATCAGTGCATCATTACATGTAAAAACCAATAGGAACTATTATAAGCAATCATCCATAACCAAAATTAATAACCCACTAAATCCAAATAGAAATCCACAGCAGGCTGACTTACAGTTTTTCCTATATTTGAGCCCCATCGGCAAATGAGTTGGGCTGGGGTGACACAAAGGGAGACACAAGGATGACAAAAAAAAAACTCGTGGTGTCATGGACATTACCAAATCAGCCAATATGCATGGCTGGTGGACTACCTACAGTATGAACCAAATTCCTTGCTTCTGCCCCTATACATGATTAAATTAATTTGGTAACTAGCTGTGCTGTCCTCTAGCATGTGAGATTGGTTAAGTTTTGGTTGGATCTGAATACTGTTCATTGGAGTAGGTATGAACACACTTGCAATACCAATAGACATGGGTTTATACACAGATTTGGGCCTTAATTCTCAATCAATAAACAGAATAAATAAACTATACCTAGTTATGAAGCTAACTCACCGAGATTTCAATCTACTAAGCCTCAAGAGATGAGTAGAACCAATGATGAGCGAACCTTCAAATCAATACTGGAATCGCAGAATCCGTAACAGAACTTTGAGATTGCGAATAAATAAAGATTAAGAAGTGATCAATCAACATCTGTGGAATGACTCCTGTGTTCTAATATGAGATCAATTCTTTTAAATTCTGTTTTTTTTTTCCCCAAATCAGAGTTATGAAACTCTGGTATTTACCTCTCATCTTATGCAGACTCCTGTGTCCTAATATGAGATCATTTCTTTAAAATTCTGTTTAAAAAAAAAAAATCAAAGTTTTACAACTCTGTTTTTTATCTCTCATTTATCTTCAAAAACTTCCTATCTACAGTTCTTTAAATGAATCATGTTTAGTCAATCACTAATTCAATTCTCCGTAGTTCAATCTCAAGATTTCTGGTTTTCCCATCGTGACTCAGAAACCAGCAAGAAAAAAATTCATTTTTAAGCTCAAATCTCTTTCAAAAAAAGTTAAAAATAATAATAAAAGTAAAAATTACTAATCAAACATTAAAAATTACTTAAAACTTCCACAAAACGCAGAAACACTTCTCTATCCATTAAATCTCCGCAATTTTTTACAAATTAATTAAAGGAACTATAGAAAAAAAAAAAAAAAAAACAAATTGAAGAACAAATCAGATATTAAAAAAAAAAAAAAAGCAAATATCAAATATCAATCAAAGCAAATATTAAAATTAAAAAACAATAAGATAATTGAAGAACAAATCAGGTTTCTATTAGAAGCTCTCGAACGGAATCGAATAAATTACTAAACATTAAACAATAATCAAAGAAGATTACCAAATGGATGTAGAAAACATTATGCCTGAGAGAGAGAGAGAGAGAGAGAGAGAGAACTACCGTGCGAACCTCGCCTGATTTCGTAAGTCCGAAACTGAAAATCACGAGAGAAGAAATCGAAAATGCGATTTGTTCTTTAGAGATTTAAAACTCTAGGATTTTTTTAAGAGGAAGAAGAAACAAACGAGAGAAGAAATCGAAAATTTGATCAATCTAGGGTTTTTTTTTTAGAGGAAGACGATACAGAGAAGAAGTAGAAAATGTTATTTGGTTAAAGTTGGTGTGGAAATAGTGCTACTCTACTTTTATTAACGCCACACCAATCGGTGTAAGATTAGTAAAAGTTGGTGTGGCAATAGTGAATCTTTTACTAATTAAATGATGAATTAAATTAGTTGTTTATAATCGACAATTATAAACGTCATTAAAGATTAAACAATTGACGAAAACCGTCGTATATAAACAACGGCTTTGATCCGTCGTTTTTTCCGCAATTTTTAGTTTGTGACCTGAAAAATTGTGCATCTTTAAGAAGCTTTAATGCATAAGAGACAAAATGGCCTAAAAGCAACCATTGGTAACGTAGAAAACAGAAAGGCACAAAAACAAAAATATGACATGAAATGAAAATGCAATCCGTTGGATGGGAGAGCGGGGTTGAAGAATAAATAAATGGAACGAGTACACGTTCAAATGGCAAGGGTACAATTGGACAAACAAAAGAGTCATAATATGTATAATTTCCAATGTTTTACAAACAATGATGTACTTTTAAATGTCTCTTATCCAAATCTATCAAGAAAAAGATGTAAATGAAAAAATAAGATCTGCCTGATAAGAGGATAAAAATAGCCCTCAGCATCCATTATATCTATAGATATATTTATATAGAAGGCAAAAGAAACCTTTTTTGGTGGGTCCATGGGACTAAAAAGTTACACACTCAGACCCATTTCCCTATAAAGGCATCAAAGAAAACAGCGTTAAATTCGTTGTAAATTTTACACCAAAAAAAGGTGTTAACAACCTTAAAATTCCCATCTTACACAAATCTAACACAACTTCTATTTTCTCGCATTCCATTTCTTTGTTCTATGATTTATGAATGAAGCAAAAGCACTAAGCAATAGTCATAAATTAGTGACGAAGTACATTTACTGGGGTTCTATTTTTATTGTTTATTTATGAAATAAAAGAAAGTGGGAAGAATCCCCCTCATAAAAGGAGGATGCTGAAATATTTTTAGCTGTGTAGAAGCAAATTTTGAAATTTTAGTGGAACTGTCCAAATTTACAGCCTTTTGTCATTAATGACACTACTACCATAATTTTTGCAACATATGGCAATGATGTCCTTGCAAATGGAGAAAAAAAATTAGAGCCACTGCATGGGCTCCTGGCAAATAGGAATATATTTTCCATTACAAAGTCAGAGGAATGACATGCTTTCCCAGTATACTTAACTGCAAAATATGAAAGTAAGCCTATCAGCATTTAAAGAAACCTCAGCCCTATTTTTTTTGCATAAATCCGCAAACAAGATATATTACTTTGGTAAATCCACACATACATCTTAGAAGTTCCTTCTCCTTAGCTGCTGCCATCCTTTAAAGTTTTGCAGCTTGTGCAAATGTTGATGGCCTGCTACCACAAAGAAAGCAGATTGGAAGGATAAATGTCGTCTATTTGTACTAGAGAAATAATTGGGTAGGTTAATAGTTAAATCTTTTCGTTATAGTTATTATGTTGCACGCAAGCTTGAATGGAAGTAGTCTAGACTCTAGAACATAATATAGTGCACCATGACTTGCTCAGTCACAAAAGTTGGACTTGGCTCAAGGAACAACATCTGAGATCTAGAGGAGTGGAGCAATGTGCCCTTCACATTCATGAGAAAAAAAAAAAAAAAACCACTAATAACTTAATGAATCAAGTGTGCATTAATAAACTACAAAATGATGATATTGTACTAGATTACTACATACACTTCCTTTTAAAGTCAAACCAACCAGTTCTAGAAATAACAAACGTGACAATTTTGTCAACTCTCTATATAGAGTAGAGATTTGTAGAAGGTTTTTTCCTTCTCTTTTTTGCTATCTAAGCAAGGGGTAGTAGTCAACAGAGGTGATGGTGGGTTCAACACGCTTTGAACCTAGACCATGGGATCAAAACTCCTCAAGCCTTTGCCAAGTTAGTTATTGGCACCTTCATTCTTTTAGAAGGTTGAACTAACCATTAGTTTTAGTTTTTTTTTTGTGCGTGTCATTTCTGATAAATAATATTCAATCATGGAATGATGAAACAAAGGTTCAAGTATAATAATACTAAAGCTACTAACATGAAAAAAAATCTCTGGCTAAGCATCGTCAAGAGAAAATTTGAAATAAAAGCCCAATTTAAGCATTTTACCCACTTGGATAAGGAGCTCGCCTCTTTTAACAGCTCCTTTATTTGTTGGCGCAATTGGATTTGCTCATAATTAAACAATTCTCTCTGAAAATCAAAACAAAATAATTTATAAAGTTATCAAATGAGGAGGAGAAGATTTCCCAATTGAAAAGAAAATGACAAAACATTTTTTTTTTCAAATAAATCATTTAAATGCTTAAGTCGGTCTATATTTATGAATGCAATTTGATATGTTCTAATTGTGCTCCACCCATCTACAATTATTTTTAATGTGTTTAGTGTTTACAGGCATGAACAAGTCAATTCTCCAATTTAATTTATTTGAATGCCCTAAAACTTCTTAGTTCAATGACAGGAAAGTTATTTTGATACCTAATCCAAATTCACAGTTTCACATGATATATGGTCATAGGGTGCTGCATTGATAATGACATCAAGCCAGCATCTATTTTCTTCATGTTCTTCCTGAACATTATCTATCTCCCGTTCTCCTTAAAATTTGACCATTATAAAATAGTCAGTATAGTCTATATCCAAGACCCACAGTAGAAAAACTATTAAAAAATGAGCTCACATCAAATTTCTTTTTTAACAGAAAAAAAAATTAGCGATAGAAACTTTTTGGATGTATTCTTTCCATTAGAACAAGCTTTCACAAAGTAGAAACTTCTACGGGGGAAAAGATATTTTCCCATTGCATGCATGAAAACATTTCTTGGGCACACTTACAAAAATATATAAGCACGTGATTGGGAACCCGATGACGTCGTATTAGATTAATGAGATTGATGACATATTGTTAGTTGATGAGACTTGGGAAACAGTCGACATAAAACTATAACTCTAGAGTCTGGAAAGATGCTTTAGAGTCCAAGGGCTTTAAGATAAGTACAACCAAGATGAGCACATGAAGTATAAAAAAAGAATGATTGCCATGAAATACTCAAAAGTGACCACTTTCAATACTTTGGTTCTATTAAAAGGAATATAAAGAATGTTTTGCATAGGACTAGAGATGGATGGTTAATATAGGGACATGCTTCGGTGGTGTTACGTGTGTGATGTACCCCAATCAAATTAAAAGAAAAATTCATACGAAGACAATAAAACAAGCTATGATTGTGTAGCAAAGATGATGATAATGCTGAGATGGGTGAGAGTAACAATGAAGACCGACAACAATCCTAATCGGAAGGATTGTGCTGGTTGAAGATTCTCAAAGAGTGAGAGCAAGGTAACAATGGAAATCAATACAATGACATTAATGGAGGACACCAATTTCTAGTTTATAAGGCTTTAAAAAATTAAAAGCAAATAGATTTCATAATATATGACAAAATTAAGTGGAAATTTCGTTTGAGTGCCTAGTTTCCAACAACAACAACATTGTTTCTAGGGCAATGGCTTACTTCATCTAAGAAAAAGCACACGATTCTTGGATATAATATAAAAAAACATGGTCTCTAAAGGAAACTATATGCCATTAATAGCCAATTAAGTTGAATAACGCATCATATATGATGGAATTAAGTGCAAATCTGGTTGATTGACTAGTTTGGAACAATAGCAACATTGTTTCTAGGCAATGACTCACTTCTTATATGAAAAGAAAAGAAAAGAAAAAAAAAAGCACAATTCTTCGACAATAAAAAAAATGGTCTCTAAAAGAAAACTAGATGCCATTAATAACCGATTCAGACGAATAACTTAAGAATCACCAAATCTTAACAGATTGTTCTGTATAAATGCATAAAAAACATCTGGAACTTATAATTTAAATTGAAGATGGAATGATGAGTACCTTTTTCAGACAATTTAAGAACATTGGCATGAGTTGCAGAACGACGACAATGAGGAAGATCAGAGGAGCTGCTATAGAACTTCGATTCATTAAGGTTTCTTCCATGCTGAGGAACCGTTGGATGGATCTGGTATAGTGCGCTATAGGCTTGAAGCGTACGATAGATAAAACTGTTGGATAAATCTGATATGGTACGCCGTATGGCTAGATTACCTGCTTTTCTCCATGCAACCATACCACACGTGTGTAAGTGTCTGGGATTGTTTGATGGAATGGATACATTTTCTAAGAAAATTCATTTTCCCACTCATTTTCCTTGCGAAATCATACATAACCTGGGTGAGACTTGTTCAATTGGATTGATCCCATATAAAAATAGAGTTTCTATTGCCACTGCAATTCTTTGTATAACACACCAATATATATAAATAGAATAATGATTTTCTGACATACACCGCCATCATAGAACCATAGATCATTTGCCTCGGAATACACAGAATCATAAATATTTTTCTTATATATACCAAGGCAAATGATCTACTTTTCTATAATGTAGGGGGTGTATGTTAAAGGGGGGCTTCAGATTATCACAACTCATTTAAATATGGTGAATCTCCAAATCGTACATTTAATATGTTGAAATTAAGATTTCAGTACACTGTTCACTTTTTACACATCTATGAACTCGTAAGTTCGTCACTTTTAAACTTCCAAGTTCCTAGATTGGTAAAAGTGAACAGTGTACCATGTGCTCATTTTTGTAAATAAATTGAACAGTGTACCATAATTAGAACAAAAAACGTGCATGTTTTCACAAATATTTCTATTTAAATGTGATTTTTGAGTGCAAATATCATATATTGTTTATTGACTCTCTCTCTTTCTATTCTTTCTTATTATTCCAAGTGGTTCTTCTAGGATTTGGATTTCTACTTAGGATGGAAGTTCATAAAATTCTAAAGGAATTTACTTGCGAGAGTGAGAAAAATTGATGAATAACTTGAAGATTGGTTGCTCTTGGAATTTCTCCTTTGTTTGTAATTGGTGTGCTGTAAACGAGTTGATAAATTACATACTTTAAAAATCAATGATATTGTATTGATATTAGAACTTTATATGAATTTATCAAAACCAAAGTTGGATTATCTTTTGCCGATATTAGCTTGTGAATGTAACGGACTACCTCACGATGGACATGCACACTGAAAATCAACTTGATTGGCTATTTTCATTGGCTTGATTTGAGTAATTTTGTGAGTATTTTTATTAATGGGATCTTGACATCTTTGGGATCCTCAAAACCAATGGCTAGGTTTCACCAAATAGCACATTTATAATGTATTTGTTGCCCAACATTCATTACTAAAATCACTCAAATCGTGGAGAAAGTGCTCCATGGTATTTTTAGGAGGTCGATATCTAACTTTCAATATCTCAAGTAAATACAAATCTCGGGTAATGTTTGTTCTAAAACTGGAGCAATCTAAATCACTTGCTCTTGTTAATTGTAAATATGACATAATATGAACAAAAATATATTCCAAACTGATCAGGGGCAGAGCCAAGATTTTATCTATGTGAAGGTGAGTAAGGCCCTTATGAATGAGACAGGTGTATCATAGGATCTTAGGCTTAGAAGAAGATTAATAATTGGTTCCTTGGAAAAGGCGGATTGTCAAATTTGGAAAGACAGTCGTGATGAGAGCTTCTCTATTAAATCTTTCCATTCTCTACTAAAAGGAAATCAAGATCCTTATTTTCCTACTACCCTTATTTGGTCTTCAAAGGTGCCTACCAAAATCTCTTTTTCATCTGATTGGCAACTTTGAATAATCTTCCTACGAGTGATCTCTTAAGACGTAAAAGTCTTTTTTTAATTGATTATTGTTGTTTATGTAAAGTGAGTTGAAAGTTGGTAGACCATCTTATTCATTGTAAGGTAACCTGTGGTGTATGGTCTTACTTTTTTTTTTTTTGTCTCTCTTTTTAAAGTATATTAGTATCAGGCTCAATCAATTATTTCACTTATTTGGTTAGAAGTCCACACCTTTTCTGATAGGTTGAAGATTATTGCCATTTGCAATTTGTTGGGTTTGTAGAAAGAGATGAATGGACACACACTTGATGGGAAAAAAAGCTCTATGCAAAAGTTAATTTTTAACATTTTTGATTTGTTGCTCTCTTAGTGTAAGCAGTATAAGGATTTTGAAGGGTTATTTTTTGAAGATTTTCTATTTAAGTGGGATATTGTTAATAGTGAGAATTTGTAATTTGTTTATTTTGAGGACTTCTTGTGCTCTTATCAATAAAAATTCACTTATCCAAAATAATAAAAAAAATCTTACAGTTTTAAAATTCTTCCGGAGATAAGTGCCTCCATTGTAAATCTGCTACTGCTGAAGACCTAGGCTCTTTCATGTGTTCGTTAAGGTGATTTATCATACAAACTTGTCAAGTGGTGGGCATGGAAATATATTAACTATCAAAATTGAAGGGGGAATTGTTCAAATTTCCACATGAAATAGATTTCTCTAATTCATTCCATGGGATTCGTAGTTCTAAAACAATATGCTCGAGCCTTTCTCATTTGACTTCATTTGTGAATGCTTGCAATAATATGGAAAATTTGTTGACTTGGGAGCCCTTTGATTATGTTCAAATTGTGGACAAGGTTGACCCAATTAAGGTGGGTAGCCTCTTATGTCATTCAATTTTGAAAAAGGAAATGGGCAAGATAAAATTTTAAACTATTGTGTTTATTTTGAAATGCATTTGTAAGGAAAAACCCAAGTTGACTCTTTATGAAAATTGACAATATCTTATGATAGGAGCTTGAAATTCTATATCAAAATCCCACTTGAAGAGCTCATATTGTTCTTTATGGGACGAACTATAATTCCCATTGAATCGTAGAAATTGAAATTAGTTGTGTAAATAGAAGTATGGATTATGGAAGTTGATGGGGGCAATTATACCCCCACAGTGACACACACCCCCTTTTAACTTTCCATCTTTGCCCAACAGATTTCGAGTGATGTGAAATCTTTAAGAATCATGAGCAAACTCCCTTATATTTTCATCTAATATGGACAGGCATTGAAACTCGTATGAACAAGGGAGAACCACCAGATTGTCATAGTGTAGACAACGTAAACTTTTTTTCCCATGTAGTCAAAATTCAACCAAACTACGTACCATTATTTCCCTCTCAAGCGAGGTAGTTATGTCATTACAAAAACAAAAACAAAAAAAACCATAGATGGACTCATGCTGGATTGTTCCATTGGTCTTGTACTTTGGGAGTGAAGTGTGCGCAAGTGAGAGATGAAGGTGGTAAGGAGAGATAATAAGAATAAGAATGCTAGAGGGGTAGGGGGGGAATGAGAGAGCACTATCACCCTATCCTACCTAGTTCTCGGTTTGCTCAATTCAAATTCAGGTTTGTGGTTTGTCAGTACCATCGGATTATCCTTGATATTTGTTTCGAATGAGCTTTCATTGATAGCCACGTGGTCTACATACAGCAACACAGCTTCTCAAACCTCTAGATTAGTGTGATTGAAATAGATAGACACGAGGTATTTTTAGGCATATTCTTCATTGGTTCAAAGCAACTAAATGATAAAATTGGATATTTTCCAATCTTTTAGAATACAAACTGGCCGAATATTTGTTAAAATTGGTTCAAGCACAGTTGGACCTGGTTCAATTCTGTTGGGCCAATGTATTACGAGTGAAAAAGCATTTATGATTCCTATCCACTTTCACAAGAAGTTACTCCAGCACAACTCACATAATATATAGGGGGTGTCAATGGGTTGATTCCACATATATCATAATTGGAATTTAAATAAATAATCTAATATGGTTTTTATCAATTTTGATTTCCTATGTGAGATTCTTGAAACCAAATTTAACCCTGCAAATACCTAATACCCCTCATTGAAACCAAAACGAAACCTCAAATACCCGATCCCTATCAGGTATCGTTAAATACCTATTAAGATAGATAATATGTTTTTGAATGATAAGTATCAAATAAAATAGACAAATGTTTATAAAGTTAACTTATAATCCCTTAATCAAGAATTAAGATTAACAATGAATTCTTCTAGCAAATCAAATCTTAAAAAATTATGCTTTGAAGCATTTTTTTTCTTGTCGAAATTTTATATAATGCAGAAAATGAATAGATATTCATTAAGAGAAAAAAAGGTAAAAACTAATTATTTCACAGATAATCTAACAAATCCAAAAATTACCAGATCTCAGATCTGAAACTATACAATCTGATCTGATCTTCTCCAGAAATCCAAAAAAATCAAAACAAAATATACAGTCGATCTACAATAAGAGAAAACTTACTTGCTATCTGATAGGAACTGTTGCTAATATATAAATAACTCAACAGAATTTGAAATACAAAACAGAAATTAAACTAGCTAGTTATTCTTCTCTGCCTCTTCTCTGTAAGTGATTCAAAATTTATAAACTAAATGATTCAACTGATTCCTACTCTTCTCCTCAATAGAAGGAGTGAGTTACTAACTCAACAACCTCACCTGAAATCCAGGACTGACTCAACAACTTATCCTTCCTAATAGGAAGGAGTTGACTCAACTAAACTAAGAGAAATGTGGGGAAAACTTGTAGATCATAACATTACACCCCTATGGTATAATCGACTTGTCCTGAAGTCGTGAAATTTGGAAAACGGGCTACAAACTCATCATAGACTTCCCATGTTGCATCTTCTATTGATTGGCCTGTCCACTGGATGAGTAGCTTGGTAAATGCTTTATTGTGGTGTTTGAAGATGCCACGATCCAAAATTTTTGCCGGTTGCCAGCCCTGTGCTTCTATATCGACCATGGGAGGAATGGTTTGGCTTGTATTGACAGAGTTGCCCACCCATTTTTTGAGTAGAGATACGTGAAAGACTAGGTGGATTCTTGGTTCTGCTGGAAGTGCAAGCTTGTATGCCACCTGGCCAATGCGACTAATGACTTGGAATGGCCCATAAAAACGTGGGGCAAGTTTGTAATCCTTATGTTTTCGCAATGAGTGTTGACGATATGGTTGGAGTTTAAGAAATACCCAATCGCCTACGTCAAATGTTCGTTCTGTGCGATGTTTGTCAATTTGCATTTTCATTCGATTTTGAGCTGAGAGGAGGTTCTCTTTTAACATTTGAAGTAGCTTGTCTCGATCTTGTAGTGTTGTATCAACCATATGAACATTTGTACCTGGGATATATGTATCAATTTTTGGTGGAGTGCGACCATAGACAACTTGGAAGGGGAACATTTGAAGTGAGCTATGGTTCGAGGTGTTGTATCAAAATTCTGCCCAAGGTAACCACTTTGTCCACTGTTGAGGATGGTGGCTTGCAAAACATTTCAAATATTGTTCCACAGAACGGTTTACAACTTCAGTTTGACCATCAAATTGTGGATGATAGGCCGAGCTCTTACATAACTTTGTTCCTTGCATTTTGAAGAAGGCCTCCCAAAATTGACTTATGAAAATCGGGTCTCGATCACTAACAATTGACCTTGGCATGCCATGTAATTTGCTGATGTCGCGAACAAATATTTCTGCCACACTTGATGCTGTGTAAGGATGGGCTAATGGTGAAAAGTGTGCATACTTACTGAATCGGTCAACCACTACCATGATTGAAGACATACGATTTGAGATTGGAAGATCATTGATAAAATCCATAGATATGTCAACCCAAACTTTAGACTGAATAAGCAAGGGTTGCAATAAATCGGGCAGAGCCATTGTTTCGACTTTAGTACATTGGCAAACATCACATTCAGCCACAAACTTGTTTGTTGCTTGCTTAAGTCCTTTCCAATAAAAATTTATAGAAACTCTTTTGTAAGTAGGAATGAACCCCGAATGACCCCCAATTGGACTAGTATGGAATTCTTGTAGGATTTTGGTGCACCATGATGAGGATGATGGAAGTACAATCCTCCCTTTGTAACGAAGAATGCTATTTTGTATAGAGTGGTGTGGAACTAAAGAAGAGTGTTGAACAACTTTGTTTAATCTATCATCTTTGGAGCATTCATCAAGAATTTCTTGCATGGAGGTGAAAAGTGGAGTGGATATGGCTAGCAACTTTGGTTTTTGTTGTATGCGTGAAAGGGCATCAGTAACATTATTTTCTTTGCCTTGTCTATAGATTATTTCGTAGTCATACCCAAGGAGTTTTGTAAGCCATTTTTGTTGCTTCATTGTAGTTAATCTTTGTTCCATGAAATACTTCAATGTGCGATGGTCAGTAATAACCTTAAAATGTCTTCCCAATAGATAAGGATGCCATTTTGATATGGCAAATACTATTGCAAGCATTTCCTTATCATATATCGAAAGCTTCATATGTTTTTCAACCAAGGCTTTACTAAGATAAGCCAATGGTTGACCCCTTTGTGTGAGTACCGCACCAATACCAGCTCTTGATGCATCACATTCGATGATAAACTCTTTTGAGAAGTCTGGTAATGCTAATGTCGGGGTAGTGGATAGAGCTTCTTTGAGAGTTTCAAAAGTTATTTCTGTCTCGAGTAACCAACTGAATGAATCCTTTCGTAGCATATGAGTTAAAGGTGCAGCAATCTTGGCATAATCCTTGACAAACTTTTTATAGTAGCCAGTGAGTCCCAAAAGCCCCGCAATGCCTTGAGAGTAGATGGTTTAGGCCAGTGCTTCATGGCTTCAATTTTAGAAGGGTCCACCTGTACTCCTGTGGTTGAAATTACATGGCCAAGGTACTCCACCGATGATTGTGCAAATGCGCATTTTTCTTTTTTTTTACAAATAATTGATGCTAATGTAATGATTGAAATACCTTATTGAGATGATCCAAATGCTCCTACAAGCTTTTCCTGTAGACGAGGATGTCATAAAAAATATCAACACAAATCGTCGAAGAAAAAGTCGAAAAATCTCATTCATCAAGCCTTGAAATGTTGCTGGTGCATTGGATAGTCCAAAAGGTATTACAAGAAACTCATAACGGCCTTCATGAGTACGAAAAACAGTTTTTTGGATATCAGCTTCAATCACCCTTATCTGGTGGTAACCAGATCGCAGATCTAGCTTTGAGAACACCGCAACTCCATGTAGCTCATCTAACAGTTCGTCGATAACTGGTACCAGATATTTATCCTTTATCGTGAATTTATTGAGAGTACGGTAATCCACACACATCCGTCAATTTCCATCTTTCTTTTTGACTAAAAGAACAGGAGATGAAAATGGACTTGTACTAGGCCGAATAATACCCAAGTCATGCATTTCTTGAACTAATTTTTCAATTTCACTTTTTTGGAAATGCGAGTATCGATACGGTCTCACATTTGGTGGTGTGCTGCCTGGTAATAATGGTATTTGGTGATCCTGCTTTCTACTTGGAGGTAACCCACGCGGTTACTCAAATACGGTTGCATACTTTTGAAGCAAGGAAGACACCTCGAAATCATGAATCTGTTGTGAGATAGGTTGTAAGTGTATGAGATGGACGTAGAACCCAAGCCTTTGTTGTAACATGAGTTGGTGAAACTCACTTGAGTCCTTAACTATACCAACAAAAGGGTTTAGTCCAGTCAGAAGGATTTGTTGCTTGTCTTGATAGAACATCATCTTCATTTGGTTGAAGTCGCAAGAGATAATTCCAAGTGACCGTAACCATTCAGCTCCAAGAACATCATCATAACCACATACCGATAATAAGAAAAAATCTGGATAAAATGTATGTCCTTGTAATGTTAGCATCACATGATTGCAACGCCGAGGACTTTGCTCTTTAGAACCATTGGCAACTGTAACATATATAGGTTATGAGTGTGTTATCTTTAATCCACAGCATTTTGCAATCTTAGGATGGAGAAAGTTGTGAGTTGCACCAGAATCAACCAAAATCATTAGAGAGTGTCATTTGATTTGTCCCAAGAAACACATTGTTTCTAGACGTTTGGTACCACACAAGGCATTAAGAGAGATGTCCATGGGTGGTTCCTCTTCATTGTCACAATCAGATGTTTCAATGGGGGCAACACTGTTATCAGCCTCCAGTAACAGCAATTGAGGCTCTTTTGCATCAATGACCAGGGCGGTACTGCTCGTCACAATTGAAATAAAGGTTTTTGGCCCTTCTTTCTTGCTGCTCGACAACGGTAAGACGTCCAACTCCTGATGGAATGGTGGCTGAAGTGGAAAGATTAGGAGTAGTCCACTTAGATGGTGGGTTTGGAAGTAGTGGTGAAGGTGTTTGAGGATGTGCTGTTCGGTTAAAAGGCATCCTATTGGACTGTCGTTTAGATACAACACAGACTATAGCATTGGTGGCCTCTTCTTGTTGTTTAGCTATTGTGTATGCATGTATCAATGTGGGCGGATTCATCAACTTCACACTAGCTCGAATGTCCTCATGTAAGCTAGAGATGAAACAACGAATAAGAAAGGGCTCCGGTAAAATAAGACTTCGATTTGCAAGTCATTCAAACTTTGCTTGGTAGTCTCTGAGAGTAGTTGTTTGGCGTAGTTTAGTTAACGACCCTTTAGGGTCATCATCTTTTGTCGAACCAAACGAGAGGACAAGGCTCTGTTGAACTCGATCCAAGTTGGTCGCCCCTTCGTTTTTGGCAGCTACTTGTACCAAGGAATGGCATCACCAAGTAAGTGAGCTACTGCTATGTCCACCATGTGTTCTTCAGGAACACCATTCAATCCTTGGAATTGTTGTGCTCGAAAAACCCAGCCTTTCGGGTCAGTGCCATCGAAAGTAGGGAAATCCAATCGTAGGGGTCGTCCTTGAAAGCCATTGAAGGCAGGTTGATTTTGGCGTGGTGGTTGTCAGGGCATTTGAAGAGGTGGATCAACTTGTAGAGGCAATTTGGGGTGTTGAAAAAAATTGTTGAAATTGGTTTTGATTGAGAGAATAGCTTCCATGAGTTCTACCACTTTAGCGCTTAAATCGGTGATTTTTCTCTTGTTGGTTTCTATTTCGTCTCTAAACTCAATGGTCTGATTGGGAACAAGATTTGCGAAGCCAGGTGGTGGTGGTGTAGTTGCTGCCATGGTTGCAAGATCAATGCTCTGATACCAAAATGATAGGAACTGTTGCTAATATATAAATAACTCAACATAATTCGAAATACAAAACAGAAATTAAACTAGCTAGTTATTCTTCTCTGCCTCTTCTCTGTAAGAGGTTCAAAATTTATAAACTAAATGACTCAACTGATTCCTACTCTTCTCTAGAAGGAGTGAGTTACTAACTGAACAACCTCACCTGAAATCCAGGACTGACTTAACAACTTATCCCTCTTGATAGGAAGGAGTTGACTCAACTAAACTAAGAGAAATGTGGGGAAAACTTGTAGTTCGTAACGGTATCGGTTTTTTTAGCCGTACTTGCCTTCGATTTGCCTCCTTTCATCGTTATTCCTGCAGAAAATGATCAGATCGATAAGACTCGATAGCGAATCGGTGAGAAATCGATGAGGATCGGTCGAAATCGTATTGGATTAGCGATGGCAGTGGGTTAGCGATCCGTGTGCCTTTTTTTGTCTTAATGAAATTATTATTATTATTATTATTTTTCTTTTTAATTTCTTTTATCATCTAATGATTTTTGTATGATTTTATGATTGAAGGGAAACATCCTAAGAACAAATTCGTCTCTGTTATAAGTCTCATCATAACAATAGATCAATAAAAAACATACATATATATTTTTTTGTCAATTAGTTTTTTTTTTTCACTTCAATTTACACTCTGTTTTTATTTCTCCTCTATTTTGTTAAAATATTGGTTGGAAAGGCTGGTGGAGATAAATTGAAATCGGTGTCGGAGGTTGTAAGTAAATCATAAATAAATAAAAATTGGAAACTTTTATTTTCAATTTAATAATTAATAATAATAAGCTGTGTACCGTATAATAATTTAGAAATTATGATTTTTATTTATTTTCTTAAATTTCTGCAATTATTCATTAGAAGAAAGCTCCATATGTAGCAAAAGCAGAGAAAAGGAAGACCGAATACAACAACTTAATCTCATTATTTTGAATTCAATGACGTGGATCCCCACTCCAAGGTTTGGAAGGTAACAAACTTCATAAAGCAAGGTTCCCTTTGAGTTATCAGAACTCCAAGGGAGTTTTTGTAATAAAAATACAACAATAGTCTTGTAGGTAAATCACTCTTATTTATTTTATAAATTAAATATATATATATTTTTTTACAAAAACCCTGAAAATTACCATCGCACATCTCTTGACTCACATTGGTTTATTTTGAAAATTACAAAAATATTCATGTAATCTTAAAAAATCATTATTTATTTATTTTTCTAAAAATCTAGAAAATTACAATTGCACATTTTGTTTTTGAAAATTATAAAAATATCAATGTAATTTTCAATATCAGCTTTTATTTTTATTTTATTTTTAACTATTTTTTTTATTTTATTTTACTATATACAATGATTTTGATTTTGATATTTCTTAAAGTGTTTGAATTTTGTGGAAATTTTCACTGTAAATCTTCATGAGTCGAACTCGTCTACTAGTGGTTCAAGGGTTAGCTGCATTAGCTAAATGCAGTCACGTCACTTGTGAAAGTGATTTTTATCTTATTTTTTTGCTTGGGACTAGCAAAATCAAGGTTTGAGGGTATGATCAAGGCCTATAAAGTTTCTTTTGAGACCCTAATAACAAAGATTTTATGGATAAAATAGTGATAAATCCCTAATTAAAGATAATGCATTTATAGTCTATGCTTTTGTTACTTTCAAATTTATTACGATTATTAACTTAATTTGAGTTAGTTAATCATGACAGGGTCAAAGATAAGAGACATAAAGATCAAATAAAAATATTTACAAGAAGCTCATCGCATTCCAGAACCCAAGTCAAAGAACTGGACCGAATTTCAAACTCAGAGGGCCCATTAGAGCCACGGTGCGATGGACTCCTATGGCAGCACGGTCGATAATAAAGGCATTGAGATTTGTGCAAACTTATGACGGTGTGATTCATGACCTAATAAATTAGGGTTGGAGATTTTGTATATACACAGAGTGTTCCAAATCTAGAAACTCTAATCTGGTCTCTGTAAATAGAACTAGACCAAGCCAGAAATTATCATCTCTTATCTTCTCTTTTCTTTTTTCTTTTTTCTTTTTTTTTTTCTTCTTTTTTTTTTCTTTTTTCAGGATTTTTAGTTATTATTGTTTTATTTTCAAACTTTGTAAGTAGAATAGTTACTCCCAGATTTCAAATCAAGAATAAATAAAAGCAAAACTTCTTCTTCTCTCATTTATTATTTCTTTTGTTTATTATTTCTTTTATTTTGTTTTTGCAATGATATGTGGCTATAACTCCATTAGAGAGATCAATGAAGGCAAAGCAAGATAGTTATGAATAGATGATTTGTGTTTGATCTGTCTTTGTTTTAACTATTATTTATGATATACTTTTTAATCAATAGTTAAAAAAAACTAGTTTTGATTACTATAAGTTTTGATGATTTAAACTTAGATTAGGTCAAGTTAAATCATGCTTTGGTAGTTTAAATTTAACCCTTTATTATCTATCGGTTTAAAGTAGTTATAATCTTCAAGTGAATGTTTGTATTTTAATTAGATTAATCTTCCAATCCACAACATTAGATTGTTGATTAGATCGAGATAATAAAAAAAAAGGATCAAATACATTCTATCTTTTATATAATTATTGCTTTTGGTGGATTTGACCGATTTAAGTCTCCTTACATTGTTATTTTCGTTTATTATTATTTTCAACTAATTAATTTTCAGATCAGGTTTTATTCGTTACTTTGAATCTTAATCGAGCTAAGTCAAAAATTTAAAATCAACGTTGTCTTTGTTAATCGACCCGAGCTTGCCAAGATTTTTGTATTTGTTCTTATTCTATTTTGCATGTTAATCTGTGATGAACAAATACTAGTCATAACTTTATGAAAATACTCCTTTCGGGCTCTTCATTTTAAAAAATTAGAAAAAATGTGCGACTCGAAACTCAATAGGTAGCATACATTAATATCTTAATTCAAATGGTATAAAAACATTCTATTGAGATAATCATAAAAAATGAAGTTTTAAATTATGCAAAATGCAATATATTTAAATGTTTCATTAATCATTGGGAGTCCTCTCACATGACAGGGAGTCAAAACTATAGAGAATTGTGACATTCAAAATTTTCTATAAAAACCTCCATAGAGAATTTTCTCACAAAAGAAGGGGCATTCATGATACAATGGTGGTGGAAAATGAGTAGGGTTGGAAAATAAATTTCCATTGTTTTATTATATCTAAAAAATATTATGGGAAAAATTTGAAGAGGAGGAAGAAGAAGAAGAAGAAGGTGAGAGAGTAACGATGAAGAAGGTGGGGATGGTGGTGGAAAAGAAGATGATGAATAAAAGAGATTACAATTTTTATTTGAAAGAAATAAGTGGAAGGTGGATTTTATTTTTCTATGGGTACAGGTGAGAAAATGAAATCTAGTTTTATTGAATTTTGAAGGGTAAAAATTCATTTTCTATGGAAATATGCAATCAAACACATTGAAAATACCATTTTCCATGACCAATCAAACACACCCTCATTGTGTTTCCTCTTCTTCTAGTTAAGGAGGATACCCTTAACCTTAGCACCACTATTAAGAAAAAAAAAAAAAAAAACTCTAGACATTATTTCCTTTTAAATAAATATCAATTTTTTAAAATCTAAAGTGCATCTTTCGCAAGTGGAGGGATCACACAAAAAGTGTGGGACTTTAGACATCAATTTATGTTTGATCTTTAAGCATTCGGTTTTGGAAAAACCAGTGGCTAAAAACCACCATTTACACATACATTATCATCCAAAGAATAGACTTCACTTTTTCTTATAGACATCATTTAAAAGTGATGTCTAAAGCCTTTTTTCTAGTAGTTGCCTTTCATCATCTATCCCAATTCCTTGAATACCCGTCACTTTATTATCTTTTCTCTTTTACACCCTTTTAACCTCAAAGAGGATGGCCATGCGGTAGGCATACAACCATCCTCTAGTGTATAATAAAATACAATGGTAGACCCTACTCTCCTTATTCCTCACATAAAAATGGGTTGAGATTTAATCTTCCTATGAATCCTAAGGATAACTTTTAACTATATTGTATTTCATTTTTTTTTTTTCCTTTTCAAGAATGCCTTTCTAACTTCATTTTCTTTCCTCTTCTACATCCCTTTCCAAGAATACCTCTTGGAAATTGTTATTTCCATTCCGTTCATTTCTTCCTTTTAAAGAATACATATTTTCAAAAATACCCAATCAACTTTACTGTCTTTCCTCTACTACTCCTTCAACTTTATTACCTTAGCTCTTCTACCACCCTAACCCCAACGAGGATGTTCATATTAGAGGCATAGACAAACTTAGTAGCATATATAAGTCTTATTGCAAAATAGTTGACATTATAAAACTCTTGGACAATATGACTGAATTTATAGGTACATCAAACAATACCTTGATAATACAATATTTCGTGCATGACACATCGTAATGTCTTAAAAATTAATCATACATGATCTTATATAGCTTGAATAAATTTACACTAGCAAGATACGAACAAAGTTATCAATACCTCCTTGTCATTCCCATAATTCTAAACAAGGTCTTTTCCATTATGTTTCAAGAGAATATGTACGTAAGATTAATTATCAACCACTATAGTTGAGCATTCTATGTTAGATATATAGTTTCTCAATAAATGATTTCACACAAAAGTCACAAGCGTGCATGGTATATCATTTTCTTAATAAGCTCTCCAAGACATAGATCAAGTGTTTGAAACCCCATGAAGCAATGACACTACCACTACAGGAAAAATGAGCTACCACAACAACTTTTGATGACGGTCAAAGTTTGACCGTCGGTATAGATTGTTTATTTCGCGTAACTCACTCACACTCTCTGTTTACTCACTCACTCTCGTTGAAAGTTTGTCCGAGTTTGTCTGAAACTCTTGTTTTCGATTCCTTCACTCTTGTTGTCTCTCGTCTCAAACGAAATCAACCACTCTCTCTCGTCTGAAACTGGAAATGTCATTCTCTCTCTCTCATCTCCGTTGATTGCTTTAGTAGAGAAGGAAATGGCACTCGAAAATGAAGCCTCACTCTCTCTCTCTCGTTTGCAAATCGAAAACGAAGCCTCTGTCTCTCTCTCATCTCATACTCGACAGATCTGTCTCCGTCGATCTCTCTCTGCCTCTCTATCGATCTCTCTCTCTTTCTCTTGATCTCTCAAACGCGTGAGGGTTCAACTAAACAGATCCGATCTGATTTCGACCTCGAAAATTTAGGTATGTTTCCATACATATTTTGTTAATTTTTCTCTTCAATCGATCCCTAAACCCTAGATTTTTCTGCATATTTTGTTGATTTTTCTGTATAATCCTAATTTCTATAGCGTTGATTCAAATTTTGGTTTGATTTCAAACCAAAATCCTAATTTCAATGATTTTAATTCAATTTTTGGTTAAATTTCAAACTAAGACCGTAATTTCTCATTTTTATAGCTAACCAATATTCAATTGGACAAAATCAGATTTCAGGAGACCATCACTCCCCAATTCTGCTTATCAAATTTGAGAACTCACTCAGATTATCAAGTTTACTCTCAGATCTGTATAAATCTCCCACTAGAAATAAATCTCTGATAATAACAAAAGAAGCTTTGTTAGTGTTAGTTTGTCTACAAAATATAAATCATCCGGAATCGCATAAAGTCATTATGTTACCATAGTATATTTTCAACAAGTTGAACACTACTTTTCAAACTCACATTGAATTATATTTAAACCCAACTTATGGTTCAATGTATCAAACCACAGTAGGCATTGTGATGCTTTGATCCTTGTGTGCTTCTTTTTGGTTATGGAATGCTAAGTAGATATTGTAAACAACATGGTTTAGTTTACTTTGTTTGTTGAGACATTATTGCTTAATAGAAATAAGCACTCTCATGATTGTAGTAGCTCTAATTGTAGTAGTTGAGTTGGTTGTCAAGCCTAGAATTCTTAAACTTCTTAGTGAAAGCTAAAGCTATTCTCTTGTGATATATGGAGTGTTGGTTGTATATTTGTAGAGCTATGCTCGGTAGGCTATTTAACTATTTGATTTTTTTTATTATTTTTGTTTTTGTTTTTTAGGTGTATTTCCAAATTGTTGGTTGGTGTGCTGTCTATCTATATGATATATGAGGTTTAGAAAGCAAAATCCTAAGTCAAACATAATGTTTGTTTTTTTTTATTGTTTTTGTTGCAGGGAGTAGCACTGTTTTAGACCCATGAGAATTTGGAACAGCTAGCCATGATGGAGAGGGTTTTAGGCCCATTGCATGCATACATGATGGTGAATTGTGCTTATTATTTCCTTTTATGGGTGCTGCTATATGTCAGAATCTAGTAATGCAGCATGTTGACCATTCGGCTGGGGACCTGATAGATCTAGTGGTATCTTATTGATGTGGAGAAAGTATTTAATTTAGGTTTTGGACAGTCTTGTAGGGGAGTTTTCCATTTCACTGTTGTCATTTTCTCAGCATGTAGAACACCAAATGCAGATAAGAACTTTGTCTGTTCCGGTAGAAATATTAAGAGTGCATTCTACAAAATTGTTGTAGCTTACCTTCTTGGGAACATGCAGTGCGTACAAAACTGCTATACAGACATACAAAGGTCCTCAAGGGGAGACAGCAGTTGTTGATAGAGTGGCACTCTTCTCAGACAAGGATAATAATTTGTGTTTCAAATTTATAATTCGTCACACTCGTAGACCAGAGGTAATTTTTTATGTACACTATACTATTTTAGTTACATTTGGACGCATTAATTTCATCTCAATTTTGAGGTTCATTATCATCATTAGAGCTTTTTTGATGCAAACAAGACACGAGAGTGCACCATTTTCTCTATTTTTTTGTTGATGTAATTTAATCTGAACATTCAGATAGGTGACAAATTCAGCAGCAGACATGGGCTGAAAGGTGTCTGTGGGATCATTGTTCAACAGGAGGACTTACCCTTTTCTGAACGTGACATATCCCCCGACTTGATTATGAATCCTCATGGATTTCCAAGGTAAAACTTTTATAATGATCTGCGTTGTTCTTACTTGATGGTACCATCGAGTATGAAGATGGTACCCCTGTCATAGAAGCTCAGGTATTTCTTCCCAATTCTTCAATTGCAATATTTGAGTAATAAAAATCTTATCAAATGATCCAAGCTTGCATGAAAATTTCATTTATCAAAGCCTGAAAGCTCATTTCTTTTTGTAATTTTGGTGCAGATGGGGAAAGATGTCGTGACATTTTTGTCATGGGCAGCAGAACCAGAAATGGAAGAAAGAAAACTGGTAAATAGGCATACTTAAGCTCATTTCTATTATTCCAAGAAGAAAGAAAACTGGTAAATAGGCATTTTTGTGTGTGTGTGTGCAGGTGTTAAGCATGTGTGTTCAACCCCTATAATGGTTCCCATACCAAACTGTCTTTTTCTTCGTTCTTTTACAAGTTTATAGTGAATTGACAAGTTGTTATTCAATTCTTAATACTATATCAGACCATTTTTACTGATCTTTTTTTGTTTATGAAGATTGCGTACTATTTTATTTGTTTGTTAATCAGGTCGTTTCTTTCGTAGGTTCACGAACGACGGGATACTAGCGAAGTTGATGTTCTCACCAAAGGTACTAGATATTCAAAATCAACATCAGGTGATAAAAAATAGTCCAATTTCTTGTACACATGACATTAATAAACCTATTTCTTTTCACTCTGTTTTTTTCCCCCCTCATCAAGTGCTTGTATGTTGAATGGCTGCAGCTTGGTGGTCATTGGGTGGATTCTTGTTACGGGCACATTTATCTTGTGTGGAGTTTTTCTCCTTCTCCACAAGTAAGTTCTATCAAAGGCTTATGTTAACTTCGCCATGTTGATATAATTTTCTTGGTGGTTAGCCCTTTAATTATATTCCCGTTGTACTAAACTACCAATGGTGGCCTATAGCTGTATTGGATTATTTTTTATCTGCAGTTCATTTTGAAGTTGTATGAAATACTAAACTAATAGTACTGACCTAAACTAAACTAAACTCATAATATTGGATTATGTTTTGGTACATAAAACATATGATCATGAGACATGTAATGGGGCTGTTTTTTCATCTGGTATGTGAATACCAATGTTTTTACAAGAACGTGAATAGGAAAGGATTTTAAAATTTTAAGATACTATAAATTGCTCTTATGTGGGGTTGAGAATCAACATAATTATTAGTCAAAAACACTATACAAAGTTGACATGTCTTCCATTATTGGGGTGAGTTGAAGGTTTGGTTCTCTCTACTTTGTTGTCATGTGTTAGGTCTATGTTGTCTACACCATTGTTAGGTTAAGTCAGCTCCATCTAGTTTCACTGATGTATAGCCTGTTGCTTATCCTGGTTTTTTTTTTTTTTTTTAAAGTATAATTTATTAAAAAAGAAGAGCAGAAGAACGAGGTATCCTTCTAGTTTTTTAGGGGCTAATATATACATACCCTCTTGTTTTGGTGGTCAGTTATTTCAATACCAGTTCTGTTTTATAGTTAACACCCTTAATTGTACCTAGATTAAAAGGTTCAATTAGGCTATTTGTTCTGAGATGTTATGTGGAGTACATAATTGAATCCTCTGTACCCTTTATGCAGGCTAAATATTGGAAGTAATATGTGGAGGTGCACATTGTAGTGAGTAACGATGATGTAACAAAGCAGATATTCAATCAGTGTTTATTAAATTGTCCTTCAGATTTCTCTTTAATAAGTGTTTTTTACCTCACCATGGCTCAAGTTTATGACATTAAGAAAATTTTCAAGATAGGAGATCTTAACATATTGTAGCTCTAGATAGAGCTGAATGGTGGAATGGAATATTGCAAACCAGAGTATTTCTTACTTAATTTTGCCATTGTTTTGAAACAAATGAAGTCTCTTAGGGACTAAGCAGATGGGGGGTTGTTGTAGCAGGTTTTGGTTTGGGATCACGGAGGAGTGGAAGAAAGAAGAGATCATACTCAGAACAAGTCACTTCCTTGCAACACTTACCTTATATACCGAACCAAATTTTCACAAATGGGAAGAGCAGAACTTCGTGCATTTTCACTCAACAAGGACGCAAAGGCATAAACCAGGATGCTATGGTTGTCTGGGAAGTAAGTTCAGTTCTGTTCATCCTATCAAGTCCTCTTACCCATTCATGGATGTTAATTTGTGTAAAAATTATCTGTTTCATGTAGGACTTTGACTCGGAAGATGCAATATTTTGTGGTGTCTTTGATGGGCATGGTCCGTATGGCCATCTCGTTGCCCGGAAAGTTAGGGATTCTCTGCCATTTAAGTTGCTCTCATTCATGCAATCTTACGAATCGGGGGGAAATGGATCGAGTGGTTACTGTTTTAATAGGAAAAAGACTCTTGATATAGGAGATTCTGAGAAGGCTGATTCGATTGAGGATCAAACAGAGTCTTTGTGGAGAGAAGCATTTCTTAAGTCATTCAAGGCCATGGACAAGGGTCTGAAGTCTCATCCTACCTTGGACTGCTTCTGCAGTGGCAGCACTGCTGTAACTATAGTGAAACAGGTGCGTTGCCAGAATCTGTTATTATTTCTTTTTGTTCCAATTATTAATTCTCTGTTTTTATCAGATTTTAAGGGGCTTAATCTTTTCATGGGAAACATTGGGGATTCTCGGGCGATTTTGGGATCTAAAGATGCCACTGATTCCATGGTCGCAATACAGTTAACAGTTGATCTGAAGCCCGACTTGCCAAGTATGTCTTGATATTAGCTACTTTCATAGTGATGTGTGTGTTATTGAAACTTACTCCTTTAATCATGATCTGTTATAGGGGAAGCTGAACGGATTAAAAGGTGTAAAGGAAGGGTCTTTGCACTCCAAGATGAACCCAAAGTTCCTAGGGTTTGGTTGCCATTTGATGATGCCCCTGGGTTAGCAATGGCTAGGGCATTTGGGGATTCCTGTTTGAAGGATTATGGAGTGATATCTATACCCGAGTTCTCTCACCGGGTTCTCACGGAGAGGGATCAATTTATTGTTCTTGCTTCTGACAGGGTAAGTGCCGTATCTTCATATCAATAAGTATCTTATTTGCTGCACTTAATTCACTGACAGAGAAATTAAAAAAAAAAAAATAGAAGCACCTTTGCTTGTATATAATTGTCATTTGATGCTGATTAGAAACTGTAGACTTTTGATTTGTTTTCTAGAAACCAAGCATAGATTTCTTGAAATATACCATCACTTATGAATCACCTTGTGGTAACTTGCTCCACCAGCTTCTATGAATAGCTATAGACTTTAGTTGAAGTAACTTAGGATTCATATTAAAATTCTAGCCCTTCCACTTTGTTTCTCAGAAAATAATGATGTGTAGCATCGCTATCAAGTATCAATCTTGCTTAAAACTAGCCTCAGAGATTATATCTTCTTTAGAAGAACTTAAAAGTGAATTCTTCCACTTGTTTAGCATTCACAGCCCCAACAATATTCTTGATCTTGACAAATTGGAACTATTTTCTGGGACCGCACCTTTTCATCACGGTAATCGTCCAATGTATATGCAACTGTTCATACATTAACAGCCATTGCTTGGTTAACTTCTCCACCTTGGGCAAACCTCCTGTTCCAACCTTTTGCAGCTATCCTGAATTTATCAAAAAAAAAAAAAAAAAAAAACCCTTGTAATCCTCCCAAAGCTCTGATCTCCCAAGCTCTGAATCAATCAGTCTTACTTAGAATCATATGTGCATTACAGAATGAATTATTTTACCGTAGATTTTATTTCTCATTCTTTTTGTTTGATTAACATTGTTTCATTGAGGACAAAAATCAGGAATATATTTCAATAAAAAAAAAATCTAACATTTCAGTAGTAGTTATTTCGATGTGGTTCTCTATCGGGTACACCGGCAGATAAAACTCATTACAGATATGTTACTTGAAAGAGGAGAAAACAGTTTGGTATATTCACTTGGCATATGGTTATTTGTTGGATGGTAGACCCTTGAGGTAAGCACATGTTTTAATCTCTTTTGGGTTAAATGAGAATGCGACAACTTAATTTTCATATTGATTCTTTTTTGGAGATTTTGTTTGTAGAGTATGCTTTGAGTCAGAAAGTATTGTTAGACATGGTTGAACAATATGGTAAGAGAAATTACTTTTTTTTGGATTTGGGACTATTGATTTGGGCATTCTCTCTTTGATTTTATTGTTGAACCCACAATGAAATATTTGTCTTATTTAAGCCAATTTCTTGGTTGGATTATCTTTGATTTTTGATAACAATTATAATTTTGTCATGTTAATTTCAATTTCTTAGTTGGATTGTCTTTGATTTTGGATAACAATGAAAATTTTGTCATGTTGGTTTTAATTTCTCAGTTAGATTATCTTTGATTTTGAATATAATTGTGTAGAGGATTTTTGTTTTAGGTCAATTTCATGGTTTGTGAAAGAATGGGGAGAGGTAAGGTTTAGTTGAAGCGGATCGAAAACAAGATCAATCGAGAAGTTACGTTTTCGAAATGAAAGTCAGGATTAATGAAGAAAGCTCATGAGACCTTAGTTCTTTGCGATGCTGATGTTTCTTTGATTGCCTTTTCAAGTAAAGGAAAGCTCTCTGAGTACTCCACTGATTCCGGGTAACAACTTCTCAAATTCTTTCAATTTTTTCTTTTATTTTTTCTTGTTTGTATCTCATAAGCAGTCTGTGAGACTTTCTGGACTTCATTTGAGCTAAATTTATTAATATTTGAAAGTTTCATGTATCTTTTTCATCTTTAACTCTATGTATCTCTCTCTTTTTTTCACTATTTTTTAGGGATTTATTGATAAATAAGTGTTTCTACAGAAAATAACAATATTTTATGTGTGTGTGCGCTCGTGTTTGTGTGTTTGTGCGCATGTGTGCGCACTTGTGTGTGTGAGTTGGAGTGTATATGTGCGCCCGTGTGTATGTTTGCGCGTGTGTGTATGTGTGAGTTGGAGTGTATGTGTGTGTGCGCGTGAGTTGGATTCCGGTGACCATCTTATAATGTGTGTGAGTTGGATTCTGTGAGAATTTATATTAGTCTGCAATAGTAACCCAATGAGCTCTAGTAGAGAGGGCATTTGGGTCTTTTCATATTGATAGTTGGGGTTGAGGTCATCTATTTATAAACATAGGGGTATCTCCAATATTCAGCAATACATGAGGGGGCTAGTATAAAATTAAAATTTTTTTTTTTCAAAAGCTTCTACAGCGACGGCGAAGCCAAAACCGTAGCTGAAGGATAAATTTTTTTTAAAAAAAAGACTACCCTATAGCGACGGCCAATAGCGGCTGTCGCTATAAGTCCTGTACCTAACGACGTTTCTGTTAATTGTTGGCCGTCGATATAACATTTAGCGGTGGGACTATTAGCGACGACAACCGACGGCCCCCTTGACTGTTGCTAGATCCTTTTGCAACGGTATTTTGTACCTATAGCGACGGTCACGACCGTTGCTATAGCCCTATTTTACTGTCGAAAATTGAAGAAAAAAATTAATGGGCTCGGCTCGACGAATTTTAGATACAAAAATTTGACGGCCACGGCCCACGAAATTTGGAAAACATTCGTGCCTTTCTTCTCCTCTCTCTCTCTCTCTGGTTGCCCATTTCTCTGTGTTCCCCCCTCTCTTTCTCTCTGGGGTTTTGTGCATTTTCTCCTCTCTCTCTCTCACTTTCTCTCTCTATTTCATGAGAAGCTCTTGATTATGAGAAATTTCTCTGCGTTTTTTTCCATCTCTCTCACTCTCTCTCTGTTTGTCTCCCTCGAGCACATCTCTCTCTGTATCTGATCTCTCGATTTCTCAACACCGAAAATGTTGCAGTGAAGATGAAATCTAGGTTAACTAGAGCCTTAAGTAATCTCTCGAAGCCAGATCTGTTGAACCAGTCCATTGTCCTTCAGAATCCCACCTCTCTCAAGCTCTCTCATCTGTCTTGATCAAGGTTCATTTTTTTTTTTTCATTTTTATGATGGTGATTTGTAGATTTGATCTTAAAACTAGATTTTTAAAGATTGATTTGGTATTTTAATTGCAGCATTATTATTTTTTTTATTGAATGTTTGTGTTTTGTATTCCATCTTGAATGTGTAGCAGTAATTTTGGGGGAAAATTCTAGTTATATTTGGTTCAAATCATGTAATTTTTAGAAATATACTCGTGCTATTAGATCTAGGTTGGTTTGTTAGTATTTGGTTCAGATTGTTAGATTCTGATATTGGATTGTTAGAACTAGATTATGTAAATAGATATTTAGAATTCAGGATCTTGTTTTCTTCTTGTACTGTTTCTGAGAAACTGATTTCAAACTCTAGAATTAGAATCTCATAGTGAAATTCATTATGCTACCATATAACTGAATTATTTTCACAGTACATGATGGCCAATAAATATTTTTATTAAGAACGATTTCATGATTTTTCTTCTTTAAACTATTTAGACAAGTTATGGTGGTTAGTTTAGTTATTTGCTTGTATGTAAGAAACCTCAGATGTTTCCTCTTATACATTGTCTATGAGATCATTTTCAACTGATTACACGTCAATTTGTTGCTAATGAGGTAACATATTGAGGTTGCAAGTAAGTTGTTAGAGGATGTTAATGACATGGAGGTACATTTTCTTTTTTATGCTCTCCTTGATAGTTAGATTAGCTGTGATATTCATTATCTATGTGTTTTCCCCATCTTTGTTGCAAGTATTTAACCTTCACTCTAGTAGATGCAACCTATGCAACATTGGCATGAAGTTTTTATGATTTTTTTTTACATTAACTTCTTTTAAGTGTGTCAAATTGACTCTTCCCTCCAAATGTAATTTGGTGGGAGGGAAGGGGAGGATATATCCATAATTTTTAGTTTTGCAGGGGTGTTCATATTTTCATTTGGTATCCAAATAGTTCTTTATGTATGTACTAAGTGACTAATTGATTGACTATTGGTCTTATTTTATCCAAAACTGATGCAGTTCTTTTATGTTTACAGTGAGTCTACAATACTAGCACTCTCGTGGTCGGCTTAAGGTTGATTTATTTCTTGGCATAGTTTTGGAACACCAAGTTAAAGGCATGGATTTCCTTGTAGCCATCCCATAGGTAAGAGGGACTTATTGGTTTTTCATACTCCAGTTAGATTTCATTTCTTCTTGAACGAGGAAGAAAATCATTGGAAATGTTTGGATTGCACCAACTCATGGATTTTCTTGTAGTCAGCCCATAGGTAAGAAGGATTCATTGGCTTTGCACAATAGTCTGTAATTTGTATAGAGAGTTTGGATTGCACTGACTCTCTTTAATATATATTTTTAATAGAAAATCCTTGAAAATGTCATATGTTTGCTTTGAAATGGCACCTTCTGATGTGACAAAGATGTGCTTTTTTATTTAATTTTTTTCTAAAATTAAATTAATGGGTAAGTAGGAATTTAACTCAAAATCTGATTAGTGTAGAGATGGGAGGGGAAGTCTGATTTGCATAGAATAATTTCATGAATATCCGAATTGTGTGCTATTAACATAGGAAAAAAAAAAAAAAGGGACACGTGTTATATTGAGGGCGTAAATAACTGCCATGCTCCTCAACAAGAGCGTGGTGCTATCCTTCATCCTTTTTTTACCACATACAAAAACATGATAGTTGGTGTCAGTAATTATCTGATGAGGTCAGTTTAGGGTTTCTAATGTTTCAATATTTATGTTAGTTTCATCCTCAGGTGACGGTTATGGAAGTTGAGGTTGGAGAGTGCCATTGGGGACGTGGAGAGACTGCTCAGTGTGTAAAAGAAAGAGGTTACCCCCTGATGCTATTTGAAATAAGAAAAATACAAGTGAGTTTCTTTCTTTTTTTCTTTATTTCAGTTGTTTTGTTTGATGTTCTATCGGTAGTAATAAAGCATATATATATATATATATACATAGATAGCTGAAATCTAAATATGAAAATATACCCCTAAAACAGAACAAAAATGGGTAATAGATTTGAGTACTATACCTGAAATTAAATTTTCGAAAGTTCATCACTTTGGCTTATGATGTTCTTTTCACACACACACACACACACACACACACACACACACACACACACACACATATATATATATATATATATATATATATATAGATAGCTGAAATCTAAATCTGTTCTTAATTGTTAGCTAAACATGTAGGAGATAAGCGTGATATTGCTAGTGGAATTGACGTCATTACCGTCTTTGTACCCCTTTGCTAGTGGAATTGGCATCATTACTTAAGAACCTGAGTTTGTGCCACAATTAGTAATGCTCTCTGCTTTTTTTTTTTTTTTTTTAATATCTGCACATTGAGTTTTGTTTCCAGTGGATGGTAGGCTCTTTTTTTTTTTTTTTTCTTTTCTTCATGTTATGAATTTCTACATATTTGCTTACTGTTTTTTCTGACATAATAGAGTAAGATGAGTTGTTAAGCTAAAAAACTTGATGCATTAGAGCCATCTGGGTCATCACATAAGTAGTTTCAGTCACTTGGACAACTCCATGTGATCAAATATGAATATCAAATAATCTGTAACAATGATGTATTTTCAGATAATGTTTACACGTGCTCATTTAGCCTATAACGTGTATACTTCTTTTTTCGGTGCGTTCAGTGTAATTTATACATTGAGTGACATTTCTCATAATAAGTATTGGATGCAAGACTAATAATAACATGGTATTTGTTACTTATCGAAAAAATTTATATATTAATAACATGGTATTTGTTACCTCTGATTAGGTCCATGGAGCATGGCTTCCACCTTGGTTTGCTACACATTTAGTTCATTGTCAGGTAAAATATCTTTGCCTTAAATGGTAGTATTTGACAAGACCTCTTTTCTTTGTAATTGTTTATGTTTTCAATATGCAATTCTTTATTGCAACACACTGGAACATGGGAAATATGTGTTGGATGTCACAATGCAAAAGGTACTCTAATTTAATAATATGAGAATACTTTAATAATTAATTACGCGGTCAGATTAATCTAGTCTTCCAAGCTCAGAAGTGGGCTGAACCCCATGTGGAAACAGTTAAATTTTTGAGTTTTGACAGTTCTCCTATACTGTGTTGACAGCCTTTGTAGTACATTTTCTTTAAATTACTTTGTATGCATAATCTTTGATTATTGGGTGATGTTGGATGCCAGTATAACAGTTTGGTTCTCTTTATTTTTAGCATATTGTTTAATAGAGAGGGATTTGAGAGAGAGTTGTAGTCTTAGTTTCTAAACCTTTTCCTCCTCTTCAATGGCTACTTGACTTTCTCACTTTTTCTTTATAGTAATATGAATTATTATATCAGTGACACAGCTTCTTATTTTTTGTGTTTCAACTGTTCATGTCATCTGTGGGAACTTGATTTGTAAAGTTCATGTTCGAATTGGATGAACTATCTTCTGATACTCTATTCTTTTGTGTAAAGAAATGGATTCCTGCGATAAAAGAAAAATGGTTGTCGTTTACAACCTATGTTGAACCACATGCGCAATCAATTACCAAAACTGTTGGCAGATCCTTACTTTCAGGTATTTTCATCATACTTGCCCTTGTTTATTCGTTGTGTTGCACATCAAACCTCTCATGCGGCTGGTTCATGTTGTGACAGGAAGCCAACAAGTTCACCAAACCATACATTGATCATGTTGCAACCGTTACAAAGCCTCATGTCAATAAAGCACGAGTTGCATTGAAGCCCTATAAAAACAAAGGAGTTCATTCTTATAGAGAGTTTCTTAAAACTGCAACACAATACCATCATCAGGTATAACTTGGTTTTCTTGTGACTATTATTTGCATTTTCTGTTTTTTCCTCTCTAAAAATTAACAACCATGTATGGAGGCATTGGTGATATCTTCCTCCTTTCAGTACATTTTACAAATATTTGGGAACATGTATTCTAATGATGAAAAAAATTGTTAAATAATTATGAAAATGTATGCAACTTACAATTTTTTTTAGCATTAGTCAAAGTTTGTTGTTGCTTCCATAATCTTGAGATTATGACCCGATAAGTGGTCTTGAGTGTCCCTCAAAGAACCTTAAGGAACACTAGGGAAATAGACCTTCTGCTGGAGTCTCTTATCCGACATATCACTTTCAATGGAAACAACACCTAGGCTAATCAACAATTCCTCAAAATAAGGTTTCGTATACTTCCCTAAAAAGGGATTCGTTCGTTTAACCTTTTTGTGGAAAATCAAAATAGATGAGGGCCTCTTGATCCATGAAACATGGCCTCTTTACTGTCTGTAAGCCAATAATACATAGTCCCTAATACTTATACTGTGTTGTTTAAGCAATTTATAACATACTCTCCTGTTTTTCCCATGTTTGTCTCTTCATATCGTTCGTTTTCCTTTTTTTCTTGTTTTTTCCCATGTGCCTTATATATGGTAGAGATGATTTTTTGTGTACACGCAACTGACGTGAAGCAACGACATAGATCTTTCGTCGAAGCAATATTATAATGTTTGAAATACCCTTAACAATATTGCAAATATGGGTTCGACTAACGGCTCCCTAAGGACACACGTTAAGATGCATTTGATACACTTCTGAAATAATCTTTTAAGGGAATTTTAGGAAATAAAGAAAGTTAGCGCGTCAGTTTATCCAACTCTATTTGATCAGATTGATCTCTCTTCCAATTTATTTGCTCTTTATTTTTCCCTTGCTTAAATATGTTACAAACACTACCTTGCAAAATATTTTTGGGGGTGATGGTGTTTATGGGATGAAAACTCATTGGGTTAGTTGGGAAAAATTAGCTAAAGTAGTCGATGAAGGATGCTTGGGAGTGTGTCGTCTAGCTGTTTCTCACAAAGTTGGGATGCTTAAGATGTGTTTAGAGAATTATGAATGAAGATGGACTAATATATGAAAGATGATCTATTTTGGCCTGCTTGGGTTTCCTCAAAGAGATCTAAAATATGGTCTTCGACGTGTTTGTATACAAACTAGAAATGAGATTTCTATTTGTTAGACTAGCTCGAAATGTATGTTTTAGACCCAATATGAATGTTGGGGTTAGAGAAGATGAGCCTAAAATACCAAAAACATTGGATGAATTACCTCCAATTGTGTTGGTTCATGGGATTTTATGAATTTTATGAAGGAGTTCTCATCTGTTCTTGGATTGAGTTTTTAGGCCTCCAGATCGATTTATTCTTTGTCCTTGTTATTGGAGTTTTGGGTCTTGTCTTGTTTGTAGAGGTTGTTAAAGGATTTTTGTTTGTTCAAATTTCTGTACAAGCTCATAGATCTAAATATTCATGGGTGAGTAATTATTTATTTTGCACATTCAAAAAGTAAGGAAATACATCTCTCTTATTTAAAATGTAGATAGATAGCTGAAACTGTTCTACATAGATAAAGGTACGTTTATTTATCAATCTCAATTTATGCAACTTTATTTAAGTTCATTGAGTCCAAAACCACTTAGGCTAGCATAATTTTTTTTTCTGATCCCGGCCTTAGTTTTCACTTGAAGATGGAAAGCGATCTTCGATGTCACACTGTTTGGATCTGGACAATAATCCTGAAATTAACAAATCCCAATCAGCATGCATTTTCCTGAGATATGTCATCGCAAATCCTAATTAGCATGCATAGGTTAGTTAATTTCCTAATTATCATGTACTCCAATATTTTTTTTTATGTTCGTTGCAAAGCAATTATTGTTTTATGATGCATCAATAGTCATTCCCAGATTGTTGTGAGCACTGATGATGTATGTAAAAGTGCTGAGGTTGTTAACTTGGTTACTCAAGAGCTGGGAGGAAAGATAACCCGACAACCAGGGCCAATCCCTGGAAGTAACACCAAGATCACCTCTTTCTTTGATCCAGATGGCTGGAAAACGGTAAATTTCTGAATGTTGTTAATGTCCTATACTCATACTTCATATTGTGCTTGGTTATAATTTAGGTCAAGTTGATTTCTTTCATCCTGATTATTGACATATGGAAACTCTTACTTGTGTTTTTCATAGATTACATCATGTGGAAGGTCATTGTTGCAATGTGAAGTTGCTTCTTACTTATGTTTTTTCATTAATTACATCATGTGGAAGGGCATTGTTGCATTGTGAAGTTGCCATTGATTGGGGCTATCAATGATAGAAAGTGACTTTGTAACTTGAACTCCGCATAGAGTTCCATTATTGAAAGAAGTTCACAATTGCAGGGAAATCTTCTTTATATGCTATAAGTTCCTAAATAGAAGAAAGTCAAATTATCTGACCAACGAAGACATACAAGTACCTTGAAGTTAGTTTCACAGTTCACGAAGTGCTTTTTGTTTTGTATAATGAGTTGTATGTAGTCAACATATATATTTTCTTGGTTGCAACAAAGTGGCCAGTCTTAACCTTTTTTGAATATGTTACACAATTATTCTGTCTAGATGAGGCTTAGTGTTCTTGTTTGACACAGGGTAAGACATCATTGGATTTTGAACCGGTTTGTAGCGATAAGAAAGCAAGGTAATTGAGAGTTGGAATCTTTATAGTCAATTGTTTGCATTGGCTCTTGATTGTCAAGTATTCTTTCTTCTTCTAGAAATCTTCTATACCACCTTTCATCCTCTCTTAATTAGCTTTTTGAATGTATTTCTTATTTAATTATTGGTTGTATATCTCTTAGAAAACTATGTAACAAGGTCACTCAACTTCCTAAGAATTTACTGTTGTACCTATGTGTTAGACACAAAAGACATGACTTTGCTACTCGTCGCTCTCTTATCCAAAACAAGAATCCAGATGTGAAATAATTCTATTGGAGTGACACGATGTTAGAACATCTCAAAAAAGAAAGGTATTGCTTCTTTGCAATAGTGAAATTTTTTAATGAATAAATTTAGAAATATTTTAATTTCAATGTTCTCTGAGTAGTAGAATTTGTTTTACCTAATCATCTCCAAGTAGTAGTAACTAGTAAATGTACCTTCAGCTCATGGCCTAAGTACATAGAGCTATAACAGTATAAACGAAGGGAGCAAAAGCTTATTAAAGAATGTAAATCCGAATATTTATTGTTATTTTAAATTAGAAAACTTATTTAACTATTAATCACATCAGATCAAACCTCTGGTGTACAATGCAGTTTTTGAAAAAAAAAGCAGGACGAAAATAACACTTTATTGGAACACCTTTCTTTGTAATCAAGTGATCTCTATTATGTCCATCCATTCTTTATGAGGAAAGGTTTCAATAAACACGCGCTTTCGGAGGGAATGGGTCAACTTCATCATCCAATGTGTGCAAATGGACTGGCCTATAATCAAGTCGAACCTTCCCATTCTCAATAGCCGTCACCATTTTTGTAAGTTGAACATATTTAGAGAAGCCCAAGAGAAGTTGTTAGTTGTGTATCATTCTTAACCGACATTTGAAATAGAGTTTCATAAGTGCATCAACATGACCGAGACAATTTGATGAGTTTGAATCATCTTGGCAGTCGCTCCTTGAAAGATACAATATTATGGATAATAAATGGCTTTAGTCAATGTATTTTGTTCGCCAACAATGGGTCCCAGTCTACATGCGAGACACATTCTTTGGGGAAATGTCTATAACCTAGGGGAGTGATAGCGTAAACTCATTTTTTGATGGGTATGTGAATGCATCTACCATCATACAGGTGTTGGTTAAACAATGGATGAAGGGGTAAAATCTGTACATGTTTATAATGTGGCAATAGATGCTCTAAAAGAGGCTACGAAAGTCACAATTGTAAAGAAGTAATCAACAAGTGCATGTCGGTGAAGGAAATCAATTGGACCACCAAATGTATTTTCTCTTCTTACTCAGATTTTCTAGATTTGTACTTCAATTTTCTCTTCTTTTTTCTCCGATTTAATGTGAAATTGGTTCTATTTCAATTTCAAAATATTAATACATGAATATTAATTCAGTTTCTTCTTCTTTGTTCTTCAGTCAATATGGATGCCCATCATATTCTTGTTTTATGATTTTTCTTTTGTTTTTGATTTTTCTAATTTTTTTTTATTATTATTTCATTCATTGTGATTGGTGAATTAGAGGACTGTACTATTGTTTGTTAAACCTCCAAATTCGATGGTCATACTCTATGGAGTTTTTGTTTCTTTAAAGTCTATTCTCCAATAATTTGATAGTCCAGGGGCATAAAAAAAAAAAAAATCTACACGAGAATATTTGACGAGAAGGTCCGTCAAATTTTGAGAAATTTGACGGGCTAAGACTGTCAAATATGGGCTTTTTTCACATAGTGTGAATTCGTTGGAACCACACTCCAGAATTCGACCGTATATGTACCATGGGATTAATCTCACACGAGAGTGGGGATACTTAAGGAGAAAAAAAATGTATGACATGTCACTTCAATCTTGTTTATTAGGTAAAATGCCAATTGAATTGTCCTTTCTCATAAAACTCTTTTCCTCAGACATTTAAAAATTGATGGCCAACTCAACTAGCCCAATATCCCGACCTAACAAGCATCAATGCAGGTACCTCAATCATTGGACCTTATTGTGACACGTGTATGAACAGAGATAAAATGGGTGGCAAATAAAAGTTCAAGTGCCTGAACGAAGCTGAAATACTGATCCTTAGGAAATTGGTATTACTCTGCCCATCCCAACCCTCTTGCTTTATGTACTAGAAAAGTTGTGGTGGACAGCTCTGTGAAGCTAATTTATGCATTCTGGTTAAGTAGGTGGGACTCTTATCAATAGAATTTAGGAAGGAAAAATTACTTAATGAACCTGATGAAGGGATTTCATTTTAAACAACACTTGACTTTTTCGTGTAACTTGATAGCTTATTGAGTAAGCTTTGTCATTGTTAATGCCCCCTCACCGGCTCTCTATTGGCGAGATCCATGACTCAAATTGTCAAGATCGGCAATTCTAATCATTGAGATCAATATATGTTCCGATAGTCGAGATTGACCCTTTATAACCATTAAGATCAACAATACAAATCATTAATCTTGTCCTTTGAACTTGATTCATTAAGATAAAATTTTCAAATTGTCAACATCAACGACTTGAAAGTTGATCTTGATGATTTGAATTGTCAATCTGCACGATTTGAATTTGACGTTTTATCAGGGTGAAGCAGCATTAAGAAAGAGATTTTTTACTAGACCGAGTTGCCAGTATACCATGCCAAAAGTTAGAGTGCATTTAAAAGGAACGTCCCAACTGCAGGGTCTATTAAGTAATTGGCCCATCACGTTTTTTTGAGACCTCAACATCGCAATAATCTCTCTCTCTCTCTCTCTCTCTCTCTCTCTCTCTCTCATTGATACAAATTAAACTGATGTGATTGAATCATCGAGTGAACAAATTTGCTCAAAGAATGACAAACGTTTGACATGTGACTAAAAAGAGAAAATTTCTCTCTTATTCACAATGGAAAAAGGAATTTTATTGGCATCATCTTGTGACATTTAAAAACAAGATCTGATGTCATGTGATTATAGACGATGAAATTCTATGAATTTTAAAAAATGAAAATAAAAAATAAAAAATAAAAAAAATTCATCATTGAATTTTAGTTTTAAAATTGGATGCTCGGTAGCCATCCAATTAACACCTTGATCAATCAGAATTTTTTATTATTTTTTTTTAATATGAGTTTTTTCACGAAATCTAGAAGGTTGTCCAATGTGGTAATCCATGTGGTCCAACGAATCCCTTCTAAGATTAGAAATCTTAAACTTTAAATGTCTGGAACGAAGATGTGAAAAACCTTTGCTCATAAAAATCTGAGATCCACCAATCACTGAATAGTCTGTCAACATTGCACCCATAAGTCCTTTCCTAATTTATAAAAGTATTCTTCTTACTTACAAAACTACCCTTGTATGCTTGACATGGCAATTAAGCACTGAATAGTCTGTGAGCGTTGTGCCTATAATAAGTCCTTTGCCCAAAAATTTAATTTTTTTAGAATTCAAATCATAAATAAGGTCTTTGGGCCGTATGAATAGAAACTTTGGCAATCTAACACCTCAGATTTTTAGATTTGATGAAAAAATTTACATTAAAAAAAGAATTGTAAGAAAAAAGTTTTTCAAACTTGATCCTTGAAATTGGATGGCTATTGAAGTACAAAATTACAATTCAATGGTGAAAAATAACTTTTGTTTTTGAATTATTTTTTTTAATTCATAGAATTTCATCCTCTACAACCAGGATATGTATATTTTTTTCCACTTAGGACAGGAGGGAGAAATTCTCTCTTTATTTACCTACGTCATTTGTGCCTATCGTGACGTGAACAAATTTGCTCCCAGCGATGTTGTGCAGTGGTGGATCAAAATGAGTACTATAAAATCAGATTTGCAGTAACAAAGTAACTCTATAGTTGTAGCTATCGTTGCATTGTTAAACATGCAGATGATGTTCCAATCACTAACGCTTCGTGTCTCTCCATTGGAGCCTCTCCACAAACAATATTCTAAGCATCGTATCCTCTTCACTAATTTCAACACCAAGAAGTACCCTTCAACTCTAGTGATATCGGCTTCAGCTCCGAAGAGAGAGAAGAATCCGAAGAAGAGAGTGGTTATTACTGGTATGGGTTTGGTTTCGGTTTTCGGAAACGATGTTGATGTCTACTATGATCGACTACTCTCGGGTGAAAGCGGTATCACTCTCATTGATGGCTTTGATGCTTCCAAATTTCCCACCCACTTCGCTGCCCAGATTAGGAGATTCTCATCTGAAGGTTACATTTCTAACAAGTATGATCATCGCCTCGACAATACCCTCCGCTATTGCCTTGTTGCTGGCAAGAAGGCTATCGAAGATGCCGGCCTTGGCGGTGATAATCTCTCTAAGGTCGTTGTTTCTCCTAATTGGTTTCTTCAATTGCACTTGGTGAAAGTGTTCATGCATGCATGATCATATCACTATTTTTGTTGTTGTAGATACAATGGATGAATTGTAGATCAATTCATGATTTCAACTCTTGTCCAACGACGGGATGATGAATTGTAGATCAATTCACGACGTTGACAAGAGTCCATAAAACTCGGCCAATTCAATGGGTTTTTGCTTAAAATAGTTCATTTTTTTATATAATTTAAATATATGTTACCTAAATAAGGTATGATCTTATGTTTGAGCATCTTCTAATCCACCTGATTTTATTAAAAAATTATAATTATTTTTGCATATTAATAAGTAATTGTAAACCGAGTTAAATGGTTTATGATGACTCGAACAAGTCAAGTGGGTATCCACTGGGACGACAGAGATAAAATACTGAGTTTTAAAACCAAATTCAAGTGTTCTCGAAGAATTTAGTATCTTATCTGAGTATCTTGTCCACGTCATGGAGTCATTTGAGTATGCCACCTGGCGAGTCAAACAAATTCACTTTTAACTTTTCTGAATTTAGGAATATTATAAATTGATATATAATTCACGTTTACAAACATGGAAAGATGTCACTGCATGTTCATTAGGACGTTTTGGCGTACGCAATAATAACTGTTGTTTATTTTATAAGTGTGGATCAACCTCCAGATAGCCCTACAGACTTACAGCATTTTTAATGAATTAGTCATAAAGCCTCACTAACTTAGTAAGATTTGAAATCTTACTAAGGCTTGATCCTGAGCTCACATGTTGGCATCTAAAAATCATGATCCGGTGAGAAAGATTTGTAGAGGATGAAATTGTAAGAACTTTGACAACAAGAATTTTGAAAAAATATTAATTTTCACCGCTTAATTTTAATTTTAAGTTTGGGAGTACTCCAAAAAAAGAAAATTTTGATTTTTTTGAATCTAAATTTTTTCCTTGAAATTTAGTACACTGTTGCGTTGGATTGTCAATGTGGTAATCCATGCGGCCCAAATAACCTTTATTAAGATTTCAAATCTTACTTAGGAAAATATTTTACTATTTTAATTTTGGCCAAAGAATTGCCTAAAATCTAATTAGGGTATATTTGAAATTTTCTATTTGACATTCTTATTAAGATTCTAATTGCTATGGGTTGTGATATGTTTATATAAGGGCAAGATCATGATCATCATTTTATCCAACGTGTTTTGTAAATTAAGGTTAGAAGTTTCGGCATAGGCTGAATTTTGATGAAGATTATCTCTATGGTGAGGAGTATCCTCACAAAAAATCAACCCAATCTATAAATTCTAACACTATCAAAAGTGATTTACAAAAAAAAAATGAATGATCCATGATTCTTCAACTTGTCAACTAGGGTAGAAGTTTCGAAATGGGCTAGTTTTTTGTGAGGATAATCTTCTCACCATAGTGATCATCCTCACAAAAAATCAGCACATTCTGAAACTTTTAAACCTGATTTACAAAACGCATTGGATAAAACATCGGATAAAAAACATGATCTGATGCCGGGGGGATGTAGAGGACAAAAATCAAAGAACTTTAGTCATCTAATTTTCGTATAGAAAGATGTTTTTTTATTACTATTATTTTTTCATAGGTGGAGATTTATAGTTTTGTATTAGGCTTTGGACACATTTTTTTATATTATAAATGTTACCTATTTAATAAATGTGTTGAGTTGGGGATTAAGTTTTTGACATGATTTATAAAAGGGTCATTTTTTCACAATTTATTAAAATTAAAATGGTAAAAAGGTACTACTCTATAAAATAGGTAAGAAAATTCTCCTTTTTGAAGTGAAATATTTTAATTGAGGTTGGAACATTTCACTTAAAACAGAAAAATATTTACTCTTTTGTAAATTGGAATTTTCTAAACCATTAGCTAAAATTAAAGTGGGAATAGGAAACTTTTTCCTTGCTTAAAGTGAAATATTTTAATTCAAAGAATTGTAATTTATCCTATTCAGAATCAAAATAAATAGTGCACTGAAATGAGAATTTCAAAAACATAAAAATAAAAAATCATCCTTTTTGGCTACCTTCTTCCCTAGATTGGTCCTTGATTTAATCATGAACATGTTGTTCATGCTTCATTGATTCCTTATATGTGGACGTTTAGATGTCTTATTCTCATTGCATTTTGATTGCAGATTGAGAAAAAGCGAGCTGGTGTGATTGTTGGAACAAGCATGGGTGGTATTAACACGATTACTAATGGCATTCAGATGCTAAAGGAGAAGGGTTTTAGAAAAGTAACTCCATTTGTTGTTCCTAATTCCATACCAAACATGTGCTCCGCGTTTCTTGCAATTGAACTTGGTTTAATGGGACCAACCTATTCAATTTCAACTGCATGTGCTACCTCCAATTATTGTTTCTATGCTGCTGCAAATCATATTCGTGGAGGTGAGGCTGATTTGATGATTGCTGGTGCAACCGAAGCTCCAATTATTCCTGCTATCTTAGGGGGTTTCAATGCTTGTAAAGCTTTATCAAAGAGAAATGATGATCCACAAATAGCATCAAGGCCATGGGACAAAGACCGAGATGGCTTTGTTATGGGTGAAGGTTCCGGAATATTGGTATGTTAAGAGGATACTTTTGTGGGGAGATACCAAATCGGATGAAAATTCTAAAAATGATAGACCATTCATTTAATTCAAAAAACTATAAATGACCCTTTTTAGAATTAAAACATTTACGTAAGTGGGGGAAAAATTTACTGTTTTATAAAGCATATTTTTTTTTTCAACCATTTATAAATTAAAAAGGAAAAAAATTAGTGGATTATAAAACATTAAAAATTTCCCACTTATGTAAAATATTTGAATTTTTTGAAACGGTAATTTAACATCTTTTAAATTAATTTGAATAGTCTATTGTTTTGGAAAATTTTCAATTTTTAGCACTCATTTTGATAGATCAACCTGTTTTCTTTATACAAGGAGGATGAAATTTATGATTTGTTTCTTATTTTTTTGATTAATTCATAGAACTTTGAAATTTTTTGTGGATTATACAAAGGATGTTATTGATAATAAGATTCTTCCCAAAATCTATCATCAAGCTCCCTAAAATCCCCATCTTGTCATTTAGATTTGAAGGTTCAATAAGATAAAATTTTGAGGTTTAAGAGTATAGATATTAGGGACAATGACTGTAAAGACATATTTTTTGAAAATATGTACCAAAAACTCCCTTCTAAAAAAAAATAGACTATTTAATATCCTTTTTATCAAATATTAATCTAAAAAGGATTTTTGAAGAGAAAATACCATAATTACCTTTTCAACGATTTTTGAGGTTTAAAGTAGGAAGAATGACTCTGAAGGACTCTTTATTGAGAATATGTACCGAATGGTCCCTTAGTAAAGAATACGTACCATTTAAGTCTCACTTAATAAAATATCAGTCTATTAAGAATCTTTTAAAGATTTTTTTAAGAAAAATACCTAAAATATCCTTATAACAACTTTACAAAGTGTTTAATCTAAAAGTACAGGGTGTCAAATAAAAAACTTGAGCAATTTATTTAGTTGTTAATGTTTCTATGAAAAATAGAAAATAAATATTTTACTTACTAAAAACTATTCATAAATTCAATATAATTTTATTTGACTCATTTGTGTCAAATTGCTAATTTTTGAGTTGAATCCATTCGATGAACGTTCAAATTGAGTTTTAAAATTATTTATATATTTTAATAAATCTAATATAGCTAAACCAAATCAGTTTAATGATGATCATACTCATCTCCATCATCATCATTGTTGTAGTCATCGTCGTCATCATCATCATCTATGTGATTTAAAGATTACTAATTTTGGTAAGAGATATGCATGTCATCTTATTTTATTTAGTCTAAGAAGATCAACACTTTCATGAACATTTATATTTTAGTTACTTGGATATATTAATAATTTATTAATAAATAGTTAACAAAAAATATAGCAATATATATATATATATATGTTGTACTTATTGTCTTGTTTGACACTATTGTTCTCATTCCCAAAAAGAATATAGTTATTTTCGGTTATCAGACACTCTTTTACCATCACCAATGCATAACAAAACGCTACTAATCTTGTTTCCATACCACATGTGGGATTATATTTGATGATTTATAAGTGTGTTTTATGTCTATTTTATCATTTGATTTAGTTTTAATGATTTTTTTCTAAATATTCCATGCTTTCTATGAAAATTGTATGTATTTCCAAACTGCACGAAACATTTTTCATATCCAAGTTGGTCAAAATAAACATTTAAACCGAAATTTAATACCTTTATTTGGGTTCTAGTCTGTACTATAGTATTCTATTATTACATATGTCCACAAAATATATGGAAATATTTTGATTTTCTCAGGGGTTGACATGAAATTTAGTTGATATAATGTCTTTTTACATATATATTTATGAGGAAATCGGTGTTAATTTTAAAAAATATTATGATGAATAGTGAATTTCAATCGGAATTATTAATATCCAATTATAATTATTGATATAAATTATAATAAGTTATATGTCAACTTATTTTTTTGTACTATAATCATATATGCATAAACATCCAATAATACATGTTTTAATTAGTTTAATCTATTAGTAATTATTTATTTATGTACATATTTAAAAAAAATCAAAGTATAGTATTTGAAGGGTCAGTATCCATAGATAACATTCTAGATAATGTTCTAAACAACACGTTTTGTCTTATATGGGCAAAAAATTTTAGAATCGGCTGATATTTTGCGAGAATGATCTTTATGCTGAGGGGATCATCTTTGTAAAAAATCAGCCCATTCTGAAATTGTTTCGCCATATAGGACAAAATGTTATCTACGAAACGCTACCCTAATTTAAGAGTTTTACATACGAAGATATATGTAGTTAATATGGCTTATTATTTTCATTTTCATATAGAATACTAGAAGTTGTTAAATTTTATTTTCACACTTCATATGATTATTTATTATATTTCTTATGGCTCAAATGCATTTCTATTGTTTCAATATTTTCATGAAAACTATATTTATTTTCATACTGATCAAAATACTAGTACAAAAAATTTCATTAACAAACTAACCAAAATAGGCATCGCAATCGAAATTTAATATCTTGGGCTGTATATATTTGTACCAAATTTAATACAACCCATTGATTCCCAAGTCCAACAATGACATTTATGGCTTAGAAGCGATTGCAATTTTAATTCATTTCATTTTAATTATTGTCTAATCTTTATTTTAAAACAGAATTAAAAATTTTCTTTTATATGGATGTTGTTACATAATGAAAGTCTTCTATTTTGTTCTATGTAAAGATTCAACAATTCTTTTTATAGGTATTGGAGAGCTTAGACCATGCGATGAATCGTGGTGCACACATTATTGCCGAGTACTTAGGAGGTTCAATTAACTGTGATGCTCATCATATAAGCAACCCCAGAGCTGACGGACTTGGTTTAGTATCATGTATTGAACGAAGTCTTGAAAATGCCGCCATATCACCAGAAGAGGTACTTTTATTGTTTTGTTTTTTAACCAAATTTCTTATGCACTTATGTACATTTTTTTACATTTAAATATTGTTTTTAACTATTGTATATCTATTATCATGGAAGGTGCCACTTAGTTAAGTGGTAAAAGCTTGAGGAGAGTTGATACCCATGATCTAGGTTCAAATCCCATTGAACTCATCTTTACCTCCATTAACCACTAACCCCTTGAGAAAATGTATATCTAATATGATGTAGGAGTAGGACAATTACGTAATGTAATTTTTTATTTTTTATTTTTATATATTTTTTATTATAATTATTAATAATATAATTTGCTACAACTTAAATAGTGTAGTTTCAAAATCCTAAGTTCAGGACTAGTAGTGATATAGTAAAATACTCGAGAGTCTAAGATCGATCCATGGGGATTAAATCAAAAGTGAACAAAAATTAATGGAAAATAAAAGGAAAAAAAAAAAATCTAAATTTTGGATTTTGAAAATAAAGCGAGAATAAATTTAAAACCAAGAACAATAATAGAAAAATGGTTAAGGAATTGAAGATCTACCATGGGAAAATTGTAAAATTTATTTGTTTGACAATTTTTGTCTAAACTTAAATTGAACAATGGTTTGTTATAATTGGAATATTTGGTAATGAAATTTACAAATAATAATCCAAAAATATGTGTTTGATCATCTAAAAATTGCATGTAGCACGTTGTTAAATTAACACAAAAAGGTTAAGCATTTGATGTAACCGAAATTCAGACCAAATCAAAGAATTTTATATTTAAATAATAATAATCCTAATTAAAATACTTATTGAACAAAAAAAAAAAAAAACCAAACAATTTTACCTCCATGTTTTTATCAAAGAAAATCAAACTTACTGTTCGTCATGGGTTCTCATCTAATTTTGACTAAAAGTTTAGCTAATCAATCCTTGAAAACTAGAATGACAATAAATAAAAAATAGAGAAAAGAGGGGATCAAGGATAAAAATAATAGAAGAGATGAAGAAAACGAAAAACTAGGGATAAAAGTAAGAGTCCCAGAAAAGTTGATAGAGAGAATTAATTAGGGAAAAAGATAATTAAATACGAAGAAAGAGAATATAGAACATAAAAGAAAAGGAAGTGAGAGAAAAAAGATATGAGTTACGTCAGCAAGAAAGAGTTTCTCTCTTTTCTTAGTCCTTCCTTCTTTTTCTTAATCTTTTTAAGCTCTTCCTTTTTTTGTCGTATTTTTCAAGAAAATTCTTGCTTCATTATTTTAGTTATCAATCTATTATATTTTTTATCTTCTTTCAAGAATTCCCTTCCTTTATTGTCTTCTTTAACATTGGGCTTCAATTGGTTTCCTTTCAAAACATCTGCCTTAACACCCATAAATAAAAATTAAAACAATTAGGCTTATATCACCTATATAAAGAAGATTTAGCATGCATTTTCTAAGGAAATGTAGATGATGCAAAACTAACACTACAGTAAAATTTGGTTATAGCGATGGTCGTGACCGTCGCTATAGTGTAAATAAATGTCGCAAAACCCTATAGTGACAGTCCTTATGGCTGTCGTTGCTTGTCGCAAAAAGCCTCATCACTATTTGTATCACCGACAGCCAACTGTTCAAAAAATCGCCGCTATGCCAAAGGGAATTGGACTTATAGTGACAGTCGCTAGTGGTCGTTGCTATAGTATAATCATTCTTTTAATAAATGAGATCTTTAGCTACGGTTGCCCCCCCCCCCCTCACTTCTTGTTGAATATTGGAGATGTCCCATTGTTTTGAAATTGATGAAATGCCCCCCTTGACCCCATCCACCAACACAAAAAGACCCAAATGCCCCTCGTTGTTTTCAACCCCTTTTACATGCAATTTTCACCTATACTGATAATGTTTCTAATTTTCCCCTCGATGGCTTCCAAATTTCAGATTTATCCGTTTTAGGTTCCTCTTCAATGTCTGGGCTGATCTCAATTATCATCTCGAGTTTTGGCTTCACAATAACCTTCTTTCGAATTTGCCTTCCTGCCAGGCTCCATCAACAACTACTGAAACTTGCTTTTGCATATTGAGAAATCAATTATTAGACTATAAAAAATTAGATTGGGAGTTTAAATTAATTGAAAAGAAATGGTGAGAAAAAAGTGTTTAGTACCTTGTTCTCTTCTGCTGTCGCTTGTGCTTTGGCAAGTAATTGTGCACAGAAGTTCCTAAAATAGAAGAAATCAAACAATCAGGATGGATATAGAGATATGGTTGGATTGATGGATAGAAAGTGAGTTGAAACTGATAAAAATTAGCTTTTATCTATGTGTAAATAGATGACAGAACTATTAAAAGATGAGAGAGGAAATACTGAATTCTCTTATCACATTAATTTCATCAACTAAGCAGCCTATATGTAGGCATTACAACTCAACAGTCTACCACTAAACTAGGCACTCATCTGAACATGTAAAACAGAAAAGTAAATACGTAACCTCCTATGGACCGGGTAAAACTAAGGATCATGCTAACAGATCTTGACACGTACAAAAAACCACTAACAACATCCTATAGACCTGGTTAATAACTATAAGCCAAGTCTTGCAACAATAGAAAAATTAAATAAAAATTCCTAATAATAACATGCCCACGTGATGATATTTTTCATCAATCCATCTCTTAAACTGATGTTTTTAAACACTCAATTTAGTACATATCAACAGCCAAACACCCTCTAATCACTATCTTGCGAAGTGCAGACACCGAGTAACTTCCTCAACTTCTAAAACACAAGTAATTTGAGGGGTTTGGTAAATATGTCAGCAACTTGATATTCACTTTTGCAATAAATAAGATCAATAGCTCCATCTTTTGTGAGGTTTCTTAAATGATACTTGACATCAATGTGATTGCTTCTTCCGTGCAAACCAAGATTCTTGGAAAGTTTAATTGTTGAACTATTGTCATAATAAAGTAGAGTAGATTCTTGTTGTTTGAAGTGCAGCTCCTCAAGAATTTTCCTCAGCCAAATGGCTTAACAAGCACATGCAGTTGCAGCAACAAGCTCTGTTTCGGTTGTTGATAAAGTGACAATCAATTGCTTCTTTGAACTCCATAAAACAGCTGCTAAACACATCATGAATACATAGCCAGACGTACTCTTTCTATCATCAAGATCACCTGCATAGTCACTGTCAGTAAAACCAAACAAATCTGACTTTTTATCCTTCTTGTAGAACAACCTATATTCTAGAGTTCCTTGCAAGTATCGAAAAATCCTCTTGGCCGCTAAAAGATGCATCTCCTTTAGGAATTCCATGTTTTTACTAATGAGACTTACGTCATGCATAATATTAGGCCGTGTGGCAATCAAATACATCAAGCTTCTCACAATTTTCTTGTAAAGAGTGTTGTCAACCTTCTTTCCTTCAGGATCTTTGATGAGTTTCACTACTAACAGAATTGTAGTTCTTCATTTCAAACCTATCTAAGATTTCTTGCACATACTTCTTTTGAGAGATAAAAATTCCATTGGTAGATTGCACCACTTCAATACCCAAAAAATAATGCATCATTCCAAGATCAGACATATCAAATTCAACCATCATGGATTTCTTAATTTTATCAAACATGGCACTCTCATTTCTCGTGAAAATAAGATCATCCACATATAAGCACATATGCTCATATGGACATTTTTTAAAACCTTCTTTCAAAAAATAGGTTTCAATACGACTATACCAAGCTCGTGGAGCTCGTTTTAGCCCGTATAACACCTTTTATGAGTTTATATACCTTATATTCACTTCCAATCTTCACATAACCAGGAGGTTGATTGATAAATACCTGTTCCTATAGGTTACCATACAAGAGTGCTGATTTCATGTCCAATTGGAAGATAGGCCATGAATTTTGAGCAAATAAAGCAATCACCAATCTGATGGTGTCATGTCTTGCAATCGGGCAAAAACTTCTTTATAATCCACGCCAAACTCTTGTTTGTAGCCTTTAGCTACTAAGCGCGCCTTGTACTTGTCGACTTCGCCACTCTCCTTTAATTTTGTCTTGTACACCCACTTGATACCAATTGTCTTGTACCCTCTCGGAAGTTCAGTCAACTCCCAAGTATTATTATTTTCAATTGCTACAATTTCTTCATCCATCACCTTCTGTCATTTTGATTCATTCATAGCCGTTTCAAAAATAGTAGGGTCATAGTCTGAAAATAAAGCAAAATGTGTAAGTGGATCATCAGATTGAGCAATTTCAGTTACCTCATAATTTGTCATCCATGTAGATTTTTTTCTAATATGTTAAGGTCGCTCTTCATCTTGAATAGTTGTTGGAGCTGGTTGTCGCTCATTCTCTACTGGCTGCTGCCTTTCATCTTCATTTTTTTCATAAAAAACAGCTGGAATTTGTTTTTTAACATCATTTTCATTCCATGACCAGGTTTGATCTACATCGAAAACAACGTCGCGACTAATAACAATTTTCTTGGTGCTAGGATGGAAGAGCTTGTAAGCTTTTGAATGAGCACTAAGACCAAGAAAAATGCATTTCTCTCCCTTGTTATATAGTTTTTTTCTTCTCTGATCTGGAATATGGGCATCGACAACACACCCAAAAATTCTGAAATGATCTACCGATGGCTTTTGTCCTTTCCATGCTTCCTTCGGTGTCATATTTTGAACAACAAGTATGGGACTTCTATTTAAAATATGAATGCTCCAATTGACTGCTTCATGCCAGAAATCTTTTGATATGTTGCTCTTTGTTAGAAGGCTTCGAACCATATTTAGAATGGTACGATTCTTTCTCTTGCAAACACCATTTTGTTGAGGCATATAAGTTGTTGTAAGTTGCCTTTTGATTCCATGGGTTTCACAAAAATTTACAAATTCATGTGAGTTATATTCTCCTCCACGATCAATGCGAAGTACTTTTATTGGGTTGCCAATTTCTTTCTCAATAAGCACTTTATAATTTTTAAAGGCTGCAAAAGCTTCTAATTTCTCGTGCAAAAAATGTACCCATGTTTTTAAACTAAAATCATCAATGAAAGTGATTAGGTATCTTTTACCTTCATTGGAAGATGGGTTTATTGGCCTGAAAATGTCAGAATGAACAAGCTCCAATTGCTTCTTTGCTCTCCATGAATTTCCTTGCGGAAATTGGTTATGGTGTTGTTGGCTAACAACACATTCTTCACAAACTTCAGAGAGAGCTGTAATTTAAGGAAGACCAGTCACCATATTTTTCTGCTAAAAAGTCTTCAATCCACCAAAGTTTATGTAACCATAGCGAAAATGCCATAGCCATGCCACATTCTTCAATTTTGCTGAGAAGCATGAATGAGTAGTGTTGTAGAGATAAAATGGGAACATACGATTTGCCGTCATGTTTACTTGAGCAATTAATCCCATATTCACATCTTGTATTCGACATACTCCATCTTTGATAGAAATCTCGTATCTTTTTTCTTGCAATTGACCAACACTAAGTAAATTGGTCTTCAAGTCTGGAACAAAGAGAACATTAGAATGGATTGAGTAGAATTTCCCTGGGTTTGGATTGTCACCCTTCCTTTCCCCATAACTAAGACTTTAGAATTGTCACCAAACTTCACATCATCGCGAAATGACTCATCAAAATCAGAGAATGCAGACTTTTCTCCACACATATGATTGCTGCAGCCTGTGTCTAAGTACCATAAATTCTTGTTGGTTTCCTCCTTTGCATGGCAAACCATTAATAATGATACTTTTTTTTCCTTCTCCACAAGATTAACATCTCTCCATGTTGTCTATTCAAATTAGTTCGGCATTCAGATTTTTAGTGGCCATACCGATGACATCTGTAACATTCCACACTAGACTTGTCCACTGATCTTGGTCTATAAGTAATCGAGTGGTGGCTTCCTCGTCCTCTTCCTTTTCCTTGAAATTGATTATCTTGGTATTGGTTTCCTCGATCATTGTTTGCTCTACCTCTGCCTCTATTACCTCGTCCTCCACTTTCGTTACCTGCATCTCTATTGCCTCGACCTCTTTTTCCTCTTCCTCGATCTGTTGATTGATTCTGAATCGTAGCGTTGTTGTTAGTTGAAGCTTTCAGAGCTTGCTCCTCATTGTCCTGTTGGATCAACTTGTGCTCATGAACCAATAATGAACCTTAGAGTTCATCAATTGAGAGCTGATCAAGGTCCTTTGTCTCTTTGATTGAACACACCACATAATTGAACTTTGGTGTCATCGATCGAAGTATTTTCTCGATTACTGTTACGTCCTTCGTCTTCTTGCCATGAATCCGCATTTCGTTGATTATTGCCATTGTTCTTGAGAAAAAATCAAAACTGATTCTCTTGATTTCATTCGGAGTATTTCAAACTCTATACGAAGTGCTTGGAGCTGCTGCCTCTTTGCTCTTATTGTTCCTTGGTACTTCTTCTTCATAGAATCCCATATATGTTTGGACTTGTCCTTGCAAAGAATGGTTTCCAAGATTGAACATCAATAGCTTGGAAAAGATAATTCTTTGCTTTGAGATCCTTCAATCATTACCCATCAAGTTCAATTTTCTGTTGGTTTGTTAAGACTGTGCCCTGGTGCTGGTTCTGCTACTCAATTCTTAACAATCTGCCAATACTCTTTAGACCTCAAGAAGTTCTCCATCAACATGCTCCAATGGTCATAATGGCCATCAAAGCGCGGAATTGCAGGTTGCACAAAGTTTTTTGACGCCATCGTTCACTGTTATTGATAAAAAAAAAAACAAAGTTGTTGTTCACTACTACTTGTTGTCACTCTCAAGCTCTAAAAAAGAAAAAGAAAATATAGGATGGCTGTTGAAAGGGTGACACGTGAAACTTGTAAAATGATATTTACTGAAGCCCGTGAAAGGGCTGTTGTGGAGAGAGCTACGACTGAAGCTCAACAGTGAGCAATGACAGAGGCCAGAGAAAAAAATTAGAGAAGGCGGGATTTTATAGGAGGCAAACTTATGACAAAGCGTGCTGCAGTAGAGAGAGCAACCGCAGAAGTTTGGGAGCGTGCTGTTGAAAGAGCAATGGCCGCGAAGGTTTCTTTGGAGGTAAGGGAACGAGTAGAAAGATTTGTTTATGAGAAGTTCTCTGTTACTTCGAGAGATGGTGAAATTAGACAATCCTCTTCTTTCTCTGATTTGCAGGACTCACAATTTCAAAGCTCTGATACCACTGATAAAAATTAGCTTATATCTATATGTAAATAGAAGACAAAACTATTAAAAGATGAAAGAGGAAATGCTGAATTCTCTTGTCAATTAATTTCATCAACTACGCAGCCTATATATAGGCATTACAACTCAATAGTCTACCACTAAACTAGGCACTCATCCGAACATGTAAAATAGAAAAGTAAACACGTACCCTCCTAGGGTAAAACTAAGGATCATGCTAATAGATCTTGACACGTACAAAAAACCACTATCAACATCCTACAGACCCGGTTAATAACTATAAGCCAAGTCTTGCAACAATAGAAAAATTAAATAAGAAATTCCTAATAATAACATGCCCACATGATGATATTTTTCATCAGAAACAATAGGCGAACCAACCTTGTCATGGGGCAATTGAGCCATGTCTGTGGCTTCGCGTCTACCCGTCGAACAATAACAATGTTTCTGATCTCCAAGGGTGCGCCAATTGTTCCCTTTGGCTTTGGTAGCCTTTTGCCTCCCCCAACAACAGCTCCACCAACAAATGCCCATCCTGTAAATGAGTCATTAATGTTTCTATCGACTCAGTATGATCAGCACCTATTTCAATGCAGTAGCACAAAATAAAATTAGAAAAAGTTTTAATACAATAGCACTGAATTGATCACTTTAAAAGCAATTTGTTTGTAGTGAGCACTACACATAAATGCTTACCTGAAATTTTAGAAGTAAAAGGAGCAAACATAAACTATTTCATATTCGGACCTGACCAAGTAAAGGGATAAAGGAATATAAGTGTTCTTTAATCTTGTATTTCCTCATTTCCAAAACAAGAATTGGCTCATCCAGAGTCTAAGCTCACCCCAAACTAAGGGGTGAGCTTTTCTTGCCCAAGATTTGTTTCTTGTCTTTGTAAGAAAATCACATAACAATGATGCATTTCCAAGTCTAAGCTCAACCACTAAAGTTTCAACTAAGTTGATCAAGTGGAGCTCTTGAAACCAATTTGTAAGTCACACAAAGTTAAGGCAATGCATGCTTTCCAAGAATGACGGATATGTTAACTAACCATTCCTAATAACTAAAGTATTTCAAGATACTGCAATACAAATATTTTTATAAATTTTAACCACAATTCACAGTTACAGATGTATGTAGTATTTTAAATTTAACTTGAAGAGAATTACTTACTTGACATATGCAAAGATCAAAGTGATGTGCACTCAATTTCCAGAAGCTATTCAGATTACTAAAACTCATTCGGTGGTATTGGAGCCTTCCAAAACATTGGTTGTCAATGACACAACAATAATGTTATTGTACCTTGCTCAGCTCACATTTATAAATATACTAGTTGAAGAAAGTACGAAAGCAAAGCCTCTGTAACAAAGATGAACAAAGTGTGCATCATTCAACTGCTTCAAGTGAAAACTTGGACAAGATTCATAATTAGATACCAGAACTAGAAGTTAGACAACTCATGTAAGTTTATTAAATGGCATTCTCGCTTGGGAATTGATGAATGAATCACGATGCTTGTTGGATCCATCAGGTGATAAGTTGCAAGTTTTATTATTTCAACAATTTGAGCAAATAATTGATTATAACTTCCAATAAATAAAACTTATGTGCTAAATTAACTGCATTGATTCGATCATCCCATGATTTTGTAGGAATGGATAAAAGAAATGGCAATGCATGTAAAAACCATCGGTCCAAGCACCTATTGGAGATTGGATTAGAAGGATTTTATGGTCTATTAACACTGAGTTCAATTTAACCCCAACACATTTGCACAACAAGTAGGAACAAACTTTATTAAGAACGATCAAGCTCTTGGTGTTGATTTTGCATCTGTTCACATTTACGCCGACTCTTGGTGAGAAGTACATATTGGAAAACTTATGACTCTTTATGTATAAATAAACCACAAATGTTAACTAATTGAACTTGTTGTTAAGGATTTCGCAATCAATCTTCAACACTCACCTCTAGTTCGAGAAGTCATGGATAACAATATTTAGAATTGTGTAGTTGTAAATCATTATCCTTTTAAGTATTACCCTATGATCCTTGTGTGTTGTATAATGATTCTCGTGCCTCCGCAACGTTTTCTTTGGAGTTTCTTATCCTTATGATGCCCAAGAGTTCAACATTCATCATGTAGTCTTTATCCTCCCTAAAAGCTATAGTTCTATGAGTTATTATCCATTCAAAATTCAAAACCAATTCCATCGAGCTAATGTAACAATGATACAGGAAAAATTTAAAGGACTATGGATACTATCATGAAAATTTAAAGGCCTAAGCATAAAGAAACAATATTCAAGATGTAAATAAGCACCTGTGACCCAATTTTCCCACGGATGGATTGCAATGTCTCCTCTCCGAATCCCAATGAACCTATAAAATAATTACTTCATTAGTAGAAAGGGATACAAAAGCTATTATGAATCATTAAAAATCATATAATAATAATACTAGATACAGAACAATAAACAACTATAAATAAACAAGATCTCAATCATGATATACCTATCAAAATGAATAAAAAATTAAAAACTACTCCAATGCTAAATAACAAAAGAAGTAGCCTTGTAAGGTATTGCTTCTTATGAACACCAATCGTTTACTTAATCCTCCATTGACCAATTTGTTATCACTTAGCAAAAGCTATAATTTAATAAAAAGACCATTCTTAGCAGAGACTTGTCATTTGAAATAATTACAACAACAAAAAAAGAGTAAGGGCAGCTATAAAAAGGATCTTGTTGTCTCCTTTGGGGAGGGGGCATTGTATGATCATAAGAAATAGGATAGCTATACTAAATAAAGAGATTTTTCATTCTCCCTTTAAGAATTGGGTGAAAGGGTAGAAAGAGGACGCTAGCAATGTCACTCCAAGAGGCTTGAAAGCTTTATTCTTTTCACCTCAAGAAGAAAGAATCAATGCCGTTAATATCTTTATTTTCAAATAAAATTCTGGATTACTGCTCATTTTAAATGATGTGTTCAATAACATGTGCTAATTCTCTACTGGCATTCCATCTTCCTTGAAGCACAACAGATATAAAATGAGTCACTATCAACCTATGGAAGCCTCATAAGATAGTTACCTTTTTTAAGAAGAGCATGTACATCTACTTTAAGGAGTTATTTAAAATCTACTGAATCAAACACCTTCAGAGTGGCTGCTTCTCATCCTAGATAGGCAGACCTATGGTAGTAGGACCCACCCTAGATATATTTGAGAAACCAATCAAAATTTTGAGTACTCATCATTCTCTCATAGTCTGAAAATGTCTTAATCTTTCTAGTTCCTACTATTAATTAAAAATATTATCAGCTACTACCATAGTTTCTTTGCCACAACCCCAAACATTTGAAATCTAAGGCCTTGAACTTTCCCAAGATGGAACCAAAACTAATTACTGCAAATTTTATACTTGAAAACAATCTCTCTATAAATAATGGGGAAAAAGAAGAAGAATAAATCTTCCAAATTAGTCAAACTATTACCAAAAGAAATAAAATCAAAACTGCATGAAACCGATTTCTCAGAACAAATCAAATCATTACTCATCAAAAGAAAAAACAAATAAATCTATAAGGAGTAGAAACAAAATTCAATATATAAAGATCAGAGAACAAGAAATGATCCAAAGAAAATTTTTGCAGTAATGTTGAAGCATTGCTCTCGAATACAAGATAAAATACAAACGAGGGTTTAGGATTTCTTACCTTTGAAACTTGCGATCAACGAACCAAAACCCTAAAAAATACAAATGAAATAGATGATTAGAATGATCTTATGGTTTAATTTTTTTCAAATTAGGTTTTTGATTGTGAGAGATTAAATAATTTTGAATTCGTGTCTAGAATCCAAGAAGAAATGCTAAAACAAGCTTCTTAAATGCGAGATTCTTCGTCAAACTAGAGCACTTACACCTTCCAATCTACTTAAAATCCTCAAATAATCTTCAAACGTGAGAATCCGCTATCACCCTTGATAAACACCAAAACAAACCAAAAAAAAGAAAAGAAAATACAGAGTAACAAGTTGTGAAAATTGGCTCAAACGAGCTTTGATAAACACAAGATTCTGTTTTTTTCCCCAAATTCAAACAGTACAACCTCCAATTAGTAGCAAACAAGATTTGATTCTAGTCTCAATCTTCACATTTCGAGCTTCGATTTCACAGAGGAAACTCCAAAAAGAATCGTTTTGCAACTTACATAACTCAACAATTGAAATTGATTCAAATTTTACACAAAAATCAATCGTAAAAAAAATTACAGTTTTTTTCCCTCCAAACAATGGATCTTTGGATGAATAAACTTCTTTCTTCCATATCAAAGAACTAAAAGATCCGGAGATGGAGAGAGGAGGTAAATGTAGAGAAACTGAAACCTTAGAAAACTATGCAGATAGAATCAACAAGTTGAGAAAGAAAAAGCGAAGGAGTTATGGGATTTTGGAGAGTTTCATAATCTTACTAGAGAGAGAAGACAGTCTGGAAATAGTGTGAGAATGAGAACTGAGATTGTAGCTTGTGTTTTAAGAATTTGGGCAGCCTTGTAGCGACGACCAGATAATAAGTCCGTAGCTGAATGTTGTTATAGCGACGCTCCTAATGTGACCATCGCTAATATCCGTCACTGTAAAATCACTTTTCTATAGTGTAAAGTCTTCAAATTGTTAATTGAAAGTTGATGTAACAACCTAAAAATTAAGAAGGGTAGAGAACATGTAAGTTGACATTTTCATAGCTAGTCTGAACTAATATGATTTTGTCATTTATTAAAAAAGATGATTATTGTGTGTGGTATCAGATAGAATTTTTGCTGGTAAAAATAAAGAAATTGATAAATTATTAGTCAAGTTATGTATTTAAATATGATTTTGAAACCAAAGGTTCTAGAATTCGCTTATGTAAATTTTAGAAAATCAAAGGAATATAAGTGTAAATTCACTACAAAGTTTATATATAGACAATAAAATTTATTTGTGTTTAGTAGAGCCATATAACTCAATTGGTACATATTGCAAAGCAACTTTTAGGTCGTAAGTTCAACTCCAACTTACCCATCAAAAATCAAAATAATTTATCCATGTATGAGAATATTTCAAAATCTTATCTAATTATATAATTTCAACGAAATATTTATCTATGTTTTCTCCTCTATTGATTATGTTATTCGCTTTCTTATTAACGAATATTGTAATCAATTCATAAAAAATAAGCTAACATAATGCATATTGTAATTTTCTTTAGAGTTGTGCTAGGTTGACATTGGATTTACTGTGGTTTTTACATTTCTGACGTGGAGGTACACACATAACCATAGATATTATTTCCTCGTGATACGAGCAAACACATCTATGGTAATGTGAGAATCTCCACGTAAGAAATGTAAACAATGCAGTAAATCCAATGTCACTCAAGCATTAATGTTTTCTTTATCATTATCTAAGTTCCTATGACTTGAGTTTTTTGCATTATCAAATATAAAATGTTAAGCCTATCATCTTGTATAGTATTTACTTTCATGTCGATAGTCAATTTTTTGAATTATTGAACCACTTTTGACAAGTTATTTGGTACTACATTTTCACAACTTAGGTTCAATACCTTTTGACAACCACTAACCCCCTACTTGCCTAGTAAAAAAAGGACTAATAATCAAAAGATATTTTTGAAAATGTGAAATGAGATGAATTACAAATTGTAGATAAAAAAAAACTCGCTGTCTAAATCATTTCATGGATGGAGAACTACAAGATAAAGTAGATTTTGTTCAAACGCATAAGACTCAAAATGCAGTTAACAAAACTGAGTAGGTATATATTGTTTGTTCCATTTTTGGAATGATGTCATCTTGAAATTCAAAAGATATTTTTTTCCCAGGTTAACTATATAAATGCACATGCCACTTCAAGTATTGTTGGTGACCTAGCTGAGGTGAATGCTATAAAAAAACTGTTCAAGAACTTGTCAGATATCAAAATCAATTCAACCAAGGTCACACACTCTCTCTCTCTCTCTCTCTCTCTCTCTCTCTTTATTATATATGGGAATATTAACGTCCAAGACCTCATAGGGACGTTAGCATTTTCCACTACTTTTTTTTTTCTTTCAATAATACCCTTGTCCATTTTGTGTTTTAGTGAAAAGAGACAAGGGTATATTAATCTTTTATATAATAAATGATTGTCATTTATATAATAAATGTGAATGGCATTTTAAATGCTTTGACAATTAATGCCAACATAATAATTCATTTATTAAGGGTATAATAAATGTATTTATTATATAGCCCACATGGGGAGACCAAATTATTGAGATGATGTTTTGTGAGGATGATCTCTATGGTGAGAAGATCATCCTAAAAAAAATCAGCCTAATCTGAAACTTCCGACCCCATCAAAATTAAGTGGTCTACAAAGTTGAAGAATTATGGACCGTCAATTTTTAATGTTAATTTGTATATTACTTTTGACGGGGTGAGAAGTTTCAGAATGTGCTAATATATATATAATGGCGTCAAAAGTAGTTTAATTTTTTGTGAGGATGATCTCCTAATTAACCATAGAGATAATCCTCACAAAAAATTCAGCTTATTTTCGAAACTTATAACCTATATATATTAAAAAATGTTTGGCTCTCTTTAGGGCCTTTAAATACTTCTCATGAGGTCTTGGACATTATCATTCCTCATACACATACATGTTTGGGTCCAAAATTTGTCTTATGAGTTAAAAGCTTCATATTGTGAGGAGATCATCATCACAAAATCTTGTCACTTTTCGAAACTTCTAACACCATCTAAAGTGATTTACAAATAAATAATAAAAATCGATAGTCCACAATTCTTGAACTTTGCAAACCACTTTTGATGGTGATAGAAGTTTCAGATTGGGCTGAATTTTGGTGAGGATGATCTCCTCACCATAGAGATTGTTGTAAAAAATTCAGCCCAATAATAAGACAAATTTTGGTTCTAAACATGGTTTCCCTAATGTGGGTTGTTGAACGTGGCCCTATATATATATATATATAAACACAATGATAGATCCCAATCTCTATATCTTATAAATAAAGAGGGATTGAGATTAAATCTCACTATAAATCTCGTTGATAACTTTTAACTTTATTGTCTCTCATCTTCTCTTACTTTTTATGCATCCTTTTCCACTTTAGTTGCATATCATCTTCTACCTCCCTTAACCCTAAAAAGGATGCTCATGCCAGTAGGCACAAGTAAACTCATAAAGAGGTGTTGGGATTTAATTTCATTACGAATCTCCATAAAAAAATTAACTTTATTATCTTTCTGTTCTTTTAGTTTTCAAAAGTACCAATCCAAATTTATTATTTTTTCTTTCCTATTCTTTTAACTTCAAGAGGATGCATGTGCCTACTGTGTATGTGCACGCATGTGTGTGTATGTTTGTGTGCGTGTGAGTGTGTATATAGGGGAATCCTAGTTTTCAAGACCACATGATGACATTAGCAATATCCACCACATTCATTTTTCAGTAATATCTTTATCCATTTTATTTTTTACCAAAAAATACTAGGTATGTTAGTCTTTTACATAATAAATATATTTATTATGTTGGCATTAATTATCAAAGCATTTACTGCAAATAAGACATTTATATTCAAAGACTAAAATGCCCTTTGTTTTTATTATTTAAAAGACGAACATTTATTATGCAATGAAGGGCTCCATAGTCATTGCCAGGGGAGGAGCTAGTAAGGATACTGTTGTTGGGCGGGGGGGAATCAATTTTTTGGTGATTTTAGACTACCTTTGCATTTTTGTTTTAATTTAAGATGTTCTTTTGTTTTCAATTAATGACATGCCTCCTTTGACCCTATTGCTCCCCTCCCTCCACTTTTTACCCCCTCTTGCTTTAATTCTTTTGATTAATTAGATAACCCTTTACATTATGATGAATATTTGAGATACCCCGAAACTTTGTTTTCAAACTGATGACATGGCACATTCAACATGTTTTGCCTTTTATAGACTAACTGAAGATGATCTAAATAACCTCATTTGCAATTGGCATCCAAATTTTTTAATTTTTTTCTCTAAAATTAGTCATCTTCAAGTATTTCATGTCTTCAACCTCTATAAAAAATTAATTTTAATCTATTTAACTCCATCTTCAATCTATCATTTTGAACATTGTCATAAACCCTTCTATAAAACGTTAGAACTTTTTAGCAAAAATCTCATCATCTTCTTTTCAAAAATCCTACCTTATTTTCCCGAGAGGTCCTCTTCTACTGATTTTGGGAAGAGATCTAATTCGAATGGTTTTCGATTTCATGTTAAGAGGGTAATGAAGTCATCTAATTTTTTTCTATTAGATAGGACCGAGGTCGAGGGGGCATGTAGGCGTTTTGGTAGATATTTGAGATAGCCTCCTATGTTTTTAAACTGATGACATTACCCCTTGACTTGGGGCTTATCTCATACACTAATGAGAAATCACCTAAATACCCTTTTTTTTTTTCAACTCCTAACCAAAAACCTTGAATATATTCCTCAAATTAAACCATTTATCTTCAAGCCATCCAATCTTATAATTAAATGTACTTTGCTTCCCATAAAAAAATCTTGGTTTTTCCCTTGTCATTGTGTGATATTTTTTTTAATATAAATATTACACAACCTCAAATAAGGTATATATATAATGAAAATTACCTCTTATAATGTGTGTGTATATATATATATTTCCACTATAAGAAAAAAAAATATTGCAATTTCGTGACTATGGAAAAAAAGGTATTGGACATTGCTAACATCCAACTTACATTGTGAATATATAAAGTATATGAATTCTAACAACAAATTTTTCCCCTTCTTGGATCTCCTTTTTTGTTTTGTTGTTATTGTCGTCTTTAGTCTATGATCGGACATTGCCTCGGTGCAGCTGGGGGTTTAGAAGCCATTGCTACAATTAAGGGCATAACTTCAGGGTGGTTGCATCCAACCATTAACCAATTTGTATGTACTTCTTCCAACAATTCTTCTAAAACTGGTGAATGAAGTTAAAGAACAGTTTTTAGGGAATTTCCATAAAGGTGCTTTTTTTCTTTTTTTAATTTATGTATTATTCATTTTTATTTCAAAAATGATAAATTACATTTTTGATAACAAAATATTTCAATTAAAGTGAAGGAAAGCTTTTCTTGCAACTAATTTTTCCCCACTTTAATTTTAGTAAATAGTTAGAAAATTCGCTTGATAAAATGATAAACCTTTTATCCCTTTAAAGTAAAATATTTTAATTTAAAAAAATAATTTACCATTTTTGAAATTAAAATGACTAGTGCACTGAAGTGGGAATTTTTCTTTTTTAAGATTTGTCATTTTCATAGATTTCAATTTCAACATCGGATAGCTTCAACTATTTGCCAAACTGATTTATCCTTCTTTTTATCATAACTGTAGAATCTTGAGCCTTCAGTTACCTTCGATACTATCCCAAACAAAAAACAGCATCATGAAGTCAATGTTGGTGAGATGTGGACCCTTCCTTTCTAAGTTTTTGAAAAAAAAAAAAAAAAATCTAACTTATCTATAATGTTTTGTTATTTGCAGCCATTTCAAATTCTGTTGGGTTTGGAGGGCAGAATTCTGTCTTAGTTTTTTCAGCATTTAAATTATGATTTATCGAGCTGTCGATTATTATCAAAGAACAACAAACTAGCTCTTCCCAAGATAGATTTCTTGTAGAGGTTGTTCCATTATTGTATTTTCTAAGAGTTCATCGCTGGCTCTTCAGGGATCAAAATGTATTTTGTAGTTATTCAGTATTCAATGTGAAAGTGGATTCAACAAGATCTTAATCTAGGTTGTTTACACGATCTTGGTGGGGAATTTCATTCTAATATCTTCAAGTTAACTCTTTATGACATTTCAAAAAATATTGTCAATATTTGACTGAATGAAAAATGCTAAAGTACCTTGAAATAACACTCGTACTAGCATTACTCGAGGATGAAGTGTGTAGAAAACCGTTGCAGCTTTTTCTTGAGATAGAGTCTTCAACACTTGAGGAGAATCGATGATTCTCTGTACACCCAATATTACTTCAAGTGTTATTTTGGAGTCACTGTAGCAAGGCTCTTGATTCAATTTCTCTGAAAATTTGTTTGACTCCATTTTTCCCCTTCATTTTTTATTGGTTCAACCTAGGTCTAGCAATATACCATTATCACCCAACATATCTATGAGCCCAATTAAACTAGTTTAGTTCTAAGTGAATAGGGTCAGGTTGGCGAACTTTGACGTATTTTTTTGTTCACTACTTAATCCAATGCTTGATAGGTGAACATGATCGGATATATTTGAGTCCAATGGTTAGACTTGACTATTAATTGGGAAAATATTATTAAACTTCGAAATATACCTAATTATTTTCATTTCCACAAGGTTCAACATTAAATTCATGGACAGATACTTTTTGTATGTATTTCAATTAAAATCTTTATCCACTTTGCGAAATATTTTTGTTAATAATAAACTTAGATCAAATTAATCAATTTTAAGCATAAAAATGCAATATTTTGGTGGAAAAATTTGATGAGAATTAAAATTCATTTGAATTGCTCTAATTCCACACCCCCCCCCCCCCCCCCTTAAAATTACTAATAAATTAATCACTTTTAGAAAGGAATTATGATTACTTAGATATATTTATGTCATCTTATTTTATTTAGTCTAAGAAGATCAACACGTTTATGAACATTTATATTTTAATTACTTGGATATATTAATAATTTATTAATAAATATTTAACAAAAAAATATAGTGGTATATATATTTATTAATGTTGTACTTATTGTCTTGTTTGACACCATTGTTCTCATTCCCATATAGAATATAATTGTTTTCGGTTATCAATCACTCTTTTAACATCTCTAATACGTAACAAAACACTACTAATCTTGTTTCCATTCTACATGTTGGATTATTTTTTATGACGTATAAGTGTGTTTTATGCCTATTTTATCATTTTATTTAATTTCGATGAATTTTTTCTTAATATTCCATGCTTTCTATGAAAATTGTATGTAGTTCGACACTACCCAAAATATTTTCATATCCAAGTTGACCGAAATAGACATTGAAACCGAAATTTAATACCTTTATTTGGGCTCTAGTCTGTATTATAGTATTCTATTATGACATATGTCCACAAAATGTATTGAAATATTTTGATTTTCTTAAGGATTGACATGAAATTTAGTTGCTATAGTGTCTTTTTACATATATATTTATGAGGAAATCAATGTTAATTTTACAAAATATTGTGATGAATAGTGATTTTGGTCAGAATTATTAATATCTAATTATAATTATTAATATAAATTATAATAAGTTATATTTCATCTTATTTTTTTGTACTAATCATATATGCATAAACATCCAATAATCCATGTTTTAATTAGTTTAATCTATTAGTAATTATTTATTTATGTACATATTTAAAAAAATCAAAGTATAGTAGTTGAAGGGGTCAGGATTGTAGATAACATTCTAGGTAACATGTTTTGTCTTATATGGGCAAAAAGTTTCAGAATGGGCTGATTTTTTGTGAGGATGATCTTTATCTTGAGGGGGGTCATACTTGAAAAAAAAATCAGTCAATTCCAAAATTATTTTGCCATATAGGACAAAAAATTGTCTACGGAACGCTGACCTAATTTAAGAGTTTTACATACAAAGGTATATGTAGCTAATACGGCTTATTATTTTCACTTTCATATAGAATACTATTTTTCTCTTCTCTTCTGGGACTCAAATATTTTCTTGTATGATTACTACAAGTTGTTAAATCATTGTTGAAGGTTGTAAGTAAATCATCAAAAAAAAAAAAAATTTGGAAAATTTTATTTTCAATTTAATAATTAATAACAATAAGCCATGTACTGTGTAATAATTTAGAAATTATGATTTTTACTTATTTTCTCAAATTTCTGCAATTATTCATTAGGAGAAATTCCATACGTAGCAAAAACAGAGAAAAGGAAGACTGAATAAAAAAAATTAATCTCATCATTTTGAATTCAATGACGTGCATCCCCACTCCAAGGTTTAGGTTTGGTAGGTAACAAACTTCATAAAAGCAAGGTTCCCCTTGAGTTATCAGAACTCCAAGGGAGTTTTTGTAATAAAAATGCAACAATGGTCTTTTGGGTAAACCACTCTAATTTATTTTATAAATTAATTTTTTTTCACTTAAAAAAATTCTAAAAATTACCATCGCATGTCCCTGACTTGCATTGGTTTATTTTGAAAATTACAAAAATATTCATTTAATCTTAAAAAACCATCCTTTATTAATTTTTTTTTAAATCTAGAAAATCACAATTGCATGTTTTATTTTGAAAATTACAAAAATATTAATGTAATTTTCAAAATCAAATTTTTTTAAACTATTTTTTTATTTCACATACATACGTTGATTTTGATTTTGATATTTCTTAAAGTGCTTGAATTTAGTGGGAATTTTCATTGTAAATCTTCACGAGTCAAACTCGTCCACTATTGGTTCAAGGGTTTGCTACATTCGTTAAATGCAATCGTGTCACCTGCTAAAGTCGTTTCTATTTAATTTTTGCTTGGGACAAGTAAAATCAAGGTTTAGGGGTATGATCAAGGCTTAGAAAGTTTATTTTGAAACTCGAATTACAAAGAATTTAAGGATAAAATATGCTTTAAATCCCTAATTAAAGATAATGCATTTATAGTCCATGCTTTTGTTATTTTCAAATTTATTATGATTATTAACTTAATTTGGGTTAATTAATCATGACAAGGTCAAAGATAGGAGACATAAAGATTAAAGAAAAATATTAACAAGAAGTTCATCGCATTCTAGAACCCAAGTTAAAGAACTAGACCGAATTTCAAACTCAGAGGGCCCACTAGAGTCATAGTGCAGTGGACCCCTATGACGGCACGGAGAAGTCGGCAATAAAAGCATCGGGATTTGTGTAGACTTATGACGATGTGATTCATAACCTAATAAATTAGGGTTTGGAGATTTTGTTATACACAGAATATTCCGAATCTAAAAACCCTAATCTGGTCTCTTTAAATAGAGGCTAGACCAAGCCAGAAATTAATTTTTTAATTTTACAAAAACCTTGAAAATGACCATCGCACGTCCCTTGACTCGCATTGGTTTATTTTGAAAATTACAAAAATATTCATGTAATATTAAAAATCCATCATTTATTTATTTTTCTAAACATCGAGAAAAATACAATTGCATGTTTTGCTTTGAAAATTACAAAAATATCAATGTAATTTTCAAAATTATCTTTTTTTATTTTGTTTTTAACTATTTATTTTATTTTATAAAAACCCAGAAAATTGCATTGGCAGGCTGGTGAAATCACGTTGGTTTGTTTTGAAAATTAAAATAATATCCATGCAATCTTCAAAACCACCCTTTATTTATTTTTATTTTTTTATTTTATTTTAAGAATATCCATGTAATTTTCAAATCACCATTTATTTATTTTTTTAAAAGCCAGAAAATTGCAATTGCACATCCCTAAATTCACTCTCTCTGTAGCAGTTCGGGCTTGTATTAATCTCAACTTTCTCGAATTGGGGTCTACAAATTCATGGATTGAATATCAGTTTCGGATTCGAGAGATGAATTCGCAGGTAGTTCATTAGTTGACATGTACTTCAAAATTGGTGGGAGTCTCGACGATGCTTGTTGCATCTCTAATTGGTTGTATTATAGAGATTCTGTTTCATGGAACGTTATGATTTCTGGGTTTGCTCAAATTGGCAATTATGATGAAGTTTTGAGATTGTTTTCGGAGATGCTGGTTGTTGACGGATTGAGTCTAATGATTTTACATTTACAAGTTTGCTTAAGTGCTGTTGTTGTTTAACAGAGGTGGAGCAAATTCATGGACTTGTTTTGCAATCTGGAATTGAAATTGATGTTGTTGTGGGCAGTGTTCTTATTGATTTGTATGGGAAGTGTAGGAGTGTGAATTCGCGTAAAAAATTTCTCGAATCCATGGAAATAAAAGATAGTTTCACTTGGAGTTCGATAATTTCTGGTTACTCGAGAAATGGTGATGGAGATGAAGCTGTGATTTTGTTTCGAGATATGTGTCGACAAGGTGTGAAACCTGATCAACATGCCTTGTCAAGTGCGATAAAAGCTTGTGTCGGGATAGGAGAAATAGAAACAGGAATTCAAGTACCTACCCTTACGATAAAAAATGGTTACCAAAGAGATTGTTTTGTTGCAAGTGTTCTCTTAATTCTTTATGCAGATTTTAATGAAATGGGCACCGCAGAAAATGTTTTTAGACGGATTTCCGATAAAGACTTGGTCTCCTGGACTTCTATGATCATGGGTTATGCTCAGATGGATGAGGAATCTAATCTCTCTTGCATCAAACTCGATCATGAACTTTGACGAACTACTACACTAAAACCTGATGGAGCAACTCTAGTTGCAGTTATAAAATCTTGTCAAAGTAAATCGAAATTAAACACGGGTCTTCAGATCCATACAGAGATTGCGAAGTCAAGCCACAGTTTTGAAACTCCAGTTGGGAATGCAGTGATCTATATGTATTCTAAGTGTGAGGCAATAGAAGATGCTCGTAATGCTTTTGTTGCCATGTTTCACAAGGATGAGGTTTCATGGAGTTCCATCATAGGAAATTATGCTCAGAATGGAGTAGAATTAGAATCTCTGAGGCTTTGGAAAGAAATGTTGGCAGATGGGATCCATTTAAGCTGTTTTAGTCTCCCTTCATGCATTTCAGCTTGCTCGGGCCTCCCAGCTATGGATTTGGGAAAACTGTTCCATTCTTTTGTTATTAAATATGGTTTTCATAAAGACATCTACGTGGGGAGTTCGTTGATAAATATGTACGCCAAATGTGGAAGCATGGAAGATTCCATCAAAGCTTTCAATGAACAAGGCAGCCCATATGTTGTAACTTTCAATGCTTTGATCTCAGGACTTGCACAACATGGAAAAGCACGTGAGGCAATCAAGACATTCAAAGAGATGGAAAAGATGAACATGGTCCCAAGCAAAATAAGCTTCTTATCTGTTTTATCGGCTTGTAGCCATGTGGGTGCTGTAGAGGAGAGTGTGTTCTTTGATTTGATGCATCAAAAGTATAGAATTGAGCCAGAAGCCGAACATTATTCTTTATTGGTGATGTTTTTGGTCGTGCCGGGAGACTAAAGGAGGCATATCAAATTATGTAAAACAATGTGGGTGATTCGGCATGGAGGACATTGTTAAGTGCTTGTATGAATTATGGGAATATAGAAATCGGAGAGAAATCAGGAGAAAGGGTGATGGAACTAGACCCCAATGATCACGCTTCATATGTGGGGGATTGTTGGAAAATATCTGCAGTTTTTTCCAGATTTTTGTGACTGAGTGGGTCTATTCGAGCTACGATTTAAGTGGGTCTCACAATTTATTTGAGGCAGAACTACTTGGAAACTTATTCTTCTCAGTGAAGAGAATAATTTATGTATTTAGTTGTCAAAAATCACATTTGGGTAAATAAGAAATTGACTCCAAACAGCTCCTACTAGCATGGTTTGTTGTATGTGGATTGTAGAATTATTGAGTTTATTAGTGAAACTATATAGTCTCACATCGAATAGTAATAAAAAAATTGTCTAGTTCTTATATAGAACTTCTCATATCACTTAAGTGAGTATGAGAGAGAGACTTGGATAAGCCTATGGGCTCAAGAAGGATTTAATAATCCATTGGTCCAAAAAATCCTTAATGCGTGTGCGGGCACACTATGCGAGCACAGGGGGGAGGGTGCTTACTTAGAGGTGGGAAGAAGCTGGAATTGAGGCTTAAAATGGCAGAGACGGGGGTCAAGGAGGATCCTAGAAGTAGTTGGTTGATCATCAGAGATTGGGTTCATGCGTTTATGATGAGAGACTTTTCACACCCTGAAATAGAAAATATTTTCAGAGAGTTGACTATACTGAATCAATAAATGAAAACTATTGATTCGAGGCATGCTATCGTTGATGGTTTATATTAGCAAATTTTATACACAATGTCTTGCATTGTTTGGTCAATGAGCCACCTATTGGATAGGCTACATTCCCAAAATTGTATTAGTTGGTTGTGTTAACAACCCAGACATCAAGTGTAAATGAGAGATTGTATTGGCACACCAACTTTTACTTATAAAACACCAATCCTTTTGAAATCAAAGGATTGTTTATACCTAGAATGGTGTTATGACTAAGTTATAACTAAGGGCCCGATTGATTTAGCTGCCAAAATCTGTTGTCAGCTTCTGTTGTCAGAATTTGCTGTCAGAATCTGTAACATTGAAAAGCTTGTTTGATAGAGCTTTTTAAAACTATTGTGCTGTTGACTAGAATCTTGTAATTACTGTTTGATACAGTTTCTAAAATCTGTTGTAGTATGGTAAAATGACCAGAATGGTCTTAAGGTTGATAGTGCACCCAAAATGCATAAAAAATTATCAGAATACCCTTATAAATATATAATTATATTAAATATATATAAATATAATAAAATTATATAAAAAATTAATAAAATAGTTGTTTTCATTTTAAAATGTTTATAATTCTAAAAAAATTATAGAAAAATTTATAATTCTATAGAAATTTTGACAGCATATCCTTTTGAAAATGGACATACGAAATTTTCTTGATTAACAAATACCTACATAATACGCAATCCAACAAAATGCACCCAGAATACATCAAAATTATCAGAATACCCTTATAAATATAATTATACTAAATATAAATAAATATTATAAAATTATATAAAAATTAATAAAATAATTTGTGACGCCCCGCCAAACGTTAACACAAATCCCAATGCCAAATCTCAAGGTACTAGGTGGCACCTCGAAATTTCGGCATGGTCTCCTCTGTTTATGTTAACGTTTCACGGAACTCAAACCTGATAAATCCATTTATAACAAAACCTGTATAAAAAGCTGTAAATACAGGGAATGAACAGCGGAAGACTAATTACATCTAATATGTAAGTAGATCAGAGTGCGGAAGATTTAATCATATACAGGCTTACAAAATACTCTCACTCTAACATAGGCCTAAACTCTCAATCCAAAAACTACATACATCCTGGATGAAACTGGCAATTCTAACGGATGTAGCCTTAGTGCTCACCAGGCAATAAACTCTGATCGTCGATCTGACCGACCAGATACTCCTCAAATACTGACTCTACGCTTGTCTCGGTAGCTGCAAGTGCTGAAACTAAAAAAATAGGAAGGAAAGGGTGAGTAACGAAAGTTACCCAGCAAGTCCACAGCCAATTCCTACTAATAACCCTTCCTAAGCATGATCGAATAAAGCATACTGAATATTTTTAATACATGCAAGGTTTTACAAGATAAAATACGATCAACTGGTACATATAGCCAGGGATGAGCAACTAAACAGTTTAAAAATTACACATAACATCAATCATCCATACTCATTATACATTTTCCATTTTATGCAAATAATGTTGACAACATTAAAATAATAGACATGCTTCTCAGTTTGTAATTCGAAATATAACAACAGATACATAATACAAGTGGTGGAGTATTGGAATTAAAGAGTTGGGATTCACGACTGGATCGCTCCCAGTCGGGACATGATATTCCTCAATAACATCGTAGTTCCTGATTTTGTGGCTGGTCGTGTCTACCACGCTTGCGGAACCATTTATCCGGCTCAGGCTGGCCGTTTGACGTGACCGTAAGCAATGGGTCTTTTTTCGATGTGTCAGAACGTTCGACTACTACTAGATTGTTAGTGATCACTGACTAATCATCTTCGTCTATGCCTATCAGGCGTGCATGTATTCCCAAATGACACTCTACTCGTATACGACCACCTTTACAATACACGTTCACTGGTAAAGATAAGAAAGGAATGGACCCGGATTCCAGTTGTGACTCCACTCTCATACGCGTCCCATACCACGTATGAGTTTGGTGGTCCCTACCGTACATCCCAGGATAGTGTACCCCTCCGGATGATGTGACACACTATCCCTTCAGGCATTCACAAACCCTTTAACAGCTCACAAAATAGCTACGTACATATATGATTTTTCATTTAAAACAAAAGAGAAATTAACAGAACAGGGTTGAGAACGGATATCCAGTTCCTACCATGCAACCGTGGCCAATCGGCCTAAAATAAATAACAGTACTCAGCGCAAGCGCTAACATAATCGGAAATAAACATGCAACCCTTTCATTAATAACCTGGATATCCTTTCACCAACCTACACACAACATACAATGTAAAATGCAGACATCACCCCTCGGGTGTGATTCTGACATTTTACCGTTCATTCCCTTTTCCCATTCTCTCAACATTCTCATTTTTCATCCTTTTACATCGACCATCCATTTTCGATCTTTCAAAGTCATTCTTTTGGTCTTTCCATTGAAAACCCTCAAAGTTTATTTAAAAACAAAGTCCCAGCGATGCTCGGGACCAAGGCTGTTAAAAATAGAGAAAGCTGGTGAAAATTTGGCTAAGTGTCAGAAACTCAATTTTTCAAAGTTCTCGAAATTGAAAACGGGTTTTTCGAAATGAAAGTCTCGATCATGAGATTCGACACCATATAGTTTTCGTAATCTAATTCAAAGAAACGCGAAAGTTATTTCATTTTGAAAACTTGCCGAAAACGTCGAAAATTACGTTTTGTTCTTTAAACCAAAATTCGGATTTTGATCCTTTGAGATTTGGATCTTAAAACCATTCCCATTGTTCCGAAATGGGGGGTAAAACCTTAATTTCATTAAAGAACTTAAAGTAAATGGAAAGTAAAAATTAAAGAGGACATTTACTTTAATGTTTTTAATGAAGTAAAGGGTGAGAAATAGTGTATAAGGTGTGAGGAGGTCAAGCCAAGAGTCAGAACACTGTTCTGAAGAGAACTGTGTCTGTCGGTGGCTGTCGGCTGCAGAATCAAGATGCTGTCGGTGGAACCGACATAATACACATCGGCAGGTGTCGGTGGGACCGACGGTCCTGCCGACAGAACAAAATTTTCGGCGGCTTCTTGGTTTGGTCGGTGGCAGAAGCTCCATTCTGTCGGTGGGACCGAAAGAATGCCTTCGGTAGGTGCCGGTGGAACCGACCCTACCCGCCTACAGCCTGAACCTCACTCGCGATTTTTGGATTTTTCGATCCCTTTTTCGATTTCTTCTTCCATTTTTCGAACCATTCGACCCACCCACGATTTTGTTATCAAAATTCGATAAAGCATAAACAAAACACCTACTTCTACCATGAATTTGAAATCAAACACCAATTTCTATGATTTAAATGCAAACAATAAGTTTTGTTTCAAAACCCTAAATGCACATTTGAGAAATCTAAAGTTACCAATAAGAATTGGAAGTCCCTTACTTGGTTGTGGACGCCAAGGATACAAGCTAGCACTACCAATCAGGGTTGGATGGCTCGAGAGTCGAGGTTGGGCTGACTTGGATGCGAAACGAGCGAGGGTTTCCAAGGTATCCGACAATGACGTTTTCCTTCTCCTCTAAAATGAAGTATAGACCTAGCTCCTAACTCGATGAAGCCCTCGGATGGAATGTGTTGGGGTTTACTCGAGCTACCCGGCTGGTTTTGATGGAGGATGGAGAAAACGAACAAGAATGAACAACCAAAGGTGGTGAAGTTGTAGCCCTCGTCGTGGCCGACAACTTTGCCTTCTTCGTCGAGGTTCAACTCGGACTCGTTCGCTCACAAACTTGACGGAAATGGGTCGAACCCTAGGGTGGAGAAGTGGCTGTCGTTTGGTTTCCTTGGAGAAGAAGAGAAATGAAATGAAATAAAAGAAATAAGATTTCTTTTATAATAAAGCTGAGGGTATACTTGTAATTTCCCCATCATTTCTAGTTTCGATCGTAACTTAACTATTCGGACTTGAAAAACGACAAACGAATATACCATTTCGAATAATTTTTCGATTCGGATCTAATGATGTCATCAAATCTTTTCGATTCTCGCTCTAACGAAATTCCACTGTTTTGGGTCCCACTTAACACGAAATTCGAGGATTCTATAACTTCTTTATCCGAATTCGAATTCGGACTTGCTTACAGGCTAATGTATATATTTCGATCCTTTTGAATCTAATGGCGAAGTTGATTTTATTTGAAATTAATCATAACAAAATCCGAGTATTTTACTCTAAGTCTCTCCTTCGATATTTTCTTCCAAATCTCACCATTTACTTTCCTCGAGATATGAGTTGAAAATCCGGGGTGTTACATAATTATTTTCATTTTCAAATGTTTATAATTCTAAAAACAATTATACAAAAATTTATAATTCTATAGAAATTTCGACAGCATCTCCTTTTAAAAATGGATATGTGAAATTTTCCTGATAAACAAAATACTTGCACAATACGCAATCTAACATTCACATTACATCGTATATACATAACACATCCACATTACATCGTATATACATAACACATCCACATAATATCTAATTTATATTTTGACATCATTTAAATATAACAATCATAGTTAATATAATAAGTAAAACTAAAATAAATAATACATCCAACAAATGCATACAAAATATATTTTTCATTCTTCTTATTTGACTTCGTTACTTTATCTTGAAGAACATTATCATTGATAATGTCAACTTCATCCGTCCACACAAAAGACCTGCATGTCTCTATAAAGTAAAATAACATATGAATTAATATCAATCTCACCAAATATAATGCACACCCAACATTGATATCAATGCCATATTACCCGTCAAAATGAACATTTATAAAATATCCTCCCATAATTTTCTTTTGTTTTAGCTGTAACTAATGTCATCACTCGACCACATGAACAACATAGTACATACGTATAGTTTGCCATCAATGCTATTTATTATACACAAAGAATATAAATAAATAAGTATCGAATCTTCGAAATATACTTAAAAATAGTATAATCTTTATTCCAACATTGAATAATAGTATTTATAATTACAATGCAAAGTAAAAAACATAATATGAAAATGTATCAATGATTGTCAGTAAAAATGACATCAGCTATTGAATCCCTATGTATTTTCATTGTTTGTTGACTCTAACGACCTACTAATTTGGAAACTGGATACTCTTGATAAGTGATGCCTTCTTCTTCTACTCCCGTTGATTCTTCTTCCTCAAATCGAGTAAATTCTTCATCGACAATCACATATTTTCTAATAAAATTGTATAATGCCATGCATGCAACAACAATGCTTCATTGTTTGTCCAAACTATATGAATGCATCAACTTCAAGATTGGTTATTTTACTTTAAAAACTCCAAAGGTTCGTTCGATTACGTTCCGAAGTGAAAAATGTAAATGATTGAATAGTTTATTTTGATCATTTGCCCGTGATCTCCTATAATCTTGTAAATGGTATCGAACACCTCAATAAGGTGCAAGATAACCATCCATGAGTGGGTACCCAACGTCGATCAAATAGTATTTACCTATTATCTAAAAAATTATTAATTTCTAGAATTAAATATAAACAGACATAATTAACAAGCTTTTAAATATAGACCTGGTGGAGGATAAGAAAAAATTAAACTGGGAGTATTCACTATCTCAAGAAAAACTCGTGAATCATTAGCCGACCCTTCCCAACCAACCACCACATGAGTGAACAACATGTCAAATGAACATGTTGCCATTATATTTTGTGTGAGTCGTCCCTTATGTCCTCGATATCGCAGTTATTCTGATATTGGTACAAATGCACTAACATGTGTTCCGTCTATCGCTCAAATACAATCCTACATATTTTTAAGGTATATTAATATATAAATATTAATAAAATAAAAAAATTTCAAGTATATATATATATATAATTACCTTAAAATATGGTCAGAAATGAGGATTGTTACGATTGTGCGAGGAGGCTTCATTAAGGTCGGGAGGTACAATTAAGGACATTGACAAGTTCACAATAGTTAAAAGAATTTTGTTGAAATACATGCTAATCGTTTGAGGTGAGTGATCAAAATTATTTGTAATTAATCTTTGTCCTTGATTATGCCCTATTATCAATAAGAATATCGCTAGTTGTTCTTGAATAGTAACATACCATCCCATCTTTAATAGACCTTGATCTTTCAAAATACTACACAGATTCAGAAATAGGTGTCGTTCCATTCTAAATAATGCATGACACGTCACACGATTATCATCTAATGTTTTTCGCACAAAGTCAATCCCCTTTAACTGACTATTACTATGTGGCTCCCTTTATAAGAAATTATCATAATAAAATAAGGAACCTAAGATGGCTCCTGTAGTGACTATACTTAAAATACTTGACTCGACAATATTAGTGGTATCACCATTTGAACCGATGGTATCAGTTGTATCATCTGAATCAATAGTAATCATGGTATCAACATTCGAATCTATATGACCTGCTTATGAATTCATATTAGTCGTATATATCCATCTAATAGAAAATATTAATCATAATATCCATCCAATATCAAATAAAATATCTATCTAACAAAAAATATAATATACATCCAACAGAAAATTAGATATCTATCAAATAGAAAATAAATTATCCAAACTTCAGAGCATATTACACCATAATAATACAAAAAGTAACCAATGTATATTGCACCCTATAGGTGCATCATAAAACCCACATAAATATTAAAGTAACATATAAACATGTCTAAACATCTTTTCCAGCCATAAAATCAGACATCTCGTCCACCAACCACCTAAAACGAACCTCTGTTGATCGTAACACACAAAAAAACTCTCTGAATTGTTTGTTCTTCATAAGCATCTTCAACGCAAATCGATAAAGTGCACACTTGGGGGTTAAATCTGATAGTTGGTTTAAGAGTTCGATCGACTCTTGAATACTGTATTTCTTAACATGAGTGGGATTGGTAGAAGTAGATATCTGATTGTGAACTGCATTTACGAGCTTCTTCAATGATTGGCCAATTCGCATAGCAGTAGTCATCTTCTGCCTATGACCTTGAGGTTGTAGAGTATCGTGACTTTTACGTCGAGTGGAGTCTGTGGGTGGGGGTACAGTATGGGTAGCATCATCCTCAAATTCATCAGCATCATCAGGCGTAAAGTGTAGAGGTGTCTGAGACTTTGGATGATGGGTCCCCATGACATCATCTATATCATCCGCATCCAGATTTTCATCCTGGGGTGTTGATGCAGATGGCATTATACTAAATGTAGGCGACCACATCTGGTTTCCAGTAGCATATATACCTCTAAATATGAAATCTAATTGTTTCACAAAGTTCAGAGGTTGCTTTCAGAATATTGCATCTTTTGGATGATGCTATAAAAAATAAAAATCCTAATTTACGTAATGGATAAAAATCTTAAAATAATTAAAAGGATAAATTAACAAAAAAAAAGTGCTTCTAACCACCCATCCACCACTTATCACTTGCATTAATATACCAGTGTTAACATCATAAGAGATTCCAGTATTCATGTAAATCTTATTCCAACATCCCCAAATACCTTTTTGTCTATCCCAGCTGTTCTTCATTTGCCCTCTATCGTAATAAACATCAGTTCTTTTATGAGACTCCTTGACTAAGAATTCATAATCGGTCTTGTCAAGCACTTTATGCGGTCTCCTCCCCTTCTTAATTAAGTCATAACAGATCTCAACCCAAACTTCATGTTGTTTGGATGTCCAATCTGCTTTCGCACTCTTTGAATTGTTATCTTCCATCTGCCAATGGAAATAGCAAGAGTAGTGCATAGAACGGAACTTGTCATTTTCTATTTCAATTCATCATGTTGTCATTAAAATGACCCCACGTATTATGACTACACAATTTAAAATACTATAACATGATTCATTGGCTGAACAATGATCTAAAACTACTATAAACAAAACTTTAAATTGTTTGATTACTTATACCATCTCAACCTACAATTTTTGTATAGTGTATAATCAAAGAAAGAAACCAGGAAGTCTTGTCGGGTTATCATATAGATAGCTGGAAGAACGCATAGTTCTCAATCCCACAGTGAGGGAGTCCTGTTTTCTCAATCTTTAACTATACAAAGTACAGTAATTGATATGTGTATATGTGTGTGTGTGTGTGTGTGTGTGTGCGTGTGTAATTTTTTTTTTTTATAATAAAATTCTAAATTAGATTTTCGAATACAAGATATTAGAATAACTAATAACCATTTCTTCAAACAAAAAACTCCATTGAAAGAACATACAGGTTACAACTACTAATTTTAGCACAATCTTGCAACCAAACAACTCAAATACAACTTGCACTGTATTTCAGTTATAAATACAACTTGCACTGTATTTTACACTTAGAAAAATAAATGTAAATGGAAGAAAACCTAGGATTGTTCATTTCAATTACTATTGAACTAGAACCAGCTCTCATATTTTGAACTAACAATCAACAAATGAGACTGAAAAGTCACAAGTTATTTGCACGTAACTAACTAAAATTTAAAATTTATAGAAGCCAATTCATAGAGAAACAGAGAGATACAAGTTACTTAGCAAAAGAAAAAGTTTTACATAACAAAAGAAAAAGGAATAACAAGATGGTAGCAAGATTCATATGGGAAAATGTCAAGTATTGAAAATAGAATTGATAATAATTCATCATCACATGGTTGAAACAATAAGAAAATCTATCAAGATGCCTGCCTTGACAAAAGATATACCTTTGGATAGAGTTGAATGATGAATAAATATTGATGTTACAAAGCTAAATATTTGAGATAAGACATAGATGATGATGACGACAAACAGGAGATGCAAACTAACATTCTTAATTAGTACATTTAAAGGTCACATGCAAACTAAAATTAATAAATAGTATTCTTACATTGACACACCCCTAATCCTAACTATTTCTCAAAAATTGATATCTCTAAAATTATATTATCATATTCTTATATTGTTTCCTAGAGAGAATATTTTTGAATTTTACCGATGTATATTGGTTAGAAAAATTTTACCAAATATTATCAACATTTAATTTAGGTTTCTAAAAAATGTCTAATTTCCTGTCTGTTCTCCAATTGGAGTTCCGATTTAAGTAAAATCTCTTACGATTTACCTCTGTAAAGATAATAATAATTAACTTATATTTCTTATCATTTTCGATCCAACAAAATTATATTAAAGTGAAAATTATCCCCCGAAAATATAAAAATACATAAACAAATCAACATCAAAATCCAGATTCATTGTAGATCTGGGTTAATAAATCGACATCGAAAACCCAATTTTATAAAACCCTAAAAATATATGAATCTCTTGAGTTGGAGATCGATATTGTGATGGGTATACAAGTAAAACACATTCTCTAAATCCAATTCAATTTCATCAAGAATCGATAACGATAATTGAAATCGATGAGAGAGAGAGAGCTCACAGATCAGGTTAGAAGCTGTTCTGGGAAAGAATGGAAATGCGTCGATCGGAAAAAGGGGCAAACAGAGAGATTGTGTTTGATCGGACTTTGAATCCTCGTCTTTAATGGCGTCGATAACAAATGATGTCGTCAATGGCATCGATCAACGTCGCTGTTTTGATCGGAGTTAAGTTCAACTATAAATGACGTCGATGGGTTTCGAAACTAGCTATTTACCATCGTCGTTGATGGGTTTTGATTTAACGATGAGAATGTCATCGTCGTCGGTAGGTTTCGATCGAAAATATAATCATCGTCGTCGAGGTGGGTCGCCATTGCTGTCGACATAGATGAGAGAGAGAGAGTGTGTGTGTGTGTGTGTGTGTGATAAGGATCGAAAATGGTAGAGGTTTTATCGCAGACAGTGCGTGGAAATTTGATAAATGACAAAGGGTAATTTTGTCATTTCACTCCAGCATTTTTAAACGCAGTTATGCAAAGTTGTTCTTATGCACTTTTCATTTCATCATTTTTTAAACAAATTTGCGTTTCCAAATTCAAAATGCTGCGTTTAGAAGCACTATCAAACACATGAATATTTGTAAATCTTAGCTTTTTGACACAAACGCTGGTAAAACTGCGTTTAGAAGCGTAATCAATAGGCCTCTTGAAAGCGCCCTCGATCCGCGGGGTACGCGGATCCGCTTTTGACCTTTGAGGTTTAGGAGTCGCCACCTAGTTATTACGGTCTAGGAACCGAACATCGACTCAAAACAGATAAAAAAATAACTAATCTACTAAAAAATAAATACTGAGTCCGGAGATCACATTACAGGGTTGGAAGGTGTTAGGCACCAACCCCACCCGGCAAATGTCGGTTTCTACTAATTTCCAAATAAAACTACATTGCTAAAAAGACCTAAATAATAAAAAATAATTTTACCTTTACAAACGCAATGATTTTGTCCCCTCAGATCTGATAGAACAACTCCTCGTACATCATTCCTCGCTTCGTTTTGTCACTGGACTCGCTTCAGACCTCTAAGAAAAAATACCTCCTTCTTAGATATGAATTTTTCTGATTTGTTTATAGATTTCTGAGAGTTTTTTAAGGATTTCTAAGTATTTTTTGAACTAAAATTGGGGTATGGATGTTAGGTAAGGAGTTAGGACTTCAAAATTAGGGTTTATAGGAGGCTAGGGAAGCTTTTCGACCTACTTCTTCTAGGATTTTATTTTCATACGAAAATAGGTTGTAGAGACCTCTATTTATAAATTTTTTTAAGTATTTTTTAGATAGAGTTAGTGTTTAATTAGAATTATAGAGTTAGTGTTTAATTAGATTACTCTAGATAGTTTTATAGCTTGATTAGAATTCTTTTAAATACAGTTAGTGTTTAATTAGAATTACTTTTGATAGTCTTATAGTTTGATTAGAATTCTTTTAGGGTTTTGACTTTTAATCTCACTTGACTGACTTGACTTTAACTTGACTTTAGGATTTTGACTTGAGTCTTACTTGATTGACTTGAGTTTAAGATTTTGACTTGAGTTTTACTTGATTGACTTTAATTTTAATTAGGATTTCACTTTACATTAATTAATGTTTTAATTATTAATTTCAGAATTTTTAATTATTAAAATTGTAAAATTATCGTTTTGCCCTCGGAGAGAACCTTTTGCGTTTTAAGTCGTTTTTCAACGTTCCAGGATGTTTTGGAATCGATTTTTCATAAGAAATTCAATGAAAATATTTGTTTGTGTCATTTATGAAATTTTTTGTGCAAAATGGTCGTGAACTTTATGAGGGGAATATTCGTAATTTTATCGAATTTTGTGAAAATTGGCGAAATAGTTTATTCGATTTGTTGTTTTATGTGTTTAAAAGGATTTTTTTAAGCGTAATATCGACTCTAGGGTTGTTTTGAGGTTAGGGGTATTTTGGTAATTTGATCATTTTTAGTGATTTTTATTGTGAAGCTTTTTTTTGTTTGAAAAATGATAATTTCTATATTTTTGAAGTTATATTTTCCTTGCGTAGCGTGGTTTCTATAATTTTGTTAGTTTAAGATACCTAATCTGAATTTTTAAAATATATCTAGTAACAAATAAAGTATTGAAATAAACATCCATCATTAGGAACCATTGCAATCGAGTTGACGAGTTGATTAATCAGGTGAGTGCAAAAATGGGGTGTCTACAGATGCCCATCTATGTTGGTGTGGCAATAGAAGTTCTCATTGTAACATGAGAAAACATTGTAAAACTTGCTCTAGTTTTTTTATTGTGAGTTATAACACTTTTTATTTTATTAAAATTCCAAATATGACATCAAGCCAACCCATTATGAGCCATTCTACACTGACATCCTACAACACTTTCTACAGCATTGCTTATGTAGAGAACCATCAATTTCTCAAGGAAAAACATCTATGGTTCAGCGCGGTGCTGGGGGCAATATTGTAAGAACTCAGTTTAGCCTTCTTCAACCATTATATAAGGTATGATGGGATACCCACAAACCCGTAAGTCTACCTCTCAACATGATTTCCTGTTTATAAGCATAAGCGAATAATAGATAAGATATGTTAGATCCCACAAACTTGATGATGATCGATATCTCATATTACCTCTATACAAAAAAGCTTAGTTCTTGACAAGAACAATGATCCAACATGGTGAAGTTCTAAAAGAACTAGATGTTAAACACAAAAAAAAAAAAGTTTTATCTCTTTTAACACCTTTAAGAGACAATACAGTTCCAAAGTTTGTAGTAAAAACTGTGTAATACGGTTAGTTGATCAAGAGTTATCAACTAACATGATACTTCTAGAATTCAATGATTTTGATGTAATACTAGGTATGAAGTGGTTAGTTTAAAAGCATGCCCACGTCGACTGTTATTCTAAAATAGTCACGTTCAAAATACCTGGTAGGCCAATAGTAAAATTTAAGGGTTTCAAGAACCAAGTTAAAAAATATTTGAAGAGTAAGCTAAACAATTTAACAACAGAGGAGAAAATAATACTAGAGTAGGTAGAGATACCAGTGGTTAGAGATTTCAGGAATGTATTTCTAGAAGAATCGTCGGGTTTGCTACCAATTAGAGTAATAGAATTCTCTATTGATCTTATTCTAGGTACAACTATGATATCAATCACTCCGTATCAGATGGCGCTAACAGAAACGAGAGAAATGAAATATCAGATTGATGAGTTGACTTACCTGGGATTCATCAGACCGAGCTTTTCACCTTGGGGGACTCCGATTTTATTCATGAAAAAGAAAGATGGATCCTTCCGTTTGTGTATCGATTATCAGAGACTAAACCAAGTCACCATCAAGAACAAATACCCTCTTCCACATATAGAGGACTTGCTCAATCAGCTCTAAAGTGCTCAATATTTCTCAAAGACCGATCTTAGATTTGGGTACCATCAGCTGAAGATTAAAGAAGATGATATTTCAAAGACTACTTTTAAGACCAGGCTAGGGCACTACGAGTACCTAATAATGCCATTTGGTCTTACTAATGCAGCAGCCGCGTTCATGGATTTGATGAATTGAGTCTTTTGGGAATATCTAGATAAGTTTGTGATCGTGTTCATCAATGATATTCTAATCTATTCAAAATCAAAGAAGGAACATGAAGAATATCTAAAGATCACCTTACAAACATTGCAAGACCACCAATTGTATGCAAAGTTTAGTAAATGTGATTTCTGGTTAAAAGAAGTTAAATTCCTTGGTCATGTCGTGTCAAGTGAAGGAGTTTCAGTAGACCTGTTGAAAATTGAAGCAGTGACTAGTTGGAAACAACCCACATTAGTTACAAAGATTAGAAGCTTCTTAGGACTGGCAGAATATTACCGAAAGGTTTGTCGAGGGATTCTCTAGTATTGCATCACCTTTTACATAGTTAATTCAAAAGAATGTCAAATATGAATGGGATGATAGTTTTGAAGCGACGTTACAAGAGTTGAAGATTCGTTTGACTAATGTGCTAGTATCGATAGCACCAGTTCCAATAGAAAGCTTAGTGATATAGACAGACACTTTATAGGTTTGGATTGTGTTTTAATGCAGAATGGGAAGGTAATCGCTTATGCTTCCGTAAAGTTAAAAATACACAAGAAGAATTATCCAGCTCACGATCTTGAGTTGGCATCCATTGTTTTCTCCTTAAAAATATGGAGACATTACTTATATGGTGAGAAGTTTGAGCTATTTTCCCAGAAAGAGTTGAATATGCGGCAAAGACGTTAGATGGAGTATCTAAAAGACTACGATTTTACGCTACATTACCACCCTAGCAAAGCGAACGTAGTAGTAGTGAAAGTGCCCTCGATCCGCAGGGTGCGCGGATCCGCTTTTGACCGTTGAGGTTTGGGAGTCGCCACCTAGTTATTATGGTCTAGGAACCAAACTGACTCTAAAACGGATAAAAACTAATCTATTACAGAAAATCTGAATCCGGGGATCATCTTACGGGGTTGGAAGGTGTTAGGCACCAACCCCGCCCGGCCATTGCCGGTCTCTACTTATCCCAAATAAATCTACATCACTAATGTCAAACCTAGATTAAAAAAAAAAAAAGCTTACCTTTGATCTGCAAAAGTGTTATTCCCTCAGATCTGGTGAAAACGGCTCCTTGTACCGTGTTCCTTACTTCGTTCTATCTCCGGATCTGATTTCTGATCTCCGAGGTAAGGTATCTCCTTCTTGGATCTGGGTGCTTCGAATTTGTTGTGGATTTTTGGGATGTTTTTGAGAGGTTTTTAGGTATTTTTTAGACTAAAATCGGAGTAGGGGTGTTAGGGAAGGAGTTGGGGCTCCAAAATTAGGGTTTTGGGGAGGTTGTGGAGGCTTCTTCACCTACTTTTTCCAGGGTTTTTTCTTTGATACGAAAATAGGGTGTGGAGGCTCCTATTTATAAAGTTTTTAGAAGCATTAGGGTTTGATTAGGGTTTCTTTTAGGGTTTCAATTAGGGTTTTGACTTAGTCTTTAGGGTTTTAGGGTTTTGACCTTAGTCTTATGAGATTGACTTGATTAGTTTAGATTAGGGTTTTGATTTCGGGTTTTGACCTTAGTCTTATGAGATTGACTTGATTAGTTTAGATTAGGGTTTTGATTTAGGGTTTTGACCTTAGTCTTATGAGATTGACTCGATTAGTTTAGATTAGGGTTTTGATTTAGGGTTTTGACTTTAGTCTTATGAGATTGACTTTAATACTTGACTCTAGTCTTACTTAATTGACTTTAATTTTGACTCTAGTCTTATTTGATTGACTTTAATATATTGACTTTAGTCTTGCTTGATTGACTTTAAATTTTTGGAGAACCCCTCTCTATTATATCTTTAATTCTTTGGACCCCCAAATGGAGGGGTCCTTAAAGAAATATCTTGCGAACCCTCAACAATTTTGCTTGAAAACCTGATTGATCAATTTTTTGGTTTAAATTTTATAATTAATTTTATTAATGTTTCACTTTACATTATTTAATGATTTATTTATTAATTTCGAAAATTTTAATTATTAAAATTGTGAAATTACCGTTTTGCCCTCGGAAAGGATTTTTTACGTTTTAAGTCGTTTTTCAATGTTCCAGGATGTTTTGGAATCAGTTTCTCGTAAGGAATTCAATGAAAAAGTTGATTTTTATCATTTATGAAATTTTTTGTGTGAAATGATCGTGAATTTTATGAGGGGTATTTTCGTAATTTTATCGAATTTTGTGAAAATTGGTCAAATGATTTATTTGGTTTCGATTTGTTGTTTTATGTGTTTGAATGGGTTTTCCTAAGCGTAATGTAGGCTCTAGGGTTGTTTTGATGTTCGGGGTATTTTGGTAATTTGGTCATTTTTAGTGATTTTTATCGTGAAGCTTCTTTTTGGTTTGCAAGATGATGATTTCTATGTTTCTGGGGTCGTATTTACCTAGCGTAGCGTGGTTTCTAAGTTTTGTTAGTTCGAGATACCTCATCCGGATATCTGAAACATATCTGGGAAGAAAATGAAGCATTGGAATAAACATCCATCATTGGGAACCTTTGCGATCGGGTTAACGAGTTGATTAATCAGGAGAGTGCAAAAATGGGGTGTCTATAGATGCCCCTCTTTGGCAGAGGGTTGAAGCAAACTAGATAGCAAATCTATTTCGGTAGATAGTGCGATATCCGAATGCCAAAGCTAGTGACAGTTCATTTTGCAGCCTGATTTAGCAATTCGTCTAGGCGTTCGGATCCTTGAGCATAAACTCTCCCCGGACTAAAAGGTTGTCAGGTCCTTGAGCGCGAGCTCTCACTGGCAACGTCAGATCCTTGAATTTTTAAAAAATTCTCCTTGACTGATGTAACAACTGTGCAAGTGTGTGGACTCAAAAATCTGAGGTAAATTTGAGTAAAATCTAAGCGCAAAGTGAATATAAATTAGACATAAACTGAGCATAGATTGAGCATAATTGAGCATAAATTGATCATAATTCTGAGTAAACCCTCGTCGGTAACTGAGCAAAATCCAAGATAACCCATTGGCGGCAATTGAGCAAAATCCAAGATAACCCTTGGCGGAAACTGAGCAAAATCCAAGATAAACCTTGGCGGCAACTGAGCAAAATTCAAGATAACCCTTGGCGGCAACTGAGCAAAATCCAAGATAACCCTTGGCGGCAACTGAGCAAAATCCAAGATAACCCTTGGCGGAAATTGAGCAAAATCCAAGTTAACCCTTGGCGGCAACTGAGCAAAATTCAAGATAACCCTTGGCGGAAACTGAGCAAAATCCAAGATAACCCTTGGCGGCAACTAAGCAAAATCCAAGTTAACCCTTGGCGGCAACTGAGCAAAATCCAAGATAACCCTTGGCGGCAACTGAGCAAAATCCAAGTTAACCCTTGGCGGCAACTGAGTAAAATCCAAGATAACCCTTGGCGGAAACTGAGCAAAATCCAAGTTAACCCTTGGCGGAAACTGAGCAAAATCCAAGTTAACCCTTGGCGGAATCTAAGCAAAATCCAAGATAACCCTTGACCGCAACTGAGCAAAATTGGCGAAGGAATGAAGGACTTTTGGGAAAGAATGAATGAATTTGGAAAAGACTGATCAGAGTGAATTGAATAAATCTGGAAGATACTGAATCTGGAAGAGAAATGATCGAATCCAGGAATGATTGGATCTAGGAATACCATATTAGTTGATCTCTGGACACAGTCAAATGTAAGATCCGAAGTGCTTTTATTTGAACCTCAAGGATTTATCCAAAGGTTTTATGAATTTAAAACCTGAGTTCTTATTTCTTTTGAACCTCAAGAGTTTTTTGAAGAACTGTTATCAAAAGGGTAACCTTAAGTTTGAGGTTTTTAGGATTAACATTGCTAAAAAAAAAATACCCCTAGTTTGACAATAAACATGGCATTGAAAATAATTGAACACATCATTAAAAAATGCCCCTGGTATAAGGAGGGAAATTACATAATTTAGAGGAAAAAGAAAAATGCCCCTTGTATGAAGGTTTGAAATATTTGATTACCACAAGCGCAATAAAGATCCAACTTTTAAGTTTGATTAATTTTAATGAAGATTTTGAGACAGGCTCAAGAGAACAAAATATTTCCTTTTGAGACTCATCATAGAATTCACCATTCTCTCCATTGGTTCACTTGGGGAAGTAAAAATTTTCAGATCGATCGTAGATAAGATACTTGTGGCTTCTGAATCTATGTCTGGTTTAAGCTGAGTATTGAACTTGATTATTCGGATTTCTGATGTTTCAGCTCGAACTACTCACAGCTTGAGATTTTCTTCTGTTTTTTTTTTTGTATGGCTCTAACTTTTGCCTAGATCGCCTTTCCAGGTTTTCAATCTATCGAGCTTGCTCTAACTTTTGCCTAGATCGTCTTTTCAGGTTTTCGATCTAGCGAGCTTTTTCTTTTTTCTTGGCTCTGATTGTTGCCAAAGTTGTCCTTTCAGATTTTTAACTTTGCGAGCTTGCCTTAATTTTTGCCTAAGTCGCCCTTTTTGGGTTTTCAACTTAACAGGCTTCATCATTTTTCTCTGAAGTTCTAGAATTACTGTCTGATCATGCTTCACTACCCTCCTTGACTTTTTCACACGGTACTTAGGAGGACTTTTATAGGTAGGCTTGGGACTAGGCATAAAAAGAAAGGAATTTTGAGGCTCAAAAACCCAAATGCCCCTTGTGTGGCATTTCATTTAAAATTTTTTTCTTGAACTTTCTTCCCCATTTTGGATGATATTTCTTTTTCTTTTGAATTTTTTTTCTTTTTAAATTTTTCCTTTGTCGGGGAATCTATATATATTTTTTTATTTTGATGTGGTCGGGCCTGAAGTAACTTCTCAGGTTGCCTACGTACCCCAAATTTTTGGGATCAGACCAAAACGTAGTTCAGATTTTCCCTCCCCTAGGTTAGGTGATCGGGCTGAGAAAGAAAAAGGCATAATTTTTCTCTTTTTGAACAGGCTGCAAAGGGGTTGAGAAAGGAGAATAAAGAACTAGGTAATAGGAAAATTGATTCAGCCAAAAATGGCCTCCTTAAATGTAGTACCGTTTGATTTGGTCAAGGTTGGTTGATTCTGGTAACTCGATTCCATCATGATCTTGAAGCCTGACAGCTTTTCCTGGTAATATCTCCTTGATGATGTACGGACCTCCCCAATTTGGTTTGAACTTCCATCTAGGGTCAAAGATAAGTGCCCGATTCTCTTTAAGTACTAAATCCCCGACTTGTAAGTGACGAACCTTAATCTTTTTATCAAATGCACGGGCAACTCTTCTTTGATAAGCTTGCACATGATACAAAGCTCTCAGTCATTTTTCTTCAATCAAATTCAATTCTTCATACCACTGGCGAACCCAATCTGTTTCTGACAACTGACTTTCCAACAAGACCCTAAGAGATGGAATTTTCATTTCAACTGGCAAGACTGCTTCCATGCCATACACTAAGGAGTAGGGAGTAGCTCCAGTAGAGGATCGAATTGAAGTTCGATATGCCCATAGTGCAAATGGTAGTTTTTCAGACCAATCTCGATGTGATTGACACATTTTCCTAATGATAGTCTTAAGATTCTTATTAGCTGCTTCGACTGCTCCATTAGTCTGAGGGCGGTAAGGAGATGATTTGTGATGTGAGATTTTAAACTTTGAACACAAAGTAATAACTTCCACTTTGAAATGTGACCCGTTATCAGAAATCAGTTCCGAAAGTACCCCGTACCGACTGATGATATTCGTTTGGATAAATTTTGCAACTCGAGACGCAGTGAGAACAGCATAGGAGGCAGCTTCGACCCACTTAGTAAAATAATCGATAGCAACTAAAATGTATTCATGCCCGTTTGATGCTTTAGGTGATATTTTACCGATAATGTCGATTCCCCAAACTGAGAATGGCCATGGTGAAGTTAGACCAACTAATCGAGAAGGTGGCACATGTATGAGATTTGCATGTATTTGGCATTTGTGGCAAGTTTTGAGCATGTGATGACAATCTGTTTCTATCGTAGGCCAGTAGTACCCTTGTCTCATAATTTTCTTGGCTAACATTTTCCCACTCATGTGAGGGCCGCATTCTCCTGAATGTAGTTCAACCATTACCTGTTCAGCTTGATCTTCATCGATACACGACAAATGAATCCCATCATAAGACCTTTTGTATAAACTTCCTGCACACAGGATGAATTGAGATGCTAATCTTAGCAAAGCTTGTCGTTCCTTCCTCGATGCTTCTTCTGGGAATTCTTGTTTTTCCAACACCTTTTTAATGTCTGTGTACCACGGCTTTCCATCAGGTAGTCGAGTAGCAATACTGATCTGACAGCAATATGCAGGTTTGTCTCTAACTTCAACAGTGATCGGCCTCAATTCCATGCTGGGGGGCAAATGGATCATTGAAGACAGAGTGGCTAACGAGTCAGCAAATCTATTATCTTCCCTTGGAACGTGTTCGAACAGAATAGCTTCAAACTTACTCACTAGGTTTAACAAATACTCATGATAAGGCTTCAACTAGTCGTCTCTAGTCTTCCATTCTTCCAATGACTGGTGTATGACCAAGGCTGAATCTCCAAAAACTTCAATTTCTATAATGCCAAGATTCAAAGCAACTTCAAATCTTGCGATACATGCTTCATATTCGGCTGTGTTATTGGTGTTAGAGAAGGCTAACTTAATAGCGATCGGAATGTGGCATCCTCCTGGAGAAAATAGGACTACCCCTATTCCATACCCATTCTGATTGGCGGCTCCATCAAAATACAATTGCCATGTTTGATTTTGAGGCTCTTCTTCAACATGCAAGATGTTCTCATCTGGGAACTGATCAACGGGCCTTATTCCTTCTACTACGGGGTGATCTGCCAAGTATTCTGCTACAGCTCTCCCCTTGATAGATTTCTGCGTAACGTGCGTGATGTCAAACTCTGATAACAACAATAACCATCGTGCAGTTCTCCCTGTTAGTGTCGGTTTCTCGAAAAGATACTTGAGAGGATCCATCCGAGATAACAAGATAATTGAGTGAGATAGCATATAGTGTCGGAATCTCTGAGTAGCCCATACTAGTGCCAAGCAAGTTTTTTCCAAGGCTGAATACTTTCGTTCATACTCTAACATTTTCTTACTAATGTAGTAGATAACCCTTTCTTTGTGAGTATCTTTGTCATACTGTGCCAGCATGCATCCCATAGCTTCTTCTGTAATTGACAGATAAAGAAGAAGTGGTTCACCCGGTGTGAGTGGAACCAAAATAGGCGGGTTCAAGAGGTACTCCTTGACTTGGTCGAAGGCCTTTTGACATTGCTCATTCCAAACTGTTGGTTCATTCTTCTTGAGAAGCTTGAAAATAGGTTCGCAGACGTTGGTGAGTTGAGCGATGAATCTGCTGACATACTGGATTCTACCTAAAAACCCTCGAATTTGCTTTTCAGTTTTCGACGGTGGCATATCTTGGATAGCTTTAATCTTCACAGGGTCTACTTCGATCCCTCTTTGACTGACCACAAATCCCAACAATTTTCCAGAAGTTACTCCAAACACACATTTCTGTGGGTTGAGGCGGAGTTTGTACTTTTGAATTCTTGTGAGAAATTTTTCTAACGCAGCAACGTGCCCCAGTCGTTCTTTGGATTTGACTATCATATCATCTACATAGACTTCGACTTCCTTGTGTATCATGTCATGTAATAGAGTCGTGGCTGCTTTTTGATAGGTGGCTCCGGCATTCTTCAAACCAAAAAGCATAACCTTGTAGCAAAAGGTTCTCCACTGTGTGATAAATGATGTCTTTTGCATATCTCGAGGATCCATTTTTATCTAATTGTACCCCGAAAAACCATCCATGAAGGACAATAAAGAGTGCCCTGTTGTACTATCTACTAGAACGTCTATGTGTGGTAAAGGAAAACTATCCTTCGGGCTTGCTTTGTTTAGATCTCTAAAGTCCACACACATCCTGACTTTTCCATCCTTCTTCGGCACCGGGACGACATTGGCAATCCACTCAGGGTATTCTACTACTTCTAAGAATCCAGCGTTAATCTGCTTCGTAACTTCTTCTTTTATTTTCAGAGTCCATTCCGGCTTCATACGTCGAAGTTTCTGTTTAATGGGTCGAGCATCTGGATATAACGGAATCCGATGTTGAACAATGTCTGTGCTTATTCCCGGCATATCCTCATAAGACCACGCGAACACGTCTTTGAACTTTCTGAGCAACTCTACTATCCCTTTGCGTTCATCGGGGGATAATGTGATCCCAATCCGAATCTCTTGAGGATTTTCTTTTGTTCGAGATTGATAACCTCTACTTCCTCCATTGGAGGTTGAGCCCGACGTTTATTTTCTTGTTCAAGTAATTTGATTATTTCAGGGGGAGGTTCTTCATCAGAAGATTCTCCCTCCGAAGTCAGATTATTAGTTAAATTATTATTGCGCTCGGGGTAATCAAGAATTTCTTTCATTTCATTAAAAGAAGATGGGGTAACAGGACTCATTGCCAACTTGACAGACTCACTTAACTTAGCAGCGATAGTGGACTTACTTGACTCAATAGAAACAAATGACTCATCTGACATGTCAGACTGAACAGGACTAAGGGGACTGATAGACCCAGTCTTGACATGCAATACAGGACTAATTACATGATAGCTAGAGAGACACCCTACGGCGGGTTTGATTGCAGACTGAGGATTTGGGATCCCTTTCTCAGTTGACAACACCGAGACACTGTGATCTTCAATGAATAACTGGTCGATGTTGAGGGAGTCTAGATTGAACTGCCAGTCTTCAATTTTCTTCTCTTCGGCTTCTGTGCTTGCTTCCTCTTCAGGCCAATCCATACCAAAAAAGATCTCGAACCCTGGCAGACGAGTACCTGTGATGTGGTCAATGAATGGCTCGGGGAAGTCACAGTAACGGAAATCTTCTCCTTCCTTCACAAAATAACCATTAAGGGTCTTACGATAAGGCTTCATCTTGATGAGATCCATGGTTCGTCTTTGCCTTTTTGCCATTGCCTTGTCTCGCTTTGTCTTCCAGTATTGGGCCCAATCTTCATTAGTAGGCTTATATCCTAGCTCAAATGTGCCAATGACCTCTTTAATCACTGGTGCCTCTTTAATACCTTGCTGCTTGCGGCCTAAGCCCATACCAGGGAAAAATCTCATTTTCTTGAATATATTGGCCATATTGCAGTTAGAAGTATTTTCCATTGGAAAATATTCTTTCATGGCTTGATCCCATTGGACTGAGCATATTTTCTCAAACTCGAACCCACTGAGCTCTACTCCTTGTTGTTCTGGCTGAATCTCAAGCAGCGGCTCATCCTTAGCTTCAGTACTATTTATGATCCCTACAATTTCAGCATCTCCATGGAGAGTGATCACTAGCCCATCTCTGATAAACTTGACCTTCTGGTGCAGCGTGGAAGGTATGGCTTTGATTTGGTGTAGCCACGGTCTTCCTAATAACAGATTAAAGGAGGACTGGATGTCTATGACCTGAAATTCTACCAGAAATTCAGCTATGCCCGTGGACAATCGAAGGTGCAGAATTCCCAGTACGTCCCTTTTAGTGTTATCATAGGCCCTAACCCCTTGGTTAGTGGGCTTGAGATCTTCAGTTTTAAACCCAAGGCAAGTGGCGGTCTTTAAAGGGCAAACATTCAATGCACTCCCATTATCGATCAATACCAGAGGTACCCTCATCCCGTTACAGTCAACTGTGATGTGCAATGGCTTAGTGTGGTTTGCTCCTTCCTTTGGGAGATCGGAGTCCGAGAAGGATAAGATATTCTCCACATAAGTCACCCCTACTATGTTGGCCAGCTGATCTGGAGAAGTGTCAAGGGAGACTTGGGCCGTACTTAATGCTTTGAGAACAGCCTCCCTATGGGCAGTGGAAGCCATAAGTAAACCCCAAACTGAGATATTGGCCCCTGATTTCTTCAACTGCTTGATCACAGAGTTATCTTCTTCGATATTTTCTTTGATAGGATCTTCTCTTTCTCTTCTTGTCAGGGTTGCCGGATTATCAACACAGAGTTCTTGTGGCTTAAAGACTCTTCCCCCTCGAGTCATATGTCTAACTTCATCGCAAGAGAGGGAGAAAGGCTCATCATCTTCAGTCAGCAAGTATGGATCTTCATCCGTTGAAGGTACAGGACTTTTCAAGTTCATCTGCCAACAAGTAACTGGTGAATGTGGGGCTACTATATCGAGGCGGGGATAAACAATACGTATCATCTGAGGTTAAATCAAATGGTTCATAGTTTGTGGTGAAAACCTCATCAGTGAAGGCTATCCCGGCAAGGGGGTAACTAGGTGGTTTGACTTGGATGGGATGGATAAGAGAGACGGGATCGAATGGCAATGGTGTGTGAGAAACCATGTTCAGGGTTGGTGGAGGTTGATAAGCAGGTAGTGGATTAGTGGTGACATTTGGTGGACTAGGGATTGTGACCTTTTTGTTATCAATCAGGTTTTGAATGGCATGGCGTAAGGTGATACATCGATCTGTGTGATGGCCAGGATTTTGATGAAATTCACAGAATAAGTTGGGATTGTGTTCGGTTGGCAAGGGATTTGGTAAAGGCCGGCGTTGAATCGGGGTAAGCAACCCTTTTTTCAATAGTTTTTGCAAAGCTACGCTAAGGGTCATCCCTAAATTGGTAAATTGACGTGAAGTTCGAGGTTGACTTGGGTGAACCTGGTTATTAGTCCGGGCTGGGGGTTGAGCTGGGGTAGATGATGTGTTGGCTATGTAGACATGGTTGGTACTAGGTTTAGAAATATAGGGTTTCTTAAGCTTGTTATCTGAGGGGTTAGAAAGAACCCCAGAGGCAAAAGTGTCATCAAGTTGGCTCCCGGCTTGTAACAAAGACTCGAAAGTAGGGAGATATTGGGCCACTAGGTGTTGAGCATATCCTTGTGAGAGGTTTTTAAGATAATTGCTACTTGTTCCTTCTCTGAAGGTCTATCCCACATTTGGGCAGCCTTGGCCCTCCAACGACCAATAAAATCAGTGAAATGTCTCCCCATTCTTCTGCTTAGTTGCTTCCAAATCTCTTCTTGAAGTCTCAATCTCGGTACTGTACTTATATTGATGCCAGAAGGCCTTTGACATGCTCTCCCAGGTGCCCACAGTAACTGGATCCTGAGACATTAGCCAACGTAGTGCTGACCCTGATAAAGTCCTCTGAAACAACAACGTCATATGTTCGTCACTGAGCCCCATAGTGCGCATGTTAGTAACATATACCTTAAGATGTGTTTTTGCACACCCTATACCACTAAACTTGTCCATTTCTGGCATCACGAACTTCTCGGGCAGATGGATTCTAGGGATGCGGTTCAGAGCTTCAATACCTGCTGCAATTTCATCGATGCCTTTTATACTTTTCATAGCCGACTCTAACTGAGACATTCTGTTAGCTAACATCGGATTTTCATTGACATATTCTTCATCTCCGTCGAGTTCGAAGACTTCATGTGGACGTCTCTCTTCTACTTTCTTTCCTTTTGGATCATTTAAGGGATTGCCTGTTGATTCCGAGGTCTGTTCTAGCACTTCCACTTTGCCCTTTATACTGGTGATATCATTGGCAAAGGCTGCCAAGATCTTACGGATCTCTGTAAGTTCAGATTCTGAAGCCATCTCTGCTTGTTGACTTGGTACCGTAGCTCGTTCTAACCGACTGGACTTACGACTCCAACTAGGAGGTGGACGCTTGAGTTTGGGCGCAATGATAATCCTATATGACCCCATCAAAGGTAAATTTAGTCAATTTCAGTATTACCCTCTTGATAACATTTTAAGGAATCATTTCATTGAGGTTTGTGCACCAATCCATTAATTAATCCATTCACATAATGAACATTCAAAGAAGAAATCAATATTTATTTGAAAGAAAAAATAGCTTTATTGAAAACGATTGACAAATAAATGTTCTCATTAAAAACATCTTTCAACAAATTTGACTTGAACTATTTTTACATGGACGCTTGGCTTTGTCTTGACGGTCATCAGGATTGCTGTCAGGCTTGACCCTCTTGGCTCTAACAACTGGCTCTTTGAATTCTGCTGGTCCGTCTGGATACCCTAAGGTGCGCTTGTTCCAGGCTTTCTCAATGAGGTGTACTAACTTTTCAGTCAATGGCTCGGGGGAAAGAAAGCTTTGTGCTGAGGTAAAGATAACTCTGTAGGCACGTCGTATTGTTCTGGGATCAGATTAGGATGGTAAAAAGATGTTTCTTCTAAACCAATCAGACGGACATAGTAGGATCCTTTGGTTCCTAGAACAGGGGGATCAGTCATCCACCAAGGGCACCTAAAACCAATATGACAGGCAGGCGAGAGTCTAACCATTTGCTCCAAGCTTTGACTGAGTTGTGACGCACTAACAGGTTTCTCTTGGAAAAATGTTCTGGCCCATATTCGAGGTTTGAAGGAACCTCTACGATTTTGAGACGATCACAAAGCCACATATAGAGTAAGTAAGGGGCTTCCTTTGAAGCTTTCCCGCTCACCATTTTTTATGGCATCTAAACCTGAGAAAGTTTCAGCTAGGATGAGAGGTACGGGTTGGCTTTCCTTGAGAGTTGAGAGGCTATATCTATGAAGGACTCAGGGATAGTTTGGCCATCACTATTGGAGGTCAATATGTATTAGGCTAGGATTCCTAGGCAGAATCGATAATCTCTAGTAGCTCACTAGGCTTCGGGTTTTACATTGATAGGGTGACTGCGGGAGCAATACGGGCCCAGTAAAGGTACTAAGTTCAATCTTCCGTTATGAACTAAGGCCTTGGCTTTTCCTTGGAAATGTTTAGTCCTGTGGCAAGTTCACCAGAATATCCAGTCTTCAATGAGGGCCTGACTAGAGGGCCTGAAGTGGATATCCTCATGATGCCGCAATAATCCTCGTGAGTAGGGCATAAATGCATATACCCCATATGGAATATATGAAGGTGGGGGTTCCATCGCTTGGCCATAGCATGTAGGAGGTTCTAGTCTATCTCAAACTCATGGAAGTAAATAGCACTCCTCAACATGAATCTCCCAAAATTGATCTTCTCTACAGGGTGCAACCCTACAACGGTTGTTTTGACTAACTGATTGATTGGGTTATCGCCGGCGGCTAACATCTTGATTTGACACAAAAGGGGATTTTAGTACTCTTCCAAGGTCCATGTAAAAGATCAGTTTTTTATCGTCTCTTGGAAAATCTTGTTCTTATGGAAATATTTTCTGGAAAATATTTTTTCTTGAAAAATATTTTTTCTAGAGAACACTTCTTTTTGGAAAACAATCTTTTCTGAAAAATATTTTCTTTCTGTAAATTATTTGAAAATTTGATTTCCATTTTCAATTTAAATGGCTCGGCCCACCATGATTGTTGGATCGGGATGGACTGAGTCATTATTGTAAAAGAATGGATGCTTTATTGGGTCGGTGCACCCATTTTAATTTTCAAAAATAACATTTGATCCTTGAGGACAATCATACACTCTGATCTACACCATTCACATCACTCACATACATTCATCAATCAACAGGCTCCATTCAATAAACAACCCGGGAACACCCACGATAAGTTCGAGTCGTGATATATTGGGAAGGTTTTTAGACTCTAAGCTTACTACGTGCAATGCATTTTTATCTGGCCACCCTTGCCCAAGCACACCTATATACCTTTCGATACGTGGTGACTTGGATTGATATACCGTATAGGTGATAATCTAAAACTTCAATTCGCTTCTCTGAAGCCAAAAACAACCAGTTTGATCTCCAGTTGAGAGGTGGCGCACAATGTTGAGCAAGGGCCCACTTAAATACCTCTCGTCTAGAATAGACATAGTCTATCCCCCTCGTACAGTAGGGTACAGCGGGACAAGATCTACTTAGGCACCGGTTTTGACCAAGAAGTGCAATTGATATACTTAGATTATCTTTTATACCTACGGGTACGAGTCAAGGGTTGTAGCTTTCATAAATGGTTTGGCATCCCACGAGGGGACCGACCACGTACTAGTACTACATTGGCAATCGGGACATGTGACTGTGTGGCTCACAATAGGTCAAAGGCTCAGGTCGCTCCAGCCCGGGTGCATCAATATATCTCTCAGAATCACCTAATCAGACGGTATTGATGCCCCAGTTTGATATACCCTAAGGTACATGACTGGAGTTGTGAGTTTCATGAATGACGTCGCATCTCCGAAGAGATCGGGCCACGCTCTAGTGCCACGTTGGCTAAATGGGACGTGTAAGTGAGTAAAGCGGTAAACGTGCATGTGGTGTGTGCAAAATAGGGTGGGGTGTGCCCGGGGCCTTTTCCAAACAAAATGGGCCCACAAACCCAATCAATCCAATCATTATAAGATGAATTATATGAATATTTAATCAATGTAAGCACTATTTCAATCACATGAATATTAAAAATATCAATCCGATCACATTCCATCATATCAACCTCATAATCAATATCAAACGTGTATTTCAAACAGGATTATGGCATGTTAGAAAGGCGATTAACAATTAAATCGAATCATTAAAATAAACCCCTAGCTCCAAGTCTAAAAAAATTATATGGTTCAATCAAGGTTATTTTGGGGCGACCCTAAATTCAATATTGAAATGTGCACACGGAAACCCTTTATTTCTTTATCCAAAACAAATGGATTTGCCCTATTTCAATTTCTTTTCAATCAGAATTATTTTAGGTGATCTTAACCAAATTGATATTTCTGAGGATATGGGATTATGAAAAAAATAACAATCGTTGGGATGAGAATTTATGATGATTTTTAAACAAATTGAGAGAGAAGAAAAAGAAAAAAAAATAATTTTTTTTTTTTAAACAAATCGATTTTTTTTATTTTTATAAACAAACTTAAAAAACACAAATTTTTTTTAAAACTATTAAAAAGACAACAAGCAAAAACAATAGAGAAAAAATTAAATAATAAATAAAAAATAAAAAATAAAACAAGAGGCAATTTGGTAGGTTGTTGTTAGCCATAACAACTAACCATCGTTTTCAATAAATAGGGGGTGTGTCCTTAATAAAACCGAAATTCTGTTTAACTCTCACACTATCTTCTCCATTGATTCAGCCATGTTCACCATTTAAAAAAAAAAAAAAAAAAAAAACAGAGAACGATTTATCTTCTTGATACAATCGGTTGAGGCTAGTCCCAATGATCACTGATCTCATGTGTTTTTAAATCTGAATTACATACAGAAAAACGCTGCCATTAATGATTTTTAAAAACTCAAAACCGATGCAAGAACGCAATGGAACCCACGGTCTCTGACATCGATTATAAGATCCCCCTTCTTCGATCGAATATTGCAGCCCAAAACAGTCGCAAAACTCAATGGAACCTACGATTTTCAATTTCTATCATCAATTACATGATCCTTTCTCTTCAATTGAAACATGGCAAAATTTATATTCAGAAACTCACGCTCAGATTTTCGCCAATGGCCCAAACCGAACCAAAGGGTTTTCCTTTTTAAATTGATCTCTTAACCCTCCACTCAAGGTAAAGAAAACGATCAGATTTTAGGGGTGTAAAGCAAATGGCCGAAATTTTCTAAGTCTCTGTTGGAGACAATAGAGACGTTTGGGAGAGATGAATTAACGAAATGAAAATTGATTTAAAAAAGAGTTTAACAATTAAAACATCGTTTTTCACTCAGGACACACCAACCAATAAAAAACGCTGCTGTCCTTAATCTTGTTGGATTTTTCTTATTATTATTATTTTTTTAAAAAAACATCCAAAAACCTCTTTTTTTTTAAAAAAAACTTGCTGCCATTGCTGACAGCATGTTGGTAAAAAAAAAAAATTTTAAAAAACAACCCACCATCCACCCTTTTATTTTTTAGTTAGGAACAACATGACCCAAATAATAATAAAAAACGATTTGAACAATGAGAAAGAGGGCTTGAAGATAGAAGAATAAATATTTATTTTCTCTTTGATGCTATTCATTATGTATCGATTGAGAAAAAGGAAAAAAAGAAAAGAAAAAAATGAGACAAAAAATAAACTAAAATAAAATAACTACATGATGAAAAGAAAATTTTTTTCACTCCATATCCCAACCACCGTTATTCCATCCTTCAATAAACTTAACCTCTTGAAATCTTACATCATTTAGGGTCACCCTAAGTAACCATCGATTGAACCAAAGCAAATAATATGGTGGAGTAACATACTCTAAATCGAATCAAATAATACTAAAAGATGATACAATCCAAAATTCTAAACTAACAAAAATAAACAAAATAAAAAATAAAATAAAATGAAATAAACTAGGTCTACATGGCGATGTTCCCTTACTTGGGGTTTTTCAAGTTTGATCCTCAATGTCCCCAGTGGAGTCGCCACTGAAAGCGCCCTCGATCCGCAGGGTGCGCGGATCCACTTTTGACCCTTGAGGTTTGGAAGTCGCCACCTAGTTATTATGGTCTAGGAACCAAACTGACTCTAAAACGGATAAAAACTAATCTATTACAGAAAACCTGAATCCGGGGATCATGTTACGAGGTTGGAAGGTGTTAGGCACCAACCCCGCCCGGCCATTGCCGGTCTCTACTTATCCCAAATAAATCTACATCGCTAATGTCAAACCTAGATTAAAAAATAATAAAAAAAAGCTTACCTTCGATCTGCAAAAGTGTTATTCCCTCAGATCTGGTGAAAACGGCTCCTTGTACCGTGTTTCTTACTTCGTTCTATCTCCGGATCTGATTTCTGATCTCCGAGGTAAGGTATCTCCTTCTTGGATCTGGGTGCTTCGAATTTGTTGTGGATTTTTGGGATGTTTTTGAGAGGTTTTTAGGTGTTTTTTAGACTAAAATCGAAGTAGGGGTGTTAGGGAAGGAATTGGGACTCCAAAATTAGGGTTTTGGGGAGGTTGTGGAGGCTTTTTCACCTACTTTTTCTAGGATTTTTTCTTTGATACGAAATTAGGGTGTGGAGGCTCCTATTTATAAAGTTTTTAGAAGCATTAGGGTTTTATTAGGGTTTCTTTTAGGGTTTCAATTAGGGTTTTGATTTAGTCTTTAAGGTTTTAGGGTTTTGACTTTAGTCTTATGAGATTGACTTGATTAGTTTAGATTAGGGTTTTGACCTTAGTCTTATGAGATTGACTCGATTAGTTTAGATTAGGGTTTTGATTTAGGGTTTTGACTTTAGTCTTATGAGATTGACTTTAATACTTGACTCTAGTCTTACTTAATTGACTTTAATTTTGACTCTAGTCTTATTTGATTGACTTTAATATATTGACTTTAGTCTTGCTTGATTGACTTTAAATTTTGGAGAACCCCTCTCTATTATATCTTTAATTCTTTGGACCCCCAAATGGAGGGGTCCTTAAAGAAATATCTTGCGAACCCTCAACAATTTTGCTTGAAAACCCGATTGATCAATTTTTTGGTTTAAATTTTATAATTAATTTTATTAATATTTCACTTTACATTATTTAATGATTTATTTATTAATTTCGAAAATTTTAATTATTAAAATTGTGAAATTACCGTTTTGCCCTCGGAGAGGATTTTTTACGTTTTAAGTCGTTTTTCAATGTTCCAGGATGTTTTGGAATCAGTTTCTCATAAGGAATTCAATGAAAAAGTTGATTTTTATCATTTATGAAATTTTTTGTGTGAAATGATCGTGAATTTTATGAGGGGTATTTTCGTAATTTTATTGAATTTTGTGAAAATTGGTGAAATGATTTATTTGGTTTCGATTTGTTGTTTTATGTGTTTGAATGGATTTTCCTAAACGTAATGTAGGCTCTAGGGTTGTTTTGATGTTAGGGGTATTTTGATAATTTGGTCATTTTTAGTGATTTTTATCGTGAAGCTTCTTTTTGGTTTGCAAGATGATGATTTCTATGTTTCTGGGGTCGTATTTACCTAGCGTAGCGTGGTTTCTAAGTTTTGTCAGTTCGAGATACCTCATCCGGATTTCTGAAACATATTTGGTAATAAAATGAAGTATTGGAATAAACATCCATCATTGGGAACCTTTGCGATCGGGTTGACGAGTTGATTAATCAGGAGAGTGCAAAAATGGGGTGTCTACAAGTAGATGCACTAAATCATAAAAAAGAGAGTGTTCTCGCTCAGATGATGTTGAGTGAATGGCACATGTTAGAGTCAATTATAGAGTTTGTATTTGATAGCTCGACGAATGAAGATGGGCAACACAGTTATTTGGCACCATTGAGACTTTATAATACATTAGCATAGAGAATTGTCGCGTCTTAGAATTTGGATGTAGATGTTGTGGGGCATTGTTTGAAAACGGGAGAGTCAAACAATTATGAGTGGAATATTTATGTAGATGGCAGTATAAGGTTCCAAAATAGATTGTGGATACTGACAAATGAACAGTTAAGGAAAGACATATTAAATGAAGTGCATTGATCATGTTATTTGATTCACCAAAGAGGTACAAAGATGTACAGAGACTTACAAAAACAGTTCTAGTGGCTCGGGATGAAGAAACATATCGCTCAGTATATGAATCGTTGTATGACTTGTTTAGCAAGTCAAAGTTGAACATCAAAGACCAACAGGCCTTCTTCAACCACTTCCTATAGCTGAATGGAAATGGGAACATGTAACCATGGACTTCATAATTGGGTTACCTAAGGCTAGTGACGGTCTATATGTGATCTAGGTGATAGTCGACAGATTGACAAAATTAGCTCATTTATTACCGATCAAGATGACGCATACAGTTGATAGGTTGAGCAGATTATATATAATAGAAATCATAAGACTACATGGAGTACTAGTGTTAATAGTTTTAGATCGAGATCACAGATTCATTTGACAGTTCTGGAAGAGTTTACAATCAGCTTTAGGTACTTAGTTAAAATTCAGCATTACATTCCATTCGCAGATTGATGGATATTCAGATAAGGTAATCCAAATTTTGAAAGATATGCTTCGAACATGTGTACTAGATTTTGGAGGTCAATGGAAGACTCATCTACCTCTAGTTGAGTTTTCATACAACAATAGCTTCCAATCTAGTATAAGTATGACTCCATTTGAAGCACTTTATGGTAGACTACGCCGATCGCCTATATGTTGGACAGAAGTCGGGGATACAATTCTCATGGGACCAAAATTGGTTGAAGAGACTACAGAGAAGATTAGAATGGTTGAGGAAAGGATAAAGGCAACTCAAAGCAAACAGAAGAACAACGCTGATAGACGACGGAGACCTTTGGAGTTTGAGATTGGAGATATGGTATTTTTGAAAATCTCACTTAAGAGAGGGATATCCAGGTTTGGTTTGAAGGGTAAGTTGAAACCCCGGTATGTGGAACCATTCGAGATTACAAAGCGAGTTGATCAACTCACTTACATACTAGTCTTACCTTTTCAGCTAGCTCAAATTTATAATGTGTTTCATGTATCGATGTTGAGAAAGTATGAATTAGATCCTTCACATGTCTTAGACTAGCAATCTATGCAGTTAGAGGAAGATATATCTTATGAAGAAGGACTAATACAGATCATTGGTAAAAAAATAAAATGTTGCAATCACATGTTATTCCCTTAGTAAAAGTACTTTGGAGACATCATAATGTGAAAGAATAAACTTGGGAAAAAGAATCAGATATACAAACTCAATATTCAAAATTATTCATCGAATAAGGTATATTCTTAATTTCGGAGACAAAATTTTTTTAGGAGGGGAGGTTGTAATGTTAAAAAAAGATCAAGTCAACTAAGTTTGACTTAAGCCAAGTCAACATGGTTAAACTTTTTAATAATATTAAAAAATAATTAATTTTTTTAATAATATCTAGATATTATTTGATAAAATCTAAGTTGTAAGTTAACTGAATTTTTTTTTTTTTTTGTGCATCTTTTACACAAAGAAAGAAGGAAGAAAAAAGAAAGAAGAAAAAGGAAGAGAAAAGAAAAAAAGAAGAGAAAGGAAAGAAGGAAAGGAAAAGAAAGAGAAATAAGGAGGTAGGCCATTTTAATTCTTTCTGGTAATTTTAGTAAAATTTAAGAAAAATATTTCTTATTTTGTAGTTGTAAACAAAATTTGTTTTGTAATTTAAAACATTTCTGATTTAGTAATTTTAAAATAAAATTTATTTTATAATTAATTTCAATAGCATGCATATATTTTATATATATATTTATATTACTATTTTTATGAGTTTAAAAAATATTAATAGTTGTTTTGTTTAAAAATAATTTATTACACGTACTTGTTTTATACATATATTATACATATTTTATACATGCTAAAAATAAAATATAACAACTATGAAATTTGATATTTTTACATAATATTTACACAATATGTATGTTAAATTTAATGATCAAAAGTTTGTGGTTTTATACATATTTTATACACATATTATACATACTTTATACAAGCTAAAAATAAAATACAACAATTATAAAAGTTGTTATTTTTACATAATATTTACACAAAATATATGCTAGATTAAATGATCAAAAGTTTATGATTTTATACATACTTTATACACATATTATACGTATTTTATACATATTAAAAATAAAATATAATAATTATGAAAGTTATTGTTTTGCATAATATTTAGAAAAAATGTATGTTAGATTGAATGATCAAAAGTTTGTGATTTTATACGTACTTTATACACATATTATATGTATTTTATAAATGTTAAAAATAAAATACAACTATGAAAGTTGTTGTTTTTGCATAATATTTACTCAAAATGTATGTCAGATTGAATAATCAAAAGTTTGTTACTTTATATGTATTTTATACATATATTATAATATATGCTAAAAATAAAATACAACAATTATGAAATTTGTTATTTTTGCATAATATTTACACAAAATATATGGTAGATTGAAAATAATAAAAAATTTGTTGCCTTATATGTACTTTATACATGTATTATACGTATTGTATACATATTATAAAAGAAAAATACATCAACTATACAAGTTGTTGTTTTTACATATAATTTATAGATTTTGTATTTATCAAAAAGAAAAATACAACAATTATATAAGTTGTTTTTACATACAATTCATATATTTTATTCATATTTTATAGATATGCATGATTTTGAATGAATTAAACTAGTGGACAAATTATTTTAATATTTTTTGTTATAGATTTTTAAGAAATATTTCAAATAAAAGAATTAGGTAAGAAAAATATTTTATTTAAAATAAAATATGTAAATGAGTTCTCAATTGATTGTCGTATTTTTCAAATACCCAGATAGTGAGATGCTTTGGCTTATGCTGCATAAGACACGAAAGAGTGAGAAGATGAGATATGCTTCAATCATAGACTGTATAAGTCATGAATGAGATAAGTGCTTCGACTAATGATTGTATAAGACACAAAAGAAAGGAAAAAAAAAGATGAGGCTGTACATTTAAGAATGGACTAGATATTTAAGACACGTATATGTTTTACTTTAAATACATTTTGAAAAGAAAAATAAATACTTATATGTAGTATTTTAGTGATTTATTAAAAGATTGTGAAAACCTATAAAGAATAATGTGTTGTAATATTTTTGAAACGATGTATTATTTTAGGACAACAGTTGCGTTGTTCAAATTCTTATGTATTATGGGATGCATAAGAATACTGAAATCGCCTCGACCCATTTTCACTAAATAGTGAATAGCAGTCCGATTTATAAATGGGGGACTTTTGATAAATGGGAGTCGCCACCTAGTTTAGATCTAGGAACCAAAATTAACTCCAAATGGATATGGGTCGATCTGCAGATCAAAGAAATGGGTAAGGGGTCAGATTACGGATTTCGGAAGGTGTTAGGCATCGAACCCGCCCAATCAAGGTGATCGGTCCCTATTACAATCCAAAATCATCCTATGGTCAATATGTAAAGACTACGGTCAAGGTCACAGTCCAATCATCATCATCAATTTATGTTGGATTTTCCAATCAAATCCTATGACTAAAAATTGTCCTAACTGTTACATGATTATTCTTTGAATTCCACAAAATATGGAAGGGTTTGAAAAAGCCCTGATTAACTCCATGATCTAAAATCAGTTAAGAAATTACACCTGTAAGTATTTCCCAAACTGTCCAAAATAGAAATTGCCAAATTAGAATTCAAAGAATTTTCAAATTGGGAATCCGAAGTTCTCCAAATTAATATCCAAAAATATATATTGAATTCCCAAATTAGAAATTTTTTAAAAATGGAACTTTCCCAAAATAGAAGTTTTCCAAAGATATCACAGTTTTGAGTTAGAAACTTCTAAATCCACGAACTTTCTAAATAGAAAATTATAAAATCATCTAAATTAGAAGTTGCTAAAATGTGAAATTCCTAAAGTAGAAATTTATAAATATATTCCTTCCTTAAATAGAAAATTGTATAATTTCCATATCAGAAAATTTCAAATATCAATTTTCAAAACGAAATTATGAATGGGAGTTTCCGAATTAAAAAAATGTGGATTTACCAAGGATCACCAATTTGGAAATTTATGAAATAACAAGAAAAAAGTTCACAATACCATGCTTACCAAATTGTAGATCAACAAGTACCAATGCATACAAAATATTGGAGATCGACAAATACCAACGCATACAAAATTTTCAAACTCAAATTATTCTCAAATCGACTCAAACGGACAAGCCTCTAGGACCATCAATTTTTCCAAAGCAACTATCATGCAATGACCTATCTCAATTTTTCAGCAACATTTACCATTCAATGACATGCACACTCGTCATGCTAAAAAATCATCACAAACTCATTGTAAAAGTATAGGACCATCATGCTTAAATACAAGGCTCATGTCATCAAAAGTTCATAAAAAATGCATACAAAATAAAAATAAAATAGAGACAAAAGCAAAACAACATTTTCCTAATCCTATCAATATGCAAAAATAAACAAGAAAATAAAAAAATCAAACAAGAGAGATGCCTAAAAACGTTATCTAATCTTACCGATATGTAAAATAACAAATAAAGCATAAAAAAGAATACATAAAAATTATCCTAATCTTATCGACATAAAAACACCAAAAACTACATAAAATAAAAATACCTTCCTAGTCCTCTTACTATAAAAATAAAAAAATAAAAATCCAACAATGAACATACCTATAAAATGAATTATCGAGCGTCGATTCCTTCAGGTATGACCCCCAAAGTTTGTGTGCATTGTGGCTGTGAAGATATAAACGGATAGCGAGAGGTGTTGCAGGCAAAGAGGGAGACGTCCTTTTGCAGAGAGGAATTGAAAGAAATTGATGGGCATTGGGCAGCAAGAAACAAAAGCAGAGAAAGGCTGGGGCGTTGGTTTTTACGGCAACAAGTCGAAGAAAAGGAGGCTGGGGAATGTAGTAAAGAGAGGGCAGAGATAGAGTGGGAAGGCTGGCTGTGTAGAACGTGAGAAGGAGGGGGCTGTATTGAAGGGACTGCAAGGGAGTGTTGCAGCAACGTTAGAAGGATTTGGGGTGTTGGGGCAACCAAAAGAGGAAGATGTGTGAGTTGCAGGTTTAATGGGATAGAGAAAGGAGGCAGTAATCGGTTGTAAGAGTGAGAGAGGACGTGGAGGAAGTTGGCTGGGCAGAGAGAGAATGACGTTGGGAAGAAGAAGAGTTCAGCAAGTTGCAGCCATAGAGAAGAATGCAGCAAGCTCCAAAACGAAGAATGGTCCAACCTGTTGGAGGAAAAGACGTCCAGAGAAGCTGTCTTGCAGCCCAAAGAAAAGAAGATGTGGTGAGGGCTGTGTTTAGCCGAAGAGGAGAATGGTGTTGAGGGCGTGGTCCAAGAAAGAGAGTGCTGGTTCAGTCGAAGATTAGACAGACCAAGAAGAAGGGAACGCCCTTCTTTATATAGAAACTCAGTTTCTATTTCTCGTTTTCTTTTTTTTTTCTTTCTAATTTTTTTTATTTGCTTTCTCCTTTTTTTCTTTCAATCAACACGTATTTCTCTCTTTCCCTTGTTTTGAGAATATGAGAGTAGCAATCCCATGCTTCTTACTTTGTTGGTAATCTCTTATTAGCGAGTTGTGATTGGTCGATTTGAACTAAATTTTGATTAATTATTTTCGTTTTGGATTTTTATGGATTGATTAATTTTATTTTAAATTTTATTGATTTAAATTTAATTTTTATTTTTATTTTGAGCTTTAGTCGGTCATTTGATTTATATTTTATTTGGTTGATCGATTGAAGTTGATTTTTAAATTTGTTGATTTAATTTTAATGGTTGGTTAATTGGAATTTTGGTTGATCGATTTTAGAATTTTTTATTTAATTTGGATTTAATTTCTTGATTGCGTTTTAATTTGATTGGTTGAATGGTTTTTAATTTATTTTTGATTAATCCGATTGCTTGATTTTAATTATTCGATTTTTTGGGTTTTGAATTAGATTTTAATTGTTTAATTTTGAATTAAATTTTAAGTTTTAATTGTTTAATTTTAAATTTGAGTTTGAATTGTTTGTAATTTTTTTACTTGAATTGTTTAATTAATTTTTTTTTTAATTTGAATTTTATTTTTTTAGTTTAAATTGGATTTTTAATTAGATTTGATTTTTGTTACATTTTCTTAGCGATCAGGATCTCTAAGTTGAATTTGGAGGTTGAGGGGTATTTCGGTCATTTTTATGATTTTTCCTAAATTTCTCTATTTTCGTAAGTTTGAGTCCCATTAGACTCGAAATGATGTTCTGAGTGCAATGGAGGTACTTTCGAAGTCTTTCGGAGGTTCGAAATTCATGAAGGGTATTTTCGTCATTTTATCAATTTTTGTAGATTTTTAAAAATTTTAATGTGAGATTTCTTTCAGTTTCAACGTGATTATTTCAAAGTTTCAAAGTCATATTTTCTTAGCGTAGCGAGGTCTCTAGGTTATCGAACTGTGTAGTGAATCTAAGCATACGTACTTACTAAATCGGGTGTATCATGTGGCGATTCTAAGCGTGCGTGAATTTCTATGTCGAGTCGTAACGAGAAGGGGAGATGAAAAGATTGGAAACAGAAGAAATCAGGGACAGTACTCACAAGCCTTCGAGTTCTTTGCGCTCATCATTAGGAATTTACGGTAATCGGGTGATGAATTGTCGAATTAGGCAGATGTAAAAATGGGGTGTCTACAAATACAATATCACAATAGGAATCCGATAATTTTCTTTTTATCTTTAATAGAGAACAAGATATAAATAATTGTATGATTGATAGAGATTATCAAGGATCACATGTATGCCAGATTGGCATAGATGAAGATGACTAATTAATGGTCATTAATAGTCTAGAGTAGTCAAGAAAGAATGACTTATTTGATTAGCCTATTTCTTAAGGCCTTGGTCAACGGTCAACTGTCAACTTGAGCCCAAAAATAATTACCTAAATTATGACAGAGGTTAGACATAGAATCAAGAACTAACAATGGGGTTCTACACTGGTAAAGTATTAGAATAATCGTATTTTGACTAAGATGTTCACATTAGTCGTGACCCTCACCTTTCTATTATAGTACTCTATTATTTGATGTTATAGTATGACCAATTGTTATTTAATATTTTTAATTGTGTTTCAATTTCCTACTAGGTTTTATGACATTGATATTCAATTATTTTTAGTTATGTGTTGAATATCAAACATGTATGATTTACGAATTCATAGAATGTTTAATTGCATATAGGGTGTTATTATTTAAAATCGTAAGATTCCCTTATTAGGTAACTCCCCTATTACTTACTCCTACGACATCATAAATTTCAGGTGCACTTAGTTAAGGTGATCCTTCCGAAGAGACTCAGTTTTATGACTTTATAGATGATCAGTCTAAGCTTCCATGAGTAGAGCATGGGTACTACTGATGAGTTTTGAACTAGAGTTCGGATTAAATCTTTTGTTGTTATTTTTTTATGTAGCTACGAACACAGTATTATGTTGTTACTGTTTTAATGTATATGTCAAATATGCTAATGTTTGAAGACACATATCTGTTTTGTTGGACAATGATCAAGTATGATATATAGTTATTTATTTGTTATTTACGTTTATATATTAATTATCATGATATGAGTTATATATCATGCCTTTAGATTCAACTTGGGAATCATGGGGATTCGAGTTGAGTTTTTGGGGTGTGACAGTATTATAGATATTTAAGTTTTTATAAAAGATGGGGTCGCACTACTTGATTTGTTAAGAAAAAAATATTTTCCTTACTAAGTAAGGAAAGTTTTTGGCATCAATTATTTGCTTCCAAAAAAGAGATTTGTTGCCACAATTTTATAAAAGACAAAATTCTAAGAACTTTGAAAAAATAAATTTAAAAAATGAGTTAATTTTCACCATTGGATTTCAATTTTAAATTTGAGAGTTAGGTAGCCATCCATTTTCAAAATCAAATATATATATATATATAAGGATCCCTTAACTCGTAAGAACGACTCGTGAAAAAACACAAAATCCCAACTCTTTAAATGCAAAATCCAATAGTTTAAATTCATTCGCAGGATAAGTATCTTTGAGACTTGTGTTATCAAGATTCTCATAAATCTCAACCATGGGATTTTGCCTTTAAAGGGTTGGGATCATATGTTTTTTCATAAGTCATTCTTGGGAGTCAACTCCCAATTGAATTATTTTCTTTTAAATCTGAGTTTTTCCATGAAATCTAGAAGATTGATATGTTAAATTGCCAATTTGATAATCCATGTGGGCCCAATGACCCTTAGTAAGATTTCAAATCTTATTAAGTCAGGTTAGTCCTTTTTATTTTTTTAATTTTTTGAAGAAAAGTTTGTTGAGTAACAAATTTGATAAAGTAAGGGAGTTTTGGTACTAGAATGAATGCAACAGACACGTCTACCCAGTAAATCTCTCTATATCTAGCATGAACTATAGTGGGCCATGACTGTCTTTCCAAGTTAAACTTTAGTGAAAAATAAAATATTTCTATTTTAAAGACTGTTAGCTTTATAAGTTGCAAAAGAGTTATCTATTTATTTATTAAAGTAAAAGAAAGTAGGTGACCCATCAAAAGAGGTATTTCAGACCCATAAAAAAAAGGTTTGTGGTGACCTAATAAGTAAAAAAATTAAAACCTACACTGATCCATGCGGAATTTGCAGTCATCCCATCTTATTGTGTATTTGGTAACACTTCTAAAGTCTGAATGGAGGTGGTCCACCTTTAAAATTCAAACTTTAGAAGCTTTATTTCCATTTGTTTTAATTCAGATTTCATAATTCAGAACCAAAATTCAAAAGTTTTGAACCAGTGATGGAGAGATGCTGGACGAAACTTCTGAAATTTGAAATTTTTTTTATTCTTAAAATACCCTCCTCAAAACCCTAATTTCTATCACTTATCATTTCTTTATACGAACCTTAAAACCCTTATTTTTAACTTTTCTACTTCTCATTTCTTTTCTACCTCTCCTTCCTCTACAATTGTATTGTCAAAGTCTCTCCCTTTTCTCTCATTTCGTGTTTGAAAACCCTATATTTTTATAAGAACCCTAAAACCCTATATTTTTCAACTAGAAAATTAATGATTATTTATTGTTTGAGTATTATCTTGTTAGAATATAATTTCTCAAGTATGAATTCAAATTAAAAACAATACTTTTGGTGTGTTTGATGTGTTAGAAATCAAAATTAAATATGTGGATGGTTTCATTATGCGTAACATGTTATTTTTTTTATTAACAATTTATTAGAATTACAGAAGGGTATTATTGTCAAAATGGTCATTATGTTTTAAAATTCTATTTGTAGCCAGAAGCTTTTAAAAATGATAAACAAACAACTTTTCCAGAATAAGATTTCAGATTTCATAACACTACGTCATATTACGTTTTTTGCGACTCCATAATTACGTTAAAAACGACTGCTAAAGGCTGTCGTTAATGGCGACAGTTTGCAGCAGTCGTTTAGCCGTCGTTTCTCCTCACATACAAGTTATTCCTTGTATCAACAACACTATATTATCTCTCTCTCACTCTTCTCTGCCTCTCTCAAATCTATCGATCACTCTCTCTCACTCTCTCTCTCTTTTTCTCTTGCACCACTTGATAGGTTGCAGAGATTATCAAGTGGGCGAGGGGATCGGTCGAAGGAGATTTGGTGCATTTTTTCGTTGTTTTTCTCCGATTTTCGACTAGTTCTTCGCCTGTAAATCGATTGACACACTTTTTCTTTCTGACTTGGTCAATCGAGAATGCTTGGAGAAAGAAGCCAAGATCATCAATCTCGTAAGGGGAAACCCAAACGTTCTTCAGATCATTAACGTTTCCGAAGGCGAGGATTATCTCCATATCGAGCTCTGTTAGTCGTCCGATCTCTACGATCGCATCTCCAAAAGGATCTGTGGGAGAGATATTTGAGGCGAATCTGCGGGAGAGATTTTTGAGGCGGTTCTCTGTGTGAATCTTCAGTTTCCAACTCGGATCTTTCATTCTGTGTCTTCGTCGGCAAAAGATCTTTTGCAGAGGATGCTCTGTAAGGATGTTTTGAGGAGATTCTCAGCAGAACAAGTTCTTAGTAAGTGATTCTTGATGAAACCTTATTTACTCTGTTTAAATCTCCTTAAATGCCTTGCATGAGAGTCTTTGAAAGAGATTTCTCAATTTCTTGCCAGTTTTTAGGGTTTTGATCACTATTTTACTCTTATAATTCAAGGTTTTTAAATTGTTTTTTGTTTGATTCTTTAAATTTTCCCTATTTTAGATTTGCAGTTGTTTTTACGTCCTTTTTCTCTGCATTTATATTTGCCAATTTTTAGGATTTTGATCTCTATTTCTCTGTATTTTGTATGAGTTGTATGTGTTCTTGTATTAATTTCTCCATTTTCTCTACATTAATTTCTCTTCTTTATTAACTGTGAGTGTACTCTAGGTTCTCAGAAAGGTTAGTTTGAGCTGTTGAAGTCTTGAAGATGTTGTTTTGTATTTATACATAGAAGTGTATGCAGATTTGTCTCAGTGATAGACCACGCAATTCTAGTGTTTATCTCTCTTGTTGTTTTAAGTATTATAGATCAAAACATATGTTTTCTTCAACCATATTCTAAGTTGGTTAAAAGGCCACTTTTTTATGAGTACTGTGGGATCAAAACCAGTTCATTATTGTTCATAGTTCTGGCCATAAGATAACATCCTTGGTTCTTGGTTTTTTTTATTCAAGAGGTTCTGTTCTTTCTATTTCCAGTATAGAAAAAAATTTAGAATAATGCAGGATAGTTGATGATTTAAATTGTCCTTTTGAACCCAAAAAAAGAAAGACATGGAGTCCAACATCAGGTATTTGATAAGTGCCTTTGAGAACTCTACAATGAATGATTTAAATTGTCCTTTTGATGATGAAGACAGGAAAATTTCAATGAATGTAGTTAGTGTAGTGTGACTAGGGTCAAGATAATCTTTTGTTCTGTTCAAGGCTTCTTGCATTTCCTAGTAATAATTATTGCTGACTTCACATTGATACTTTTTTCTTTCCATATGATGCTTAAGTGGTTCTTTCATAGGCCTGTATTAGATTCTGTCTATCCTGTCTCATTTTCAGACAGCCTCTTGTTTGTTTAACTCTTCTAGGGAACTCTATGCCTTCTACTTCTTACATTAATTCAGGTAGCTACTTCAGGGTTTTTGTGTGTGTGTGTGTGTGTTGCATCTTCTTGATTGTTTTCATGTTGTTATAACTAGCAGAGTGAAAGTGATGGCAAAGTTCCTCCTTATTTGAAGAAAGAATTGGCTAGAATATTCGATAAAGAGAGAACTTGGAGAGAGCGACTCTGGAAAAATGGCATTGTCAAATCATCACCAATATCTCCTCGGAAGCATCCTGAGTATGTTGGTATTGAAGAGGTAAGAGTCATGCATACCTACCTCTTATGGCCCTTTCTCCATTATTGAGATAATGATGTTGAGATGATACCTAGTTAACCCCTTGTTACTTTTGTAGGATCCAACATGCATTATATGCTAGCAATATTTATATCTTTGATTAGTTTAGTGAGGATTAACTTTGTAGCTACGATTTTTAGTTTCTTTCACCTTCTAATCTTGTTTTTGTTGTTGTTGAAATTTTACTATTTCTTCTATTTGAAGTCGATCTGTCAGATCTTGTTAACTACAAATACGGTTATATTGAGGGATAGAACTAGAATATCAGAGAAAAAAAAATATATTTGATCTCATTTAAACTAGATGTACTTTTCTTTTCTCTTTTTTATTGACTTCCCTGTAACATAGGCTGGGAATGTTAGATGGCTCATGTGGAACAAAACCGGTACATGTTAGACTTTGTGATTCATACCTGAGTTACAGAGTTTGAAATGAAATTATATGATCTTCACATATGGGTATGCTAATGCATAAACTTAGTTCATCGTGGTATTTACAAAATTAACACTACGTCATAATGCGGTTTTTGTGACGCCACAATTGCGTAACAATAGAAATATTAAATATGAGAATGTTTTATAGGTCCCTTGTGAAGCATGGATCAAGAAAGGTGATCCCAAAGAAGTTATCTGCCATGAGGTGAAGCGTGTTCAGCTAGATCTTCGGGTTGTGGGAAGTCGCGGTCATGGCCCTTTCCAAAGGTATGCCAAGTCTTGGTTATATGGACATTCATTTTTGTTGTGCTCATTCTCGTCTTCATTGATGATGGTTTACTCTCAAAATGTTGGTGTCTGGGTGATGGAGGAATGACTATGGGTCTAATTTGCTTTGCATGCAAGTTTACCCACGTTGATTCCTTGGTTAAGGCATTGCAATTGTACAAGGGATAAACCCTTGGAAGTCCCAAGACATCTAAGAATCTGAAAACTTCATAAAATTGTAGGAATTTACCCCAAATTGAGGAAATTCTTGTTGAGTTTGTCTACTATTTGTGGTCCAATTTTCAGATTATGAATCAACCAAAGAATTGGGTATTATCCCCAACCTTGTTTCACTGATCTGATACTTAGTTGGGTTCCTTAATGGTGTATTTCTTGAGATGCAATCATACTTCATTCCACAATTTAATTTGTAATGGCCACTTTTGTACTGAATAATCTTAAATGCACTATTAACTGAAAATTTGTGTGGCAGGCTGGCAGCTTTATACGTTGTATTTGATACATAGTTATTGACATTTCCCAGATGTGGTACACCGATCTGGATAATCACTGACCATGGCACGCAATGTCTACTAGAGAAACGTTGGGTTCATAATTATATGAACCTGAGACTATGACATTGTTTCCTTTGCTACTTAACCCCCCTCTGTTCTTAAGTTCCGAATCATGCCTGGTTTTGGTTTGCAATAGGGTATTTGCCTGACCAGGTGTTTGCTTTTGGAATTTTCTCATGTTGAATTATATTAATCATTATGTATAATACTTGAGTTCATTTCTGCCTTTTTTTTCTTGTTCAATAGAAACAGGCAAGGATGGGAAAGATGATGCAGAGGCCATTCCCATATTTGGTGGAGAGGCAAATGTTACTTCCAATAGGCTTCTAGGGGTTACTATGGCTTCTGCTGGTATTACAGGGAAATCTGTAGGAACTGTACCTTCTCATCTGGGTATCAAACTCACAACCGATGAGCATTAACTGCTTATTTGTCCGAAATTGCTGTTGAAGCCTAACACCTCGGGGTTAGCTACTAATATGTAGAAGATGTAAGAGTGAGCACCTGGAGAGAGAAAGAGAGAGGTGAAATAAGAAAATTAAATTTTTTTTTTTAATTATAAATTCAGAAGACATCTTGATGCCGAGATAAGCCAATGGGCATTATATGCATCACAAGTTTTGTTTGTTATATTAAGAATTTATATTTGTTGTATGAGCTCTTTACTGTATCTCGTTATGTGCTTCATCTAGTAGCTTACATGCCTAGATGAATGAAAGGGAGGTTACTTTATTGGAATGCTCTCTTACCCTTTGAATTGCAGCTTGGGAATCATGGTTCAAATCTGACGGAGGAAGAACTTGAGACCCACACAATATCTGCCTGGAAAGAGGGAAAATTGCATCTTGACAGACAAACTAATGGGCATGGAAGAGCATTTCCGAGGCGTCTAGTCCATGTAAGTGGCTCTTGTGGTGCAGTTCCAACCTTCTCCAACATCATTGAAGGATAAACGTGGGCTCCCTGAATTCAAGATGGCTGCACTAAAGTGCTTCCAAATCTTCACTATGAATGGGCAAGAGAAAAATAGGTGATACACTGATTCTTCCTTCTCTCCACACAATATCAGTATATATTGGTTTGGTTTCAAAAACAAAATATTTGATATGGATTTTGTGGGCAGTTTGATTGGAATAGTGGCTGCAGATCATAATCATAAATGGATATATAAGGAATTTCTTGTCTGCATGGCATAACACAGGAGACATAGTAAGCAAGTCTTTGCTATATGAACATAAGTTTGTGATTTTTTATGTTTCAAATTTAATTATTGAGAATCTATACTTATTCTGTCCTGTTAATTTTCAGCATCCAAGGACATGGGAAGCTTAGTTTCAGTCTGGTATAAAGGTTCATATACAAACATAAATTCTCTCTTTGCAATTATCATGCAAACTTATGAGATTTAAGAATTCATCCCCTCATTTGTTTGTCTAATCCTATAGACTATAGGTTTGATTGCAGTTAGAGAAGGTGTTGTTCAATTAGGGGCAGTTCACAAGGTTCTCTCACACACACACACACACGCACACACAGGAATACTCAATGCAAAGCTACAGAGGCAGAAAAGAAGAAAAGGAAGAAAGCCAACAAATCATCCTCAATAGAAGCTATGGATGCCAATGTCTTGTGTTGAATTAGATGAGTAATTTTCTTTACCTGTCTCTTGTTATTGTTGTGCTTTACTCTTTGTTTATGAGCAATTGAATTTTCATTTTGTGGTGGGTTCAATGTTTAGAACATTTTAAATTGTAATTCATTTTGATAGGATTATAAATTTCATGTTTTTATCCCTTTTTTTAGTATCCTAGTTAGTAATGTATGATTATAGGTGATGTGTGTTTTGTTTAGTCTTTAATGGTGTGGTGTGTGGGCAGGCCAATGTGGGCAAGGGACTCTCTGAATTCTTGGGACTCCACAACTCTGCTTTTCTTCCCGCCTCCAGAAAAGTCTCCAGACCTCAGCGGTGAGTTTACTAATTTTCAGAGTTTTCTAATTGGGTTCAGTTAATTAGATGAACTTGTATTCTTTGCATCACACGTGGTTATTGCATATGTTTTGCTTACTAATGAGTAATTTTAGGTTACATTTGACAATTAACCGTGTACTGTTGAAATAATGGATAGAATGTATCTTGATTCGCTGCCCTTGCTCGGTGAGCAATTCAAATGAATGCCAATAAATTTGACAAAATTGTTCATGACAGGTTGTCACTTATTTAGTTTCTTATGAAGTTTTTTTACTTTTGTTTCTGTTTATTTATTCACTTAATGATACAAAACTCTATTGATGACAATTAAAATTTTGATGGATAGGGCCTTTATTTACATTGGCCACAGAAGTTATTGAGTTAAGAAGAAGCTCAAGTATAAGGAGTTTTTGATTAAGTCAACTAGCACAAAATCTATAGGCCAATCCATTTTCTTTCTCTTAAAGGGATGGATCCATCTTGACATATGGGCTTCTGCCGAGCTATATGATTGAGTGATATCGTCCATGAACGAGACATTTCTCAAAAGTTAGTCATTCCATTTTATCTCATTGTTGAATCAAACGATTCAAATAAATCGGACAACTCAATCTCATTCATGGACGAGACGTCAAAGCACAAGTTTTAAAACCATGAGAGGCCTTTATTATTGGCTGCATTTTCAATTTATTGGAACTTGTAGGAGTTGAACCACATGTTACTATCTTCCACTTGGACCTCCCTCAAATACTTGAAGATGAACATGGAGGATGGCTGAGCCCCAAAATAATGTAATTTTACACCCTTTCCTTTGTAGCATCTCTTTTATTATTTGCACATAAGATTTCATGTGACATGGGTTGGATTTGTTTTCTGGTTCAGTGGGGATTTTACAGAATATGCAGATGTGTGTTTTAGAGAGTTTGGTGATAGGGTCTCCCACTGGACCACTATCAATGTGCCCAATGCTGTGTTTTTATCAACCATTGGCGACCCAACATTTCCACCTTCGATTTGCTCACATCGGGCTGGCTATCTCAGCTACAGGCCTGGCAATGACTTTGTGGACCCCTACATAGGAATGCATCATAGTTTGCTAGCACACTCATCAGCTACCAATGCGTACAGAGAAAAAGATCAAATGAGTCCTTTGGCTTGTATTTAGGGCAAAGTTGATAGGCCCCCCACCTTGGAGATCTTGTCCAAAGTAATATCCCACTTCTTGATCTTGACCATATATACTATATCAAGTGAGTTCTTTGGCTTGTATTGTTTCATTTTATCTTCTAAAATTAGATAATTTACAGCAGGTGGTTCTGAAAATAGTTAGATTTATGAAAGTTGAAGACAAGGGGTATTTGGGTCTTTTCATGTTGTTAGTTGGGGTTTAGGTCATCAATATCAAAACATAGGGGTATCTCCAATATTCAGCAACATGTGAGGGGGGCAGGTGTAAAATAAATTTATTTTAAAAAAAAATACCCTATAGCGACGGTCGGGAACCGTCGCTATATCCCTATTTTACAGTCGTTTTTTTCCGACTGTCTTGGACAGTCGTTTTTTCCGACTGTTTTGGACAGTCGTTTTTGAAAAACCACTCCTTTTAAAACGACTATTTTTTCGACTGCAGGGGCAGTCGTTTTTGATGCTTTATGACGTAGTGTAAAACAGACTTCAGACTTTAAACTCCAAACTTCAGAAGTGTTACCAAACATACCCTTAGTTCCTTGGGTACTAAAAAATTATAAAATAAAAGAAGACAATTTAAAGATTAAAAAAAATTCCTTAACCTCAACTTGTGATCTAACAAGATTACTTGACTCAAAATCTAATGAAAAAGATAATGGAAATTTCATTCACATTGCAGAAAAATGCACAATCATACACCCAAAAATCAAAAATTTTCCCCAGTTTCCAATCGTAATCATTGATGAAGACCCTAGACTCCAGACAATAAATATATATATATATACACCATTTGCGTATTCTCTCTGAAAGTTTAAATCCCTCCTACACTCACTTTAACAACATTACACAATTACCCTTTATTTTATTTAATGTTCATTGTTTTTTTTAAAGGTTGGTTCTGCAATATAACAACATAGATACCCTGAAGAGCTAGTGAAGAACTCTTAGAAAATAAAATAATGGAACAACCTCTATAAAAAATCTATCTTGGGAAGAGCTAGTTTGTTGCTCTTCGATAATTATCGACACCTCGATAAATCATGATTTAAATGCTGAAAAAACCAAGACAGAATTCTGCCCTCCAAACCCAACAGAATTTGAAATGGCTGCAAATAACAAAAGATTATAGATAAGTCAGATTTTTTTATTTGTTTTCAAAAAATTAGAAAGGAAGGGTCCAAATCTCACCAGCAATGACTTCATGATGTTGTTCTTTATTTGGGATGGTATCAAACGTAATTGAAGGCTCGAGATTCTACATTTATGAAAAAAAAATGAGGATAAATCAGTTTGGCAAATAGTTGAAGCTATCCAATATTGAAATTGAAATCAATGAAAATGAAAAATCTTTAAAAAAAATAATTTTGAAAAGGTTAATTTTCCCAAACAGTGCTGAAAATTGTCAAATTCCCACTTTAGTACACTATTCATTTTAATTTCAAAAATGGTAAATTATTTTTTTAAATTAAAGTATTTTACTTAAAAGGGATAAAAGATTTATCATTTTATCAAGCGAATTTTATAACTATTTACTAAAATTAAAGTGAGGAAAAGTTAGTTGCAAGAAAAAATTTCCTTCATTTTAATTGAAATATTTTGTTATCCAAAATGGTAATTCATCATTTTCAAAATCAAAATGAATAATTCATAAATAAATTTTAAAAAGAAATCACCTTCATGGGAATCCCCTAAAAAGTGTTCTTTAACTTCATAAACCAGTTTTAGAAGAATTATTGGAAGAAGTACATACAAATTGGTTAATGGTTGGATGCAACCACCCTGTAGTTATGGCCTTAATTGTATCAATGGCTTCTAATCCCCCAGCTATACCGAGGCCATGTACTATCATAGACTAAAGACTAAAAAAAAAAAGAAAAAACAGATGCAAGAAGGGGAAAAAATTGTTGTTAGAATTCGTATACTTTATATGTCCAATACCTTTTTTCCATAGTCCCTAAATTACAATATATTTTTTTCGTATAGTGGAAAAAAAATAAAAATAAACAAGGACTTTATTGTTATGATATGAGGTAATTTTCATTATGGGAGGCAAAGTACATTTAATTGTAAGACTAAAGAGCTTGAAGATAAATGATTTAATTTGGAGAATATATTCAAGGTTTTTTATTAGAAGTTGAAAAAAAAGGTATTTAGGTGATTTCTCATTAGTGTATGAGATAAGCCTCAAGTCAAGGAGCAATGTTATTAATTTAAAAACATAGGAGGCTATCTCAAATATCTATCAAAACACCTACATGCCCCCTCGACCTTGGTCTTATCTAATAGAAAAAAAATTAGATGACTTCCTTACCCTCTTAACCTGAAATTGAAAACCTTTCAAATTTGATCTCTTCCCAAAACCAGTTATCTTCAACCTCTTGGGTAAAAATTTTACCCTAATTTTAAACTTTGAGATGTACTTTAACCTTCCAAAAGAATAAGATAGGATTTTTAAAGTAAAAGATGATGAGAGTTATGATAAAAAGTTCTAAGGATTTATAGAAAGATTTATGACAATGTTCAAAATGATGATTGAAGATGGAGTTAAATAGATTAAAATTAATTTTTTTATAGAGGTTGAAGATGGCTAATTTTAGGGAAATAATTATTTTTTTATGCCAGTTGAAAATGAGGTTATTTAGATCATTTTCTGTTAGTTCTATAAATGACAAAACAGGTTGAATGGGCCATGTCATCAGTTTGAAAACAAAGTGTGGGGTATCTCAAATATTCATCAAAGTGTGAAGGGTTATCTAATTAATCAAAAGAATTAAAGCAAGAAGGGGAAAAATTGCAGGGAGGGGAGCAATAGGGTCAAAGGAGGCATGTCATTAGTTGAAAACATAGGAGTATCTCAAATTAAAATAAAACCTTAGATAGTTAGTTACTTAGATGGAAATCAAATGGGCAGAAGGTGATAGAACCAAATCTGGTAGAAAATTTATGTTTTATTGCTGTGCTAGCTTGGCTCCGATTCAAGGATTTTGTCTGAGAAGTACACAAAGGAGAGCTCACCATGGGAATTGCAGAGACGAATTCAGGTTCTTCGCCTTCGCTCATTTTCTAGAAACAGAGTAGCCGAGGGTTCTGTACGTCTCTGATAGGTGGTGGTGAGCCACAGCTTGAGGCAGATGGAGCTGTTTGGAATGAATTTGTTGGTGTGCTTCCTTTGTCTTTCTGTAGGAATGCTAAAGCTAATATCGATACAGCTCATCCCTTACTTTGTGAGCTCCTGACAGATAAACTTGCCAAGTCGGTTGGATATTATTAACCAAGGGATTAACCAATAGTAGTAGCATTAGCAAAATGATCAGGAAATCATCTTTTAAGAAATAAAAAACTACTCACTTGATGTGTATCCATCTGGTTGAAAAATAAATAATTTTATTTGTACAGGTTAATGTGCCACTTTCATTAATTAAAATAACTGTTAATTGGCAGGGATCGATGGATGGGAGGACCCTAAAATCTTCTAATCTGAGCTAAAACTTGGATGGGTGACAGATACAACAGCTAATAGTAGGGGGACTATATGTTGAGATAGTTACGGGCTACACACAATCCAAGTGATGCCTCACACCAATAGATCAATCTAGATCGATGAGTGCCAAGTGCTAGAACTCAGATGGACAAAGAAAAACAACATTCCATGAAAGATAAAAACTTTTTCCATTTTAATTCATATTTACCATGACGAGACCACTTGCAGGATCTACAGCTCTCCCAGACAATATCTACCCTGTGAAAAGGCGAGAACATATTAAACCAAATTAAGATGATGCATTTCTCAAAAATCCATGTATAATTGATTTTGCATTGCAGAGCTCTGGATTGAAGAAAGTTAAATTTTTACCACCACTGCTTCAGAACACCATTATTGCCAACATGGGAATATTATCAAGGGTGGTCACATGAAGCATATACCCAAGAAGTTTATAACCTATAGCTTTTTTACAATATTTGGTTCATGTATCAAAAAGTTATGAATGTTTCATTCCGCCTCAGTGAATATTCCAGTTTTTTCCTTCACCAAAACATTCCCTCAAGACAAAATTTTGAACCTTACTTCAAACAACATTTATTTTGAGAAAAAATCCTTATTGCTAGAAAAAGAACTTTTTCTGGGGCACATATGATGGTACATACAGGTCTGAAATTATTGTTTTTTTAAGATGAAATAATCTAAATCATTTTCCGACAATCTAATACAATTATCTAAATGTCCTGAACGATGACTTTGCTCTCCCAATGTGAGCCAATATATATTCCAACCCTTACTGATACCCCTCTAGGTCTTGTATGTCTAAACGGCCTGGTGTCATTCAGCTTAATAATATGAATAGAAACTATTCTAAGTTCAACAAATGGAAAGATGTGGAACTGCTATTATGGCAATTGATAACAAACAATATTGTAAAGTTGGAATTTCCGAAAACCAAATAGGAAAGCACAGTGGCCCACACTTACAGAACAGCTATGTTAAGAATACATTACCAAAGGGTTGCAAGAGATGCTGAGATATGGTAGCAACTGGATCTCTCCAAAACCACAATATCAGCAGTAGATATGTGACTACCTTTAAAATCTTCAGTGCCTCATATGACAATGCATAAGAGACAAAATGGCCTAAAAGCAACCATCGTAGAAAACAAAAAGGCACAAAAACAAAAATATGGCATGAAGTGATGAAAATGCAATCCATTGGATGGGAGAGCGGGGTTGAAGAATAAATAAATGGAACGAGTACATGTTCAAATGGCAAGAGTACAGTTGGACAAACTAAAGAGTCATAACATGTATAATTTCCAATGTTTTACAAACAATAATGTACTTTTTGTCGAGAAAAAGATGTAAATGAAAAAATAAGATCCGCCTAATAAGAGGATAAAAATAGCCCTCAGCATCCATTATATCTATAGATATATTAATATAGAAGGCAAAAGAAACCTTTTTTGGTGGGTCCATGGGACTAAAACGTTACACACCCAGACCCATTTCCCTATAAAGGCATCAAAGAAAACAGCGTTAAATTCCTTGTAAATTTTACACCAAAAAAAGGTGTTAACAACCTTAGAATTCCCATCTAACACAAATCTAACACAACTTCTATTATCTCGCATTCCATTTCTTTGTTCTATGATTATGAATGAAGCAAAAGCTCTAAGCAATAGTCATAAATTAGTGACGAACTACATTTACTGGGGTTCAATTTTTATTGTTTAGTTATGAAATAAAAGAAAGTGGGAAGAACCCCCCTCATAAAAGGAGGATGCTGAAGTATTTTTAGCTGTGTAAAAGCAAATTTTGAAATTTTAGTGGAACTATCCAAATTTACAGCCTTTTGTCATTAATGACACTACTACCATAATTTTTGCAACATACGGCCGTGTTGTCCTTGCAAATGGACAAAAAAAAAAAATTAGAGCCACTGCATGGGCTCCGGGCAAATAGGAATATATTTTCCATTACAAAGTGAGAGGAATGACATGTTTTCCTAGTATACTTAACTGCAAAATATGAAAGTAAGCCTATCAGGATTTAAAGAAACCTCGGCCCTATTTTTTGCATAAATCCCCAAACAAGGTATATTACTTTGATAAATCCATACATACTTCGTAGAAGTTCCTTCTCCTTAGCTGCTGCCATCCTTTTAAGTTTTGCAAATCGTGCAAATGTTGATGGCCTGCCACCACAAACAAAGCAGAGTGGAAGGATAAATGTCATATATTTGTACTAGAGAAATAATTGGGTAGGTTAATAGTTAAATCTTTTCGTTATAGTTATTATGTTGCACGCAAGCTTGAATGGAAGTAGTCTAGACTCTAGAACATAATATAGTGCACCATGACTTGCTCAATCACAAAAGTTGGACTTGGCTCAAGGAACAACATCTGAGATCTAGAGGAGTGGAGCAATGTGCCCCTCACATTCATGAGAAAAAAAAACCTCTAATAACTTTAATGAATCAAGTGTGCATTAATAAACTACAAAATGATGAAATTGTACTAGATTAGTACATACACTTCCTTTTAAAGTCAAGCCAACCAGTTCTAGAAATAACAAACGCGACAATTTTGTCAACTCTCTATATAGAGTAGAGATTTGTAGAAGGTTTTTTCCTTCTCTTTTTTGCCATCCAAGCAAGGGGTAGTAGTCAACAGAGGTGATGGTGGGTTCAACACGCTCTGAACCTAGACCATGGGATCAAAACTCCTCAAGCCTTGCCAAGTTCGTTACTGGCACCTTCATTCTTTTAGAAGGTCGAACTAACCATTAGTTTTTTTTTTTTTTTTTTGTCATTTCTGATAAATAATATTCAATCATGGAATGATGAAATAAAGGTTCAAGTATAATAATACTAAAGCTACTAACATAAATAATTAAAAAAAACCCTGGCTAAGCATCGTTAAGAGAAAATTTGAAATAAAAGCCCAATTTAAGTATTTTACCCACTTGGATTAGGAGCTCGCCTCTTTTAACAGCTCCTTTATTTGTTGGCGCAATTGGATTTGCTCATCATTAAACAATTCTCTCTGAAAATCAAAACAAAATAATTTATAAAGTTATCAAATGAGGAGGAGAAGATTTCCCAATTGAAAAGAAAATGGCAAAACATTTTTTTTCAAATAAATCATTTAAATGCTTAAGTCGGTCTATATTTATGAATGCAATTTGATATGTTCTAATTGTGCTCCACCCAACTACAATTATTTTTAATATGTTTAGTCTTTACAGGCATGAGCAAGTCAATTCCCCAATTTAACTTATTTGATGCCCTAAAACTTCTTAGTTCAGTGACAGGAAAGTTATTTTGATACCAAATCCAAATTCACAGTTTCATATGATATATGGTCATAGGGTGCTGCATTGATAATGACATCAAGCCAGCATCTATTTTCTTCATGTTCTTCCTGAACATTATCTATCTCCCATTCTCCTTAAAATATGACCATTATAAAATAGTCAGTATAGTCTATATCTAAGACCCACAGTAGAAAAACTATTAAAAAATGAGCTCACATCAAATTTCTTTTTTCACAGAAAAAAAATTAGCAATAGAAACTTTTTGGATATATTCTTTCCATTAGAACAAGCTTTCACAAATTAGAAACTTCTACGGGGGTAAAAGATATTTTCCCATTGCATGCATGAAAACATTCCTTGGGCACACTTACAAAAATATATAAGCACATTATTGGGAACCCGATGACGTCGTATTAGATTAAAGAGATTGATGACATATTGTTAGTTGATGAGACTTGAGAAACAGTCGACATAAAACTATAACTCTAGAGTCTGGAAAGATGCTTTAGAGTCCAAGGGCTTTAAGATAAGTACAACCAAGACGAGCACATGAAGTGCAAAAGAAAGAATGATTGCCATGAAATACTCAAAAGCGACCACTTTCAATACTTTGGTTCTAGTAAAAAGAATATAAAGAATGTTTTGCATGGAACTAGAGATGGATGGTTAATATAGGGACATGCTTCGGTGGTGTTACATGTGTGATGTACCCCAATCAAATTAAAAGAAAAATGCATACGAAGACAATAAAACAAGCTATGATTGTGTAGCAAAGATGATGATAATGCTGAGATGGATGAGTAACAATGAAGACCGACAACAATCCTAATTTTTCAACAGTCGAATAACACGCCATATATGACGGAATTAAGTGCAAATCTGGTTGATTGACTAGTTTTCAACAACAGCAACATTGTTTCTAGGGCAATGGCTCACTTCATATAAGAAAAGAAAAAAAAAACACAATTCTTCCACATAAAAAATAAAAAAAAAATGGTCTCTAAAAGAAAACTAGATGCCATTAATAACCGATTAAGACGAATAACTTAAGAATCACCAAATCTCAAGAGATTGTTATGTATAAATGGATAAAAAACATCTGGAACTTATAATTTAAAATTTAATGTCTGAGAAAATCAATAAAAGAAGGACTGATGAGTACCTTTTTCTGACGATCTAAGAACATTGGGATGAGTTGCAGAACGATGACAATGAGGAAGATCAGAGGAACTGCTATAGAACTTGGATTCATTAAGGTTTCTTCCATGCTGAGGAACCATTGGATGGATCTGGTGTAGTGCGCTATAGGCTTGAAGCGTAAGATAGATAAAACTGTTGGATAAATCTAATATGGTACGCCGTATGGCTAGATTACCTGCTTTTCTCCATGCAACCATACCACACGTGTGTAAGTGTCTGGGTTTGTTAGATGGAATGGCAGAAAATTTGTTTTGGATACATTTTCCTTGCATAATCATACATAACCTGGGTGAGACTTGTTCAATTGGATTGATCTCATATAAAAATAGAGCTTCTATTGCCACTCCAATTCTTTGTATAACACACTGAGATATATATTTAAATATAATAATGATTTTCTGACATACACCGCCATCATAGAACCATAGATCATTTGCCTCGGAATACACAGAATCATAAATCTTTTTCTTATGTATACCACGGCAAATGATCTATGGTTCTATGACGTGGGGGCGTATGTTAAAGGGGGGCTTCAAATTATCACAACTCATTTAATATGGTGAATCTCCAAATTGTACATTTAATATGTCAAAATTCTAATTTCAATACACTGCATGCATGCAGTACACTGTTCACTTTTTACACCTTTTATGAACTCATAAGTTTGTCACTTTCGTAAATAATTTGAATGGTGTTCAATAATTAGAACAAAAAACGTGGATGTTTTCGCAAATATCTCTATTTAAATGTGATTTTTGAGTGCAAATATCGTATATTTTTTATTGACTCTCTCTCTTTCTATTCTTTCTTATTATTCGAAGTGGTTCTTGGATTTGGATTTCTACTTAGGATGGAAGTTCGTAAAATTATAAAAGAATTTTCTTGCGAGGGTGAGAAAAATTGATGAATAACTTGAAGATTGGTTGCTCTTGTAATTTCTCCTTTGTTTGTAATCGGTGTGCTGTAAACGAGTTGATAAATTACGTACGTACTTAAAAAACAATGATATTGTATTGAAATTAGAACTTTATATGAATTTATCAAAACCAAAATTTGGATTATCTTTTGCCGATATTAGCTCGTGAATGTAACGGACTACCTCACGGTGGACATGCACACTGAAAATCGACTTGATTGGCTATTTTCATTGGCTTGATTTGAGTTATTTTGTGAGTATTTTTATTAATGGGATCTCGACATCTTTGGGACCCTCAAATCCAATGGATAGGTTTCACCAAATAGCACATTTATAATGTACTTGTTGCCAAACATTCATTACTAAAATCAATCAAATCGAGGGGAAAGTGCTCCATGGTATTTTAGGAAGTCGGTATCTAACTTTCAATATCAAGGAAATGACATATCTCAGGTTATGTTTATTCTAAAACTGGAGCAATTTAGATCACGTGCTCTTGTTTATTGTAAATATGACATAATATGAACAAAAAAATATTCCAAACTGATCAGGGGCAGAGCCAAGATTTTATCTATGCAAAGGCGAGTAAAGCCCTTATGAATGAGACAGGTGTATCATGGGATCTTAGGCTTAGAAGAAGATTGAATAATTGGTAGATTGGAAATGTAACTGCTCTCATTAACTTGCTTTTTCCATAGGACCTTCCCTGGAAAGGGTGGATCGTCAAATTTGGAAAGGCAGTCGTGATGAGAGCTTCTCTATTAAATCTTTCCATTCTCTACTAAAAGGAAATCAAAATCCTTATTTTCCTACTACCCTCATTTGGTCTTCAAATGTGCCTACCAAAATCTCTTTTTCATTTGGTTGGCAGCTTTGAATAATCTTCCTACGATTGATCTCTTAAGACGTAAAAGTCTTTTTTTGATTGATTATTATTGTTTGTGCAAAATGAGTCAAAAGTTGGTAGATCATTTCTTATTCATTGTAAGGTTACTTGTGGTGTGTGGTCTTACTTTTTTTTGTTTTTTTGTGCTCTTTTTAAAATATATTGGTATCAAGCTCAATCAATTATTTCTCTCTTATTTGATCGGAAGTCCAAACTTTCTGATAGGTTGAAGATTATTACCATTTGCAATTTGTTGGGTTTGTAGAAAGAGATGAACGGACACACGCTTGATGGGAGAAAAAAGCTCTATGCAAAAGTTAATTTTTAACATTTTTGATTTGTTGTTCTCTTGGTGTAAGCAATATAAAGATTTTAAAGGGTTATTTTTTAAAGATTTTCTATTTAAGTGGGATATTGTTAGTAGTGAGAGTTTGTAGTTTGTTTATTCTGAGGACTTCTTGTCCTCTTATCAATAAAAATTCACTCATCCCAAAAAATAAAAAATAAAAAAAATCTTACAATTTTTTAAATTCTTACGGACATAAGTGCCCCCATTGTAAATCTGCTACTGCTGATGATCTAGGCTATTTCATGTGTTCGTTCAGGTGATTTATCATACAAACTTGTCAAGTGGTGGGCTGGAAATATATTAACTATCAAAATTGAAGGGGGAATTGTTCTAATCTCCACATGAAATAGATTACCCTGACTCATTCCATGGGATTCATAGTTCTAAACAATATGCTCGAGCCTTTCTCATTTGACTTCATTGTGAATGCTTGCAATAATATGGAAAATTTTCTCACTTGGGAGCCCTTTGATTATGTTCAAATTGTGGACAAGGTTGACCCAATTACGGTGGGTAGCCTCTAATGTCTTTAAATTTTGCAAAAAGAAATGGACAAGATAAAATTTTAAACTATTGTGTTTATTTTGAAATGCATTTGTAAGGAAAAACCCAAGTTGAGTCTTTATGAAAATTGACAATATCTTATGATAAGAGCTTGAAATTCTATATCAAAATCCCACTTGAAGAGCTCATATTGTTCTTTATGGGACGAACTATAATTCCCATTGAATGGTAGAAATTGAAATTAGTTGTGTAAATAGAAGTATGGAGTATAGAAGTTGTTGGGGGCAATTATACCCCCACAGTGCACTCTCCCTTTTAACTTGACATCTTTGCCTAACAGATCTCGAGTGATGTGAAATCTTTAGGAATCATGAGTAGACTCCCTTATATTTTTTTCATGTAATATGGACTCGCATTGAAACTCGTATGAACAAGGGAGAACCACCGGATTGTCATAGTGTAGACTCTCAAGAGAGGTGGCTATGCCATCACGAAAACAAAAAAAATCATAGATGGACTCATGCTGGATTGTTCCATTGGCCTTGTACTTTGGGAGTGAAGTGTGCGCAAGTGAGAGATGAAGGTGGTAAGGAGAGATAATAAGCATAAGAATGCTAGATGGGCAGGGGGGAGTGAGAGAGCACTATCACCCTATGCTACCTAGTTCTCGGTTCGCTTGGCTCAAATTCAGGTTCGTGAGAGAGCACCATTATCCTTGATATTTGTTTCGAATGACCTTTCTTTGATAGCCATGTGGTATTTATACAACACAGCTTCTCAAACCTCTAGATTAGTGTGATTGAAATAGATAGACACGTGGTATTTTTAGGCATATCATGGTTTTTAAATTTGGTATTTCGTCTCGTCTCGTTCAGTTCCGATACCGAGTCGTCTCGGACAAGTTTTCCGATATGTTTGAAACGTCTCATGAGACAAATCAATAAATTGAACTGTGACTTGTAAATCTTAGTCAAAAAATAATTTTGTGAGTTGGTCTCGTTCAACTCAGATACTGAGTTAACTCGGGTGATACATCTTGATCTTGGACGAGTTTAAAAACCATGAGGCATATTCTTATTTAGTTCAAAGCAACTAAATGATAAAATTGGATATTTTCCAATATTTCAAAATACGAACCATGGTTTTTAAACTCGGTATCTCGTCTCATCTCATTCAGCTCCGATACCGAGTCATCTCGGATGAGTTTTTCTATACGTTTGAAACGTCTCATGAGACAAATCAATAAATTGAACTGTGACTCGTAAATCTCGGTCAAAAAATAACTTTGTGAGTTGGTCTCGTTCAGCTCTAATACCGAGTTAACTCGGGTGATATGTCTCGGTCTCGGACGAGTTTAAAAACCATAATACGAACCAGCTGAATATTTGTAAAAATTGGTTTGAGCACGGTTGGACCTGGTTCAATTCTGTTGGGCCAATGTATTACGAGTGAAAAAGCATTTACGATTCCTATCCACTTTCACAGCAAGAATTGCAATATGAGGTTCCAGCTTGAGGTCACTCCAACACGACTCATATAACATATAGGGGGTGGTGTCAATGGGTTGATTCCACATATCATAATTGGAATCTAAATAAATCCCTATCAGGTATCGTTGAATACCAATTAAGATTTAAGATCGATAATATGTTTTTGAATGATAAATATTAAATAAAATAAACAAATGTTTATAAATTTAACTTATAATCCCTTAATCAAGAATTAAGATCAACAATGAATAGATATTTATTTGGAGAAAAAAGGTAAAACTAATTATTTCACAGATAATCTAACAAATCCAAAAATTACGAGATCTCAGATCTGAAACTATACGATCTCATCCGATCTTCTCCAGAAATTCAAAAAAATCGAAACAAAATATACAATCGATCTACAATAAGAGAAAACTTACTTGCTATCGGTTTTTTTAGCCGTACTGGCCTTCGATTTGCCTCCTTTCATCGTTATTCCTGCAGAAAACGATCAGATCGGTAAGACTCGGTAGCGAATCGGTGAGAAATCGATGAGAATCGGTCGAAATCGTATTGGATTAGCGATGGCGGTGGGTTAGAGTTACCTCTAGGGTTAGGGTTAGGGTTAGGGTATCTCAAGGGAGATACAAAGAGAGGTTTGTTTTGTGCGTACGTGAACAGAGAAGCGAGAAAGGGAAGATAAGAAATTCGTCTCTGTTGTAAGTCTCATCCCATAAGAGTAGATCAATAAAAAAAACATACATATATATTTTTTGTCAATTAGTTTTTTTTTTCCACTTCAATTTACACTCTGTTTTATTTTATTTCTCCTCTATTTTATTAAAATATTGGTTGGTAAGGCTAGTGGAGATAAATTGAAATCGGTGTCGAAGGTTGTAAGTAAATCATAAATAAATAAAAATTGGAAAATTTTATTTTCAATTTAATAATTAATAATAATAAGGTGTGTACCGTATAATAATTTAAATTTTATGATTTTAATTTATTTTCTTAAATTTCTGCAATTATTCATTAGAAGAAAGTTCCATATGTAGCAAAAGCAGTGAAAAGGAAAATGGAATACAACAACTTAATCTCATCATTTTGAATTCAATGATGTGGATCCCCACTCCAACGTTTAGGTTTGGTAGGTAACAAACTTCGTAAAGCAAGGTTTCCTTTGAGTTATCAGAACTCCAAGAGAGTTTTTGTAATAAAAATGCACCAATGGTGTTTTGGGTAAATCACTCTTATTTATTTTATAAATTAAATTTTTTTTTATTTTACAAAAACCCTGAAAATTACCATCACACATCCCTTGACACACATTGGTTTATTTTGAAAATTACAAAAATATTCATGTAATCTTAAAAGACCATCATTTATTTTTTTTTTTTTTAAATCTAGAAAATTACAATTGCACATTTTGTTTTGAAAATTATAAAACTATCAATGTAATTTTCAATATCAGTTTTTTTTTTTTTTTTAACTATTTTTTTTATTTCATTACATACATTGATTTTGATTTTGATATTTCTTAAAGTGTTTGAATTTTGTGAAAATTTTCACTGTAAATCTTTATGAGTCAAACTCGTTTACTAGTGGTTCAAGGGTTTGCTGCATCAGCTAAATGCAATTACGTCACTTGTGAAAGTGATTTTTATCTTATTTTTACTGGGGACTAGTAAAATCAGGGTTTGAAGGTACGGTCAAGGACTATAAAGTTTCTTTTGAGACCCTAATTACAAAGACTTTAGGGATAAAATACACCATAAATCCCTAATTAAAGATAATGCATTTTATAGTCTATGTTTTTGTTACTTTCAAATTTATTATGATTATTAACTTAATTTGGGTTAGTTAATCGTGACAGGATCAAAGATAAGAGACATAAAGATCAAATAAAAATATTTACAAGAAGCTCATCGCATTCCAGAACCCAAGCCAAAGAACTGGACTAAATTTCAAACTCAGATGGCCTACTAGAGCCACGGTGCAGTGGACTCCTATGGCAGCACGGTGAAGTCGATAATAAAGGCATTGAGATTTGTGCAAACTTATGACGGTGTGATTCATAACCTAATAAATTAGGGTTTGGAGATTTTGTATATACACGGAGTGTTTCGAATCTAGAAACTCTAATCTGGTCTCTGTAAATAGAATTAGACCAAGCCAGAAATTATCATATCTTATCTTCTCTTTTTTTTTTGTTCTTATTTATTTTTCTATTTTCAAGATTTTTAGTTATTATTGTTTTATTTTCAAGCTTTGTAAGCAGAATAGTTACTCCTAGATTTCAGATCAAGAATAAATAAAAGCAAAACTTCTTCTTCTCTCATTTATTCCTTTGTTTTTGTTTATTATTTCTTTTATTTTGTTTTTGCAATGATATGTGGCTATACCTCCATTAGAGAGATCAATGAAGCCAGAGCAAGATAGTTATGAATAGATAATTTGTGTTTGATCTATCTATGTTTTAACTGTTATTTATGATATACTTTTTAATCAATAGTTAATAAAAACTAGTTTTGATTACTATAAGTTTTAATGGTTTAAACTTAGATTAAGTCAAGTTAAATCATGCTTTGGTAGTTTAAATTTAACCCTTTATTATCTATCGGTTTAAAGTAGTTATAATCTTCAAGTGAATGTTTGTATTTCGATTAGATTAATCTTCCAATCTACAACAGTAGATTGTTGATTAGATTGAGACAATAAAAAAAAAAGGATCAAATATATTCTATCTTTTATATAATTATTGCTTCTGGTGGATTTGACCGATTTAAGTCTCCTTACATTGTTATTTTCGTTTATTATTATTTTCAACTAATTAATTTTCAGTTTAGATTTTATTCGTTACTTTGAATCTTAATCGAGCTAAGTCAAAAATTTAGATTCAACGTTGTCTTTGTGAATCGACCCTTGCTTGCCAAGATTTTTGTATTTATTCTTATTCTATTTTGCACGTTAATCTGCGATGAACAAATAGTAGTCATAACTCTATGGTAAAAATTAAAATACTCCTTTCGGGCTCTTCATTTTAAAAAATTAGAAAAAAAGTGCGACTCGAAACTCAATAGGTAGCATACATTAATATCTTAATTCAAATGGTATAAAAACTTTCCATTGAGATAATCATAAAAAATGAAGTTTTAAATTATGCAAAATGCAATATATTTAAATGTCTCATTAATCATTGGGAGTCCTCTCACATGACAAGGAGTTAAAACTATAGAGAATTGTGACATTCAAAATATTCTATAGAAACCTCTATAGAGAATTTGCTCACAAAAGAAGGGGCATTCTTGATACAATGATGGTGGAAAATGAGTAGGGTTGGAAAATAAGTTTCTATTGTTTTGTTATATCTAAAAAATATTAGGGAAAAAATCTGAAGAGGAGGAAGAAGAAAAAGACGAAGGAGAGAGAGTAATGATGAAAAAGGTGGGGATGGTGGTGGAAAAGAAGACGATGAATAGAAGAGATTACAGTTTTTATTTGAAAAAATAAATGGAAGGTGGACTTTATTTTTCTATGGGTACATGTGAGAAAATGAAATCTAGCCTTTATTGAATTTTTGAAGGATAAAAATTCATTTTCTATGAAAATATGCAATCAAACACATTGAAAATACCATTTTCCATGACCAATCAAACACACCCTTATTGTGTTTCCTCTTCTTCTAGTTTAGGAGGATACCCTTAACCTTAGCACCACTATTAAAAAAAAAACTCTAGACATTATTTCCTTTTAAATAAATATCAATTTTTTAAATTTTAAAGTGCATTTTTCATAGGTGGAGGGATCACACAAAAAAGTGTAAGACTTTAGATATCAATTTATGTTTGATCTTTAAGCATTCGATTTTGGAAAAACCAGTGGCTAAAAACCACTATTTACACGTACATTATCATCCAAAGAATAGACATCATTTAAAAGTGATGTCTAAAGTCTTTTTTCTAGTAGTTGCCTTTCATCATCTACCCCATTTCCTTGAATACCCGTCAACTTCAAACCCCTTAAACTTTATTATCTTTTCTCTTTTAAACCCTTTTAACCCCAAAAAGGATGGCCATGCAGTAAGCACACAACCATCCTCTAGTGTATAATAAAATACAATGGTGGACCCTACTCTCTTTATTCCTCACATAAAAATGGGTTGAGATTTAATCTTCCTATGAATCCTAAGGATAACTTTTAACTATATTGTATTTCATTTTTTTCTTCCTTTTCAAGAATGCCCTTCTAACTTCATTTTCTTTCCTCTTCTACATCCCTTTCCAAGAAAACCTTTTGAAAATTATTATTTCCATTCTGTTCATTTTCTTCCTTTTAAAGAATACCTATTTCCAAGAATACCTAATCAACTTTATTGTCTTTCCTTTACTACTCCTTCAACTTTATTACCTTAACTCTTCTACCTCCCTAACCCCAAAGAGGATGTTCATATTAGAGGCACAGAAAAACTCAATAGCATATATAAGTCTTATTGCAAAAAAGTTGACATTATAAAACTCTTGGACAATATGACTGATTTTATAGGTACATCAAACAATACCTTGATAATACAAAATTTAGTGCATGACACATCATAACTTCTTAAAAATTAATCATACAAGATCTTATAGTGTAGACACCCCATTTTTGTACTCGTCTGATTAATCAATTCGTCAACCCGATTGCAACGGTTCTCAATGATGGATGATTATTCCAATGCTGTATTTTGTTACTAGATGTGTTTTAGAAATTCGGATGAGGTATCTCAAATTAACGAAACTTTAGAAACCACGCTACGCTAGGAAAAATATAATCTCAAAAGCCTAGAAATCATCATCTTACAGACAAAAAGAAGCTTCACGGTAAAAATCATTAAAAAATGATCAAATTACCAAAATACCCATAACATTAAAATATCCCTAGAGCCTACAGTACACTTAGGAAAATCCATTCAAACACATAAAACAACAAATTGAAACCAAATAAATTATTTCACCAATTTTCACAGAATTCGACAAAATTACGAAAATGCCCCTCATAAAGTTCACGATTATTTCTCACAAAAAAACTTCATAAATGATAAAAACCAATATTTCTATTGAATTCCTTATGAAAAACCGATTTCAAAACATTATGGAACATTGAAAAATGACTTAAAACGCAAAAACTCCTCTCCGATAGCAAAACGATAATTTTACTATTTTAATAATTAAAAATTCTGAAATTAATAAATAAAAAAATTAAATAATGTAAAGTGAAACATTAATAAAATTAATTTAAAATTTTGAACAAAAAAATCGATCAATTAGGCTCTCAGGCAAAATTGTTGATGGTTGCCCAAATATTTATTAAAGGACCCCTCCATCTAGGGACCCAAAGAATTAAAGATATAATAAAGGGGGTTTCTCCAAAATCTTAAATTCAATTTTAAAGTCAATCAAGTAAAACTAAAGTCAAGATATTAAAATCAATCAAGTAAGACTAAAGTCAAAATCTTAAAGTCAATCAAGTGAGACTAAAAGTCAAAACCCTAATACAATCCTAATTAAATGATAACTCTATTTAAAACAATCCTAATTAAATAATAACTCTAGTTAAAACAATTCTAATTGAAATATAACTCTACCTAAAACAATTATAATCAAACAATAACTCTCTCTAAAAGAATTATAATTAAACATTAACTCTATCTAAAAGGCACTTAAAAAAATCTATAAATAGGGGTCCCTACAACCTATTTTCGTATAAAAAAAATAATACATAGAAAAAGTAGGTCAAAAAGCTTCCCTAGCCTCCTATAAACATTGATTTTGAAGTCCCAACTTCTTATCTATCATCCATACCCCAACTTTAGCTCAAAACACACTTAGAAACCCTTCCAAAACACCCAAAAAATCCATAAAAAAAATTAGAAAAATTCAGAAAGAGATACTTTATTTTGAAAATTCGAAACGAATCCGGTGACAGAACGAAGTGAGGAGTGCTGTACGAAGAACTATTCTACCAAATCTGAGGGAACAAGACCGTTGTCTTTGTAAAGTAAATATTTATTTATTTTTTAATTTATTTGATTAGGTTTTTTTAGCAATGTAATTTATTTGGGAATTAGTAGAGACCGGCGTTTGCCGGGCGGGGTTGGTGCCTAACACCTTCCAACACCGTAATGTGATCCCCGGATCTAGTATTTTTTGTAGTAGATTAGTTGATTTATCCATTTAGAGTCAAAGTCTGGTTCCTAGATCGTAATAAATAGGTAGCGACTCCCAAACATCAAAGGTCAAAAACGGATCCGAGCACCCCGCGGATTGAGGGCGCTTTCTATAGAGCTTGAATAAATTTACATTAGCAAGATACAAATAAAGTTATCAATACCTCCTGGTCATTCCCATAATTCTAAACAAGATCTTTTCAACATATTATGTTTCAAGAGAATATGTACGTAAGATTAATTATCAACCACTGTAATTGAGCATTCAATGTTAGATATATATAATTTCTCAATAAATGATTTCACACAAAAGTCACAAGCGTGCATGGCATATCACTTTCTTGATAAGCTCTCCAAGACATAGACCAAGTGTTTGAAATCCCATGAAGCAATGAATTCCTTGGGACCACATTCTAGGGTTCGATTTGCTCTCAACTCAATCAATTGCACATAGAACTTTCCAAGGGACCGTACATGTGACCATAGGATTAATCTCACAAGAGAGTGGGGATACTTATGATAAGAAGAAAAGAACGTGTATGATACGCCACTTCAATCTTGTTTCTTAGGTAAAATGCCAATTGATATGTCTTTTTCTCATAAAACTCTTTTCCCCAGACATTTAAAAACAGATGGCCAACTCAACTAGCCCTATATCCCGACCTAACAAGCATCAATGCAAGTACCTCAATCTTGGATCTTATTGTGACACGTGTATGAACAGAGATAAAATGGGTGGCAAATAAAAGTTCAAGTGAATGCCCAAACGTAGCTGAAATAATTGGTATTACTCTTCCCATCCCAACCCTCTTGCTTTATGTACTAGAAAAGTTGTGGTGGACAGCTCTGTGAAGCTAATTTATGCATTCTCGTTAAGTAGGTGGGACTCTATCAATAGAATTTACGAAGGAAAAATTACTTAATGGACCCTGATGAAGGAATTTCATTTTAAACAACACTTGACTTTTTCGCGTAACTTGATAGTTTATTGAGTAAGCTTTGTCATTCTTAATGCCCCCTCACCCGCTTTCTATTGGCGAGATCCATGACTTAAATTGTCAAGATCGGCAATTCTAATCATTGAGATCAATATATGTTCCGATAGTCGAGATTGACCTTTCACAACCATTACGATCAACAATACAAATCATCAATCTTGTCCTTTGAACTTGATTCATTGAGATAAAATTTTCAAATTGTCAAGATCAACGACTTGAAAGTTGATCTTGATGATTTGAATCGTCAATCTCCATGATTTGAGTTTGACGTTTTATCAGGATGAAGGAGCATTAAGAAAGAATTTTTTTACTAATCTGAGTTGCCAGTATACCATGCCAAAAGTTAGAGTGCATTTAAAAGGATGTCCCAACTGCAGGGTCTATGAAGTAATTGTCCCATTTACAATCACTTTTTTCTGGTTGAGATTTCAGTCAGGGAAGCATAGCTCTAGATCTCGGACAAGTTGAGACCTTAACATCGCAATAATCTCTCTCTCTCTCATTGATACAAATTAAACTGCTGTGATTAGTATGACAGCCGTTTGACATGTGACTAAAAAGATAAAATTTCTCTCTTACTAACAATGAAAAAAGGAAATTTTATTGGCATCATCTTGTGACATTTAAAAACATGATTGGATGTCATGGGATTATAGAGGATGAAATTGTATGAACTTTAAAAAATGAAAATTAAAAATTAAAAATTAAAAAAATTCACCATTGACTTTTAATTTTAAAATTGGATGCTCAGTAGCCATCCAATTAACACTTTGATAAATCAGAATTTTTTATTATTTATTTTAATCTGAGTTTTTTCACGAAATCTAGAAGGTTGTCCAATGTGGTAATCCATGTGGGTTCAACAAATCCTTTCTAAGATTTGAAATCTTAAACTTTAAATGTTTGGAAAGAAGACGTGAAAAACTTCTTGCTCATAAAAATCTGAGATCCACCGATCACATTTACCCACATGTATTGAATGACTTTCCTAATTTATAAAAGTATCCGTCTTAGTTACAAAACTACCCTTCTATGCTCGACGTGGCAAGCACTGAATAGTCTGTGAGCATTGCAACCATAAGTCCTTTTCTAATTTATAAAAGTATCCTTCTTAGTTACAAAACTACCCTTATATGCTTGATGTGGCAAGCATTGAATAGTTTGTGAGCGTTGTGCCCATAAGTCCTTTGCCCAAAAATTTAATTTTTTTAGAATTCAAATCATAAATAAGGTCTTTGGGCCGTATGAATAGAAGTAGGCGTTTGGATAGGAATTCCTTAGCTACTTCTGACTCTTGCAGGGAGTTAGAAGTCGTTTGGATGAACAGTTACCTTCGAAGAGTTACTCCGCGCAAGAGCAAGAAATTACTCTTTGTGAAGAAGTCGAAAAAACCTATATCTCAAAACTCATCTTGCGGGGAGTCAAAATCTAATGGTTCGTTTGACCAAAATACCCTTAACTTTATTAATTTTCTATGAAAATATTCCTAATTCATTTGCCCTTAAATCAAACGAAAGAAACCTTTATTAATATTAAATTTTTTTTTTAAATTTTGAGTCTAATGGATTTAAACACATTATATTAATATTTTATATTTAAAATATTATATTATATTATATTATTTAATATTTATAGTTAAACACATTATATTAATATTTAATATTTAAAATATTATATTATATTATATTAATATTTATAGTTAAAATGTCAAAAACAATATAGTTTGAAGGCATATTATGACACTAAAAGACAGTCTGTCAAATTTTTTTTAATATTATGTCATATTATGTTAAAAACAGTCTGTCAATTTTTTTTTTAAATTTTTGAGTATAATGGATTTAAACACATTATATTAATATTTAATATTTAAAATATTATATTAATATTTATTATATTATATTATATTAATATTTATAGTTAAAATGTCAAAAAAACAATATAGTTTGAAGGCATATTATGACACTAAAAAATAGTCTGTCAATTTTTTTTTAATATTATGTCAAAAACAGTCTGTCAATTTTTTTTAAAAATTTTGAGTATAATGGATTTAAATATATTATATTAATATTTAATATTTATAGTTAAAATGTCAAAAACAGTATAGTTTGAAGGCATATTATGACACTAAAAGACAAAAAACAGTAACTGATATAATATAAGGATATTTTGGTCTTTTTTCTAGAAGTCATGAGAAATCAGTATGGTTTCCAAACAGACTTCCAGCACAAAAGTACTTTTGTCAGTACTTCACAGAATTGATTGTCAAACGTCTTTTCTGTACAGAATTACTTTTTTAGTTCCTCCACAGAGTAGTTCTGCTCATGTTCTTTGGAACAGTAGTTCTATTCCTGGTATCCAAATAGGCCCGAAACTTTGGCAATCTAACACCTCAAATTTTTAGATTTGATGAAAAAATTTACATTAAAAAAAGAATTGTACGAAAAAAGTTTTTCAAGCTTGATCCTTGAAATTGGATGGCTATTGAACACTCGTACAAAATTAAAATTCAATGGTGAAAAATAACTTTTGTTTTTGAATTTTTTTTTAATTCATAGAATTTCATCATCTACAACCCATGCTACAAGTTGACTAGACCAGGATATATGTATATTTTTTTCCACTCAGGACAGGAGAGAGAAATTCTCTCTTTATTACCTACGTCATTTGTGGCTATCGTGCCGTGAACAAATTTGCTCCCAGCGATGTTGTACAGTGGTTGATCAAAATGACTATAAAATCAGATTTGCAGTAACAAAGTAACTCTATATTTGTAGCTATCGTTGCATTGTTAAACATGCAGATGATGTTCCAATCACTAACGCTTCGTGTCTCTCCATTGGAGCCTCTCCACAAACAATATTCTAAGCATCGTATCCTCTTCACTGATTTCAACACCAAGAAGTACCCTTCAACTCTAGTGATATCGGCTTCAGCTCCGAAGAGAGAGAAGAATCCGAAGAAGAGAGTGGTTATTACTGGTATGGGTTTGGTTTCGGTTTTCGGAAACGATGTTGATGTCTACTATGATCGTCTACTCTCGGGTGAAAGTGGTATCACTTTCATTGATGGCTTTGATGCTTCCAAATTTCCCACCCACTTCGCTGCCCAGATTAGGAGATTCTCATCTGAAGGTTACATTTCTAACAAGTATGATCATCGCCTCGACAATACCCTCCGCTATTGCCTTGTTGCTGGCAAGAAGGCTATCGAAGATGCCGGCCTTGGCGGTGATAATTTCTCTAAGGTCGTTGTTTCTCCTAATTGGTTTCTTCAATTGCACTTACTATAGTTTCATTTTGGTGAAAGTGTTCATGCATGCATGATCATATAACTATTTTTGTTGTTGACGTGGTTTTTGTAGATACAATCGATGAATTGTAGATCAATTCATGATTTCAAATCCCGTCCGACGTCGAGATGATCACTTCCCTATGTCATCTTAGTATCGCTCAAGAACGAATGAGATATTCGATGTGAATTCTCTCTCACCTTGTCTTGTTCGACAACACATGCAATATTTTGAAATTCTCGGTCAAGTCCATAAAACTTGGCCAATTCAAATGGGTTTTTGCTTAAAATAGTTCATTTTTTTTATAATTTAAATATATGTTACCTAAATAAAGGTATGATAGAGCATCTTCTAATCCACCTGATAATATAAAAAAATTATAATTATTTTTGCATATTAATAAGTAATTGTAAACCGAGTTAAATGGTTTACGAGGACTCCAACAAGTCAAGCGGGTATCCATTGGGATGACAGACATAAAATACCGAGTTTTAAAATAAAATTCAAGTATTCTCGAAGAATTTTAGTATCTTGTCCACGTCATGGAGTCATTTGAATATGCCACCTGGCGTGTCCTTCACTTTGCCAAACATGGAAAGATGTCATTGTATTAGGTCGTTTTGGCGTACGCAATAATAACTGTTGCTTATTTTTATAAATGTGGATAAACCTCCCAGATAGCCCTACAGACTTACAGCATTTTTAATGAATTAGCCGTAAAGCCGGTGAGACAGATTTGTAGAGGATGAAATTGTAAGAACTTTAACAAAAAGAATTTTGAAAAAATATTATTTTTCACCGCTTAATTTTTCTTTTAAGTTTGGGAGTTCTCCAAAAATAGAAAAAAATTGATTTTTTTGAATCTAAGTTTTTCCTTGAAATCTACGCTGTTGTGTTGGATTGCCAATGTGGTAGTCCATGCGAGTCCAATAACATTTAGTAAGATTTCAAATCTTACTTAGGAAAATATTTTACTATTTTAATTTTGACTAAAGAGTTGCCTAAAATCTAATTAGGGTATATTTGAAAATTTCTATTTGACATTCTAATTAAGATTCTAATTGCTATGGGTTGTGATATGTTTATATAAGGGCAAGATTGGGAGTATCATTTTATCCAACGTGTTTGTAAACTAAGGTTAGAAATTTGGCATAGGCTGAATTTTGGTGAAGATGATCTCTGAATTTTGATCAAAAAATCAACCCAATCTATAAATTCTAACACCATCAAATGTGATTTACTAAAAAATGAATGATCCATAATTCTTCAACTTGTCAATTAGGGTTAGAAGTTTCGAAATGGGATAATTTTTTGTGAGGATAATTTTCTCACCATAGTGATCATCCTTACAAAAAATCGGCACATTCTGAAACTTCTATACCTGATTTACAAAACGTATTGGATTAAACATCGGATGAAACCTTGGGGCATAAAAAACATGATCCGATGCTAGGGGGATGTAGAGGACAAAAATCTAAGAACTTTGGTCATCTAATTTTTGTATAGAAAGATGTTTTTTTATTACTGTTATTTTTTCATAGGTGGAGATTTATAGTTTTGTATTAGGCTTTGGACACATTTTTTTATATTATAAATGTTACCTATTTAATAAATGTGTTGAGTTTGGGATTAAGTTTTTGACATGATTTATAAAAAGGGTCGTTTTTTCACAATTTATTAAAATTAAAATGGTAAAAAAGTACTACTCTATAAAATAGGTAAGAAAATTGTCCTTTTTGAAGTGAAATATTTTAATTGAGGTTGGAACATTTCACTTAAAACAGAAAAATATTTACTCTTTTGTAAATTGGAATTCCTTGCTTAAAGTGAAATATTTTAATTCAAAAAATTGTAATTTATCCTATTCAGAATCAAAATAAATAGTGCACTGAAATGAGAATTTCAAAAAAATAAAAATAAAAAATCTTCCTTTTTGGCTACCTTCTTCCCTAGATTGGTCCTTGATTTAATCATGAACATGTTGTTCATGCTTCATTGATTCCTTATATGTGGACGTTTAGATGTCTTATTCTCATTACATTTTGGTTTATTAGTTGCAGATTGACAAAAAGCGAGCTGGTGTGATTATTGGAACAAGCATGGGTGGTATTAGCACGATTACTAATGGCATTCAGATTCTAAAAGAGAAGGGTTTTAGAAAACTAACTCCATTTGTTGTTCCTAATTCCATACCAAACATGTGCTCCGCGTTTCTTGCAATTGAACTTGGTTTAATGGGACCAACCTATTCAATTTCAACTGCATGTGCTACCTCCAATTATTGTTTCTATGCTGCTGCAAATCATATTCGTGGAGGTGAGGCTGATTTGATGATTGCTGGTGCAACCGAAGCTCCAATCATTCCTGTTACCTTAGGGGGTTTTAATGCTTGTAAAGCTTTATCAATGAGAAATGATGATCCACAAATAGCATCAAGGCCATGGGACAAAGACCGAGATGGCTTTGTTATAGGTGAAGGTTCGGGAATATTGGTATGTCAAGAGGATACTTTTGTGGGGAGATACCAAATCGGATGAAAATTCTAAAAATGATAGACCATTCATTTAATTCAAAAAACTATAAATTACCCTTTATAGAATTAAATCATTTACGTAAGTGGGGGAAAAATTTACTGTTTTATAGAGCATATTTTTTTTTCAACCATTTATAAATTAAAAAGGAAAAAAATTAGTGGATTATAAAACATTAAAAATTCCCACTTATGTAAAATATTTGAATTTTTTGAAATGGTAATTTAACATCTTTTAAATTAATTTGAATAGTCTATTGTTTTGGAAAATTTTCAATTTTCAGCACTCGTTTTGATAAATCAACCTGTTTTCTTTATACAAGGAGGATGAAATTTATGATTTGTTCCTTATTTTTTTGATTAATTCATAGAACTTTGAAATTTTTTGTGGATTATACAAAGGATGTTATTGATAATAAGATTCTTCCCAAAATCCATCATCAAGCTCCCTAAAATCCCCATCTTGTTCTTTAGATTTGAAGGTTCAATAAGATAAAATTTTGAGGTTTGAAGGGTATAGATATTAGGGACAACGACTGTAAAGATATATTTTTTGAAAATATATACCAAAAACTCCCTTCTCAAAAAACATAGACTATTTAATATCCTTTTTATCAAATATTAATCTAAAAGGGATTTTTGAAGAGAAAATACCGTAATCACCTTTTCAACGATTTTTGAGGTTTAAAATAGGAAGAATGACTTTGAAGGACTCTTTATTGAGAATATGTACCGAATGGTCCCTTAGTAAAGAATACGTACCATTTAAGTCTCACTTAATAAAATATCAGTCTATTAAGAATCTTTTGAAGGTTTTTTTAAGAAAAATACCTAAAATATCCTTTTAACAACTTTACAAAGTGTTTAATCTAAAAGTACAGGATGTCAAATAAAAAACTTAACCAATTTATTTAGTTGTTAATGTTTCTATGAAAAATAAAAAATAAATATTTTACTTACTAAAAACTATTCATAAATTCAATATAATTTTATTTGACTCATTTGTGTCAAATTGCTAATTTTTGAGTTGAATCAATTCGATGAACGTTCCAGTTGAGTTTTAAAATTATTGATATATTTTAATAAATCTAATATAGCTAAACCAAATCAGTTTGATGGTGATCATACTCATCTCCATCATCATCATTGTTGTAGTCATCGTCGTCGTCATCATCATCTAAGTGATTTAAAGATTACTAATTTTGGTAAGAGATATGTATGTCATCTTATTTTATTTAGTCTAAGAAGATCAACACTTTCATGAACATTTATATTTTAGTTACTTGGATATATTAATAATTTATTAATAAATATTTAACAAAAAATATAGCGATATAAATATGTTGTACTTATTGTCTTGTTTGACACTATTGTTCTCATTCCCAAAAAGAATATAGTTGTTTTCGGTTATCAGACACTCTTTTACCATCACCAATATATAACAAAACGCTACTTAATTATCTTGTTTCCATACCACATGTGGGATTATATTTGATGATTTATAAGTGTGTTTTATGTCTATTTTATCATTTTATTAGTTTCGATGGTTTTTTTTACTAAATATTCCATGCTTTCTATGAAAATTGTATGTATTTTCAAACTGCACGAAATATTTTCATATCCAAGTTGGTCAAAATAGACATTGAAACCTAAATTTAATACTTTTATTTGAGTTCTAGTCTGTATTATAGTATTCTATTATGACATATGTCCACAAAATGTATTGAAATATTTTGATTTTCTCAAGAGTTGACATGAAATTTAGTTTATATAGTGTCTTTTTACATATATATTTATGAGGAAATCAGTGTTAATTTTACAAAATATTATGATGAATAGGGAATTTCGATCGGAATTATTAAATCCAATAATAATTATTAATACAAATTATAATAAGTTATATGTCAACTTATTTTTTTGTACTATAATCATATATGTATAAACATCCAATAATCCATGTTTTAATTAATTTAATCTATTAGTAATTATTTATTTATGTACATATTTAAAAAAAATTAAAGTATAGTAGTTGAAGGGGTCAGGATCCGTAGATAACATTCTAGACAATGTTCTAGACAACATGTTTTGTCTTACATGGGTAAAAAGTTTCAGAATGGGCTGATTTTTTGTGAGAATGATCTTTATGCTGAGTGTATCATCTTTGCAAAAAATCAGCTCATTCCAAAATTGTTTGGCCATATAAGACAAAATGTTATCTATGAAACGTTGTCCTAATTTAAGAGTTTTACATACAAAGGTATATGTGGCTAATATGGCTTATTATTTTCATTTTCATATAGAATATTATTTTTCTCTTCACTTCTGGGACTCAAATATTTTCTTGTATGATTACTAGAAGTTGTTAAATTTTATTTTCACACTTCATATGATTATTTATTATATTTCTTATGGCTCACATGCATTTCGATCATTTCTGTTGTTTCAATATTTTCAAGAAAATTATATTTATTTTCATATTGATTAAAATACTTGTACAAAAAATTTCATTAACAAACTAACCAAAATAGACATCGCAATCGAAATTTAATATCTTGGGCCGTATATATTTGTACCAAATTTAATACAACCCATTGACTCCCAAGTCCAACAATGACATTTATGATTTCATAAGCCTAGAAGCGATTGCAATTTTAATTCATTTCATTTTAATTAATGTCTAATCTTTATTTTAAAACAGAATTAAAAATTTTCTTTTATATGGATGTTGTTACATAATGAAAGTCTTCTACTTTGTTCTATATAAAGATTCAACAATTCTGTTGATAGGTATTGGAGAGCTTAGAGCATGCGATGAATCGTGGTGCACACATTTTTGCCGAGTACTTAGGAGGTTCAATTAACTGTGATGCTTACAATATAAGCAACCCCAGAGCTGATGGACTTGGTTTAGTATCATGTATTGAACGAAGTCTTGAAAATGCCGGCATATCACCAGAAGAGGTACTTTTTTTTTTTGCGGTGTATTTTAACCAAATTTCTTATGTGCTTATGCACATCATTTTTTACATTTAAATATTGTTTTTAACTATTATAAATCTATTATGATGGAAGGTGCCACTTAGTTAAGTGGTAAAAGCTTGAGGAGAGTTGATACCCATGACCTAGGTTCAAATCCTGTTAAATTCATCTTTACCTCCATCAACCACTAAACCCTTGCTTGCCTAACAGAAAAATAAATGTATATCTAATATGATGGAGGAGTAGGACAACTATGTAATGTAATTTTTCAGATTCTTTATTTTTATATATTTTTTGTTACTATTGTTCATAATATAATTAGCAACAACTTAAATAGTGTAGTATCAAAATCCTTAGTTCAGGACATGTAGTGATATAGTGAAATCATCGAGAGTCTAAGATCGATCCATGGGGATTAAATCAAAAGTGAACAAAAATTAATGGAAAAGAAAAGGAAAAAAAAAAAAAATCTAAATTTTGGATTTTGAAAATAAAGCGAGAATAAATTTAAAACCAAGAACAATAATAGAAAAATGGTTAAGGAATTGAAAATCTACCATGAGAGAATTGTAAAATTTATTTATTTGACCAATTTTTATCTAAACTTAAATTGAACAATGGTTTGTTATAATTGGAATATTTGGTAATGAAATTTAGAAATAATAATCCAAAAATATGTGTTTGATTATCTAAAAATTGCATGTAGCACGTTGTTAAATTAACACAAGAAGTTTAAGCATTTGATGTAACCGAAGTTCAGACCAAATCAAAGAATTTTATAGTTAAATAATAATAATCCTAATTAAAATACTTAGTGAATTAAAAAAACCAAAACAATTTTACCTCCATGTTTTTATCAAATAAAATCAAACTTACTATTCGTCATGGGTTCTCATCTAATTTTGACTAAAAGTTTAGCTAATCATCTCTGAAAAATCCAAGAAAATAATTGATTAATCAATCCTTGAAATCTAGATTGAAAAAAAATTAAAAATAGAGAAAAGAGGAGATCAAGGAGAAAAACAATAGAAGAGATGAAGAAAATGAAAAACTAGGGATAAAAGTAACACTACGTGAAAATTGGAAAATTCGACATAAAAAATTGATGGGTCAAGGCCCACGAATTTTAGAAACTAAATTTTGACAGTCTAGGACTGTCGAAGTTCTTGAAGTTCCTAAATTTGACTGCTTAGAGCTATCTTATTTCTCTCATCCTTCATTAATTTGACAGTTTCGACCCGTCAAAAAAAAATGACAATAAAAAATTTAACACCAATTTGACCTCTTAGTTCGTCGAATTTTATGAAATTTAATAGCCCAAGGTCGTCAAATTTGGGCTTTCTTCACATTGTGTAAAGAGTCTCAGAAAAGTTGTTAGAGAGAATTAATTAGGGAAAAAGAACAATTAAATACAAAGAAAGTGAACATACAACATAAAAGAAAAGGAAGTGAGAGAAAAAAAGATGTGAGTTACGTCGGAAAGAAAGAGTTTCTCTCTTTTCTTAGTCCTTCCTTCTTTTTCTTAATCTTTTTAAGCTCTTCCTTTTTTGTCGTATTTTCCAAGAATGTTCTTGCTTCATTATTTTAGTTATCAATCTATTATATATATTTTTTTAATCTTTTTTTCAAGAATTCCCTTCCTTTATTGTCTTCTTAACATTGGGCTTTAATTGATTTCCTTCCGAAACATCAGCCTTAACAGCTATAAAATAAAAATTAAAAAAATTAGGCTTATATCACCTAAAGAAGATTTAGCATGCCTTTTCTATGGAAATGTAGATGATGCAAAACTAATGTCTTCAAATTGTTAATTGAAAGTTGATGTAACAACCTAAAAATTAAGAAGGGTAGAGAATATGTAAGTTGATATTTTCATAGCTAGTCCTGAGCTAATATGATTTTGCCATTTATTAAAAAAGATGATTATTGTGCGAGGTATCAGAATTTTTGCTGGTAAAAATAAAGAAATTGATAAAATTATTAATCAAAGTTATGTATTTAAATACGATTTTGAAACCAAAGGTTCTAGAATTCACTTATGCAAATTTTAGAAAATCAAAGGAATATAAGTGTAAATTCACTACAAAAGTTTATATATATAGACAATAAAATTTATTTGTGTTTAGTAGAGCCATATAACTCAATTGGTACATATTGCAAAGCAACTTTTAGGTCGTAAGTTCAACTCCAACTTACCCATCAAAAATCAAAATAATTTATCCATGTATGAGAATATTTCAAAATCTTATCTAATTATATTATTTCACCAAAATATTTACCTATGTTTTCTCCTCTATTGATTATTTTATCCGTTTTTTTATTAACGAATATTGTAATCAATTCGTAAAAGATAAGCTACTATAATGCATATTGTAATTTTCTTTAGAGTTGTGCTAGGGTGACATTGGATTTACTGTGGTTTTTTACATTTCTGACGTGGAGGTGCGCACATAACCGTAGATGTTGTTTCCTCGTGATATGAGTAACACATCTATGGTAATGTAAGCACCTTCACGTAAGAAATGTAAAAAATGCAGTAAATCCAATGTCACTCAAGCATTAATGTTTTCCATATCATTATCTAAGTTCCTATGACTTGAGTTTTTGTATTATCAAATATAAAATGTTAAGCCTATCAACTTGTATAGTATTTACTTTCGTGTCGATGTTCAATTTTTTGAATTATTGAACCACTTTTGACAAGTTATTTGGTGCTATATTTTCACAACTTAGGTTCAATACCCGTTGACAACCACTAACCCCCTACTTGCCTAGCAAAAAAAAGGACTAATGATCAAAAGATATTTTTGAAAATGTGAAATGAGATGGATTACAAATTGTTGATAAAAAAAACTTGTTGTCCAAATCGTTTCATGGATGGAGAACTACGAGATATAAAGTAGATTTTGTTCAAACACATGAGAATCAAAATGCAATTAACGAAACTGAGTAGGTATATATTGTTTGTTCTATATTTGGAATGATGTTATCTTGAAATTCAAAAGATATTTTTTTTTCCCAGGTTAACTATATAAATGCACATGCAACTTCGAGTATTGTTGGTGACCTAGCTGAGGTGAATGCTATAAAAAAGGTGTTTAAGAAAATGTCAGATATTAAAGTCAATTCAACCAAGGTCTCTTTCTCTCTCTCTCTCTCTCTCTCTCTCTCTCTCTCTCTCTCTCTCATATATGGGAATATTAACGTCCAAGACCTCATGGGGACGTTAGCATTTTTCATAATTTTTTTTTTCTTTCAATAATACCCATGTCCATTTTGTCTTTTAGTGAAAAAAGAAAAATATATGTCAGTCTTTTACATAATAAATGATTATCGTTTACATAATAAATGTGAATGACATTTTAAATGCTTTGGCAATTAATGCCAGCATAATAATTCATTTATTAAGGGTATAATAAATGTATTTATTAAATAGCCCACATGGGGAGATCACATTCTTGAGATGATGTTTTGTGAGGATGATTTCTATGGTGAGAAGATCATCCCCCAAAAAATCAGCCCAATCTGAAACTTCCGATCCCATCAAAATTTAGTGGTCTATAAAGTTGAAGAATTATGGACCGTCAATTTTTAATGTTAATTTGTATACCATTTTGAACGAGCTGAGAAGTTTCAGAATGTGATGATATATACATAACGGTGTCAAAAGTAGTTTATAATTGACGGTCCATGATTCTTCAACTTGTAAATTGTAACAAGAAGTTTCAGAATGGGCTGATTTTTTGTGAGGATGATCTCCTAATTAACCATATAGATAATCCTCACAAAAAATTCAGTTTATTTCCGAAACTTATAACCTATATATTAAAAATGTTTGGCTCTCTTTAGGGCCTCCGAATGCTCCTCATGAGGTCTTGGACATTAGCATTCCCCATATATATATATATATTGGGGCCAAAATTTGTCTTATATGGGTTAAAAGCTTTAGATTGAGTTGATTTTTTTTTAAAGATGATCTCTATAGTGAGGAGATCATCATCACAAACACTCGTCACTTTCTAAAACTTTTAACACCATCAAAAGTGATTTACAAATAAATGATAAAAATCGATGATCCATAATTCTTGAACTTTGTAAATCACTTTTGATGGGGATAGAAGTTTCAAATTGGGCTGAATTTTGGTGATGATGATCTCCTCACCATAGAGATCGTCGAAAAAAAAATTAGCCCAATCCGAAACTTTTAACTCATATAAGACAAATTTTGGTTCTCAACGTGGTTTCCCTAATGTGGGTTGTTGAACGTGTCCCTATATATAAATATAAACACAATGATAGATCTCAATTTTTTTATGTTATAAATATAGAGGGATTGAGCTTAAATCTCACTATAAATCTTGATGATAACTTTTTTACTTTATTGTCTCCCATCTTTTCTTCCTTTTTACGCATCTTTTTTCACCTTTGTTGCATATCCTCTTCTACCTCCCTTAACCCCAAAAAGGATGCTCGTGCCAGTAGGCACAAGTAAACTCATAAAGAGGTGTTGGAATTTAATTTCATTACGAATCTCCATAAAAAAATTAACTTTATTATCTCTCTTCTTTTAGTTTTCAATATTACCATTCCAAATTAATTATTTTTTCTCTCTTATTCCTTTAACTTCAAAGAAGATGCATGTGCCTACTGCACGTGCGAGTGTGTGTGTGTGTGTGTGTGTGTGTGTGTAGGGGAATGCTAGTTTTCAAAGATCACATGATGACGTTAGCAATGTCCACCACATTCATTTTTCAATAATATCCTTATCCATTTTTTTTTTACTGAAAAATTCTAGGTATGTTGGTCTTTTACATAATAAATATATTTATTATCTTGACATTTATTGTCAAAGCAATTACTGCAAATAAGACATTTATATTCAAAGACTAAAATGCTTTTTGCATTTATTATTTAAAAGACAAACATTTGTTATGCAATGAAGGACTCCATTGTCATTGCCAGGTGAGGAGCTAGTAAGGATATTGTTGGGGAGGGAGGAGAATCTCCCACATTCAAGTTTTTGGTGATTTTAGATTACCCTTGCATCTTTGTCTTAATTTAAAATGATTCTATGTTTTCAACTAATGACATGCCTCCTTTGACCCTATTGCTCCCCTCCCTCCAATTTTTACCCCCTCTTGCTTTAATTCTTTTGATTAATTAGATACCCCTTTACACTATGATGAATATTTGAGATGCCCCGAAACTTTGTTTTCAAACTGATGACATGGCCCATTCAACATGTTTTGTCTTTTATAGACTAACTGAAAATGATCTAAATAACTTCATTTGCAATTGGCATCCAAATTTTTTATTTTTTTCCCCTAAAGTTAGTCATCTCCAAGTATTTCAATTCCTCAACCTCTATAAAAAATTAATTTTAATCTATTTAACTCCATCTAAAATCTATCATTTTGAACATTGTCATAAACCCTTCTATAAAACCTTAGAACTTTTTAGCAAAAATCTCATCATCTTCTACTTCAAAAATCCTACCTTATTTTTCCAAGAGGTTGAAGATATCTGATTTCGGGAAGAGATCTAATTTGAAAGGTTTTTTTATTTTAGGTTAAGAGGGAAATGAAGTCATCTAATTTTTTTTCTATAGATAAGACTGAGGTCGAGGGGGCATGTAGGCATGTTGGTAGATATTTGAGATAGCCTCCTATGCTTTTAAACTGGTGACATTGCCCCTTGACTTGGGGCTTATCTCCGACACTAATGAGAAATCACCTAAATACCATTTTTTTCAACTTCTAACTAAAAACCTTGAATATATTCCCCAAATTAAACCATTTATCCTCAAGCTCTTCAATCTTACAATTAAATGTACTTTTCCTCCCATAAAAAAATCTTGGCTTTCCCTTGGTCATTGTGTAATTTTTTTTATAAATATAAATATTACACAACCTCAAATAAGCTATATATATATATATATATAATGAAAATGTCCTCTTATAATGACAATAAGAAAAAAATAAGGTATATATATATATAAAAGGTATTGGACATTGCTAACATCCAACTTACATTATGGATATATAAAGTATACGAATTCTAACAACAATTTTTTCCCCTTCTTGAATCTCCTTTCTTTTGTTGTTGTTGTTGTTGTTAATGTTGTCTTTAGTCTATGATCGGACATTGCCTCGGTGCAGCTGGGGGTTTAGAAGCCATTGCTACAATTAAGGCCATAACTACAGGGTGGTTGCATCCAACCATTAACCAATTTGTATGTACTTCTTCCAATAGTTCTTTTAAAACTGGTGAATGAAGTTAAAGAACATTTTTTAGGGGATTCCCATAAAGGGGATTTTTTTTTTTTTAAATTTATGTATTATTCATTTTAATTTCGAAAATGATAAATTACCATTTTTGATAAAAAAAAATATATATTTCAATTAAAGTGAAGGAAAACTTTTCTTGCAACTAATTTTTCCCCACTTTAATTTTAGTAAATAGTTAGAAAATTCGCTCGACAAAATTAATGATAAGCCTTGTATCCCTTTTAAGTAAAATAGTTTAATTTAAAAAAATAATTTACCATTTTTGAAATTAAAATGACTAGTGCGCTGAAGTGGGAATTTCACAATTTTCAGCACTATTTGAGTAAATTAACCTTTTCAAAATTATTTTTATAAGATTTTTCATTTTTATAGATTTCAATTTCAATATTGGATAGCTTCAACTATTTGCCAAACTGATTTATCCTTCTTTTTATCATAACTGTAGAATCTGGAGCCTTCAGTTACGTTCGATACTATCCCAAACAAAAAAAAGCATCATGAAGTCAATGTTGGTGAGATGTGGACCCTTCCTTTCAAATTTTTTGAAAACCAAAAAAAAAAATCTGACTTATTTATTATCTTTTGTTATTTGCAGCCATTTCAAATTCTGTTGGGTTTGGAGGGCAGAATTCTGTCTTGGTTTTTTCAGCATTTAAATTATGATTTATCAAGTTGTCAATAATTATCAAAGAACAACAAACTAGCTCTTCCCAAGATAGATTTCTTATAGAGGTTGTTCCATTATTTTATTTTCTAAGAGTTCATCACTGGCTTTTCAGGGTATCTATGTTGTTATATTTGCAGAACCAACCTTTAAAAAAAAACATCAAACATTAAATAAGATAAAGGGTAATTGTGTAATGTTGTTAAAGTGAGTGTAGGAGGGATTAAAACTTTAAGAAATAATATGCAAATGGTATATATATATATATATGAAAGAATATGCAAATGGTATATATATTGTTTGAAGTTTATGTTTGTAAAATACTGTGAACATTACAGACATGGATTTAGGAATTGATCTTAAACAAACAATAAAATAATCGAATCAAAAAGTAATAATTGTAAAATACCTGGATTTGCTTTTCCGATTATCCGCGAAGAATACTTTGATCTTGATCTGTGAAGAATAGGTGCACTATCCCAACTCTGCCTACACATTTGGTGATGGAAACCTCTATCTCAATAATAGAATAATCTTTATGTAGAGAAGGGGGAGGGGGGGGGGGGGGGGGACGACCACCTATTTATAAAAGAGGATACTAGATTTTTCTACCCATCGTAGAATTCTAGTATTAGGTGAATAACACTTAAAATTTAAGAGGATGTTCACTAACCCATCATATTTGATGTTGGTAACCAATGGCAGACCACAAGAATGATTTCCAATTTTACTCTTAATGTTTTGAACAAATTACAATCCAGTATTTATATAAAATTTGTATATTTGAAAGAGCTACAAAATATTTTAATAATGAAAATAATAATAATAATAATTCCAACAATCTCCTACTTGGCATTCACATATACCTTTTGTTTAAACGACTCTCTAGATTGTTACTTTTTAATAATCTAGTGCACTCTTTTAAAAAAATAATTGTTCAAAACATTTTAGATAATCTTTAACTGTTACCTTCATTTAAATACACCACTAATGATAGATCACGGAGGTAACAGAGTGCTCATTTGTCGGCCCTAAGACAGTTCCATGATCTCAAAACTAGTAGCATCAATAAATTTAGTAGTTTACCTTTACGTGAACTTTCTTTGTGGTATGAGGACAATGTACACTCCTCAATGTAGTCTGTATGTACATTCCCTAGGTGTCTAGCTTCATACTCATCGTATGTCATTTTGATATCTTACTAACAACCAGTTATATGATATTCCATCACCTTTCTATTTAACATGAAGGCTTCATCAACGTGATACCAAGTCACGTCTAGTCCAAGCATTTTTAACACTTTACGAGTACATCTACTCACAGGCATAGATAACATGTGTACATAATAATGTATAAATAATGATAGTCATAATCAATTTCTTCAAGCGATAATAAATAGTTTATTAATTGTATAAATAAATAAAAAACAAACATAAAATAAACTCAACATTTAAATAACATGAACAAATGACATGATAACTCCCATATGAATTGCATGTTATAGACACCCCATTTTCGCACACGACTGATTAATCAACTCATCAACCCAATTGCAACAGTTCCTAATGATGGATGATTATTTCAATGCTTTATTTGTTACTAGATATGTTTCAGAAATCTAGATGAGGTATCTCAAACTGACAAAACTATAGAAATCACGCTACGCTAAGAAAATATGACCCCAGAAACATAGAAATCATCATTTTGTAGACAAAAAGAAGCTTCACGATAAAAATCACTAAAAAATAATCAAATTATCAAAATACCCCTAATCTTAAAACATCCCTAGAGTTTACGTTACACTTAGGAAAATCCATTCAAACACATAAAATAACAAATTGAAACCAAATAAACCATTTCACCAATTTTCATAGAATTCGACAAAATTACGAAAATGCCCCTCATAAAGTTCACGACCATTTTGCACAAAAAAATTCATAAGTGACACAAATGATAATTCCATCGAATTCCTTACAAAAAATCGATTCTAAAATATCTTGGAACATAAAAAACTGACTTGAAACGCAAAAGCCCTCCCTAAGGGTAAAATGGTAATTTTACAATTTTTATAATTAAAATTTTCAAAATTAATAAATAAAATATTAAATAATTAAAGTGAAACATTAATTTAAAAATTTGAATAAAAAATCGATCAATCAGACTCTCAGGCAAAATTGTTGATGGTTGCCAAAATATTTATTCAAGGACCCCTCCATTTGGGGGTCCAAAGAATTAAAGATATAATAGAGAGGGGTTCTTAAAAAAATTTAAGTCAATCAAGTAAGACTAAAGTCAAAATTAAAGTCAATCAAGTAAGACTAAAGTCAAGATATTAAAATCAATCAAGTAAGACTAAAGTCAAAATCTTAAAAGTCAATCAAATAAGACCAAAAGTCAAAACCCTAATAGTGTTCTAATTAAATAATAATTCTATTTAACAATCCTAATTAAATAATAACTCTATTTAATAGAATTCTAACTAAAATATAACTCTACCTAAAACAGTTCTAATTAAAATATAACTCTAACTAAAAGAATTATAATTAAACCTTAACTCTATCTAAAAGGCACTTAAAAAAGTTTATAAATAGGAGCCTCCACACCCTATTTTCGTATCAAATAATAAACCCTAAGAGAAGTAGGTCAAAAAGCATCCCTAGCCTCTCATAAACCCTAATTTTGAAGTCTCAACTCCTTACTTAACACCCATACTTCGATTTTAGCTCAAAAAACACCTAAAAGTCCTTCAAAAACACTTAGAAATTCATAAACAAATTCGAAGAATCCGGATCTAAGAAAGAGATACCTCGCCTCGGAGATCAGAAATCAGATCCAGAGACAGAACGAAGCGAGGAGTACTGTACAATAAGTTACTCTGTCAGATCTGAGGGAGTGAGAACGTTGTCTTCGGAAAGGTATAAATTTTTTAATTTTTTTTATTACTTAGGTCTTTTAGCAATGTAGTTTATTTGGGAATTAGTAGAAACTGGCGTTTCCTGGGCGGGGTTGGTGCCTGACACCTTTCAACCCCGTAACTTGATCCCCGGACTCAGTATTTTTTAGTAGATTAGTCGTTTTATCCATTTTGAGTCTATATTCGGTTCCTAGACCATAATAACTAGGTGGCGACTCCCAAACCTCAAAGGTCAAAAGCGGATTCGCGCACCCCGCCGATCGAGGGCGCTTTCACATGTTCCTTGAAAATCTTTGGCAGGAGTCATTTTGTGAGAGGGTCATCTATCATATTGCTAGAATCTATCTTGGCAATCTCAATCAATCATTTACGAGCCTTTTCACATACTAAAAGGTATTTTATCTCAATGTGGTTATTTCCTTTGGTTACTCTTTCATTTTTTGCAAAATCAGTGGCAGTCTTGTTATCACAATAAATAACAATAAGTCTATCAATGGAATCCACAATATTTAATTCACCGATAAAATTCTTCAACCAGACTGCTTGACGGGTTACTTCATAACATCTAATAAATTCTGAATACATTGTCGAATATGTTAGAATGGTCTGTTTTGAGCTTCTTTATGAGATAGCTCCATGCCCAAGTATGAAAATATAATCTAAAGTAAACTTCAAGCTATCACGACATCCAGCATGGTCTACATCAAAATAACCAACAACTCGAAACTCACTCAATCTTCTATATACTAACATAAAGTCTTTTGCACTCTGCAAATACCGAAGTACTTTTTTTACTGCTTTCCAATGAGTAATACCGGGATTCTACTGATATCTCCCAAGCATACCAACGATGTAACTGATATTAGGTCGAATACAAATCATTGCATACAGAAGACTACCGACTGCTGAGGTATATTCTGATACATCGATCTCCATCTTCTCAAACTTGTTCTTAGGACATTGATCTTGATTTAATGCATCTCCTTTCACCACAAGAGTCTCACTAGGGACACATTTATCCATATCAAATCTTTTGAGCACCTTTTCAATGTATGCCCTCTATGACAAACCTAAAGACCCAGCCTGTCTATCTCTGTGAATTTTAATTCCTAGAACATATTAAGCATCCCTCATGATTTGATGAACTCCTTGAATTTTTTACAAGGAGGATGAAATTTATGATTTGTTCGTTATTTTTTTGATTAATTCATAGAACTTTGGAATTTTTTGTGGATTATATAAAGGATGTTATTGATAATAAGATTCTTCCCAAAACCCATCATCAAGCTCCCTAAAATCCTCATCTTGATCTTTAGATTTGAAGGTTCAATAAGATAAAATTTTGAGGTTTGAAGGGTATAGATATTAGGGACAATGACTATAAAGACCTACTTTTTAAAAATATGTACCAAAAACTCTCTTCTAAAAAAAATATGGACTATTTAATATCCTTTTTATCAAATATTAGTCTAAAAAGGATTTTTTAAGAGAAAATACCATAATCACCCTTTCAACGATTTTTGAGGTTTAAAGTAGGAAGAATGACTTTGAAGGACTCTTTATTGAGAATATGTACCGAATGGTCCCTTAGTAAAGAATACGGACCATTTAAGTCTCACTTAATAAAATATTAGTCTATCAAGGATCTTTTGAAGATTTTTTTAAGAAAAATACCTAAAATACCCTTTTAACAACTTTACAAAGTGTTTGATTTAAAAGTACAGGGTGTCAAATAAAAAACTTGACCAATTTATTTAGTTATTAATATTTCTATGAAAAATAGAAAATAAATATTTTACTTACTAAAAGCTATTCATAAATTCAATATAATTTTATTTGACTCATTTGTGTCAAATTGCTAATTTTTGAGTTGAATCACTTCGATGAATGTTCAAGTTGAGTTTTAAAATTATTTATATATTTTAATAAATCTAATATAGCTAGACAAAATCAGTTTGATGATGATCATACTCATCTCCATCATCATCATTATTGTAGTCATCGTCATCGTCATCATCATCTATATGGTTTAAAGATTACTAATTTTGGTAAGAGATATGTATGTCATCTTATTTTATTTAGTCTAAGAAGATCAACATGTTCACGAACATTTATATTTTAGTTACTTCGATATATTAATAATTTATTTATAAATAATTAACAATATATATATATATATATATATATATATATAGAAACGGTTCAGCAGCCCTAAAGTTTGCCAAGTTTGATATTTTTCAAAATATGGGTTAGAAGCTTTGGAATGAGCTGATGTTTTGTGAGGATGATCTATATGATGAGGAGATCATTCTCACCAAAAATCAGCCTATTCCAAAACTTCTAACCCCATCAAAAGTGATTTACAAAATTAAACGGTCCATGATTTCAACTTGTAAACTAGGGTTAGAAGTTTCAAAATGAGCTTATTTTTGGTGAAGATGATCTCTTCACCGTAGAGATCATTCTCACAAAAAATCAGCCTATTCCAAAACTTCTAACCCCATCAAAAGTGATTTACAAAAAATGTTTGGCACAAAACTTGGCAAACTTTAGGGCTGCCAAACCGCTCCCATATATATATATATATATATATATATATATATATATATATATTTTGGTGAGGATGATCTCCTCATCATAGAGATCATCCTCACAAAAAATCAGCTCATTCCAAAGCTTCTAACCCATATTTTGAAAAATGTTTGGCACAAAACTTGGCAAACTTTAGGGCTGCTGAACCGCCCCCTATATATATATATCTATATATATATATATATATATATATATATATATATATATATATATATATATATATATATATGTTGTACTTATTGTCTTGTTTGACACTATTATTCTCATTCCCAAGAAGAATATAGTTGCTTTCGGTTATCAGACACTCTTTTACCATCACCAATACATAACAAAACGTTACTAATCTTGTTTGCATACTACATGTGGGATTATATTTGATGATTTATAAGTGCGTTTTATGTCTATTTTATCATTTTATTTAGTTTCGATGATTTCTTTTCTAAATATTCCTTGTTTTCTATGAAAATTGTATGTATTTGTAGACACCCCATTTTTGTACTCGCCTGATTAATCAACTCGTCAATCCGATCGCAACGGTTCCCAATGATGGATGTCTATTCCAATGCTTTATTTTGTTATCAGATATGTTTCAGAAATCCGGATGAGGTATCTCGAATTGACAAAACTTTAGAAACCACGCTACGCTAGGAAAATACGACCCCAGAAACATAGAAATCATCATCTTACAAACCAAAAAGAAGCTTCACGATAAAAACCACTAAAAATGATCAAATTACCAAAATACCCCTAACATCAAAACAACCCTAGAACCTACGTTACGCTTAGGAAAACCCATTCAAAACACATAAAACAACAAATCGAAATCAAATAAACCACTTCACCAATTTTCACAAAATTTGACAAAATTACGAAAATACCCCTCATAAAATTCACGACCATTTCACACAAAATTTTTTTATAAATGACAACAACCAACATTCCTATTGAATTTCTTACGAAAAAATGATTCCAAAACATTCTGAAACATTGAAAAATGACTTAAAATGTAAAAACTCTTCTCCTAGGATAAAACGGTAATTTTACAACTTTAATAATTAAAATTTTTGACATTAATAAACGAATCATTAAATAATGTAAAGTGAAACATTAAAGTCAATCAAGTAAGACGAAAGTCAATCTTAAAGTCAATCAAGTAAGACTAAAGTCAAGATATTAAAAGTCAACCAAGAAAGACTAAAGTCAAAGTATTAAAGTCAATCTCATAAGACTAAAGTTAAAACCCTAAATCAAAATCCTAGTCTAAACTAATCAAGTCAATCTTATAAGACTAAAGTCAAAATCCTAAATCAAAATCCTAATCTAAACTAATGAAGTCAATCTCATAAGATTAAAGTCAAAACCCTAAATTAAAATCCTAAAGACTAAGTCAATTTCATAAGACCAAAGTCAAAACCCTAACTAAAACTCTAAAAGAAACCCTAATCAAACCCTAATGCTTCTAAAAAACTTTATAAATAGGAGCCTCCACACCTTATTTTCGTATAAAAGAAAAAACCCTAGAAAAAGTAGGTGAAGAAACCTCCACAACCTCTCTAAAACCCTAATTTTAGAGTCCCAACTCCTTACCCATCACCCCAACTTCGATTTTAGCCTAAAAAATACCCAGAAATCTTTCAAAAACACCCAAAAATCCATAAGAAATTCGAAGCACCCAGATCTAAGAAGGAGATACCTTGCCTCGGAGATCAGAAATCAGATCCGGAGACAGAATGAAGTAAGGAGTACGGTACAAGGAGCAGTTTCACCAGATCTGAGAGAATAGAACCTTTGCAGATCGAAGGTAAGATTTTTTGTTATTTTTTTATCTAGGTTTTGTCATTAGCAATGTAGTCTTATTTGGGATAAGTAGAGACCGGCATTGGCCGGACGGGGTTGGTGCCTAACACCTTCCAACCCCGTAATGTGATCTCCGGATTCAGTTTTTCTATAGTAGATTGGTTCTTTTATCCGTTTAAAGTCAGTATTTGGTTCCTAAACCGTAATAACTAGGTGGCGACTCCCAAACCTTAAGGGTCAAAAGCGGATCCGCACACCCCGCGGATCGAGGGCACTTTCAGTGGCGACTCCACTGGGGACTATTGAGGATCAGACTTGAAAAACCCCAAGTATGGGAGCATTGCCATGATGACCTAGTTTTTTATTATTATTTAGTTCGATTTATTTTATTTATTTATTTTTTTTCTTTTTATGGCTTGATTGTGGATGATTTTGAGTATTACATTTTTGTCCAATTAAGGATCACTTTTTGATGACCCCTAAATAATGAAAGATTCAAATTGACATATGAAAATGATGGAATGATGAAGGTTGAGATAGTAATGTTAAAATATTTTTACAGAACATTCTAGTGAGAATTAAGTCTAGGAACCTCTAATAAAATGTAGATCTCATCAAGTAGATTAATTTAGAACTTGAGTTCACTCGATTTCATTATCCGTAGCCTTAGATATCATCGATGCAAGTTCAATCTGTAAATCTGGAATTGTTGCTGAATGAAGGTTGGAACAGCAATGTTAAAATATTTTTACAGAACATTCTAGTAAAAATTAAGTCTGGGCACCTTTAATAAAATGTAGATCCCATCTAGTAGATTAATTTAGAACCTGAGTTCACTCAATTTCATTATCGAAAGTTTTAGATATCATCGATGCAAGTTCAATCTATAAATCTGGATTTGTTGCTGAATGAAGGTTGGGACAGTAATGTTAAAACGTTTTTACAGAACATTCTAGTGAAAACTAAGTCTGGGCACCTATTACTAAAATGTAGATCTCATCGATTAGATTAATTTAGAACCTGATTTTACTCGATTTCGTTATCGGGAGTCTTAGATATCATCGATGCATGTTCGGATTGTATTTTCCTAATTCACAGAAAATCCGAATTTATCTAATGTTAGCACAATTAATGTTCCTGAGAGTGAGCTCATCTCAACCATTGTCATTCTATCATCAATGTAACATCTATTGGAATCTCGATTTATTTTGGATCACCCAAAAGTGATCATTGATTGGACCTTAAAAATTATAAAAATTATGCCTATTGCAATGTTTGTTCGATCAATTATTATATGCTATGCTCATTAATTGATTTGCCATGATCTTGATAGATATTTTTTGATGTGCATGCTTTGATCTTAATCTTGATGTGATGAATTATGTGGGTAATATTCATATGATATTGATGTTGTGATGGTTTGATTAGGCCTATGGACCCATTTATTTGAAAAGGCTCCGGGCACACCCCACCCTGTGTTACACACACCACATGCACGTTTACTGTTTTGCACACTTACACGTCCTATATAGCCAACGTGGTACTAGTGCGTGGCCCGATCTCTTCGGAGATGCGACGTCATTCATGAAAACCACAACTCCAGTCACGTACCTTAGAGTATATCAAACTGGGGCATCAATACCGTCTGATCAGGTGATTCTGAGAGGTATATTGATGCACCCAGGCTGGAGCGACCTGAGCCTTTGACCTATTGTGAGTCACACAGTCACATGTCCCGATTGCCAACGTAGTACTAGTACGTGGTCGGTCCCCTCGTGGGATGCCAAACCATTTATGAAAGCTACAACTCTTGACTCGTCCCGTAGGTATATAAAAGATAATCCAAGTATATCAATTGCACTTTTTGGTCAAAACCGGTGCCTAAGCGAGATCCTGCCCCGCTGTACCTTACTGTACGAGGGGATAGACTACGTCTATTCTAGACGAGAGGTATTTAAGTGGACTCTTGCTCAGCATTGTGCGCCACCTCTCAACTGGGGATCAAACTGACTGTTTTTGGCTTCAGAGAAGTGAATTGAGGTTTTAGATTATCACCTTACGGTATATCAAACCAAGTCACCACGTATCGAGAGGTATATAGGTGTATTTAGGCAAGGGTGGCCAGATAAAAATGCATTGCATATAGTAAGCTTAGACTCTAGAAACCTCCCTTATAGGCCACGACTCGAACTTATAGTGGGTGTTTCCCGGTTGCTCTATTTAATCCAATCAAAAGGTAAGTGGGTGGACTGGTTCACACCACTCCAATCAAACCCGCAATATCGGTCCAACCCAATAAACTTAATTGATGGGACATACTAGTCAATATCAAGTTAAACCAATTAGCCCCATTGGTAAATGGATTTTATGGATCAACAAATGAACCGATTGAACTAATTGGCTTAAAAATATTAGATGAAGTGATGCAAATGGAATATTCAGATTCATTGGGTCGAACCGGCCCAAACTCAAATGGGTACATAGTCCCAATCACCTTGCATCGGCCAGTTTAATTCAATGGACTGAATATTTTATACTTAACAAGATCAGTAAATCATTTTCATGTAATATTTCTTGATGGAAATATTTTATTGGTTAGAGATTTTGAATCTAGGGGTTAACTTAACCCATGCTATCAAGAGAAACCTTTATTTGTTAAAAGTCTACTCTAGGGTCCGTAACTAGTAATCCACCTTTGATGGGGTTTTTCAGGGTTATCATTGCACCCAAACTCAAGCGTCCACTTCCTAGTTGGAGTCGTAAGTCCAGTCGGTTAGAACGAACGTTGGTACCAAGTCAACAGGCAGAAATGACTTTAGAATCAGAGCTCACAGAGATCTGTAAGATTTTGGCACCCTTTGCCAATGATATCAACAGTATAAAGAGCAAAGTGAAAGTCTTGGAATAGATTTCAGAATCAACTGGCAATCTCCTTGACGATCCGAAAGGAAAAAGGGTAGAAGAAAATACAGCGAGACGTGCCTATGAAGTCTTCGAACTCGATGGAGATGAAGAGTATGTTGATGAGAATCCAGTGTTAGCCAACAGAATGTCTCAACTGGAGTCAGGTATGAAGAGTATAAAGGGTATCGATGAAATTGCAGCGGGCATTGAAACCCTGAACCGTATCCCTAGAATTCATCTGCTAGAGAAGTTTGTGATGCCTGAAATGGACAAGTTCAGTGGGGTAGGTTGTGCAAAAATGCATCTTAAGGTGTATGTTACTAACATGCGCACTATGGGGCTCAGCAACGAACAGATGACATTGTTATTTCAACAAACTCTATCCGGGTCAGCTCTGCGATGGTTGATGTCTCAAGACCCAACTATGGTAGATACATGGGAAAATATGTCAAAGACTTTCTGCCATCAGTACAAATACAATATCGAAATTGAAACTTCAAGAAGGGACTTGGAGTCAACTAAACAGAAGAATGGGGAAACATTTACTGACTTCATCGGTCGTTGGAGGGCCAAGGATGCACAAATGTGGGATAGACCTTCAGAGAAAGAACAAGTGGCTATTATCTTAAAAAATCTCGCGCAAGGGTATGCCCGACATCTAGTCTCCCAATACCTTCCCACATTCGAGTCTCTATTGCAAGCTGGTAGCCAATTGGAAGATGCTTTCACTTCTGGAATCCTTTCCAATCCTTCTGACAATAAGTTCAAAAAGTCTTTTGCCAGTTCCAAGTCTAGTACTGATCACGCCTATGTAACCAACACGTCTACTACACCCGTCCAATCTACTATCCTGCTTAGTAACCAAGTTAACCCTAATCAACCTCGAGCGCATAGGAAATTCACCAAATCTTGGTATGCCTTTGAGCATTGTCTTTCAAAAACTATTAAGTAAAGGGCTCATTGCACCTCTCCAACCTCGACCTTTACCAAATCCACTCCCCACTTCTCACAATCCCAACCTATTTTGTGAGTTTCACCAAAATCCCGGTCATCTTACTGATCGTTGCGTCGCTCTTCGTCATACAATTCAAGACCTCATTGATGCCAAAAACGTTACTGTCCCTGCCCCTGAGTAGCCAAATGTTACTACCAACCCTCTACCCATTTACCAACCTCCTCAGACTTTGAACATGGTATCCAATACTCAAATCTCGTTTGACCCAACCCTTCTCATCCGATCAGTCAATTATAAACCTCATAGCCCCCCTCTTACCAGAGTGACGGTCCCTAATGAGGTTTTCACCACCAAATGCAGTCTTGGCCAAGAGAGAAGAAATAAGTCTAAAAAATGCAAAGAATCTAAAGAAGAAGACTCAGTTCAACCGCTTGAAAATAGTTTCTCGAGTTCTCAGTTTGTAATCAAGCCCGTTATGGGTAATTGTCTTTAGTTGTTTATGAGTCTTGAGTCCAGTTCTTTCTATCAATTCAGTAATCAAGTCTGTCTTTTTATTTCTTATTTTGTTCTAGTCAAGTTAGTTTGTCAAGTCTGCAATGGTGTCAGCCGCCCTATCTAAATTTAATTGAATAAAGAAAATTTTTGAATACCTTGAGCGCACTAACGAATTAATTAATAACTGGCTTTAAGGAGAAATTCCTCTAATAAGGAACCTCCTCTTGAATGAGAAGATAAATGTCTTGCTCGAGGAAGCAAAGGTCATTGACCTCGGAACAAAAATAATTCCCAAGAAATTCAGATTGGAACTAACTTATCCTAAGAACACAAGGGGATAATGAGTTTCTCGGAAATTTCAAAAGACTTGTTCACCTGGGCCTATGAGGATATGTTAGGTGCAACCTTGGGTGTTTTCTGACACGGATTAGATACTGGCTTGATAAAATGAGATCAAGGAAGATGTTCTCAAAATGGTAGTGCTCTCAGAATAGGTTACCATTCTTAGACTAATGAAACAGTTGAAGCGGTATTGATCTCTAATAATGGGTCGTACATTAAAGAATCTTTCACCATAGTAGGCCAATAAAATCCCATCCTCTTCAGACTATGATAGAGTTTCGGCCCTGACTGATGTGAACCGCACACTCTAGAGTGTGCTTCTTCTAAAGCATCTCGGATTTCATCATCTCCGAGACATCTCATTAAGATATCGTCGAAAGAGCGACGATATAACTTATCGTTGAAATATAAAAATCGAGGCGCCCTACGACGTATTTCGATTTTGTGCTTTAGGTCGTCTGGCAGCTTCCCATGCTGTAGATAGTCGATAAGTAGCTATCTCCAATCTTTGACTTCGGCTATTTCAACAACTTTTGCTTCGTGAGACTCACAATTTTCATCTATCAAAGGAGGTAATACCCACCGATGGCAGATAAGGATACTCATTGTCTCTCCTTCTGGCATAGCCAAACTTGCAGCAAGACTAGCTAAAGCGTTAGCCTGCTTGTTTTCAGCTCTTGGTATATGCCTAATGATGACGTCTTCGAATTGTCTTACCAGTTGTACAGCATAGCAGTGATAAGGCACTAACTCATGCTTTCGAACGTCATACTCTGTCGAGAGTTGGTTAATGACAAGTTGTGAGTCCCCATACACGTAGAGTTGGTGTAACTTCATCTCTAGCCCGAGTTCTAAACCAATGATCAGAGATTGGTATTCTGCAACATTGTTTGAACATAACTTCGTCAAAGCAAATGAGAATGACAATACTTCATTTTGTGGGGTGATAAAAATTACACCTGCCCCCGCTCCATCTCTTCTAGCTGCGCCATCAAAGAACATTCTCCAAGCTGGAAGCACATCAATAGAGAATACTTCTTCGTCGGACAAGTCGTAAGACAATTCCCATTCAGCTGGAATAGGATGATTAGCAAGAAAATCGGCTAACGCCTGCCCTTTTACAGCCTTTTGAGGGATGTAAATAATTTTAAATTCTGATAAGAGAAGGGCCCATTTAGCTAGTCTTCCCGACAAGACTGGCCTTGTCATGATGTACTTGAGTGGATCAGCTCGCACAGTGAGTCGGATTGTGTGCGACAACATATAGTGTCGGAGTTTCTTTGTGGCAAAGATGAGCGCTAAACATGTCTTCTCGATGGGTGAATAGTTTACTTCTGCTCTAACAAGAGTTCGACTCAAGTAGTAGAGTGCACCTTCTTATCCTTCATCATTTTCTTGAGCCAACAATGCTCCTAGTGACATTTCTTGTGCACTAATATAGAGAATCAGTGGCTTTTTAGGAATTGGTGCAGAAAAAACAGGAGGCTTGAGAAGATACTCCTTGATGCTTTTCAGAGCATTCTCACAAGCTTCATCCCATTCGAATGATATATCTTTTTTCATCAGTCGACTGAAGGGATGACAACGCCCAGCTAAGTTTGAAATGAACCTACGAATGTAAGCAAGTCGACCTTGTAGACTTTTGAGTTCATGAATATTCTTTGGTGCCGACATCTTTTGAATGGCTTCAATCTTGTTTCGATCTATTTCAATACCACGATGCCGAACCACGAATCCCAAAAATTTGCCTGAGGTAACTCCAAAAACACATTTTAATGGATTCATCTTGAGCTGATACCGTCGTAATCTGTCGAAGGTATCACGTAGATGTTGTAAGTGATCTTCCCTTTTCTTGGACTTTACTACTAGGTCGTCAACGTAACATTCGACTTTGTCATGTAGCATGTCATCAAAGATCTTTTGTATAGCTCGCTGGTAAGTGGCACCAGCATTCTTAAGTCCAAAAGGCATAACTTTGTAACAATATATACCTTTTAGGGTACGAAAGGCTGTAAGCTCTTCGTCTTTGGAGACATTCGAATTTGATTGTAACAAGAAGATCCATCCATGAAAGACAAAGCTTCATGTCCTGTGGTTGCATCAACCATAAGTTCTATGATTGGAAGCGGAAAATCATCTTTTGGACATGCATTATTCAAGTCGCAAAAATCGACACATACTCGAATTTGTCCATTCTTCTTTCTTACTGGAACTATGTTGGAAATCCAGGTTGGATACTTTACTTCTCGGATAAAGCTAGCTTCTATCAACTTGTTGACCTCTATCTCAATCTATGGTATCAACTCTGGCCGAAAACGACGTTGTGCCTGTTTTATTGGGCGAACTCCGTGTTTAACTGAGAGCTGATGAACAGCGATCTTCGGGTCAAGTCCTGGCATTTCTTTGTAAGTCCAAGCAAATACATCTCGGTACTCTTGTAGCAACTTGAGGTACTCGGCTTCTTCATGCTGGTTTAGAAAAGTGCTAACGAACGTAGGTCGCGGTTCTTCAATTGTCCCTAGATTTATTTCTTTTAAGTCATCTACAGTGGCTTGTCCGCCTTCTTCAAAGACCGGTGGAGCATTTTCGAGTTCTTCATCTGACGACGTAGAATCTTCTTCAGGGAATTCCTCAATGGTAATATGATTTACCGAAACGACATCTTCAGAATTGTCTGTTTCAACAGTTGAAGTTCTGCTGTTGCTCGTTTGGTTTGTGAGGATGATGGTGCGTCGCTTCACAACCAATGCATCTGATATCGAGACTTCTAAAGCTGCTTGTCGTTTCATGCGAGATGGAATAGCGCTATGCAAGCCACTACTATCTTTATGCTCCACATGTTTATTCATTGGCTTAGGTCGACGTCGCGATTCTTTTCATATTTTTACTCCAACCTTCTGACCAAGTCTAGATAGAGCAGACGCACGAAATTTATGAATTTGTACATCATGACGATCATCTAAAGCACCTAATCGGTCAAATACCGACGTGGTCGAGATGTGGCCACCAATTCGATCAAAGACCGATGTTCGTGGAACTGGTATTTCTTCTACTAACTCATCGATGACCTCTACTGTAGTATGTTGTGAAGTAGCCGTCTTCATCTTAGAAATTTTGATTGGAGCTTCTGACGTATACCCTAGCCCCGCTCGTGTGAATGAAACCTTTTTTCCAGCTCGAATGAGTTTGACTTGTGTTGAAGTTAAACCATGAATTTGATCAGTTGGTAGTAGTTCACCCAATCGTACGGGTTTACCTTTTTTGTAACCAGCAATTTCGAATAACTTTAAAGTTTTAGGACCGAACCAACTTTTGGACTCTACTTTTGCGAGGTTATCTTCATGGTTCTTCGCAATTGACGTAGTTGGGACAACGTTTTCCACGGGTGTCCTTACTATGTAAGATTTTTGGAGAGGTGTAACCGGGAATGTCAGCTCTTCTTTCAACGTCTCCAATTCGATTTTAGAGACAGGAAGTTTAGTCTTTGAAGAAATCTCTTCGAAAGGTGATTGTCCCGGCTTCCGTCTCGATTGTGGCACGTAGCGAAGCATTAGTGTTGGCAATACAACTGTGGATGAAACGTCCACCATTGATTGACCCACTTTCATCTGTCGAGTTTCTGGTTCTTGCTTCTCACTTCGTTCTTTTTGAAGCGGAGGACCGGGAGAAATCTTATCGGCGTCATTCATAACATGCTTTCCTTTGTCAGGTTTTTGCTTACTCGAAGGAGGTACCGAAACTGGAAGTGCTTCTTGAATGACATCCCCTTCAAAATAGAATTTCGCATCTGCAAAATACGTTTCTGCCTTATCAAACGGTTGATCTTCGGCTATCACACGTTTCTACACACCATCTTGGTAATATTTGAAGCATTGATGTAAAGTGGATGGTACTACCCCAGTTTCATGCAGCCACGGTCGGCCGAGAAGCAAGTGATATGAAGTTTTACAATCAATCACATGAAAGAGTGCTGTTGACTCCAAATCTGCGATAGAAAGCTTGACTCTTATCATGCTGATCGCTCTTTGACCTCCTAAGTTGAAGTCCTGAATCATCAACTTACTGCGAGCAAGTTGATCCAATGAGATGCCAACTTGTTTCATAGTACGAATTGGCATGATGTTGACCGCAGAACCGCAATCCAGGAGGATTCTTTGAATTTTAGTCTCCCTCACATAACCTGTAACATAAAGAGGCCTATTGTGAGGTCGAGACCCCAATTGGAGATCCTCGTCAGTGAAGGTGATTGTGGCCATACACATACTGTCTTGTTGTGGATCTATGTCAGGTTGAATTTCCTGTTTTGAATCAGTTGAGCTTTGCTTTGAAGTAAGCTGAACTTTTTAGAATTCACTGGACAAATCCACGTCGACTTGTGAATCTTTTATTTCCGAGGTGCTATTGTCTTTCTCAAGTCGTTGATCTCCCTCATTGGAAGTAGTAGGATGTTCTTCGGGCCTATCACCGACATCATCTTCTAGCATTTCTGCTTCCACTTGATGACATGAAACCGTTCAGACTTCCTTTAAGAGCTTCTTGGGTAAGAATTCTAGAAGTGTGATCGGTAGACGAGGAGGTTGCTGAAGGATGTCTTCGGGGTCTGCGGACGGAACTCGGAAAGCCTTATTCTTTGTTGCTCTCTTTCGTTTCTTTGACCCTGTACTTGGTTTCTTCTTTCTTCTCTTTCTCTTTGGCTTCGAAATAGAAGGAGTCGACACATATGTAGGACGTCTTTTTCGACGAGTGACAACTGTCCACCCTTCATCATCAACTGAAGCAGACTCTGAGATGTCTGACTTTGATTTTGAAGCCGAATGAGATTGTGGTCCTTCTTGAAGTGAAGTGGGAAAGGTGATGATTTTTCTTTGATGTGGCCTTGCCCCCAGCGTGGGATAGGCCTTTTCAACATCAAAATGTACAGACATGAGTTGCGATGGTTTAGGTAAAATTTTGGTGATCTGAGGAGATGGAATCTGCGTAGCATACTGACTTGTCAAAAGTATTGGATCAAAAGATCCAAAAGTGACAGAGGTCATGTTGGAAGTAGCAACATTTTCGACACAGTCAAGTTCAATTTTCCCTTGACGTGCCAAATCCATAATCTTCTCCTTGAAAACGAAGCATTTTTCAATCGGATGACTGATCACCCTGTGATAGCGACAATACTTCGGATCATTGTCGCGACCTGCTTCCTCGGGTCGTTTGGGCACTGGAAGTTCAATGAGCTTTAATTTCAGCAACTCTTCGAACATGCCCAAGACATCAGCATCAGGAAAAAGGTACTCTTTTGCTTCAAGCTCTTTGAGAGTCTTCCAAGCTTTTCCTTTTTCTTGTGTTGAATCAGCTCGCGGCTGATCTTCTCTTCTCTTCTCTTACCTGTGATCTTGACAGGTTTGCTGGTAGTGGTAGACAAGACTTCTTTAGTTTTGAAGGACTTACCGTCCTTCTTTTCCTGTCTTCAAGGCTCGCTTAGTCGTGGAGTTTGATGCACAGCTATACTCTGCTCCATGTCGTGGGCTCGAGTAGCCAGCTCTTCGAAAGTGTGTGGCTTGATTCCTTTCAAATGTAGAGGAGTTGCCAGTGCATCCCTTGAACACACATCTCGATAGTAGAAGATTGGGAGAGTCGATCCATACAGTTGAGGGAAAGATTTCTCCATCGCTCTATGTACTCAATGACTGGTTCATCCTTCCTTTGTTTGACAGCGGCGAGCTCCACCATACTTACTGTTCTTCTAGTGCTGTAGAAGCGACCGAAGAACACTCTTTCGAGTTGATCTCAACTGTCTATTGAGTTGGGTTCCAAGTCAATGTACCAATCAAACGCATTGTCGCGAAGGGAGCGAACAAATTGTTTCACCATGAAGTCTCTGAATGTACCGGCGTTGTTTCAAGTTTCGATGAAGTGGGCAATATGCTGCTTTGGATTGCCTTTTCCTTCGAACTGTTGGAATTTTGGTGGTTGATATCCTACCGGAAGACGCATTTGTTCGATGCGTTGAGTATAAGGTTTGGAGTAGACCAATGAGGACTGTGGCATGCCCCCATACTGAGCACGAATGGTGTCAGTAATCATTGCTTGCAGTTGTTGAACAGAAAGCGAGGCAACAGAACCTTGTGGTGGATCTCGAGTAGCTTTTCGTGAACCTGAATAGTCTGCTCGTTGTTCCTCTTCGTGCGGAGCCATGTATACTTCAGGGGTGAATCTTGGAGGATGTGAGGGTCCAGCACTCAACTCATTCTCTTTGTCTTTCTGCTCCAAACGGCTGGCGAGAGTTGCAATTTGAATATCTTTTTCTTCCATTGCTTTTGTTAACTTGTTGATGGTGTCTGCCATCTGAGCAACTTGTTCCTCCATCGTTAGTGCTCCGGCTGTCATTACTGCTCTGATGGATGTGTGAGTTTGTGATGGAGAAGTGATCGATAAAGATCTAGATGATCCCTCGCTTGACTTCGAATCAGATCCAGAATCTGGCGAGTCATCTTCTACCGCGTCCGCCCATGATTGCTTCGTGGTAAGTGCTGTTTTTGTGGCACGTTTCTTGGAGTGATGCTGGAGAGGCTCCATTAGATTGATTCCTCCAATCTTTGTCATTGTTCGTGTCACATGATGATCGCGACTAGTAACCTGATCAGATTCAAGATTGGACGAAATAATTTTCTTACCTTTCTCAATAACAGCAGATGCGATAGCGTTGACGTTGCAAGATGCCATCGATGCTTTAGGTGATGTTCTTGCAGTTGACTGAAAGATGAGAGGTTGAGATAGTCCCACTGGGCGTGCCAGAAATTTGTCTACAGTAAATTTCTACGGATCTACCTCGAGATCCGTGAAAAATGATCGCAAATGATTTTATTGATTTTTTGATGAAAAGTGGATACAAATCTCAGTGTTTCCTCTGATTAACAGTCAAATACAAAAATAGTGATGATGATGTATGTAGCTTTTCTTCTCTCCGGGCTTCGCGCTTTATCGGCTGAGAAGGTTGCTTGGACGGTGGCTTTGCTTTGTGCTTGATCTTCTGTAGAGGCTTCTGTAGATTTTCTTCTCTCCGGGCTTCGCGCTTTATCGGCTGAGAAAGTTTTCTTGGCTTCCGGAGAAGAGCTTTATGCTTGATCTTCTCTTTAGTCGGAGTCCGGATCTCTGAAGAACTTTTGCTTTGTCTCTGGAGGAGGGCTTGAGAGCTTCTTCTTCTCTAGAGGGAGAGCTTCTGTCTTCTGAGAGAAAGTGATCCAGATCCCCTCTCAATGAGAGAGGCCCTTGTATTTATAGATTAAAATAATTTAACTTTCCAATTATACCCCAACTTAAAGAGGTTTAATTGATTTGTTTAAGAGGCTAAATTTGTCCAAATCCCATTTTAAGGATTCTATGGATCATTATTGAGCTAAACTCATTTATTTAGGTGTAAGGCCCAATATTTAATGTGGATCACTTGAATTTATAGGATCATGAGCTTTATCTGCGAAAACCCAAAACCCAAACTTGTAAGGGGGCACGTTCTCATTTAATGGACTCAATTTGGATTTGAAGTCCATTAATAAAATTAGGGATTTTTATTTATAAAATTTGTAAAGGCCTCCTCAAAATTTTGGTGCCTACAACCTAGTCCTAAGCTTACCCATAAAAGTCCTCCTAAGTACCGTGCGAAAAGTCAAGAAAGATAGCAAAACATGATCAGACAGCAATCCCAGAAGTTCAGACAAGATGAAAAGAAAAAAGCCTGCTAAGTTGAAAACCCGAAAAGGGCGGCTTAGGCAAAAATTAAGGCAAGCTCGCAAGGTTGAAAATCTGAAAGGACGACTTTGACAACAATCAGAGCAAAGAGAAGAGAAAAAATTGTAAGCTCGCTAGATCGAAAACTTAAAAAGGCGATCTAGGCAAAAGCTAGAGCATGCTCGCTAGATTGAGAACCTGAAGAGGCAATCTAGGCAAAACTGAGAGCAACCAAAAAATAAAAGAAAATCTCCATTGAGTTGAGAAGCTGAAAAGATGGTTTGAGCCGAAACATCCAAAGTCCGAATGATCAAGTTTCAATATCCAGTTTGAACCAAATATAGACTCAGTGGATACAAGTATCTCATCTATGATTGATCTGAAGAGTTTCATATCTCTAAGTGAATCGACGGGGAGAAAGAATAAATTCTATGATGAATTTCAGAAAGAAATATTTTGTTCCAATTTCTTTGAGCCTGACTCAAAATCTTCAATATAAAAAGTCAAAATTAAAAGTTAAACCTTTATTGCGTTTGCGGTAATCAAGGATTTCAAATTTTCATAACAAGGGCACTTCCTTTTCTAAAGAGTATAGTTTCCCCCTTACACTAGAGGCATTCGTTTTCAAATTATGTTCAATTATCCCCAGTGCAATATTCCTTGTCAAACTAGGGGCATTTTGGTTCTGAAACCTGGTCAATTCTAACCCCAAAGGATAAGGTTAACTCTGAATTTAAAGGTTACCCTCTTGATAGCAATTTGTTGAAAACCCCTGAGGTTCAAAAGCAAGTTAAAGTGTTGAGCGGACCTTCATAAAATCCAACTCTTTATTTTTCTCAAAAGAAAGAATCAAATGCGGTGTTAATCCCCCGTTCGTTTTTCAAAAAAAAAAAAAAAAAAATTTTAGTTCATTACTCTTTCACCCTGCATAGGTAGAGTAGGACTCTCAGAAAATTAGTTCAATACTCTTTCACCCTAAGCAGGTAGAGTAGGACTCCTAGAAAATTAGTTCATTACTCTTTCACTCCGAGTAGGTAGAGTAGAACTCCCAAAAAATTAGTTCATTACTCTTTTACTCCGAGTAGGTAGAATAAAACTTCCCAAAAAAAAAATTAGTTCATTACTCTTTCACCCTGGACAGGTAGAGTAGGACTCTCAAAAAGATTAGTTCATTACTCTTTCACTCCGAGTAGATAGAGTAGAACTTCCCAAAAAAAATATTAGTTCATTACTCTTTCACCCTGGGCAGGTAGAGTAGGACTCTCAAAAAGATTAGTTCATTACTCTTTCACTCCGAGTAGGTAGAGCAGAATTTCTAAAAAATTAGTTCATTACTCTTTCACCCCGAGTAGGTAAAGTAGAACTTCCCTAAAAATTAGTTCATTACTCTTTCACTCCGAGTAGGTAGAGTAGAACTTCCCAAAACAAATTAGTTCATTACTCTTTCACCCTGGGCAAGTAGAGTAGGACTTTCAAAAAGTTTAGTTCATTACTCTTTCACTCCGAGTAGGTAAAGTAGAACTTTCAAAAAAAAAAAAAATAGTTCATTACTCTTTCACTCCGGGTAGGTAGAGTAGAACTTCCTAAAAAAAAAATTAGTGCATTACTCTTTCACTCCGAGTAAGTAGAGTAAGACTCTAAAAAAAAATATAAATTCATTACTCTTCACCTAGAGAAGGTAGAGTAAGACATTCGACTTTCTCCCAACTTTTGCTCAGATTTGTCTCAAATCTCATTCAAATTTTCTCGAGTTTTGTTTTACTCAGATTTTACTCAGTTTCACACAGTGCACACACTTGCACAGTTGTTTCGTTAGTCAAGGAGAATTTTCTAAAATTCAAGGATCTGACACTGTCAGTAGGAGCTCGCGCTCAAGGACCTGACAACTTTTTAGTTCGGGGAGAGTTTTACCCTCAAGGATCCGAACACCCCGACGAATTACTAAATCAGGCTGCAAAATGAATTGTCACTAGCTTTGGCATTCAGATATCGCACTATCTACCAAAATAGATTTGCTATATAGTTTGCTTCAACCCTCTGCCAAAGAGGGGCATCTGTAGACACCTCATTTTTGCACTCGCCTGATTAATCAACTCGTCAATCCGATCGCAACGGTTCCCAATGCTGGATGTCTATTCCAATGCTTTATTTTGTTACCAGATATGTTTCAGAAATCCGGATGAGGTATCTCGAACTGACAAAACTTTAGAAATCACACTACGCTAGAAAAATACGACCCCAGAAACATAGAAATCATCATCTTGCTAACCAAAAAGAAGCTTCACGATAAAAACCACTAAAAATGATCAAATTATGAAAATACCCCTAACATCAAAACAACCCTAGAACCTACGTTACGCTTAGGAAAACCCATTCAAAACACATAAAACAACAAATCGAAACCAAATAAACCACTTCACCAATTTTCACAAAAATTGACAAAATTACGAAAATACCCCTCATAAAATTCACGATCATTTCACACAAAATTTTTTCATAAATGATAAAAACCAACATTCCCATTGAATTCCTTACGAAAAACTGATTCCAAAACATCCTGAAACATTGAAAAACGACTTAAAACGTAAAAAATCCTCTCCGAGGGCAAAACGGTAATTTTATAATTTTAATAATTAAAATTTTTGAAATTAATAAACGAATCATTAAATAATGTAAAGTGAAACATTAAAGTTAATCAAGTAAGACTAAAGTCAAGATATTAAAAGCCAACCAAGAAAGACTAAAGTTAAAGTATTAAAGTCAATCTCATAAGACTAAAGTCAAAATCCTAAATCAAAACCCTAATCTAAACTAATCAAGTCAATCTCATAAGACTAAAGTCAAAACCCTAAATTAAAACCCTAAAGACTAAGTCAATCTCATAAGACTAAAGTCAAAACCCTAACTAAAACTCTAAAACAAACCTTAATGCTTCTAAAAAACTTTATAAATAGGAGCCTCCACACCCTATTTTCGTATAAAAGAAAAAACCCTAGAAAAAGTAGGTGAAGAAGCCTCCACAACCGCTCCAAAACCCTAATTTTGGAGTCCCAACTCCTTACCCATCACTCCTACTTCGATTTTAGCCTAAAAAATACCTAGAAACCATTCAAAAACACCCCAAAATCCACAAGAAATTCGAAGCACCCAGATCTAAGAAGGAAATACCTTGTCTCGGAGATTAGAAATCAGATCCGAAGACAGAACGAAGTAATGAGTACGGTACAAGGAGCAGTTTCACCAGATCTGAGGGAATAGAACCTTTGCAGATCGAAGGTAAGATTTTTTGTTATTTTTTTATCTAGGTTTTGTCATAGCAATGTAGTCTTATTTGGGATAAGTAGAGACCGGCATTGGCCGGGTGGGATTGGTGCCTAACACCTTCCAACCCCGTAATGTGATCCTCGGATTCAATTTTTCTATAGTAGATTGGTTCTTTTATCCGTTTAGAGTCAGTATTTGGTTCCTAGACCGTAATAACTAGGTGACAACTCCCAAACCTCAAGGGTCAAAAGTGGATCCGCGCACCCCGCGGATCGAGGGCGCTTTCAGTATTTCCAAACTGTACAAAATATTTTCATGTCCAAGTTGGTCAAAATAGACATTGAAACTAAAATTTAATACCTTTATTTGGGTTCTAGTCTGTATTATAGTATTCTATTATGACATATATCCACAAAATGTATTAAAATATTTTGATTTTTTCAAGGGTTGACATGAAATTTAGTTGATATAGTGTCTTTTTACATATATATTTATGAGAAAATCAGTGTTAATTTTACAAAATATTATGATGAATAGTGAATTTTGATCAGAATTATTAATATCCAATTATAATTATTAATATAAATTATAATAAGTTATATGTCAACTTAATTTTTTGTACTATAATCACATATGCATAAACATCCAATAATCCTTGTTTTAATTAGTTTAATCTATTAGTAATTATTTATTTATGTACTTATTTAAAAAAAATTAAAGTATAATAGTTGAAGCGGTCAGGATCCGTAGATAACATTTTAGACAATGTTCTAGACAACGTGTTTTGTCTTATATGGGCAAAAAGTTTCAGAATGGGCTGATTTTTGTGAGAATGATCTCTATGTTAAGGGGATCATCTTTGCAAAAAAGCAGCTCATTCCAAAATTGTTATGCCATATGGGAAAAAATGTTATCTATGAAACGCTGTCTTAGTTTAAGAGTTTTACATACACAGGTATATGTAACTAATATGGCTGATTATTTTCATTTGCATATAGAATACTATTTTTCTCTTCACTTCTGGGACTCAAATATTTTTTTGTATGATTACTAGAAGTTGTTAAATTTTATTTTCACACTTCATATGATTATTTATTATATTTCTTATGACTCAAATGCATTTCTATCATTTCTATTGTTTCAATATTTTCAAGAAAATTATATTTATTTTCATATTAATCAAAATACTTGTACAAAAAATTTCATTAACAAACTAACCAAAATAGACATCGCAATCGAAATTTAATATCTTGGGCTGTATATATTTGTACCAAATTTAATACAACTTACCCATTGACTCCCAAGGCCAACAATGACATTTATGATTTCATAAGCCTGGAAGCGATTGCAATTTTAATTCATTTCATTTTAATTATTGTATAATCTTTATTTTAAAACAGAATTAAAAATTTTCTTTTATATGGATGTTGTTACATAATGAAAGTCTTCTACTTTGTTCTATATAAAGATTCAACAATTATTTTGATAGGTATTGGAGAGCTTAGAGCATGCGAAGAATCGAGGTACACACATTTTTGCCGAGTACTTAGGAGGTTCAATTTACTGTGATGCTTATAATATAAGCAACCCCAGAGCTGATGGACTTGGTTTGGTATCATGTATTGAACTAAGTCCTGAAAATGCCGGCATATCATCCGAAGAGGTACTTTTTTGTGTGTGTGTGTATTTTAACCAAATTTCTTATGTGCTTATGCACATTATTTTTTACATTTAAATATTGTTTTTAACTATTGTATATCTATTATGTTGAACTCATCTTTACCTCCATTAACCACTAGCCCCTTGTTTGCCTAGTAAAAAAAAAATGTATATCTAATATGATGTAGGAGTAGGACAACTATGTTATGTAATTTTTCAGATTTTTTATTTATATATATTTTTTATTACTATTGTTAATAATATAATTAGCTACAACTTAAATAGTGTCAAAATCCTAAGTTCAGGACATGTAGTGATATAGTGAAATACTCGAGAGTCTAAGATCGATCCATGGGGATTAAATCAAAAGTGAGCAAAAATTAATGAAAAAGAAAAGGAAAAAAAAAAAATCTAAATTTTGGATTTTGAAACTAAAGCGAGAATAAATTTAAAATCAAGAACAATAATAGAAAAATGGTTAAGGAATTGAAGATCCACCATGGGAAAATTGTAAAATTTATTTGTTTGACCAATTTTTGTTTAAACTTAAATTGAACAATGGTTTGTTATAATTGGAATATTTGGTAATGAAATTTTGACATAATAATCCAAAAATATGTGTTTGATTATCTAAAAATTGTATGTAGCACGTTGTTAAATTAACACAAGAAGTTTAAGCATTTGATGCAACCGAAGTTCAGACCAAATCAAAGAATTTTATAGTTAAATAATAATAATAATCCTAAATAAAATACTTATTGAATTAAAAAAACCCAAACAATTTTACCTCCATGTTTTTATCAAATAAAATCAAACTTACCATTCGTCATGGGTTCTCCTCTAATTTTGACTAAAAGTTTAGCTAATCATCTCTGAAAAATCCAAGAAAATAATTCATTAATCAATCCTTGAAAATTAGAATGAAAATAAATAAAAAAATAGAGAAAAGAGGGTATCAAGGAGAAAAAATAATAGAAGAGATGAAGAAAATGAAAAACTAGGGACAAAAGTAAAGAGTCTCAGAAAAGTTGGTAGAGAGAATTAATTAGGGAAAAAGAACAATTAAATACAAAGAAAGTGAATGTAGAACATAAAAGAAAAGGAAGAAAAGTTGGTAGAGAGAATTAATTAGGGAAAAAGAACAATTAAATACAAAGAAAGTGAATGTAGAACATAAAAGAAAAGGAAGAGAGAGAGAAAAAAGTTGTGAGTTACGTCAGAAAGAAAGAGCTTCTCTCTTTTCTTAGTCCTTCCTTCTTTTTCTTAATCTTTTTAAGCTCTTCCTTTTTTGTCGTATTTTCCAAGAATGTTCTTGCTTCATTATTTTAGTTATCAATCTATTATATATTTTTTTTAATCTACTTTCAAGAATTCCCTTCCTTTATTGTCTTCTTTAACATTGGGCTTTTAATTGGTTTCCTTTCAAAACATCAGCCTTAACACCTATAAAATAAAAATTAAAACAATTAGGCTTATATCACCTATATAAAGAAGATTTAGCATGCGTTTTCTAAGGTAATGTAGATGATGCAAAACTAAAGTCTTCAAATTATTAATTGAAAGTTGATGTAACAACCTAAAAATAAAGAAGGGTAGAGCATAATTAAATTGATATTTTCATAGCTAGTCCTGAACTAATATGATTTTGCCATTTATTAAAAAAGATGATTATTGTGCGAGGTATCAGAATTTTTGCTGGTAAAAATAAAGAAATTTATAAAATTATTAGTCAAGTTATGTATTTAAATACGATTTTGCAAGCAAGGGTTCTAGAATTTGCTTATGTAAATTTTAGAAAATCAAAGGAATAAAAGTGTAAATTCACTACAAAAGTTTATATAGACAATAAGATTTATTTGTGTTTAGTAGAGTCATATAACTCAATTGGTACATATTGCAAAGCAACTTTTAGGTCGTAAGTTCAACTCTAACTTACCCATCAAAAATCAAAATAATTTATCCATGTATGAGAATATTTCAAAATCTTATCTAATTATATAATTTCATCAAAATATTTATCTATGTTTTCTCCTCTATTGATTATGTTATATGCTTTCTTATTAACGAATATTGTAATCAATTCATAAAAAAATAAGCTAACATAATGCATATTGTAATTTTCTTTAGAGTTGTGCTAGGGTGACATTAGATTTACTGTGATTTTTTACATTTCTGATGTGGAGGTACGCACATAATCGTAGATGTTGTTTCCTTGTGATACGAGCAAACACATCTATGATAATGTGAGCACCTCCACGTAAGAAATGTAAAAAATGCAGTAAATCCAATGTCATTCAAGCATTAATATTTTCTTTATCATTATCTAAGTTCCTATGACTTGAGTTTTTGTATTATCAAATATAAAATGTTAAGCCTATCTGCCTATCTACTTGTATAGTATTAACTTTCATGTCGAAAGTCAATTTTTTGAATTATTGAACCACTTTATTTGGTGCTATATTTTCACAACTTAGGTTCAATACCCGTTGACAACTACTTAACCCCCTACTTGCCTAGTTAAAAAAAGGACTAATAATCAAAAGATATTTTTGAAAATGTGAAATGAGATGAATTACAAATTGTTGATAAAAAAACTCGTTGTCTAAATCATTTCATGGATGGAGAACCACGAGATATTAAGTAGATTTTGTTCAAACACATAAGACTCAAAATGCAGTTAACAAAACTGAGTAGGTATATATTGTTTGTCCCATATTTGGAATGATATCATCTTGAAATTTAAAAGATATTTTTTTCCCAGGTTAACTATATAAATGCACATGCAACTTTAAGTATTGTTGGTGACCTAGCTGAGGTGAATGCTATAAAAAAGGTGTTCAAGAACGTGTCAGATATTAAAATCAACTCAACCAAGGTCTCTCTCTCTCTCTCTATTATATATGGGAATACTAATATCCAAGACCTCATAAGGACGTTAGTATTTTCCACTAATTTCTTTTTCCAATAATATCCTTGTTCAATTTGTCTTTTAGTGAAAAGAGACAAGTGTATGCTAGTTTTTTACATAATAAATGATTGTCATTTACGTCATAAATGTGAATGACATTTTAAATGTTTTGGCAATTAATGCCAATATAATAATTCATTTCTTAAGGGTATAATAAATGTATTTATTATATAGCCTACATGGTGAGACCAAATTATTGAGATGATGTTTAGTGAGGATGATCTCTATGGTGAGAAGATCATCCTAAAAAAAAATCAGCCCAATCTAAAACTTCTGACCCCATCAAAATTAAGTGGTCTACAAAGTTGAAGAATTATTATGAACTGTCAATTTTTAATGTTAATTTGTATATCACTTTTGACGGGGTGAGAAGTTTTAGAATGTGCTGATATATATATATATATATAGGGTCCCGTTCAGCAACAAACATTTTGGCAAAACATTTTTCAAAACATGGGTTAGAGGTTTTGGAATGGCTGATATTTGGTGAGGATGATCTCTACGGTGAGGAGATCATCCTCACCAAAAATCAGCCCATTCCAAAACTTCTAACCCATGTTTACAAGTTGAAAAATCATGGACTGTCCATTTTTTGTAAACCATTTTTGATGGGGTTAGAAGTTTTGGAATGGGCTGATTTTTGGTGAGGATGATCTCTACAGTGAGGAGATCATCATCACCAAAAATCAGCACATTCCAAAACTTCTAACCCCATCAAAAATAGTTTACAAAAAATGGACGGTCCACGATTTTTCAACTTGTAAACATGGGTTAGAAGTTTTGGAATGTGCTGATTTTTGGTGAGGATGATCTCCTCACTATAGAGACCGTCGTAAAAAATTCAGCCTAATAATATGACAAATTTTGCTTCTCAACATGATTTCCCTAATGTGAGTTGTTGAATGTGTCCCTATATATATATATATATAAACACAATGATAGATCCCAATCTCTTTGTCTTATAAATAAAGAGGGATTGAGATTAAATTTCACTATAAATCTTGATGATAATTTTTTAATTTATTGTCTCTCATCTTCTCTTTCTTTTTAAGCATCCTTTTCCACCTTAGTTGCATATCATCTTCTACCTCCCTTAACCCCAAAAAGGATGCTTGTGCTAGTAGGCACAAGTAAACTTATAAAGCATTGTTGGGATTTAATTTCATTACGAATCTTCATAAAAAAAATTAATTTTATTATCTTTCTCTTTTTTTAGTTTTCAAAAGTACCATTCCAAATTTATTATTTTCTCTTTCCTATTCTTTTAACTTCAAAGAGGATGCATGTGCCTACTGTGCATGCACACGCATGTGTGTGTATGTTTGTGTGCGTGTGAGTGTGTGTATAGGGGAATGCTAGTTTTCAAGACCACATGATGACATTAGCAATGTCCATCACATTCATTTTTCAGTAATATCCTTATCCATTTTATTTTTTTACCAAAAAAATATTAGGTATGTTGGCCTTTTACATAATAAATATATTTATTATGTTGCCATTAATTATCAAAGTATTTAGTGTAAATAAGACATTTATATTTAAAGACTAAAATGCCCTTTGCATTTATTATTTAAAAGAAAAACATTTATTATGCAATGAAGGGCTCCATTGTCATTGCCAGGGAGGAGCTAGTAAGGATACTGTTGGGGGGGAATCAAGTTTTTGGTGATTTCAGACTACCCTTGCTCTTTGTTTTAATTTAAGATGCTCTTATGTTTTCAACTAATGACATGCCTCCTTTGACCCTATTGCTCCCTCCACTTTTTACCCCTCTTGCTTTAATTCTTTTGATTAATTAGATAACCCTTTACACTATGATGAATATTTGAGATACCCAAAACTTTGTTTTCAAATTGATAACATGGCCCATTCGACATGTTTTGCCTTTTATAGACTAACTGAAAATGACCTAAATAACCTCATTTGCAATTGGCATCCAAATTTTTTATTTTATTTCCCTAAAATTTGTTATCTTCAAGTATTTCAAGTTTTCAACCTCGATAAAAAATTAATTTTAATCTGTTTAACTCCATCTTCAATCTACCATTTTGAACTTTGTCATAAACCCTTCTATAAAACATTAGAACTTTTTAGCAAAAATCTCATCATCTTCTACTTCAAAAATCCTACCTTATTTTCCCAAGAGGTCATCTTCTACTGATTTTGGGAAGAGATCTAATTCAAAAGGTTTTCGATTTCATGTTAAGAGGGTAATGAAGTCATCTAATTTTTTTCTATTAGATAAGACCGTGGTCGAGGGGGCATGTAGGCGTTTTGGTAGATATTTGAGATAGCCTCTTATGTTTTTAAACTGATGACATTGCCCCTTGACTTCGGGCTTATCTCATACACTAATGAGAAAGCACCTAAATACCCTTTTTTTTTCAACTTCTAACCAAAAACCTTGAATATATTCCTCAAATTAAACCATTTATCTTCAAGCTATCCAATCTTATAATTAAATGTACTTTGCCTCCCATAAAAAAATCTTGGTTTTTCCCTGGTCATTGTCTGATATTTTTTTTAATATAAATATTACACAACCTCAAATAAGGTATATATATATGTATATGTATATATTTCCACTATAAGAAAAAAATATATTGCAATTTAGTGACTATGGAAAAAAAGGTATTGGACATTGCTAACATCCAACTTACATTGTGGATAAAGTATACGAATTCTAATGACAATTTTTTCCCCTTCTTGGATCTCCTTTTTGGTTTTGTTGTTATTGTTGTCTTTAGTCTATGATTGGACATTGCCTCGGTGCAGCTGGGGGTTTAGAAGCCATTGCTACAATTAAGGCCATAATGGTTGCATCCAACCATTAACCAATTTGTATGTACTTCTTCCAATAATTCTTCTAAAACTGGTGAATGAAGTTAAAGAACATTTTTTAGGGGATTCCCATAAAGGTGATTTTTTTATTTATAAAAATTTATGTATTATTCATTTTAATTTCAAAAATGATAAATTACCATTTTTGATAACAAAATATTTCAATTAAAGCGAAGGAAAACTTTTCTTGCAACTAATTTTTCCCCACTTTAATTTTAGTAAATAGTTAGAAAATTCGCTTGATAAAATGATAAACCTTTTATCCCTTTTAAGTAAAATATTTTAATTTAAAAAAATAATTTACCATTTTTGAAATTAAAATGACTAATGCGCTGAAGTGGGAATTTCACAATTTTCAGCACTGTTTGAGTAATTAACCTTTTCAATTTTTTTTTTTTTAAGATTTGTCATTTTCATAGATTTCAATTTCAACATCGGATAGCTTCAACCATTTGCCAAACTGATTTATCCTTCTTTTTATCATAACTGTAGAATCTCGAGCCTTCAGTTACCTTCAATACCATCCCAAACAAAAAACAGCATCATGAAATCAATGTTGGTGAGATGTGGACCCTTCTTTCTAATTTTTTTGAAAACAAATAAAAAATCTGACTTATCTATTATCTTTTGTTATTTGCAGCCATTTCAAATTCTGTTGGGTTTGGAGGACAGAATTCTGTCTTGGTTTTTTTAGCATTTAAATTATGATTTATCGAGTTGTCGATAATTATCAAAGAACAACAAACTAGCTCTTCCCAAGATAGATTTCTTGTAGAGGTTGTTCCATTATTGTATTTTCTAACAGTTCATCACTGACTCTTCAGGGATCAAAATTTATTTTGTAGTAATTCAGTATTCAATGTGAATGTGTATTCAACAAGATCTTTATCTAGGTTGTTTACACGATCTTGGTGTGGAATTTCATTCTAATATCTTCAAGTTAACTCTTTATGACATTTCAAAAAATATTGTCAATATTTGACTGAATGAAAACTGCTAAAGTACCTTGAAGTAACACTCGTAGTAGCATTACTCGAGGATGAAGTTTTCAGGAAACCATTGCAGCTTTTTCTTGAGATAGAGTCTTCAACACTTGAGGAGAATTGATGATTCTTTGTACACCCAATATTACTTCGATTGTTATTTCGAGTCACTGTAGCAAGGCTCTTGATTCAATTTCTCTGAAAGTTTGTTTGACTCCATTTTTCCCCTTTATTTTTTATTGGTTCAACCTAGGTCTAGCAATATACCATTATCACCCAACATATCTATGAGTCCAATTAAACTAGTTTAGTTCTAAGTGAATAGGGTCAGGTTGGCGAACTTTGACGTATTTTTTTGTTCACTACTTAATCCAATGCTTGATAGGTGAACATGATCGGATATATTTGAGTCCAATGGTTAGACTTGACAATTAATTGGGAAAATATTTTTAAGCACAAAAATGCAATATTTTGGTGGAAAAATGTAATGAGAATTAAAATTCATTTGAATCCCCCCCCCCCCTAAAATTACTAATAAATTAATCAATTTTAGAAAGGAATTATGATTACTTAGATATATGTATGTCATCTTATTTTATTTAGTCTAAGAAGATCAACACGTTTTTGAACATTTATATTTTAATTACTTGGATATATTAACAATTTATTAATAAATATTTAACAAAAAAAATAAAATAGTGATATATATATATATTTATTTATTAATGTTGTACTTATTGTCTTGTTTGACACCATTGTTCTCATTCCCATATAGAATATAATTGTTTTCGGTTATCAATCACTGTTTTAACATCACTAATACGTAACAAAACACTACTAATCTTGTTTCCATTCTACATGTTGGATTATTTTTGATGACCTATAAGTTTGTTTTATGCCTATTTTATCATTTTATTTAGTTTCGATGAATTTTTTCTTAATATTCCATGCTTTCTATGAAAATTGTATGTATTTCGACACTACACAAAATATTTTCATATCCAAGTTGATCGAAATAGACATTAAAACCGAAATTTAATACGTTTATTTGGGCTCTAGTCTTTATTATAGTATTCTATTATGACATTTGTCCACAAAATGTATTGAAATATTTTGATTTTCTTAAGGATTGACATGAAATTTAGTTGCTATAGTGTCTTTTTACATATATATTTTATGAGGAAATCAATGTTAATTTTACAAAATATTGTGATGAATAGTGAATTTCGATCAGAATTATTAATATCCAATTATAATTATTAATATAAATTATAATAAGTTATATTTCATCTTATTTTTTTGTACTAATCATATATGCATAAACATCCAATAATCCATGTTTTGATTAGTTTAATCTATTAGTAATTATTTATTTATGTACATATTTAAAAAAATCAAAGTATAGTAGTTGAAAGGGTTAGATTTGTAGATAACATTATAGGCAACTGTTTTGTCTTATATGGTTAAAAAGTTTTAGAATGGGCTGATTTTTTTGTGAGGATGATCTCTATGCTGAGGGGATCATACTTGTAAAAAAAATCAGCCCATTCCAAAATTATTTTGCCATATAGGACAAAATGTTATCTACGAAACGATGCCCTAATTTAAGAGTTCTACATACAAAAGGTATATGTAGCTAATACGGCTTATTATTTTCACTTTCATATAGAATACTATTTTTCTCTTCACTTTTGGGACTCAAATATTTTCTTGTACGATTACTAGAAGTTGTTAAATTGTTGTCGGAGGTTGTAAGTAAATAATAATAATAAAAAAAAAAAAATTGGAAAATTTTATTTTCAATTTAATAATTAATAATAATAAATGTGTAATAATTTAGAAATTATGATTTTTATTTATTTTCTCAAATTTATGCAATTATTCATTAGGAGAAAGTTCCATACGTAACAAAAACAGAGAAAAGAAAGACCGAATACAACAACTTAATCTCATCATTTTGAATTCAATGACATGGATCCCCACTCCAAGGTTTAGATTTGGTAGGTAACAAACTTCATAAAAGCAAGGTTCCCTTTGAGTTATCAGAACTCCAATGGATATTTTGTAATAAAAATGCAACAATGGTCTTTTGGGGTAAATCACTCTAATTTATTTTATAAATTAATTTTTTTTTTACTTAAAAAAATTCTAAAAATTACCATCGCACATCCCTTGACTCGCATTGGTTTATTTTGAAAATTACAAAAAATATTCATGTTATCTTAAAAAACCATCATTTATTTGTTTTCTTTTTTAAATTTAGAAAATTACAATTGCACATTTTGTTTGGAAAATTACAAAAATATCAATGTAATTTTCAAAATCAGTTTTTTATTTTTATTTTTTTATTTTTTTATTTTTTTATTTTTATTTTTATTTTTAATTTCACATACATACGTTGATTTTGATTTTGATATTTGTTAAAAGTGTTTGAATTTTGTGGGAATTTTCATTGTAAATCTTCACGAGTCAAATTTGTCCACTAGTAGTTCAAGGGTTTGCTGCATTTGTTAAATGCAGTCGGGTCACCTGCTTAAGTGGTTTCTATCTTATTTTTACTTGGGACTAGCAAAATCAAGGTTTGGGGGTATGATCAAGGCCTAGAAAGTTTATTTTGAGATCCGAATTACGAAGACTTTAAGGATAAAATACGTCTTAAATCCCTAATTAAAGATAATGCATTTATAGTCCACGTTTTTGTTATTTTCGAATTTATTATGATTATTAACTTAATTTGGGTTAATTAGTTGTGACAGGGTCAAAGATAGGAGACATAAAGATTAAAGAAAAATATTTACAAGAAGCTCATCGCATTCCAGAATCCAAGCCAAAGAATTGGACCGATTTTCAAACTCAGAAGGCCCACTACAGCCGCAGTGTGGTGGACCCCTATGGCAGCACGGTGAAGTCGATAATAAAGGCATCGGGATTTGTGTAGACTTATGATGATGTGATTCATAACCTAATAAATTAGGGTTTGGAGATTTTGTTATATGTGTAATGTTCCGAATCTAGAAACCCTAATGTGGTATTTGTAAATAGAGGCTAAACCAAACCAGAAACTAATGTTTTCATTTTACAAAAACCCTGAAAATGAACATCGCATGTCCCTTGGCTCGCATTGGTTTATTTTGAAAATTACAAAAATATTCATTTAATCTTAAAAAACCATCATTTATTTATTTATTTTTTTTAAATCTAGAAAATCACAATTGCATGTTTTGTTTTGAAAATTACAAAAATATCAATGTAATTTTCAAAATCAGTTTTTTTTTTTTTTAACTATTTTTTTATTTGACATACATACGTTGATTTTGATTTTGATATTTGTTAAAAGTGTTTGAATTTTGTGGGAATTTTCATTGTAAATCTTCACGAGTCAAATTTGTCCACTAGTGGTTCAAGGGTTTACTGCACTCGTTAAATACAGTCGCGTCACCTGCTTAAGTGGTTTCTTTCTTATTTTTACTTGGGACTAGCAAAATCAAGGTTTGAGGGTATTATCAAGGCCTATAAAGTTTATTTTGAGATTCGAATTACAAAGACTTTAAGGATAAAATACGTCTTAAATCCCTAATTAAAGATAATGCATTTATAGTCCACGTTTTTGTTATTTTCGAATTTATTATGATTATTAACTTAATTGGGGTTAATTAGTTGTGACAGGGTCAAAGATAGGAGACATAAAGATTAAAGAAAAATATTTACAAGAAGCTCATCGCATTCCAGAATCCAAGCCAAAGAATTGGACCGAATTTCAAACTCAGAAGGCCCACTACAACCGCAGTGCGGTGGACCCCTATGGCAGCATGGTGAAGTCGATAATAAAGGCATTGGGATTTGTGTAGACTTATGATGATGTGATTCATAACCTAATAAATTAGGGTTTGGAGATTTTATTATACGTAGAATGTTCCGAATCTAGAAACCCTAATCTGGTATTTGTAAATAGAGGCTAAACCAAACCAGAAATTAATGTTTTCATTTTACAAAAACCCTGAAAATGAACATCGCATGTCCCTTGGCTCGCATTGGTTTATTTTGAAAATTACAAAAATATTCATTTAATCTTAAAAAACCATCCTTTATTTATTTTTATTTTTTAAATCTAGAAAATCACAATTGCATGTTTTGTTTTGAAAATTACAAAAATATCAATGTAATTTTCAAAATCAGTTTTTTTTTTTAAACTATTTTTTTTATTTCACATACATACGTTGATTTTGATTTTGATATTTGTTAAAAGTGTTTGAATTTTGTGGGAATTTTCATTGTAAATCTTCACGAGTCAAATTTGTCCACTAGTGGTTCAAGGGTTTGCTGCATTCGTTAAATGCAGTCGCGTCACCTGCTTAAGTGGTTTCTATCTTATTTTTACTTGGGACTAGCAAAATCAAGGTTTGAGGGTATTATCAAGGCCTAGAAAGTTTATTTTGAGATTCGAATTACAAAGATTTTAAGGATAAAATACGTCTTAAATCCCTAATTAAAGATAATGCATTTATAGTCCACGTTTTTGTTATTTTCGAATTTATTATGATTATTAACTTAATTTGAGTTAATTAGTTGTGACAGGGTCAAAGATAGGAGACGTAAAGATTAAAGAAAAATATTTACAAGAAGCTCATCGCATTCCAGAATCCAAGCCAAAGAATTGGACCGAATTTCAAACTCAGAAGGCCCACTACAGCCGCAGTGCGGTGGACCCCTATAGCAGCACAGTGAAGGTTATAATAAAGGCATTGGGATTTGTGTAGACTTATGATGATGTGATTCATAACCTAATAAATTAGGGTTTGGAGATTTTGTTATACACGGAATGTTTCGAATCTAAAAATCCCATTCTGGTCTCTGTAAATAGAGGCTAGAGCAAGCCAGAAATTAATTTTTTAATTTTACAAAAACCTTGATAATGACCATCGCACGTCCCTTGACTCTTATTGGTTTATTTTGAAAATTACAAAAATATTCATGTAATCTTAAAAACCATCCTTTATTTATTTTTCTAAAAATCGAGAAAATTACAATTGCACATTTTGTTTTGAAAATTACAAAAATATCAATGTAATTTTCAAAATCATCTTTTTTATTTTTATTTTTAACTATTTATTTTATTTTATAAAAACCCAGAAAATTGCAATGGCAGGTTGGTGAAATCACGTTGGTTTGTTTTGAAAATTAAAATAATATCCATGTAATCTTCAAAACCACCCTTTATTTATTTTTTGAATTTTTTTATTTTTATTTTAAGAAAATCCAGAAAATTGCAATTGCACTCCAGTGAAATCATGTTGATTTATTTTGAAAATTACAATAATATCCACGTAATTTTCAATATCACCATTTATTTATTTTTTTAAAAGCCAGAAAATTGCAATTGCACGTCCCTAAATTCACTCTCTCTGTAGCAGTTCGGGCTTGTATTAATCTCAACTTTCTCGAATTGGGGTCTACAAATTCATGGATTGAGTATCAGTTTCGGATTCGAGAGAGATGAATTCGCAGGTAGTTCGTTAGTTGACATGTACTTCAAAATTGGTGGGAGTCTCGACGATGCTTGCTGCATCTCTAATTGGTTGTATTATAGAGATTCTGTTTCATGGAACGTTATGATTTCTGGGTTTGCTCAAATTGGCAATTATGATGAAGTTTTGAGATTGTTTTCGGAGATGCTGGTTGTTGATCGGATTGAGTCTAATGATTTTACATTTACAAGTTTGCTTAAGTGCTGTTGTTGTTTAACAGAGGTGGAGCAAATTCATGGACTTGTTTTGAAATCTGGAATTGAAATTGATGTTGTTGTGGGCAGTGCTCTTATTGATTTGTATGGGAAGTGTAGGAGTGTGAATTCGTGTAAAAAATTTCTCGAATCCATGGAAATAAAAGATAGTTTCACTTGGAGTTCGATAATTTCTGGTTACTCGAGAAATGGTGATGGAGATGAAGCTGTGATTTTGTTTCGAGATATGTGTCGACAAGGTGTGAAACCTGATCAACATGCCTTGTCATGTGCGATAAAAGCTTGTGTCGGGATAGGAGGAATAGAAACAGGAATTCAAGTCCATACCCTTATGATAAAAAATGGTTACCAAAGAGATTGTTTTGTTGCAAGTGTTCTCTTAATTCTTTATGCAGATTTTAATGAAATGGGCACCGCAGAAAATGTTTTTAGACGGATTTCCGATAAAGACTTGGTCTCCTGGAATTCTATGATCATGGGTCATGCTCAGAGGGATGAGGAATCTGATCTCTCTTGCATCAAACTCGATTGTGAACTTCGACGAACTACTACACTAAAACCTGATGGAGCCACTCTAGTTGCAGTTCTAAAATCTTGTCATAGTAAATAGGAATTAAACATGGGTCTTTAGATCCATACAGAGATTGCGAAGTCAAGCCACAGTTTTGAAACTCCAGTTGGGAATGCAGTGATCTATATGTATTCTAAGTGTGAGGCAATAGAAGATGCTCGTAACGCTTTTGTTGCCATGTTTCACAAGGATGAGGTTTCATGGAGTTCCATCATAGGAAATTATGCTCAAAATGGAGTAGAATTAGAAGCTCTGAGGCTTTGCAAAGAAATGTTGGCAGATGGGATCCATTTAAGCTGTTTTAGTCTCCCTTCATGCATTTCAGCTTGCTCGGGCCACCCAGCTATGGATTTGGGAAAACTGTTCCACTCTTTCGTTATTAAATATGGTTTTCATAAAGACATCTACATGGGGAGTTCGTTGATAAATATGTACGCCAAATGTGGAAGCATGGAAGATTCCATCAAAGCTTTCAATGAACAAGGCAGCCCAAATGTTGTAACTTTCAATGCTTTGATCTCAGGACTTGCACAACATGGAAAAGCACGTGAGGCAATCAAGACATTCAAAGAGATGAAAAAGATGAACATGGTCCCAAACAAAATAAGCTTCTCATCTGTTTTATCGGCTTGTAGCCATGTGGGTGTTGTAGAGGAGAGTGTGTTCTTTGATTTGATGCATCGAAAGTACAGAATTGAGCCAGAAACCGAACATTATTCTTGCTTGGTTGATGTTTTTGGTCGTGCCGGGAGACTAGAGGAGGCATATCAAATTATGTAAAACAATGTGGGTGATTCGGCATGGAGGACATTGTTAAGTGCTTGTAGGAATTATGGGAATATAGAAATCGGAGAGAAATCAGGAGAAAGGGTGATGGAACTAGACCCCAATGATCACGCTTCATATGTGGGGGATTGTTGGAAAAAATCTGTAGTTTTTTCCAGATTTTTGTGACTGAGTGGGTCTATTTGAACTATGATTTAAGTGGGTCTCACAATTTATTTGAGGCGGAACCACTAGAAGTAGTTGGTTGATCATCAGAGATTGGAGGGGGAGGGGGAGGGGGAGGGGGGGGGGGGGGGGGGGGGGGGGGGGGGCTAAAAATGGCAGAGACGGGGTCAAGAAGGATCCTAGACGTGGTTGGTTGATCATCAGAGGTTGGGTTCATACGTTTATGATGAGAGACTTTTCGCACCCTGAAATAGAAAATATTTTGAGAGAGTTGCCTATACTGAATCAATAGATGAAAACTGTTGATTCGAGGCATGCTATCGTTGATGGTTTATTTTAGCAAATTTATACACAATGGCTCGCATTGTTTGGTCAATGAGCCACCTATTGGATGGGCTACATACCCAAAATTGTATCAGTTGGCCGTCTTAACAACCCAGACATCAAGTGTAAAGGAGAGATTGTATTGGCACACCAACTTTTATTTATAAAACACCAATCCTTTTGAAATCAAAGGATTGTTTATACGTAGAATGGTGTTATGACTAAGTTATAACTAAATGTTGGTGTGGCAATAGAAGTTCTCATTGTAACATGAGAAAACATTGTAAAACTTGTTCTAGTTTTTTTACTGTGAGTTATGGCACTTTTTATTTTATTAAAATACCAAATATGACATCAGGCCAGCCCATTATGAATCATTCTACACTGACATCCTACAACACTTTCTACAGCATTGCTTGTGCAGAGAACCATCAATTTCTCAAGGAAAAGCATCTATGGTTCAGTGCGGTGCTGGGCAATATTGTAAGAACTCAGTTTAGCCTTCTTCAGCCATTATATAAGGTACGATGGGATACCCACAAACCCATAAGTCTACCTCTCAACACGATTTCCTGTTTATAAGCATAGGCGAATAATAGATAAGATATGTTAGATCCCACAAACTTGATGATGATCGATATCTCATGTTACCTCTATAAAAAAAAGCTTAGTTCTTGACAAGAACAATGATCCAACATGGTGAAGTTCTAAAACAAATATATTTTAGGCAGATTTACCAAAACATGTACAACTTTTCAATTATTTATCAAAACAGTACACTGTAATCATTTTGGTAAATTTTTTCCAAAACTGTACTGTTTCGATAAATTATTCTTTTATTTTTGCTAGGCAAGCAAGGAGACAGTGGTTAATGGAGGTAAAGATGAGTTCAACGGGATTTGAACCTAGGCCATGGGTATCAACTCTCCTCAAGCTTTTACCACTTAACTAAGTGGCACCTTCCATTAGAATAGATATACGATAGTTAAAAACAATATTTAAATGTAAAAAATGATGTGCACCACATAAGAAATTTGGTTAGGACACATTAAAAAAAAAAAAAAAAAAAAGTACCTCTTCTGATGATATGCTGGCATCTTCAAGACTTCTTTCAATACATGATACTAAACCAAGTCCGTCAGCTCTGGGGTTACTGATATGATAAGCATCACAATTAATTGAACCTCCTAAGTACTCAGCAATAATGTGAGCACCACGATTCATCGCATGCTCTAAGCTCTCCAATACCTATGAAAAGAATTGTTGAATCTTTATATAGAACAAAATAGAAGACTTTCATTATGTAACAACATCCATATAAAAGAAATATTTTAATTTTTCCTTAAAATAAAGATTAGACAATAATTAAAATGAAATGAATGATAGCTTGTACTTACAATTAAAATTGCAATCGCTTCCAGGCTTATGAAATCATAAATGTCATTGTTGGACTTGGGAGTCAATGGATTGTATTAAATTTGGTACAAATATGTACAACCCAAGATATTAAATTTCGATTGCGATGTCTATTTTGGTTAGTTTGTTAATGAAATTTTTTGTAGAAATATTTTGATCAATATGAAAATAAATATAATTTTCATGAAAATATTGAAACAATAGAAATGATAGACATGCTTCTGAGCCTAAGAAATACAATAAATAATCGTATGAAGTGTGAAAGTAAAATTTAACAACTTCTAGTAATCGTACAAGAAAATATTTGAGTCCCAGAAGTGAAGAGAAAAATAGTATTCTATATAAAAATGAAAATAATAAGCCATATTAGCTACTTATACCTTTATATGTAAAACTCTTAAATTAGGGCAGCATTTCATAGACAACTAGACAACATTGTGTCCTATATGGAAAAATAATTTTGGAATGACTCAAAAAAAAAAACAAAAAACATGTCATCAACATTTTGTCAAAGAAAAAACTTGACCAATTTATTTGGTTATTAATATTTCTGTGAAAAATAAAAAAATAAAATTTTTTATTTATTAAAAGCTATTAATAAATTTAATATAATTTTATTTGATAATTTTTTAGTTGAATTAATTAGATGAACATTAAAGTAGAGTTTTAAAATTATGTTTTAATTATTTATATATTTTAATAAATCTAGCATACATAGATAAAATCAATTTGATGGTGATTATGACCATACTCATCTCTATCATCATCATTGTTGTAGTCAAAGATTACTAATTTTGGGAAAAGAAAACAATGATTTTTTTTTTCATTTATATATTTTCTTTTCATTGTTCTGTAAGAGATGACCACAATTAAGGGTTTGTCATTAATTTTAAAACATAGGAGTACCTAAAATATTCTCAAATAAACACATTACTTTAAAGGGGCAATGACCGCAAAAACTTATTTTTTGAAAATATGTATTAAAAAGCCCCTTCTAAAAAATATGGACTCTTTAGTATCAAATTTATCAAACATTAGTCTAGAAAGGATTTTTGAAGTGAAAATACCATAATTACCCTTTCAATGATTTTTAAAATTTAAAGAAACATGTTTATTTGAAAATATTTGAGTTATTCTTATATTTTATAATTAATGACATGCCCATTGACTATAGTCATCTCTTATAGATCAATTAAGAAAAACTTATTTCTCTTACCAAAATTAGTAATCTTTAAATCACATAGATGATGATGATGATGATGACGATGGCTACAATAATGATGATGATGGAGATGAGTATGAACATCATCAAATTGATTTGGTCTAGGTATATTAGATTTATTAAAATGTATAAATAATTTTAAAACTCGACTTGAATGTTCATCGAATTGATTCAACTCAAACATTAGCAATTTGACACAAATGATTCAAATAAAACTATATTGAGTTTATGAATAGTTTTAATAAGTAAAATATTTATTTTCTATTTTTCATAGACACATTAATAACTGAATAAATTGGTCAAGTTTTTTATTTGACACTCTGTACTTTTAGATCAAACACTTTGTAAAATTGTTAAAAGAGTATTTTATGTATATTTCTTAAAAAAATCTTCAAAAAATCCTTAATAGACTAATATTTTATTAAGTGGGACTTAAATGGTTTGTATTCTTTAGTAAGGGATCATTCGGTACATTCTCAATAAAGAGTCCTTCGAAGTCATTCTCCCTACTTTAAACCTCAACAATCATTGAAAGAGTGATTATATGGTATTTTCTCTTCAAAAATCCTTTTTAGACTAATATTTGATAAAAAGAGTATTAAAGAGTTCATATTTTTTTTAGAAAGGACTTTTTGATACATATTTTCAAAAATAGGTTTTTACAGTCGTTGTTCCTAATATTTATACCTTTCAAATGTAAATTTTTTATCTTATTGAACCTTCAAATCTAAAGAACAAGATGGGGATTTTAGGGAGCTTGATGATGGGTTTTGGGAAGAATCTTATTATCAAAAACATCATTTGTATAATCCACAAAAAATTTCAAAGTTCTATGAATTAATAAAAAAAGTAAGGTACAAATCATAAATTCCATCCTCCTTGTATAAAGAAAATTGGTTGATTTACCAAAACAAGTTGTGAAAATTGAAAAATTCCCAAAACAATAGACTATTCAAATTAATTTAAAAAAAACGGTAAATTACCAATTCAAAATATTCAAATATTTTACATAAGTGCGAAAGTTTTTAATGTTTTATAATCCACTAATTTTTTTTTTTCCTCTTATTTATAAATGGTTGAAAAAAATATGCTTTATAAAACAGTAAATCTTTCCCCACTTACGTAAATGTTTTAATTCTAAAAAGGGTAGTTTATAGTTTTTTAAATTAAATGAATGGTCTATCATTTTTGGAATTTTCATCCGATTTGGTATCTCCCCATAAAAGTATCCTCTTAACATACCAATATTCCGGAACCTTCACCCATAACAAAGCCATCTCGGTCTTTGTCCCATGGCCTTGATGCTATTTGTGGATCATCATTTCTCTGTGATAAAGCTTTACAAGCATTAAAACCCCCTAAGATAGCAGGAATAATTGCAGCTTCGGTTGCACCAGCAATCATCAAATCAGCCTCACCTCGACTTATATGATTTTCAGCAGCATAGAAACAACAATTGGAGGTAGCACATGCAGTTGAAATTGAATAGGTTGGTCCCATTAAACCAAGTTCAATTGCAAGAAACGCAGAGCACATGTTTGGTATAGTATTAGGAATAACAAATGGAGTTACTTTTCTAAACCCCTTCTCTGTTAGAATCTGAATGCCATTAGTAATCGTGCTAATACCACCCATGCTTGTTCCAACAATCACACCAGCTCGCCACTACAAAAAAAATTGTACAATTGGAACATAAGTTTAAAACGGCATTAAGCCGTTTTAATTAAAAAACGGTATTAAACCGTTTTACATTTAAAATCCGTTTTATTCTTATTTTATACGACCACTAATCGTCTCTTTTGTTTGGAACGAAAGTCTGTCTCTTTTACTTATAAAGAAAAAAAAAAAGACTTCTGGCTCTGTCTCTCTTACACTCTCCGCCGCTCCCGATCGAACTCCCGATCGAACTCTCTCTCTCTCTCTCTCTCTCAATCGCTCTCTCAGTTGTTCTCTCAATCTCTCTCTCGATCTCAGTCCCTCTCTCAATCGAGCTCTCGATCTCAATCTATCTCTCAATCGCTCTTTCAGTCTCTCCTTCGATCGATTTCTCGATCTCATCTCTCTCTCTCAGTCGCTCCCTCGATCGACATCTCGACGTCATCTCTCTCGCTCAGTCGCTCACTCGATCGAACTCTCAATTGCTCTCTCAGTCGCTTCCTCGATCGATCTCATCTCTCTTGCTTAGTGGCTTCCTCGATCGACCTCTCGGGCTAGGTACTCTCTCTAATCCCTATTTTCTTTATGTAAATTGTATTAGGGATTTGGATTGAAGATTTAGGTTTTTAAATGTGATTAAACACAGTTTTGTTAGTTCGATTATCTCACAGTTCTGTTAGTTCAATTATCTCACAGTTCTGATTTATATTGGATTCAATCTTAGATCTCTTGACCTTATTTTAATGTTTCTAATTTTCTTTTAGTTGCTGGATGTGGTAAATTGAGCTTCTTTTGGGTTATTATTCTAGTTGAGGGTATCTTAGTCAAAAATACAACAAGGCTGGCTTAATCCCTAGAATCGATTGCAACTGAATCATGATTGTTGTTGTATCGTGTGTCTTTTTTTTGTTTTTGTTTTTTTTAAATATGGAGTTCAACATCTAGAAGGGCATACACATTCCTTGCTGATATCCGCCCACTATGTTTATTCTTTGTGATAATATAAGATTGGTAGCTATCGTGTCCATTCGATGGCATAAAGTTTGTTTTAATCTAAGTCATATAACTGATACCTATAAATTGGGTGCATCTTGACAGTGAATTCTATTATTGGTCAACTGTAAATTTCAAAATTAATTTGGTGTGCATCTTGAAGGCATTTGGGAGCATCAAATATAAAATGAGAGTAAAAATTATCCCCAATCAAGTGGAGTTTTTCTTCCATGTGGGCTTTTTTAGATTTTGTTAGTGATTCTTAGATCCGTATAGTTGATCTCTTTTTCTTGATGTATAACAGTTTTTTATCGACAAAGAGAGACGAGGGGATTATTTGGGAAAAACTGTACAGGTGTCATTCATAACTTTGAAATTTGACATGTTTTCTCCTCTGTTCTATTTTGCTGAATATCAGAATTTTGTGTTGCGTAATGAAAGAAGGGGTGGGGGGCTTGTCGTAAATTTATGATGTTTGAATGTGCCACCTCAGTGAGGTGGTAATGTCTCTATGGTGCAATACCACAGACCCAAGATCAAAACCCCTCTTTGGCGGGTATATTGAATTCTATCATGGGTGTTCGGGCTTCTTGTTATTTTTTTTTATTCTATCTTTTCTCATTAAGGAGGTATGATTCTAATGTTTGTACAATTTACCATCTGAGTTGTACACATCATTGGCAATGTGGAACCTATTGTGTGCTAATGCTATTTCAAAATTATAATGAAGATTACAAATGACTGAGGTTTGAAGTTTGAGCAAAAGGTGGTAATAGTAGTTTCAGTCATGTTAAAATGGCTTTGCTTATTTATTTTATTGTCCCCCAACACTTATCTTGACATTAGATATTGTATTGTTAGATTTATAGGGTTGATCTATCTATGGCAAGTAATATTTACACCCTTTTGTTGGTATTGTTTCTCTTTTCCGAGGTTCTTTGATTTTTCTGTAAGTTTGTGATTCAATTTCAGTTCTAATCAAGGGATCTTTGATTTTTGATTTTATTTATTTATTTTAAATATACTATTTTCTTGTAGCTTATTAATTATGCATGCTTTGGTGAATGGCTTTCGTTTTAATGCAACTTTTTTTTGAATTTTAAATCCAGCTTTATGATGTGCCTCTTAAGTCTTTTAATGCTCATGTGAAAATGGGTATTGCTCATTTACTATAAGTTGCTTTCTTTTTTCTGACAATTCATGCTTCAGAACTATGTAGCTGAGGAAGTTTTTTTTTTCTTCTTGTCTGATGTACCTATAGGGTGTATATGTTTTTTATGCTTGTATGACAGACTGTTTACAATTGAATGAAGACTGATTATATAGTAGAAAATAATGATCTCTCCCCGAAAACCATTTATTCCTCTTTCCACATCCCCCAACAAATGCGTAAGAGTAATTATGTCTTGCCAACATCTTTGAAACCCAAAAGTATGCTGCACCCATCTTCTAGTGATTGGAAATCCAACTGGATGCAATAGAGATGCCAGTTGTGTGTGTGACATTGAGTTTATTTGTCTCCCCCTTCATTGTTCAACAACTTGTTATGGTACTTCAGTCAGTGCCTTCCCCAACATATTATTTGGTTTTCAATTTGTATTAGGTCCCATTGGACATGGACCTCATCGATTCCACCATCCATTTTCACTAAAGATCTGGACATCGAAATAATGGGAATTTTTTTTCTCATAATTTTGGAGATTTTGGGTGGTCCATACTTTGGATAATCCAATGGCCAGGATTTAGACAAGCATTAAATCCCCACTTTGTAGAGCTGCTCTTTTCCATTATTGAACTTGAGCTTGGGCTTTAGCTCCACTCCCTTCCCAACTTGATTCATATCAATTTATTTGATTTCCACATTTCTAGACCAAAGATTGGTCGTGCTCTTTTTGCTCCATTCCCTGCTTATAGTTTAACATTTAACACAACACCATTTACAATATGTCAATCATCTGTCAAACCTGCAGGTTGCACCCAGAACTTTTATTCCAGCTTTATTTGGACATGCTTCTGAGGATATATTCATTCAACCGCACCACTCTGATCTCATCTTCAAGTCTTATGCAGTATTATATTATTCATTTCAAATGATGCATTGCGTACATTGGTTAACATTTGCCAATAAATACTCTATACAGCAGTGCATTGCATTTGACTCTTGGCTAAATACATATTAAGAGTACATAGTGTGTAATTAATTCGTATAGGTTTTATTGGATTTATGTGAAAAACGTGACAGTTCATTTCTGATCTTTCAATTTGTGAAGGGAGATAAAAATATTATTAAATTTGATGGTGATCACAACTCCTCAAGGCCACAATTTTATTATGATTCAGTCTCCATTTTCTTCTACAATGTCCTTCACCCGCCCAATTTTCTTCTTCACTTTCGAGTAAGCTTGAGAAATATTATGATTTGGGGAACCTGAAGGTTGGTGCTGGTATGGATGAGGTAATTTCCATCAAATCATTTAGGGTCTTTGAAAATCTAAGTACTGATGATGCGTCTTTATGAAGTGATTTGGTGCTGGTATGGATGAGGTAATTTCCATCAAATCATTTAGGGTCTTTGAAAATCTAAGTACTGATGATGCATCTTTATGAAGTGATTCACTTTCTATTAAAGTGAATTTTTTTTCGGATTCTTAAAATCTAAAGAGGAACAGTACTAAACGTAATGCGATAGTAGCATGTTTTATGATATAATTTCTGTCATGATATCTTAACCATTTGAACTAATATACAGTTACTGTCCGTTGTATTAGTCCGTTGTCCCATTACTATTCAATAGCAAATATATTTTCCAAAACAAATAACTTGATATTCCATTTTAGTTATACACACGTACAACTTCCAGAGTTTTAAGTGCTTGGTCACATCTCATTTTAGTTTCAGGATACATGTCCAAGTTGACGATGCTTAGACATTGTCTAGTGTTAGTAAGCATCTGATCTGACCAAAAACATTATGTTTTTAATGAGTAAAATTGTGGGTATAATTGTAGCAACATTAACTACTAGGATTCTAGTCAATTTTGTAATAGAAAGGTTTTCACTGTTAGAAATGTTTTTTAAATATAAATTTGTTAGGTGCCAGAACAGAGCTTTCCCACCTTCTTATTTGGGCTTACCATTGGGGGTGGCTTATGTTGGCAAGATGATCTGAGCATCAATATTGCAGCTCTAATTACACTGTTTTAATTATCATCCTGATTATGCTGTTGAACCACGCTCTTTCTATTTGCAGGGATTTTACAATCCCAAATCTGCCTTCTGAATAGAAAGGCAAATCCACACAAGTATGTATGTTCCCTTGTTTCATTGTATTTCCCAAGTTTTCTATGTAGTTCTCATCATCAACCTTTTATTCTTTCTTTACAAGCTTTATGGATTATCATTTTAATGTTTGTTCCTCAGACTTTCTCTGCTAAAGTATCTGTGTCTCTTTCTGTTTGTTTTGTGCAACAGTCTGGTTATGGTGATGCTGGGGGTCTGTATGCACTTCAACCACAGGTTGGTGTTTCAGGCTACGTTCTGAACCTTTATACAAGTTTTCTTGTTCTAAGTCCTAACTGTGCTATTTGGTGGTTGCTTTGTTGAATAGTCCAGACGTCCTCACGTCTTATCTCCCTCACATGTGGTTTACATGTGGCGCATGTGCAGGGATTGGGTCCACCACTTGCATAGCCTACCTCCGTTATGTCCCAAGCCAGATATTTGTCCTATTTGATGGACCTAGTTATTCACTCTACCATCTATCGGGAACTTTAAAAAAATATGGTGAGACCCTTAAGTCCCAAGCCAGATATTTGACTCATCGATTGAAGTTTTCCCCCCTTTTTTTGTGCTTTATTTTTTGTGGAAACATGCACATTCATTGAACTTTGTTGTTTATTCTCTAGATGGGTAATGCTACAGCCATCGCAGCTGCATTTGGAGGAGGGTTGCCTCCTGGGATAAGTGGTACTAATGAAAGGTGCACTGTCCTGGTTTCTAATCTAAACCCTGATGTAAGCCATTTCTTCTTCCTTGGAAGCTTTTTCTGTTCCTGTCACCTCATAGCCAACCACTTCTCCTTTTACTTACATCTCAGAAAATCGATGAGGATAAACTCTTCAACCTGTTCTCCATTTATGGGAACATTTTAAACTTCTTCGTAACAAGCCAGATCATGCTCTTGTTCAGATGGGAGATGGGTTCCAGGCTGAATTAGCTGTGCATTTCTTGAAGGTTCGACTTCATTTGTCTTTCTTCTTGCTTTGTAGGGATATTTATTGTTGTTATTGCATGGATATAGTTGTCATGGAAGTTGTACCAATGTTTTCAAATAAGTGATTGTGCATAGGTTTCACTGAAATCAATTTTCTTAAATCAAATTTTGTTTTATGGCATCTGTGAGAACTTCCTTGGAAACACTGATTGGCCTTGTCTTTATCTTTATGTTTGCTGAACAACTAAACCAAACCATACAGAATTGATTTTTGATAATTAAGACTTGAACTTTAGTCCGAAACAAAATAGGGGTTGAATAATTGTCTATTCAAATAAATCTTTTATTCGTTTAAAAAACAAATATGTCTATGCTAGTACAATCACTTTTACCATCACTCTAACATGGCTTATCAATATTTATGATGTCCGTGCTCTAGAAAGTCTTCCCGCCAGTACTAGTGTTTGTCCAAAGCAAGGAACGTGCGAAGGAGCTTTACATGGAGTTGGTATTTGACGATATTAGAGTTGATGTTATTCATGCAGATCTTTCTGAGTCACAGGTAACCTTCTACCCCTTTTTTATCAAGCAAGATTCATCCATAATATACTGCTGTAGTTTTTTTATCAAAAAATATGACATTAAAACAAAAAATAGTTGTTTGAATTGGATATATCTGTTAAAAGTTATTATGTTACTTCATATAGCTGTTATCCACACTTTTTCTTGTGACTTCTATTGTGGAGCGTATGCATGTAAAGCCTATGACACTGTCATCTCATTTTCCAAATATTCAGCTTGACATGTATACTAGTACAGTGTTTCATTCTAGAACTTAACTTGTCAAATTGGTTATGAAGCTAAGTAAATCATATATTATAAAATCACTTGAATCCCCTGAAGCTCTTCTTTTAGAAGCTTGAGTTGTAGAGGCTCTACAAGTACTCAAATATGTAATTCAATGTACCGAAGCTCATTGGTGTCCTTCAAATAGTGGAGTGAATTTTCTCAGTTTTGAAGAAACCAAAACTAAAACAGAAGAGTTTACTTGCCTGTTTTTGGAGGTTTAACACTTTAACTACAACCATACTTCAATAACTTACTTAATATGATGTTTTTCTTATTATTTTTATTAGCTAAGCCACTTATTGGTTCCATCTTCACGATAATAGCAGATAAAGGATTCGTTGAAAGTGTGGGGTCTTTAGAAGAACGTCCATACCGTCAATAGTGCATAAAGGAGTTATCTAGTGGCTTGGCCTGACTATTTTTTAATTTCTATGAACATGATTTTTTATTCTCTTTCCAAGCTACTGCAGATTCGGTATGAAGTAGCAACTACCTTGTCCTTTTATTCATGAAATTTGAGTAGTCCTTTAGTTTCTTGAGATTTTGTTTCATATTTTAGTGTGATTTTGGTAATAATGGAGATTTCTAACATGCAAGCTAATTTTATAGTGGAAAACATTTGTCATTGAATGGTCTTGTTAGTTATACTTACCTATCTTGATAAATGGCATTGGCTTCATAGTTACTGCAATTTCATGGTGTTTTAGGTTTTCTTCTGACATTGTTATCGTGCTTTCTTTTCTTAAGGTTTCCAAACCTAGACGTTTCCTAATGAGTAGATCTGGTTATGGGCGTAAAGGACAAGCAATTCTATTGCTAACCAATGGTGAAGTACTTGGGAATGGTAGCCCTGGTGGCAGTGGATCTCTAAATGAAAGACAATTGTGGTTTGTTTGCAGTATTATGCGACATTTTGTAATTTCGATGGTGAAGTATTTACTAATTTTGAAAATTATGACTAATTGTAACTCTTTTTATCTATAAATGAATGTAATAGAGAACCTCAATGTTCTCTATTTGTGTTTATTTTGACTACGGTTAATAGGCACGTAGAAAAAAAAATTTAAAAATTAAATTTTTGAAAAAAGTTAAGATATCGATTTATAACCGATGTCTAAAGTTTGAAACTTAAAACATCAGTCTTATAGACATCGGATTTAAATCGAAGTCTCTGGTGTTATTTTTTGTGTTGTAGTTTCAGATTTGGAACGGGTTTTAACCGTTCCGAAGTGGGAGATCTGGAACGGTTTTTAACCGTTCCAAATGTTGAAATCTAGAACGGCTTTCAACCGTTTAAACTCATTAACGACGCCTCGATTAGAGACTGTTGATAAACCGTTTCATACTGGATTAGGAACGGTTATAAGCCGTTCCTAATTTCCATATTTGTTGTAGTGCGCTTTTTGTCAATCTACAAATAACACACCAAAATGCAATGAGAATAAGACATCTAAAAGTCCACATATAAGGAATCAATGAAGCATGACCAACATGGTCATGATTAAATCAAGGACCAATCTAGGGAAGAAGGTAACCAAAAGGGAAGATTATTATTATTTTTTTTGTTGAAATTCTCATTTCAGTGCACTATTTATTTTGATTCTGAATAGCGAAAATTACAATTTTTTGAATTAAAATATTTCACTTAAAGCAAGGAAAAAGTTTCCTATTCCCACTTTAATTTTAGCTAATGGTTTAGAAAATTCCAATTTACAAAAGAGTAAATATTTCTTCTGTTTTAAGTGAAATGTTCCAACCTCAATTAAAATATTTCACTTGAAAAAGAAGAATTTTCTTACCTATTTTATAGAGTAGAATTTTTTTACCATTTTAATTTTAATAAATTGTGAAAAAATGACCCTTCTATAAATCGTGTAAAAAACTTAATCCCGAACCCAACACATTTATTAAATAGGTAACATTTACATATATATATATATATATATATATAGGAAATGTTCAGCAACAAACATTTTGACAAACATTTTGGCGAAACATTTTTCAAAATATGGGTTAGAGGTTTTGGAATGGGCTGATTTTTGGTGAGGATGATCTCTACGGTGAGGAGATCATCATCACCAAAAATCAGCCCATTCCATAACTTCTAACCCATCAAAAATGGTTTACAAAAAATGGACGGTCCATGATTTTTCAACTTGTAAACATGGGGCTAGAAGTTTTGGAATGGGCTGGTTTTTGGTTAGGATGATCTCCTCCCCGTAGAGATCATCCTCACCAAAAATCAACCCATTCCAAAACCTCTAACCCATGTTTTGAAAAATGTTTTGCCAAAATGTTTGTTGCTGAAAGGGACCCTATATATATATATGGAGCGGTTTAGCAGCCCTAAAGTTTGCCAAACATTGTGCCAAACATTTTTCAAAACATGGGTTAGAAGCTTTGGAATGATATATATAAATTGTATCCAAAGCCTAGTACAAAACTACAAATCTCCACCTATGAAAAAATAATAGTAATAAAAAAACATTTTTCTACAAAAAAAAATTAGATGACCAAAGTTCTTAGAATTTTGTCCTCTACATCGCCCTAGCATCAGATCATGTTTTTTATGCCCCAAGGTTTTATCCAACAAATTTTATAAATTGGGTTTAGAAATTTCAAAATGGGCTGATTTTTTATGAGGATGATCACTATGGTGAGAAGATTATCCTCACAAAAAATCAGCTCATTTCGAAACTTCAAGCCCTAGTTGACATGTTGAAGAATTATGGATCATTAATTTTTTGTAAATCACTTTTGACAGTGTTAGAATTTATAGATTGGGTTGATTTTTTGTAAGGATAATCTCCTCACCATAGAGATCATCTTCACCAAAAATCAGCCTTTTTCGAAACTTCTAACTTTAGTTTACAAAACACATTGGATAAAATGATGATCACGATCTTGCCCTTATATAAACATATCACAACCCATAGCAATTAGAATTTTAATTAGTATGTCAAATAGAAAATTTCAAATATACCCTAATTAGATTTTAGGCAACCCTTTAGTCAAAATTAAAATAGAAAAATATTTTTTTGACTAAGTAAGATTTGAAATCTTACTAAAGGTTTTTGGGCCCGCGTGGATTACCGCATTGGCAATCCAACACAACAGCCTACTAGATTGCAAGGAAAAATTTAGATTCAAAAAAATTAAATTAAAAAATCAATTTTTTGCTTTTCGTCGAAGTTCTTAGAATTTCATCCTCTACAAGTCTGTCTCACCCGATCATGCTTTTTAGATGCCAACATGTGAGCCTAGGATCAAGCGTTAGTAAGATTTGATAACTTACTAAGTCAGGCTTTACAACTAATTCATTAAAAATGCCGTAAGTCTGTAGGGCTATCTGGGAGGTTTATCCACATTTATAAAATAAACAATTGTAATTATTGCGTACGCCAAAACGTCCTAATGAACATGCAGTGACATCTTTCCATGTTTGTAAACGTGAATTATATATCAATTTATAATATTCTTAAATTCAAAAAAAGTTACAAGTGAATTTGTTTGCACTATGCCTTAGCTAATATGACTCGCCAGGTGGTATACTCAAATGACTCCATGACATGGACAAGATACTCAGATAAGATACTAAATTCTTCAAGAACATTTGAATTTGGTTTCAAAACTCGGTATTTCATGTCTGTCGTCCCTATGGATAGCCGCTTGACTTGGTCGAGTCATCATAAGCTATTTAACTCGGTTTACAATTACTTATTAATATTCAAAAATAATTATAATTTTTTAATAAAATCAGGTGGATTAGAAGATGCTCAAACATAAGATCATACCTTTATTTAGGTAACATATGTATAGTTAAATTATAAAAAAAAAATGAACTATTTTAAGCAAAATCGCACTTGAATTGGCAGAGTTTTACGGACTCGGCCGAGAATTTCAAAATATTGCGTGTGTTGTCGAAGAAGACAACGTGCGAGAGAATTCACATCAAATATCTCATTCATTCTTGAGCGATACTGAGATGACTCAGGGAAGTTATCATCTTGACGTCGGATGAGATTTGAAATCATGAATTACTAGAGTATGTCCATACAGCACACTCATGATCATGTGTTCTCGATAAAATATACACTATGTGAAAACTGAAAAATTCTACATGAAAAATCGACGGGCCAAGACCCATGAATTTTAGAAACTACAATTCAACGGCCTTGGACCATCATAATTGTGATGTTCCCTAGATTTGACGGCCTAAAGGCGTTGAATTTCTCTCACCCTTTATTAATTTGACGGTTTGGACCCGTTGGAAGAAAAAATTCGACAATGAAAAATTTGACGTCATGGTCTATTAATTTTACAAAATTTGACAGTCTTAAGCCGTCAAATATGAGTTTTTTTCACATTGTGATATCTACCGCAAAAGCACACATTTGATCTACAATTCATCCATTGTATCTACAATTCATCCAATTAGGAGAAACAATGACCTTAGAGAGATTATCACCGCCAAGGCTGGCATCTTCGATAGCCTTCTTGCCAGCAACAAGGCAATAGCGGAGGGTATTGTCGAGGCGATGATCATACTTGTTAGAAACGTAACCTTCAGATGAGAATCTCCTAATCTGGGCAGCGAAGCGGGTGGGAAATTTCGAAGCATCAAAGCCATCAATGAGAGTGATACCGCTTTCATCCGAGAGTAGACGATCATAATAGACATTAACATCGTTTCCGAAAACCGAAACCAAACCCATACCAGTAATAACCACTCTCTTCTTCGGATTCTTCTCTCTCTTCGGAGCTGAAGCCGATATCACTAGAGGATATGATGCTTAGAATATTGTCTCTGGAGAGGCTCCAACGGAGAGACACGAAGCGTTAGTGATTGGAACATCATCTGCATGTTTAACAATGCCTCGATAGCTACAACTATAGAGCTACTTTGTTACTGCAAATCTTATTTTATAGTCACTTTGATCCACCACCTTGTCAGCAAATTTGTACACTTCACAGTAGTACCTAGACATGTGGCACAAATGACGTAGGTAATAAGAGAGAATTTCTCTCTCCTACCCTAAGTGGAAAAAAACGAAAAACAATTCTTGATCTGGGCAACTTGTAGAATGGGTTATCGCGGATGAAATTCTATGAATTTAAAAAAAAAAAAGTTATTTTTACCATTGAATTTTAATTTTATATGAGTGTTCAATAGCCATCCATTTTCAAGGATCAAGTTCAAAAAACTTTTTTTTTTTTTTTTTTTCAAATTTTCATTTTTTTTTTTAATATAAATTTTTTCAAAATGAATCGGAGCAGATTATATGCAAAATGCTCCTGACTGGTCTTATCTGGTAAAGGGGGTTTGAGTCGATAAAATCCTACAATACCATTTGACGGTTTCGGAGTTCAATGAGTTGCGGCAGGTCACGAGGATTCAAGCTCGGCTGGTGGCAGGAAATGCAATTGATGAAATCTAGAAATCTGCAGTGTTAGATTGCCAAAGTTGTTATTCATACGGCCCAAAGACCTTATTTATGATTTGAAATCTAAAAAAATAAAATTTCTAGGCAAAGACCTGATATCTCTAGCATTTCAAAAATAAGACTGAATTGTATGCACCCAGGGTTGAGGCTAGAAACCCTCCTCCCACAACTCAAACATTGCCATGTAAGCAATAATCGACCGAATTAATGCTTAAAATCTATCATTTTCAAAATTTCCGTGAATTGTGATTTACGAGGCAAGCATTGAGGTGTGAGAGGAGGGTTTCAATCGTCCACCCTAGTTTATACGAACCTGTCTCCAAAAATAATTGTCACTGCATTAACATAAAGGAAAACACTAGGGATTCCCAAGAAAAATATATCCCTTGGGAAAAGTCTATCAATCCCTAGAAGATTGGAACTGATATGTAGGAAATCTGTAATTTTTCTCAAACCTCAATGGTCATGTTGATGAAGAGCCTAACCGTGGATTGAGGTTAGAAAAGTTTCTGTTGAGTCCAAATACTGAATGAGGTGGGTATGTCACAAGAGGTCCAAATCAAGGTTCCAAAAATCTTTCGAATCATGTCAGTATTGTCCGTAAACAAGATACCATTACCAAGATTGTCTTCTTCTTCTTGATTGATTTATATAAAAAGTTCATATTAATCATCAAAGATATCGAGATGACACGTCGAACCATGGTCCAAACTCATAAACTCTCATAAAGATGTACATGATACCAAGATTTAAAACCATGGTCCAAACTCCAGCCAATGAGTTGGCTATATCACGAGAGAGAGAGATTATTGCGATGTTGTGGTCTCAACCAGTCTGCAGTTGGGACATCCTTTTAAATGCACTCTGACGTTTGGCATGGTATACTGGCAACTCAGTTTAGTAAAAAAATTCTTTCTTAATGCCCCTTCACCCTGATAAAACGTCAAACTCAAATCGTAGAGATTGATGATTCAAATCATTAAGATCAATTTTCTAGTCGTCGATCTCAACAATTTGGAAATTTTATCTGGTTCAAAGGACAAGATCTATGATTTGTATTGTTGATCTCAATGGTTGTAAAAGGTCAATCTCGACTATCGGAACATATATTCATCTCAATGATTAGATTTGCTGATCTTTACAATTCGAGTCATGGATCTCGAGGGGGCATTAAGAAGGACAAAGCTTGCGCAATGAACTATCAAGTTCGGCGAAAAAGTCAGGTGTTCTTTAAAATGAAATCCCTTCATCAGGGTTCATCAAGTAATTTTTCCATCGTAAATTCTGACACAAAATGGGCCAACAGATTTATTGATAGAGTCCCACCTAACCAGAATGCATAAATTAGCTGCACAGAGTTTGTCCACCACAACTTTTTAAGAACATAAAGCAAGAGGGTTGGGATGGGAAGAGTAATACCAATTTCCTAAGGATCAGTATGTCAGCTTCGTCTGGGCACTCCAATTTTTATTCGCCACCCCTTTTATCTCTGTTCATACACGTGTCACAATGAGGTCCAATGATTGAGGCACCTGCATTGATGCCTGTTAGGTCGGGATATAGGCTAGTTGAGTTGGCCATCTGTTTATAAATGTCAGGGGAAAAGAGTTTTATAAGATAATTCAATGTGCGTTTCACCAATGAAATAAGATTAAAGTGACATGTCATACATTTTTTTTTTCTCTTTATCATAGATATCCCTACTCTCGTGTGAGACTAATTGCGGCGTCCCGCCAAACACTAACACAAATCTCAAGATCAAATCTTGAGGTATTAGGGGGCATCTCAAAATTTCGACATAGTTTCCTCTGTTTATGTTAGCGTTCCACGAAACTTGAAAATCTGATAAGTCAATATACAACAAATTATGTATATAAATATATGTCAAAAATATACAAGATGCAGAAGACAGTAAATTTCAAATAACATAGAGTTAGATCAGAGTACGCAAGGAGTGAGATATACAGGATTACAAAAATTAACCTCTCACTAACATGGACCTATCACTCAACCCAAAAACTATATGCACCTCCTGGAATGAACAGACTCTTAGTGGAAGTAGTCTCAATGCTCACCGGCTAACAGACTATGGTCGTTGGTATGACCCACCAGATAATCTTCGCTCGTCGGCCCTATGATTGCCTCTCCGACTACAAACTCTGAAGGTAAAAAAAATATAGGAATGAAATGGTGAGTAACAATGGTTATCCGATAGATCCACAAACAACTCATACTAATAACCTCACCTCACATGAACGAATAAACATATTTAACCATTTTAATACATGCAAAGCTTTACAAAATAAAATACGATTAACTGGTACATATAGATAGGGGTGAGCAACTAAACAATTTAAAGATCTACATAACATCAATCATCAGTACTCACTATACATTTTCATTTTTATACAAATATAATTGACAACATTGAAATAGTATACATGTTTTTTAATATATAAGTCAAAATATAACAACAAATACATATTACACAATGGTGGAGTAGTGGAATTAGAGAGTTGGGATTCACGATTGGATCACTCCCAATTGAAACATGATGTTACAACAATTTACTGACTTTTAGTTCCTGATTTTATGGTCGATCATTGCGCTTACCACACTGGTTGATCATTTATCCGGCTCAGACTGACCATTTGACGTGACCGTAAGCAACGGGTCTTTTTTCGATGTGTTAGAATGTTCGACTACTCTATATTATTAGTGATCATTGACTAATCATCTCCATCTATTCCTATCAGGCATACATGAGATTCCTAAAATATACAACTCTATTCGTCTACGACCATTTTTACAATACAAATTCACTAGTAAAGATAAAGAGGAATGAACTTAAATTCCAATTATGACTTCACTCTCATACGCGTCCCATATCATGTATGAACTTAGTTATCCCTACCGTACATCGTAGGATAGGACATCACTCCAGATGATACGACGCATTTTCCCTTTAGGCATTACAAGCTTTTTAACAGCTTACAAAATAACTACATATATATTATTTTTCTCTAAAAATAAATGAAAAATTAACATTACAAAATTGAGAATGGATATTCAATTTCTTACCATGCAACAGTGATCCACTGACCTAAAATAAATAACTGAACAAAAATATAATCCAGTACATGGCGCTAACAGAATTTAAATAAACATGCAATCAATATCATTATTCCCGGATATCCCTTCACCAACCTACACAAAACACAACAATGTAAAATACAGATATTACCCCTCGGGTGTGATTATAACATTTTATAGTTTTATCCATTTTCCTATTTTTTGACATTTTTACTTTTTAACTTTTCAAACACAACATCCTTTTATCAATTTTTCAAATTCATTTTGATTATTCAATCAAAAAACTACCAAAGTTTACTTAAAATGGAGTCCCAACGATAAATAGAACAAAAACTGTCAAAACTGAAAAAAATTGGTGAAAATTTAGTTGTGTTGGAAACTCGATTTTTCAAAGTTCTTGAAATTGAAAACGGATTTTTGGAAATGAAATCCTTGAATACGATATTCACCATCATATAAATTTTATAGTTCAATTCAAAGAAACGCAAAAGATATTTGATTTTTAAAATTTGACGAAAACTTCGAAATTTACGTTTTGTTCTAGAAACCAAAAATTGGATTTTGATCCTTTAAGATTTGAATCTTAAAACCATTCCCATTTTTCTTAAATGGGAGCTAAAACCTAAATTTCATTAAAGAATTTAAAGTGACATTTACTTAAATGTTTTTAAAGGGTCGAAAAACATATACAAGTGAAGGAAAGTTCAAAGTAAAAGCAAAATGCAACTTCTATCAACATTTTGCTAAAACTAGTATGACCGGTGTCTTACTAGTAGGACCGGTGTCTTTGGTCGGTGGGATCGACAGTAAGTTGCCAACCATGCAAAAATTTGGGTTTTTTCATCAATTTTTGGGTTTTTCACTCGTTCTTCGATTATTTAACCCACCCACGAATCAAATGTTTAAATCATGATAAAATACATCAAACACGAAGGTTCTAACATGAATTTAAAATAAATGAAACGACATTCTACAATTTTAAAACACATAACAAGTTTTGTTAAAAATCCTAAATGCAAGTTCTCAAAATCTACGGCTACTAATAAGAGTTGAAAGTCCCCTACCAAGTTCGTAGTTGTCGGACATGATGAGCTAGCTCGAAAATTCTAGATTGACAACGAAGAACTCGAAATTGAGTGAACGTGGGTGCCAAACGAATTGGGTTGGTTGCAAAATCTTCGATGAAGGTATTCTTCCTCCTTCTACAACGAGGAACGACTCTTCTTCTAATTGGATGGGACTCCAAGTGAGTATTATCAAACACATTCTTAGCTTTCGGTGAGAGACAAAGAGAAAAAAAGAAAATGAAGATCGAATGGGGTGAGAATGTGGAGCTCGTCGTTGTCGACAACTTTTTCTTTTCGTCGACTGTTAACTTAGACTCGTTTTCGATGGATCTTGATAAAAAGGGGTCGAAACCCTTGGGTTGAGAATTGATTGGTTTTTTGTGAGTTGGAAAGGAGAAAATGAAATAAAAGAAAGAATTGGTTCTTTTATTAAAAGTTGGAGGGGTTTTTTGGTATTTTTCCTTTGTTTCTATTTTTGTCGTTAACTTAACTATTTGGAATCGAAAAATGACAAATGAGTACTCTATTTTAAATAATTTTTCATTACAGACTTAATGGTGTGATTGAATATTCTTGATTATCATTTTAATGAAAATTCATTCTTTTAGGTACTACTCAATACGAAATTTGAGGAGTTTATAACGTTTTCTTTAAAACTCGATTTTGAACATGCTTACATGCTAATGTATGTTTTTCGATCATTTTGAATCTAATGACAAAGTCAGATTTCGTTAAAAATGAACATAGTAAAATTCAAGTATTTTACCCTAAGTCTTTCTTTTAGAATTTTTCCAAAATTTCATTAGTAGATTTCCTCGAGATGCAAATTAAAACTCAAGATATTACATTCTCTCCTCCTTAATAAAAATTATGTCCTCAAAATTAAAATTATTCCTTAGTTTCGGAATAATTTAGGATACTTAGCTTGTATCTCAACCTCTTTTTTTGACGTGACTTCTTTAATGTTGTAGTACCTCCACAATACTTTAATTAGAGGAATAGTTTTAGATCTGAATTGCTTCACTCTCTTGTCAAGTATCTGTCTCGCACCTTCCTTGTATGATACGTCCTCGTCTACCTCTAACTCCCGCAAGTCAACCACTTGTAAAGGATTTGGTGAATACTTCTTTAGCATGGACACATGGAACACGTTGTGAATCAGTTCAAGCTACGGTGGTAAAATCAATCTGTAAGCCACTAGACCTATCTGTTCCACTATTTCAAGTGGTTTCATAAATCGCGACTTTAATTTACCCTTCACACAAAACTTGGAGATTCCTTTTCGGGGTGATACTTTCAAGAATACTCTATCCCCTACTTGGAATTTCAAAAGTCTGTGTCGCTTGTCTACATAGCTTTTCTGTCTACTCTGATAAGTTTTTAATCTGTTCCATATAATGCGTACTGTCTCAATAGTTTTCTCAATAATCTCGGGTCCCAATATCGTGGCATCTTCTATCTCTAGCCAACATATCAATGATTGACACACCCTACCGTATACAGCTTTGAATAGTGTCATGCCGATATAGCTTGAAAACTATTATTATAGGAAAACTCAACCAACGGTAAGTGATGCTTCCAACCTCCTCTAAAATCCAAAACACATGCCCGCAACATGTCTTCTAAAATATGAATAACTCACTTAGACTGTGGATGAAAAGTCGCACTGAAGTTCAACTGAGTACCAATGACTTTGTGTAAACTCTCCCAGAATCAATAAGTGAATCTAAGATCCCTATCTAACATGATAGAAACTGGAACTCTATGCAATCGAACTATCTCAATTATGTATATCTAACTCAGTCTATCAACATCGAATGAGACTCAAACTAGAATGAAGTGTGTCGATTTTGTCAATAGATCAATAATCATCCATATGACATCTGACCTGTCATTGGCTCTCGGTAACCTTACTACAAAGTCTATTGTCACATGCTCCCATTTTCATTCCGTTATAGGTAATGGCTGGAGTAAGCCTGTTGGGTTGCGGTGTTCTGCCTTGACTTGCGGACATGTTAGGCATCTACTTACATATTTTGAGATTACCTTCTTCATACCTGGAAATAAAAAATTTCTTCGCAAATCTTTATACATCTTCGTATCTCTTAGGTAGATAGAATATCGAGAGCGGTGTGTTTCACCGACTATATCAGACCTCAGCTACGAGTCCTAAGGTACCCACATCCTACCTCTGAATCTAAAACCCTTATCTATTCCTTTCGACCAATCTAGGTCAATTAGATCCCTAGCTCTCGGTTCATATTCTTTCATATCTTCATCTACTTTCTGGGCTTTCATAATTTATGTTATCAAATCATTTTTTATCCTCAATGTACCCAAATATATGTGCAGTCTATACCTTTCCCTTGAAGTCTCAAACAATGTTTCTAAGGCTTGTTCTAGCAACTACTATTTTTTTACCATCATATAAGCTATGGTGTTTCTACTCAACACGACGGCAACTACATTAGCCTTTCTCAGGTGATACTCAAGGGTAAAGTCGTAATCTTTAAAATATTTCATCCAATGTCGTTGTCTCATATTTAATTTTCACTACAAGAATATGTACTTGAGGCTTTTATGAGTGGAGAATACTTCAAACTTCTTCCCGTATAGGTAATGTTTTCAAATGCATAGTGCGAACACTATAACGACTAATTCAAGATCATGAACGAGGTAATTCTTCTCATGGTTCTTCAATGTCCTAGACGCATATGCCATTACCTTCCCAAACTGCATCAACACGGTTCCTAAACCAATCTCGGATGCATCAATAAAGATCGTCAAGCCCTCACTTAGAATCAGAGATACTAAAATTGGAGCAGTTGTCAATCTCTTTTTCAATTCCTGAAATACAGTCTCATACTTGTCATCCCACTCAAATCGAACGTTATTCTATGTCAATCTCGTTAATGGTGCTGCAAGAGTGAAAAATCCCGCAATAAATCTCCTATAGTAACTGGCCATCCAAAGAAAACTTCTAATATATGTCACTATCTTCAGTTGTTTCCATGTCAACACGACTTCAACTTTGGAGGGGTCTATTGTTGTCCATTCACTAGACACCACATGCCCTAGGAATTTTACCTTTTGAAGCCAGAACTCACACTTGCTAAACTTGGCATATAGCTTATATTCTCGTAAAGTCTGTAGTGTGATTCTGAAGTGCATCTTGTGATCCTCCCCCGACTTAGAGTAGATTAGGATGTCATCTATGAATACAATGAAAAATTTGTCGAGGTGTTCCCAAAATACTCGGTGAATAAGATATATAAATGTTGTCAATGCATTTGTCAAACCCAAAGGCATCATTAGATACTCGAAGTGTCTTAGCCTGATCCGAAATGCAGTCTTCGGAATATCTGCCTCCCGAATTCTCAACTGGTGATATCCGGATCACAAATCAATCTTAAAGAAGTACTAGGTACCCTGCAGTTGGTCAAACAAATTGTCAATGCGCGGAAGGGGTACTTATTCTTAATGGTCATTTGATTTAACTTCCGGTAGTCGATGCATAATCGAAGCGACCCATCCTTCTTCTTGACAAACAAAACTGGTGTTCCCCAGGATGAAGAACTCGATCGAATAAATCCCAAGCTCGATAGAAAATTCTACCTTACGACACAGTGAAAATTTTGATAATTCTTCTGAAAAAATCATCTTTGAATTCCCTAACTACCTATACAATATCCACTACTGTCTTTATATCTGATAATCTCAAAATTCTCAATTGTTTGTATAGAGAACTATCTTTTCTGTATCTAGATCCTTGAATTTTGACCTTTGGATACTTCGATCTCCTAAAAATAATTGGTCTCGTAAAAAAATCAACATAGGCATGGTTCTGTACTAATCAATATATCCCCAACAAATCTAGTATCATGAGATCAGTAATCCATTCATGGCCCTTTACTTTAATTATATAGTCTCGACATAATTTCTGGGCTATCTGATGGTTTCCAATGGGGTAGATAATTTCATTATTTGACCCGTGTCAGTAATTTCTAACTTTAGTAAATGTGCAATCTCAATATAAATATATGCTCTAGAGGAGTCATTAAAGAATAAAACTTGAATTCTTAACATTATAACTACAAATCGTGCCTTCCAAAACTTCATCAGAAATAGGTACCTCCTCTTGGGTCAATGGTCTAATCTAGAACCTGTCTCGTCTTTATTGCGATTTGGCTCTGCCTCGTCCAATTCTCTTGCGTGTGTATCAACAGCAAGGCATTTATCAGCATATGGCTAAAGTCATTCTTATGAAAGCATTAATTACTATTTTAACTAGAAATTTAGTAATGAACACCATTTTCATTACTAACAGAACGAACCTAAAATCCTATCTTAGTCTTATTAGGCTCTAGGGACTCTAGACACAGAAGAGCTCGTAGTCTCAATATGGAACGACTAATGAGTTCTAATACCATCTGCGGTGCCCCTCCAAATGCTAACACAAATCCCAAAGTCAAATCTCGAGATACTAGGTGGTACCTCAAAAGTTCGACATGATTTCCTCTATTTATGTTAGCGTTCCATAGAAGTAAAAAACCTAAAAAGCCAATATACAACAAATCTTGTATATAAATATGTGTCAAAAGCATACAAGATGTAAAAGATGGTAAATTTCAAATAACATAGAGTTAGATCAAAGTACGCAAGGAGTGAGATATACAGGATTACAAAAATTAACCTCTCACTAGCATGGACCATTACTTAACCCAAAAACTATATACACCTCTTGGAACGAACAAAATCCTAGTGGAAGTAATCCCAATGCTCTTCGGATAATGGACTCTGGTCATCGATATGACCCACAAAATAATAATCGCTTGTCGATTTTATAACTGCCTCTCCAACTGTAGACTCTGAAGCTAAAAAAAAAAGGGTGAGTAACAATGGTTACCCAGTAGGTCCACAAACAACTCCTATTAATAACCTCACCTCACATGAACGAATAAGCATATTGAATCATTTTAATACATGCAAAGCTTTACAAAATAAAATACGATTAACTGGTACATATAGCTAGGGATGAGCAACTAAACAGTTTAAAGATCTAGAAAACATCAATCATTAGTACTTACTATACATTTTCATTTTTATACAAATATAATTGACAACATTGAAATAGTATACATGTTTTTCAGTATATAATTCAAAATAGAACAACAAATACATATTACACAATGGTGGAGTAGTGAAATTAAAGAGTTGAGATTCACGACTAGATTGCTCCTAATCGGGACATGATGTTACAATATGTTACTAACTTTTAGTTCCTGATTTTGCGGTCGATCGCTGCACTTACTACACTGGTTGACCATTTATCTGGCAGGTTGGCTGTTTGACGTGACCGTAAGCAATGGGTTTCTTTTCGATGTGTTAGAAAGTTTGACTACTCTAGATTATTAGTGATCATCGACTAAACATTTTCGTTTATGCTTATCAGGCGTGCATGTGATTCCCAAAATATACAAATTTATTCATATACGATCACCTTTTACAATAAAAATTTATTAGTAAAGATAAAAAGGAATGGACCTGAATTCTAGTTGTGATTCCACTCTCATATGCGTCTCATATCACATATGAGCTTGGTTGTTCCTACCGCATATCCTAGGATAGTACATTACTCCGGATGATACGACGCATTATCCCTTCAGGCATTCACAAGCTCTTTAACAGCTCACAAAATAACTACATATATATTATTTTTTTAAAACAAAAGAGAAATTAACATTAAAAGGTTCATAATGGATATCCAACTTCCTACTATGCAACAGTTGCCCACCAGCCTAAAATAAATAATAGACCAAAAACATAATCCAGCTCCTTGCACTAACATAATTTAAATAAATATGCAACCAATATTATTATCCCTAGATATCTCTTCACCAACCTACTGTAGACACCCCATTTTTGCATCTGCCCAATTCGACAATTCGTCAGCCGACTGTTGTGGATTCCTAATGATTAGCATAAAAGAACTCGAAGGTTTGTGAGTGCTGCTTCATTCCTTCTGTTTCTAGTCTTTTCATCCCCCCTACTCATTACGAATCGACATAGAAATTTACGCACGCTTAGGATCGCTACACCTTACACCTGATTTAGCAAACACGTATGTTTAGGTTCGCTACACAGTTCGACAACTTAGATACTTCGCTACACTATGAAAATATAACTTTAAAACTTAGAAATACTTACACAGTGACTGAAAGAAACCTCATGCTAAAATTCAAAAAAAATCTGTAAAAATTCATCAAAATGACGAAAATACCCCTCATAAATTTTGGACCTCCAAAAAATCTCGAAAGTACCTCCATTGCACTCAGAATGTGATTTCAAGTCTAACGGGATCTAAATCGATGAAAACATAGAGATTCAAGAAAAATCGTCAAATATCGTAAAAATGACCAAAACTCCCATTAACATCCAACTCTAACATAGAGACCTTGATCCCTAGGAAAATAAAATTCAAATAAAAAATTAGATCAAATAAAATTCAAATTGAAAATTAAACTAAAATTTAACTAAGATCCAATTAAAATCCAAAATTTAAAATCAATTTAAAATCGTAAAATCAAATTAAATTCAATTAAAATACAAAATAAAAATTATATTTAAATTAAAAATCAAGAAACCGATTAAAAATACAAAATCAAAATCAAAATAAACAAATTGAAAATCAAATTAAAAATCATTCAACCAATCAAAATGCAAAATTGAATTTTAAAATCAATCAACCAAATCGACCAATTAAAATACATTCGATCAAATCAAAATCTAATTAATCAACCAATTAAAATACAAAATCAAAATCAAATTAAAATTGAATCAACCAAATCAAATTTTAAAATTAAATTGAAATATAAAATCAAAATCAAAATTTAAATATCAAACTTAAATATCAAATTAAAATATCGACAAAAATCAATCGAAATTCAATTGAAAATCAAATTGAAAATCATTCGAATCAATCAAATCGATCAACCAATCAAAATAAATTCAAAATCAAATTAAAATTAAATCAATCAAATAAAATTTTAAAATCAAATTGAAATTCAAAATCAAATCATAATAAAAAAAAGTCAAATTAAAATTCAATTGATTAAGCAAAGTGAAAATTAAAATCCATCAAAATTTTAAATCAAAATCCAATCCATCGATTAATATTGAAATTAAAATCTAATTAACCAATTAAAATTGATCAGTCAAATTCAAAACTAAAATCGACTAATCGAATTCAAAATTAAATCAATCAACCAAAAAAAATAAAATCCACTTGATCAAATTGAAATCCAAATTTGATTGAATTAAAATCGAGTTCCAACCGACCAATCAATTTAATGGTCTATGAAATATCATTAAGGCGAATAGCGTGGGATCACCACTCCCCATTCCCCAAAAATATATAAAAATAAAAATAAAAAAGATAAAATACATGGACACACATTTTCTTCTCCAACTCTCTCTTCCCCATGTTTTCCATCTCCCTCTCTCCAACTTCTCATAACTACCCATGTCCTCTACCATCACTCCCATTTTTTCATCTCCCATGTTTGATCGTAGAACCACCATAAAAGAGGATCAAAGAAATCATTAAAGGGGAGAAAAAAATGTTTTTGAGACCACCCTCAAAAAAATAACAACATTTTTTTCACCATTAAACCTACAACCTTCTTCTTCTTTCTAAAAAAAAAATCACACATTCTTCTTTATTAATGTCCTCAAATCCTCTCTCCCTCTCTATTTATCATAAAAAAAATATCAGCTATAGCCTCACCTTCAGTAACGTCTTCTTCGTTACCCTCAAAGAAAAAAAATTGATTTTGGAGAAAGATTCACACATCAAACTCGCAAGATCACGACACTACTCATAAGTTATTTTAAATTTTTGTTGAATGAATCTAAGCATCCAAAATCATTCGACAAAGGTAATTTTTCTTTTTTTATTTCATTTATTTATTCTTGACTTCATAATTTTTTATGTATCCGATTGGATTCGTCGATTTTTTAGGTGTACGTGATACTAATGATAATTTTTTAATTTTCTAAAATATTGATGGATCAACCAATTAATTATTAATATTATTGGATCGATTTTCTCATTTTGTAATATTAATGGATCAATTTGTTAATTTTTACTAAATGTTTGGGCTAATTCATTAAGTTTGACGCACGTGATGATTTTGAAAAATCAAGATTTTCTTTATCAAAATTATTGAGTTTACTCACTGATTTTGGGTACATTAGAAATTTGAATCGATTTATTTTCTATAAAATGGATATATGAGTTAATTCAATAATTTTACCGCACGTGGTGATTTTGAAAAATCAAAATTTCCTTCATCAAAATTATTGAGTTGACTCACTGATTTTATGTACATTAGAAATTTGAATCGATTTATTTTCTATAAAATGAATATGTGAGTTAATTCAATGATTTTGCCGCACGTGACAATTTTGAAAAATCAAGATTTCCTTAATCAAAATTATTGAGTTGACTTACTGATTTTGGCTACATTAGAAATTTGAATCGATTTGTTTTCTATAAAATAGATATGTGAGTTAATTCAATGATTTTGCTGCACGTGGCGATTTTAGAAAATCAAAATTTCCTTAATCAAAATTATTGAGTTGACTTACTGATTTTAGGTACATTATAAATTTGAATCGATTTGTTTTCTATAAAATGAATATGTGAGTTAATTCAATGATTTTGCTGCACGTGACGATTTTGAAAAATCAAGATTTTCTTTATCAAAATTATTGAGTTAACTCACTGGTTTTGGGTACATTAGAAATTTGAATCGATTTATTTTCTATAAAATGGATATGTGAGTTAATTCACTGATTTTGTGTACATTAGAAATTCCAAATCAAAACTTTCTATGAAATGGGAGTCAACTCACTGATTTTTTGTGCGCATTGGAAATTCCAAGTAGAGATTTTTTATAAAATTGGGCATGTGAGTCGACTCATTGATTTTAATACACGTGGCATTTCAAAAATCAAGATTTATTTGATAAAAAATTTATGGATTAACTCACTGATTTTAATACACGTGGCAATTCGAAAATCGAATTTCTTTGATTAATAATTTGTGAGTTAACTCGCTGATTTTAAGATGCACGTGACAATTCAAAAATTGAATTTCTTTGGTTATTAATGTGTGGGTTGACTCATTGATTTTGGGACGCACGTGGCGATTCAGAAATCAAATTTCTTTGATAAAATGTCGTCACGTGGCAATTCAAAAAATCGAATTTCTTTAATAAAATGTCGTCAATGAGCCAATTTACTAATGTTGTATATGTGGTATTGATAATCTATTTCACACTATTCAAATTGTGACCGAATTGATCCATTAATTTTTGGTGCCACGTAAGCCTTATTAAATCGTAGGATTCCTTTTATGCGAAATTCGAGAATCTATGTAATTATCTTAACTATAAGATTCGTTTGGCAAACCAGACATAAACTGATGATGATGATTGGACCATGGTCTTGACCCTAGTCTTATCCCGTTGACCATAGGTTAGTTTTGGATCGTAGTAGAGACCGATCATCTCGATCGAACGGATTCAGTGCCTAACACATTCCGAAACTCGTAACCTGACCCTTTACCCATCTCTCTGATCCGTGGACCGACCCATATCCATTTGGAGTTAATTTTGGTTCCTAGACATAAACTAGGTGGCGACTCCTTATTCTTTTAAAATTCCCGAGATACGTAGATCGGACCCCTGTCCACTATTTAGCGGACGGCCGGGTCGAGGCAATTTCAGTGACGACTCCACTGGGGAATTTGGGGTCAAACTTAACCCGATCCAAGACTATCCTTAGGTTGACTTTTTCCTCGAGTCAATCCAGTTAACTCAATGAGACTCTTAGATTAGATTAGATTTTATCCTTTCTTTCATTGGCATGTGATTAGATATATTTAATTGTTTATCTCTGTTGATTTATATGATGATTGGATGTATTTAATTTATATAGATGGATATTCGCGAAAACACCCCGGGCGCACTTTGTCCTTTTGCACACACTCACGAGCATGCATACTAATATTTGCATCATGTCATCTCCTTATAAACCAAGTAACCAGATTTAAGCTAACCTGGTTCTTTCGGGATACGGGGGACGCCCGTGAAAGCTACAACTTCAATACAATGCCTTCGGGTATATCAAACTGGAACACCACATACTGCTTGACCAGGTAAAACTGGGATAGTATATCGGTGTTTCGGGCTGAAGTAACCTAAGCTTTGTCATAATCTAGTCTCAATCATATAGTAAGCCTAGAACATAGGTACGGTCCCACTAGGTCACGACTTGAATCTACCATAAGTGCTCCCGGGTTGCCTTTCTTTAATCTAACTAAAAGGTAAGTGGGTGGACTGGTCCACACCACTCAAATTGAACCCGCAATACTGGTCCAACCCAATAACATAACTGATCAAACATACCGATCAATGTCTATTTAAACTAGTTAGCCTAATTGGTAAATAGATCTCATAGATCAAAACATGGACCGATTAGACTAATTGGCTTAAAAATAGTAGATGAAGTGATTCAAGTAGAATATTCAGATCCATTGGGTCGAATCGGCCCAAACTCAAATGGGTACATAGTCCCAAATTTTTATTGGCCAATTTAATTCAATGGACTAAATATTTTATAATCAACAAGGTTGGGATTAGTAGAAAATATATTAAAGACTGTATCGACTAGCACAACCTAGATCTTATTCTTAGAAGGTCGTACAACCCTTAATCATGGTTAAATTTTCTAAGATTCCTAATCAATCAACAAATCATCTTCATGTCGTTTCTTGCTTAGAATGTTTTATCGGTTAGAGACTTTGAATTTAAGGGGTTAGTTTAATAAACGCTATCAACAGGGACCTTTAGTTATAATTTGATAAAAAAAAAATTATTCTAAGGTCTGCAACAAATACTTCACTTTTGATATCATTGCTTCTAAGCTTAAGCATCCGCTATCTAGTTGGAGTCGTAAGTCCAGTCAATTAAAACGTATGTCAGTACCAAGCCAACAATCAGAAATGGCTTCAGAATCTCTCAACATTGCCTAGTTGTTCTCTGAATATCACAGTGCCTCAATTCTACCTGTTAAAAAGTGATGTCCTGAGTCCTCAGTCTATACTCAAACCTGTTGTAGGTACTTGTCTTTTATTTTTCATGAGTCATGTGATTCAGTTTGAGCTTAGTTTTTTTTCCATTCCTGTTGAGTCGAGTTAGTTTGACAAGTTTGCAATGGTGTTTGTCATCCCATTTGAATAAAAGAAATTTTTAAATACCCCGAGCGCATTAACGAATTAACTAATAATCTTACTTTAGGAGAAGATTCTCTAATAAGGAATCCACTTCTGAATCAATAAATTATTTGAACAAGAAGGCAAAGGTCAAGTCATTGACCTCGAAGCAAAAAAATAATTCCTAAGAAATTCATATTGGAACTAACTTATCCTCAAAGGAACACGAGGAGATGATGAATCTATTCAAAAAAATTCAAAAGACTTATTCGCATGGTCCTATGAGGATATGTAGGGTAAGCTTGGGTGTTGTCCAACACAAGATGGATATTTGCCCTTTATAAAACCAGAATGGAATCACATAATTAGAGGATAAGTTATGAAATATATCAACATTGAATTTCTCAAAATAGCTAGACACCCAGAATGGATTACTATTGAGGCAGCCATCGTCATGAAAAGGTATGAGACACATCGAGATCGATTCGAGAAATTATCATCCACACCCTCGACATGTTAAACTTCAACTCAATTTTCTTGCAGACTACTCAGGGTTCTATGTTATGTGGCGTGAAAGGAAGTTTTTGAAATGAAAAGTTCATCCCTAAAAGTATGAATAAAAAAATCAATCGTCAGAAGTAAATTTGATTTATCATCATAAATCATTTGTGTTTTGATAAGAAAGTGAAGATGCGGGACATGCAAGTCGAAGATTTAGCCTTCAAAGAAAATCGAGCAGTGTCTCAAATCTAAAAAAAGAAAATTGTAAATCCAATAGGGAAGGTCCTTTCATCACCAAGATAAAATTGTTTGGAAAAGTTGTCAGACGTCAAATATCGTAACGACACCAAATCGAGCGGTACTATATTTAAGGAGGCCATCTTTAGTCGAACCAATTTTTTGATTACCCGTCTTAATATCTCCTTCTTCAGCCCTTTGCAGTCTTTTTTTTTTTAAATTGCCTTTTTCTTTCTCAACCTGATCATCCAACCTAGGGGAGGGAATGTGTTCGAACTACTTTTTGGTCTGATCCCAAAAGTCTGGGGTACGTAGGCAACCTGAGAAATTACTTCAGGCCCGACCACATCAAAAAAAAAAATTCTCTAGAAAAAGATTCGAAAAGAAAAAAAATCAAAATTGTTGTCAAAATAGGGAAGAAAATCCAAAGAAAATAATGAAACGAAACGCCACACAAGGGGCATTTGGGTTTTAAGCCTCAAGTCTTTTTTCTTTCTTAGCCAACTCCTAAGCCCACCTATGGAAGTCCTCCTAAGTACCGTATGAAAAGGTTGAGGAAAATAGCAAACAAAATCAAGCAGTCGCTCCAGAAGTTTAGAAAGAAAGAAAAAGAAAAAAAAACCTGCTAAGTTGAAAACCCAAAAAGACGACTTAGGCAAAAATTAAGGCAAGCTCACAAGGTTGAAAATCTGAAATGAGGGTCTTGGTAACAATTAGAGAAAAAAAAATGATAAGCTTGCTGGATCAAAATTTTGAAAAGGTGATCTAGGCAAAATTAGAGTATGCTCGCTATATTGAAAACCTGAAATGGCAATTTAAGCAAAAATCAGAGCAATGAAAAGAAATCTGAGAATCTAAAAGGCGGTTCGAAGCAAAATATTGAAAATCCGAATGGTTAAGCTACATCAACTTCGGGGCAAACAATACCCAGTTTGAACCAACTATAGACTCAGTGGATACTAGTATCTCGTCTATGATTAATATGAATAGCTTCACGTCTCTAAGTGAATCGATAGGGAGAAAGAACAGAGTCTTTGATGAATTTCAAAAATAAATATTGTGTTCCAATTTCTTTGAGCCTGACTCAAAATTTTCAATAAAAAAAAAGTCAAAATTAAAAGTTAAATCCTTATTGCACTTGCGGTAATCAAAGATTTCAAAACTTCATAACATGGGCACTTCCCTTTTTTAAAGAGTACAGTTTTCCCCCTTACACTAGGGGTATTCTTTTTCAAACGTATTCAATTATCCCCAATACGATGTTCCCTATCAATCTAGGGGCATTTTGCTTAGAAGCTTGGTCAATTTCAACCCTAAAAGATAAGGTTAACTCTGAATTAAAGATTACCCTCTTGATAGTAATTTTTGAAAAACCCTCGAGGCTCAAAGAAAATTAAAATGTTGGCTTGACCTTCATAAATAAAGAAAAAAAATGATTCCTGTGGAATGAGATTATTTCTCAGATTTTGCTCAGATACTACCGAGAGTTTTCTTGGATTTTGCTCAGACATCGCTAAGGGTTTTCTCGGATTTTGCTCAGATACCGCCGAGGATTTTTTCAGATTTTGCTCAGACGTCGCTGAAAGCGCCCTCGATCCGGGGGGTGCGCGGATCCGCTTTTGACCCTTGAGGTTTAGGAGTCGCCACCTAGTTATTACGGTCTAGGAACCTAACTTTGACTCTAAAAGACAAATAAACTAATCTACGAAAGAAAAATACGGGTCTGGGGATCACGTTACGGGGTTGGAAGGTGTTAGGCACCAACTCCGCAAGGCCAATGCTGGTCTCTATTTATCCCAAATAAACTAACAACAAAACCTAGATAAAAAAAATAATAAAAATTTTACCTTCGATACGCAAAGATCTTATTCCCTCAAATCTGACAAAAACTGCTCCTTGTACCGTACTCCTTGCTTTGTTCTATCTCCAGATCTAATTTCTGATCTCCGAGGCAATGTATCTCTTTCTTGGATCTGGATTCTTTGAATTTGTTATGGATTTTGGGGTGTTTTTGAAGGGCTTCTAAGTATTTTTCAAGCTAAAATTGAGGTATGGGTGTTAGGTAAGGAGTTGGGGCTCCAAAACTAGGGTTTATAGGAGGCTAGGGAGACTTTTTGACCTACTTCTCTTAGGGTTTATGATTTGATACGAAAATAGGGTGTGAGGAACCTTATTTATAGATTTTTTTAAAGGTTAATTTAGATAGAATTTGTTTTTAATTAGAATTCTTTTAGTTAGAGTTGTATTTTAGTTAAAATTGTTTTAGGTAGAGTTATATTTTAATTAGAATTATTTTAGGTAGAGTTATATTTTACTTGGAACTCTAGTAAATAGAGTTATTATTTAATTAGAACTCTATTAGGATTTTGACTTTTGGTCTTATTTGATTGACTTTAATATTTTGACTTTAGTCTTAATTGCTTGACTTTAAGATTTTGACTTTAGTCTTAATTGATTGACTTTAATTTTGACTTTAGTCTTACTTGATTGACTTTAATACCTTGACTTTAGTCTTTCTTGATTGACTTTAATTTTTTCGAGAACCCCCCTCTATTATATATTTAATTCTTTGGACCCCTAAATGGAGGGGTCCTTGAAGAAATATCTTGGCAACCCTCAACAATTTTGCCTGAGAGCTTAATTGATTGATTTTTTTAGTTCAAATTTTTTAATTAATTTTATTAATGTTTCACTTTAATTATTTAATATTTTATTTATTAATTTCAAAATTTTTAATTATGAAAATTATGAAATTACCATTTTACCCTCGGAGAGGACTTTTCGTGTTTTAAGTCGGTTTTTGATGTTCTAAGATGTTTTAGAATCAATTTTTCTTAAGGAATTCAATGAAAATATTGGTTTGTGTCGTTTATAAAAATTTTTGTGTGAAATGGTCGTGAACTTTATGAGGGGCATTTTCATAATTTTGTCAAATTCTGTGAAAATTGGCGAAATGATTTATTTGGTTTCGATTTGTTATTTTATGTGTTCGAATGGGTTTTCCTAAGCGTAATGTAGGCTCTAGGGATATTTTGATGTTAGGGGTATTTGGTAATTTGATCATTTTTTAGTGATTTTTATCGTGAAACTTCTTTTTGTCTGTAAAATGATGATTTCTATGTTTCTGGAGTCGTATTTTCCTAGCGTAACGTTGTTTATAAGGTTTTGTCAGTTCGAGATACCTCATCCGGATTTCTAAAACATATCTGGTAATAAAATAAAGCAATGGAAATAACATCCATCATTGGGAATCATTGCGATCGGGTTGACGAGTTGATTAATCAGGCAGATGCAAAAATGGGGTGTCTACAGATGCCCCTCTTTGGCAGAGGGTTGAAGCAAACTAGATAGCAAATCTATTTTGGTAGATAGTGCGATATCCGAATGTAAAAGCTAGTGACAGTTCATTTTGTAGCCTGATTTAGCAATTCGTCGGTGTGTTCGGATCCTTGAGGGTAAAGCTCTCCCCGAATTAAAAGGTTGCTAGGTCATCGAGTGAGAACTCTCACTGATAGTTTCAGATCCTTGAATTTTAGAAAATTCTCCTTAACTGATGTAACAACTGTGCAAGTGTGTGACTTAAAATCTATGATAAATTTTAAAAAGTTTATGTTGGAACTGAGTAAAATCTGAGCATAAAATGAATATAAATTAAGCATAAACTAAGCATAATCTGAGCATAAATTGAGCATAATCTGAGCATAATATGAGCATAGACTGAGCATAAACTGAGCATAATTTGAATATAAACTGAGCATAATTCGGAGAAAACCCTCGGCGGCATCTAAGCATAATTCAGAGAAAACCCTCGGCGGTAACTAAGCATAATTCCGAGAAAACCCTCGGCGGCATAATTCTGAGAAAACCCTCGGCGGCATCTAAGCATAATTCAGAGAAAACCCTCGGCGGTAACTGAGCATAATTTTGAGAAAACTCTTGGCGGCATCTGAGCATAATTCCGAGAAAACCCCCGGCGACATCTGAGCATAATTCTGAGAAAACCCTCGACGGCATCTGAGCATAATTCCGAGAAAATCCTCAGTGGTAACTGAGCATAATTCTGAGAAAACCCTCGACGGCATCTGAGCATAGTTCCGAGAAAATCCTCGACGACATCTGAGCATAATTTCGAGAAAACCCTCGACGGTAACTAAGCATAATTCCGAGAAAGCCCTCGGCGGCATCTAAGCATAATTCCGAGAAAACCCTCGACGGCATCTGAGCATAATTCCGAGAAAATCCTCGGCGGTAACTGAGCATAAATTCGAGAAAGCCCTCGGTGTCATCTGAGCATAGTTCCGAGAAAACCCTAGGCGGTGGCATCTGAACATAATTCCGAGAAAACCCTCTACGGTATCTGGGCATAATTCCCAGAAAACCCTCGACGGTATCTGGGTATAATTCCGAGAAAGCCCTCAACGGCATCTAAGCATAATTCCGAGAAAACCCTCAGCGATATCTGGCTGAGTAAAATTGAGACTACAGGAATAAGTCTGGGAAAGAACGATTGAAAATGAATCTAGAAAACAGGGGTTGAATCTGGAAATGAATAGATCTGAGAAAGAATGAATGCCCTATCTCCTGTGTGAGATCCAAAATACTTTTTTTTGAACCTCAAGGTTTTATCCAAAAGTTTTATGAATTTAAAACCTGAGTTTTTATTTCTTTTGAACCTCAAGAGTTTTTTGAAAAACTCTTATCAAGAGGGTAACCTTAAGTTTGGGGTTCTCATTATCTTTTAGGATTAACATTGTTCAAAAATAAAATGCCCCTAGTTTGACAATGAACATGGCATTGAAGATAATTGAACACATCATGCAAAAATTAAAAAAATGCCCCTAGTATAAGGGGGAAAAGTTACATTAAAGAAGAAAGAAAATGCCCCTTGTATGAAGGTTTGAAGTATTTGATTACCACAAGCGCAATAAAGACTCAACTTTTAATTTTGATTAATTTTATTGAAGGTTTTGAGTTAGGCTCATGAGAACAAAATTACTTCTTTTCGAGACTCATCATAGAATTCAGCCTTATCTCCCTTGGTTCACTTGGGAAAGTAAAAAATTTAAGATTGATCGTAGACAAGATACTTGTGGCTTCCGAGTCTGTGCCTGATTTAAGCTAAGTATTGAACTTGATTACTCGGACTTCTCGGACCGCTCTTAGCTTTTAACTCCCCGAAGATTTTCTTCTATTTTTCTTTGTTGCTCTCACTTTTGCCTAGATTTTTAATCTAGCAAGCTTACTTTAACTTTTGCCTATATCGCCTTTTCAGATTTTTAATCTAGCGAGCCCCTTTTTTTCTTTGCTCTAATTGTTGCCAAGATTGTCCTTTCGAATTTTCAACCTTGCGAGCTTGTCTTAATTTTTGCTTAAGTCGTCATTTTCGGGTTTTCAACTTAGCAGGCTTTTTTTATTTTTTTATGGAATTGCTGTCTGATCATGTTTTGTATTTTCCCTGACTTTTCACACGGTACTTAGGAGGACTTTTATAGGTAAGCTTAGGACTGGATATAAAAAGAAAGGAATTTTGAGGCTCAAAAACCCAAATGCCCCTTGTGTGGCATTTCCTTTTAAATTGTTTTCTTTTTCCTTAAATTGTCTTCCCCATTTTGGATTTCTTTTTCTTTTGAATTTTTTTTCTTTTTAGATTTTTTCATTGTCGGGGAATCTATTTTTTTATTTTGATGTGGTCGAGCCTGAAGTAACTTCTCAGGTTGCCTACGTACCTCAGAATCTTGGGATCAGACCAAAACGTAGTTCGAATCTTCCCTCCCCTGGGTTAAGTGATCGGGCTGAGAAAGAAAATGCATAATTTTTCTTTTTGAAAAAGCTGCAAAGGGGTTGAGAAAGGATATGTTGAACTGGGTAACTAGGTAATATGAGGATTGATTCGGCCAAAGATGGTCTCCTTAAATGTAGTACCGTTTGATTTGGTCAAGGTTGGTTGGTTCTGGTAATTCGATTCCATTATGATCTTGAAGCCTGATAGTTTTTTCTGATAATATTTCCTTGATGATGAACGGCCCTCCCCAATTTGGTTTGAACTCCCTCTAGAGTCAAAGATAGGTGCCCGATTCTCTTTGAGTACTAAATCCCCAACTTGCAAGTAACGGGCCTTGATTTTTTTGTCAAACGCACGGGCGACTCTTCTTTGATAAGCTTACACGTGATACAGAACTCTAAGTTATTTTTTTTTCAATCTGGTTTAGCTCTTCATACCCAATGACGAGCCTAGTTTGTTTTTAGCAATTGACTTTCCATCAAGACCTTGAGATACGGGATTTTTATTTCAACTGGTAAGACTGCTTTCAGATAATATACTATAGAGTAGGGAATAGTTCCAATAGAAGACTGTATTTGAAGTACTACACCCCCATAGTGTGAATGGTAGCTTTTCTGACTAATCTTGGTATGATTAACAAATTTTCACGATAATTATCGTGAAACCCTTACGAGCTGCTTCAACCGCTCCATTAATCTGAGGACGGTAGGGGGATGATCTGTGATGCCGGATCTTGAACAGAATAATGATTTAAGCTTTGAAGTACGACCCATTATCAGGGATCAGTTCAAATGGTACCCCCATATCGACTGATAATATGTGATTTGCAACTCAATATGTAGTAAGGATAACACTGATACTATTGATATTTTCATCTCATCAAGTGAGTATCTATTCCGTGTTGAACAACACCCAAGCTTGCACCTAACACATCCTCATCGGATCACGTGAATAAGTCTTTTGAAATTTCTAAGTAAATTCATTATCCCCTCATATTTCTCTAGGGATAGGATGGTTTCTATTTGAATCTCTTTAGGAATTATTTTTGTTCCAAGGTCAATGACCTTTGCTTCCTTGATTAAACATTGAGCCTGACTCTTATCTTCTTGCTCAGGAAAGAAATATATCCTTGAAGCCAGATTAGTAATTAATTCATTAATGCGCTCGAGGTATTCAGAAATTTCCTTTATCCAATCAAATTCAGATGGGGCGACAAATACCTCTATGACTCAACAGACTAACTCAACTCAACAGAAAAAAAGAAAAAGTCGACTCGAAAAGAATATACGACCTTGCTGAAAAAAAGGGACTTGAACTAACCCAAATGACTCATGAAAACTCAAGACTACCCACAACGTACTTGATTAGGACTGAGGACTGAGACATTGCTTACAACCGGCATGACTGGGGCACTGTGATCTTCAAAAAACAACTAGGCGATGTTGAGAAATTTTAAGGTCATTTCTGACTGTTGACTTGATATTGACGTTTACTCTAACTAACCGGATTTACAACCCTAGCTAGACGATGGACGATTGAGCTTAGATACAATGATAACCTAGTAACCCCATCAAATGTGGATTATCAATTCCACTATTACCCCCTTGATAATATTTTAAATGAATCCTGAGATTTTATTGAATTATGTACACCAATCCATTAAACAATTCATCCATAAAAGGAAAATAATTTTATTGCACTCTTGAAAATTATTGAAAAATAATGTTTTTATTGAATAATAATTTTCACAAACATACTTTAATAATTTTTCATGCAAAAATAGATATTTTGTAAATCATTTTTTTCTTTGAAAAATATTTTTCTTCCTTTTCTTTTTTTGGAAAATATTTTCTTTTAGAAAACTTTTTTGGAAAAGCATTTCTCTTCTGGAAAACATTTTTCTTCTTTTAAAATAGGTTAAAAATCCAAATTAGAAAAAAGTTTGAATTTCATTTTGATTCAAATGGCTCGGCCCATAATGATCGTTGGATCGAAATGGACTGGGTCAAGTTTAAAATGGATTTTTTATTGGGTTGGTGTACCCAGTGATACTGTAATTTCAAATCAGGTTAAACAACAAAAAATTTATCCTTAAGGACGAACCCGTACATTCTTGATCTCATCATTCATATACATTCATCTCATCATTCACATGCATTCTGATCTCATCATTCACATACATTCATCTCATCGTTCACATGCGTTCTGACCTTATCATTCACATACATTCATCATTCACAAGGTTCCATTCAATAAACAACCCGAGAACACCCACGATAAGTTCGAGTCGTGACCTACAGGGGAGGTTTCTAGACTCTAAGCTTACTACGTGCAATGCATTTTATCTGGCCACCCTTGCCCAAATACACCTATATACCTCTCGATACGTGGTGACTTGGTTTGATATACCGTATAGGTGATAATTTAAAACCTCAACTCACTTCTCTGAAGTAAAAAACAGTCAGTTTGATCTCCAGTTGAGAGGTGGCGCACGATGCTGAGCAAGGACCCACTTAAATACCTCTCGTCTAGAATAGGCGTAGTCTATCTCCCTTGTACAGTAGGGTACAGCGGGGCAAGATCTCGCTTAGGCACCAATTTTAACTAAGAAGTGCAATTGATATACTTGGATTATCTTTTATATACCTACGGGTATGAGTCAAGAGTTGTAGCTTTCATAAATGGTTTGGCATCCCACGAGTGGACCGACCACGTACTAGTACTACGTTGGCGATCGGGACATGTGACTGTGTGGCTCACAATAGGTCAAAGGCTCAGGTCGCTATAACCTAGGTGCATCAATATACCTTTCAAAGTCACCTGATCAGATAGTACTGATATCCCAGTTTGATATACCCTAAGGTACGTGACTGGAGTTGTGGTTTTCATGAATGACGTCACATCTCCAAAGAGACCGGGCCACGCACTAGTGCCACGTTGGCTATGTGGGACGTGTATACGTGCAAAATAATAAACGTGCATGTGGTGTGTGCAGAACAGGGTGGGGTGTGCCCGGGGCTTTTATTCAAATAAATGAGCCTATGGGCCATATCAAACCATTACAACATGGAAATATTAATCCCAATAATACACAAACCAATCACATCTCATCACATCAATACTAGGATCAAAATAAGCACACATATCTCAATTTATAGCATGTTTGATAAGCAATCTCAATAGGACTAATAATTAGAATCAATCGAAACAAGCACATAGTTTTTTTTTAGTCCAATATTTTTTATTAATTCAATCAAAAATCGCTTTGGTGACCCTAAACAAATTGGGATTTCAAAACATATTAGATTAAGGATGAAAAGATAATGGTTGGACCAAGATGTGGTTTTTATTTTTTATTTTTTATTTTATTTTATTTTATTTTTTTAAAAACAATTTGATTTTATTGAAAACCATATTTTTTATATACCCATTATTTGTGATCTAACAAGCATCAAAATTTAGTGATTTAAATTAGAGTATAGTGATATGGATACTTGGTGTGAAAATAAGGAACCTAGAAAAAAAGTAATTAAACAAATAAAACGATCTACTTTTGCATGAAACCCTTTCAATCAAAACCAAGAGATTAGGTTAGAGATTCAATTCTCCAATTAGACTTTGGTTGCAAAAATTCCTTTTTTTTTTTTTTTTGACATTCTGATTTTTGGTCGAACATGTATTTAACACCAAAAATGGAGCATAAATTCATACTTTCAATGAAATTCGGAGTCTGTACATCGGGAACCAGCGAAATATGTTCTTGAATATCTTACTGGAATTGAACTTGAGTAAAAAAAAAACCAAAACAGAAAATTACTATTATTGGGAGACTGTAGAAGCGTCCAAAAATTTTGATTCTGTCGTTTAAGATTACATCATGATCGGACGGTTCGACTCTTGTCCGATCTTTTAATCTCTCCCTTCCTCTTCAACTCCCAAACACATAAAAATCAGCATTTTTTTTAATAATCTGAACGAAAAAGAAGAAAAAGAAGCTCCTAAAACTTCCGTAAAAAATTTATTTAGGAAGGAAAATCAATCAAGATCGGATCACTTCGAACAATACACAATGATTCATGTCTCAGACTCACGAGATCTAATCTATCTTTTTGAATTAACGTCTAAACAGTAGAAATAATTTAGATTTTCGAAAAAAAAAACAACATGGACTACATTTTTGAAAGGGTTTTTAGTTTTCTTTTTTTTTTAATCAAGGTTCAACCATTTCACTTCGAGCCAACAATTTCTTATTGATCTGAACCATCAAAAATCTGTGATTCTTCGACAAGAGAATTTACCAGAGAAATCAAAGATAGAGATCTTTTGGATTGATGAATATGAGTCAAGCGTTTCCAACCAATCGCATCAACCCGTGATATTTCCCTATCGCATATTTTCCTCTGGACTGCCATTGAAATTCGTCTTGGAAGGTTGTTTTAACGATGATGACAATGGGATTAGGGATCGACTGTCATGGCGATGAAGATGAAGAAGGAAGGAAAGAAGGTAGAGTGAGAGAGAGAGAGAGATCAGCAAAAGACGTTTCTCTTGGCTGTTGTTTTTCGTTTTTTAAAGAATTGGAGAAGGAGATAAAAACAGAAAAGCTATTTTTTGCTAATGGCACACCACATGTAAAAAATAAAATTTACGATTTTTTTTCTGATTTTTTTTTCTTGGAATTCTCTCCTCATCACGAACAACATTAAAAAAAATATTTTTTTTGTTTCTTAGTGCATTACTCACAAAGAATTTATTTTCACAACTCGTCACATATGCCTAGTAACGCACTAAAAAAAATTCATCCAAGATTTTTTTTTAAAAAAAAATCATAACCCTCATCTGAACCACCATCATTCCGTCCTCAATTTATGTCAATTTGAATCTTTCATTATTTAGGATCATCCCAAAACGACCCTACATTGAATCATAAAAAAGGATACTCCAAAATGACCTATCCAAAATCAATCTAAATAATGCCAAGAAAAAATAATACGATCAAAAAAAATATAAAATAAACAAAATAATGAGAATGGTTCAACAACCATTTTTTTCACACTGTTATGCTCTTGTCATCCTGCATTATTTAGGGTCATTCTGAATGATCATAGATTAAACCATAAAAATTTGCAAAAAAAAAGTATTCGGAATCCAAACAAATGATCCATAATTAAGCCAAAAAGAATGATAGAAAAATAAATAAATAAATAAATAAACAAATAACTAAAAATAAAATAAAATTAAAAAAAATGTCCTACTAGCAATGCATCCCATACTTGGGGTTTTTCAAATTTGATCCTCAATGGTCTCCAGCGGAGTCGCCACTGAAAGCGCCATCGATCCGCGGGGTGCGCGGATCCGCTTTGACCCTTGAGGTTTGGGAGTCACCACCTAGTTATTACGGTCTAGGAACCTAACTTTGACTCTAAAAGATAAATAAACTAATTCGAAAGAAAAATACGGGTCCGAGGATCACGTTACGGGGTTGGAAGGTGTTAGGCACCAACTCCGCCAAGCCAATGCCGGTCTCTACTTATCCCAAATAAGCTAACAACAAAACCTAGATAAGAAAAATAACAAAAATTTTACCTTCGATATGCAAAGATCGTATTCCCTCAGATCTGACAAAAACTGCTCCTTGTACCGTACTCCTTGCTTTGTTCTATCTCCGGATCTAATTTCTGATCTCCGAGGCAAGGTATCTCTTTCTTGGATCTGGATTCTTCGAATTTGTTATAGATTTTGGGATGTTTTTGAAGGGCTTCTAAGTATTTTTCAAGCTAAAATTGAGGCATGGGTGTTAGGTAAGGAGTTGGGGCTCCAAAACTAAGGTTTATGATTTGATACGAAAATAGGGTGTGAGGACCTCTATTTATAGATTTTTTTAAGGGTTGATTTAGATAGAATTAGTGTTTAATTAGAATTCTTTTAGTTAGAGTTGTATTTTAGTTAAAATTATTTTAGGTAGAGTTGTATTTTAATTAGAATTGTTTTAGGTAGAACTATATTTTAGTTAGAACTCTATTAAATAAAGTTATTATTTAACTAGAACTCTATTAGGATTTTGACTTTTGGTCTTATTTGATTGACTTTAAGATTTTGACTTTAGTCTTAATTGATTGACTTTAATTTTGACTTTAGTCTTACTTGATAGACTTTAATACCTTGACTTTAGTCTTTCTTAATTGACTTTAATCTTTTGGAGAACCCCCCTCTATTATATATTTAATTCTTTGGACCCCCAACTGGAGGGGTCCTTGAAGAAATATCTTGGCAACTCTCAACAATTTTGCCAGAGAGCTTAATTGATCGATTTTTTTAGTTCAAAATTTTAAATTAATTTCATTAATGTTTCAATTTAATTATTTAATATTTTATTTATTAATTTCAAAAATTGTAATTATGAAAATTATGAAATTATCATTTTGCCCTCGAAGAGGACTTTTCGTGTTTTAAGTCGGTTTTTGATGTTTTAGGATGTTTTAGAATCAATTTTTCGTAAGGAATTCAATGAAAATATTGGTTTGTGTCATTTATGAAATTTTTTGTGTGAAATAGTCGTGAACTTTATGAGGAGCATTTTCATAATTTTGTCAAATTCTGTGAAAATTAGCGAAATGATTTATTTGGTTTCGATTTGTTATTTTATGTGTTTAAATGAGTTTTTCTAAGCGTAATGTAGGCTCTAGGGATATTTTGATGTTAGGGGTATTTTGGTAATTTGATTATTTTTTAGTGATTTTTATCGTGAAACTTATTTTTGTTTGCAAAATGATGATTTCTATGTTTCTGGAGTCGTATTTTCCTAGCGTAGTGTGTTTTCTAAGGTTTTGTCAGTTCGAGATACCTCATCCAGATTTCTAAAACATATCTGGTAACAAAATAAAGTAATGGAAATAACATCCATCATTGAGAATCATTGCGATCGGGTTGATGAGTTGATTAATGAGGCGGATGCAAAAATGGGGTGTCTATCACTCTCTCTTCCCATGTCCTCCATCTCCCTCTCTCCAACTTCTCATAATTACCCATGTCCTCCACTATCACTCTCATTTCTCTCTCTCTCTCTCATATTTGATGGTAGAACCACCATAAAAGAGGATCAAAAGAACCATTGAAGGGGAGAAAAAACGTTTTTGAGGCCACCCTATAAAAAAAATAACAATATTTTTTTCACATTAAACCTACAACCTTCTTCTTCCTTTTAAAAAAAAATCACACCTTCTCAATTAATGTCCGCAACTCCTCTCTCCCTCTCTATTTACCATTAAAATAATCAGCTATAGTCTCACCTCCATTAACGTCTTCTTCGTTACCCTCAAAGAAAAAAAATTGATTTTGAAGAAAGATTCACACATCAAACTCGCAAGATCACGGCACTACTCATAAGCTATTTCGAGTTTTTGTTGAAGGAATCTAAGCATTCGAAATCATTCGACAAAGGTAATTTTTCTTTTTTTTTTATTTCATTTATTTATTCTTAACTTCATAATTTTTTATGTATCCGAATGGATTCGTCGATTTTTTAGGTGTACATGGCATTAATAGCAATTTTTAAATTTTCTGAAATATTGATGGATCAACCAATTGATTATTAATATTATCGGATCAATTTTCTTATTTTGTAATATTAATGGATCAATTCGTTGATTTTGCGAAATGTATGGGCTAATTCATTAAGTTTGGCGCATGTGACGATTTTGAAAAATCAAGATTTTCTTGATCAAAATATTAAGTCTACTCACTGATTTTGGATACATTAGAAATTTGAATCGATTTGTTTTCTATAAAATGGATATGTGAGTTAATTCAATGATTTTATCGTACGTGGCGATTTTGGAAAAATCAAAATTTTCTTAATCAAAATTATTGAGTTGACTCACTGATTTTAGGTAGATTAGAAGTTTTAATCGATTTGTTTTCTATAAAATGAATATGTGAGTTAATTCAATGATCTTGTCGCACATGACGATTTTGAAAAATCAAGATTTCCTTGATCAAAATTATTGAGTTGACTCACTGGTTTTGAGTACATTAGAAATTTAAATTGATTTATTTTCTATAAAATAGATATGTGAGTTAATTCAATAATTTTGGAGCATCTGACGATTATGAAAAATCAAAATTTCCTTGATCAAAATTGTTGAGTTGACTCATTGATTGTGATTACATTAAAATTTTGAATCAATTTGTTTTTTATAAAATGGATATGTGGGTTAATTTAATGATTTTTCCGCACGTAGCGATTTTAAAAAATCAAAATTTTCTTGATCAACATTATTGAGTCTACTCACGGATTTTGGGTACATTAGAAATTTGAATCGATTTTTGTTTTCTATAAAATGGATAAGTGAGTTGATTCAATAATTTTAACGTACGTGGCGATTTTGAAAAATCAAAATTTCCTTGATCAAAATGATTGAGTTGATTAACTGATTTTGGTTACATTAGAAATTTGAATCGATTTTTTTTCTCTATAAAATGGATATGTGAGCCAACTCACTGATTTTGTATACATTGAAAATTCCAAATCAAAACTTTCTATGAAATGGGAGTCAACTCACTAATTTTTTGTGTGCATTGGAAATTTCAAATAGAGATTTTCTATAAAATTGGACATGTGAGTCAACTCATTGATTTTAATACACGTGGCATTTCAAAAATCAAGATTTATTTGATAAAAAATTTATGGATTAACTCACTGATTTTAATATACGTGGCAATTCGAAAATCGAATTTCTTTAATTAATAATTTGTGAGTTAACTCGCTGATTTTAGGATGCACGTGACAATTCAAAAATTGAATTTCTTTGGTTCTAAATGTGTGGGTTGACTCATTGATTTTGGGACGTACGTGGCGATTCAGAAATCAAATTTCTTTGATAAAATGTCGTCACGTGGCAATTCAAAAAATCGAATTTCTTTAATAAAATATCGTCAATGAGCCAATTCATTAATGTTCTATACGTGGCATTGAGAATCGATTTCATACTATTCAAAATGTAACCGAATTGATCCATTAATTTTTGGTACCACGAAAGCCTTATTAAATCGTGGGATTCCTTTTATGCGAAATTCGAGAATCTATGTAGTTATCTTAACCATAAAATTTATTTGGCAAACCAGACATAAACTGATGATGATGATTGGACCATGGTCTTGACCCTAGTCTTATCCCGTTGGCCATAGGTTAGTTTTAGATCGTAGTAGAGATCGATCATCTCGATCGGACGGGTTCGGTGCCTAACACCTTCCGAAACTCATAACCTGACCCCTTATCCATCTCTCAGATCCGTGGACCAACCCATATATATTTGGAGTTAATTTTAGTTCCTAGACCTAAACTAGGTGGCGACTCCCTATTCTTTTAAAATTCCCGAGATACGTAGATCGGACCCTTGTCCGTTATTTAGCGGACGGTCGGGTCGAGGCGATCTCACTTACATACAACACAACAATGTAAAATACAGACATCACCCTTCGAATGTGATTCTGACATTTTATCGTTTTATCTATTTTCTTATTTTTCGACATTTTTACTTTTTATCTTTTCAAGCACAGCATCCCTTTATCAAATTTTTAAATTCATTTTAATTATTCAATCGAATACTATCAAAGTTTACTCAAAACAAGATCTCAGCAATACATAAAACCAAAACTATTAAAACTGTAAAAGTTGGTAGAAATTTTGCTAAGTGTCGGAAACTTGATTTTTCAAAGTTCTTGAAATTGAAAATAAATTTTTGAAAATGAAAGTCTTAAATACAAGATTTACAATCATATAAATTTTATAGTTCAATTCAAAGTAACGCAAAAGATATTTGATTTTGAAAATCTAATGAAAATATCAAAATTTACGTTTTGTTCTTAAAACCAAAAATGAGATTTGGATCCTTTGAGATTTGGATCTTGAAATCATTCTCATTGTTCTTAAATAAGTGGTAAAATCTTAATTTCCTTAAAGAATTTAAAGTGACATTTACTTAAATATTTTTAATGAAATAAATGGTGGAAATGCATATACAAGTGAAGGGGAGTTCAAAGCAAAAGCAAAATGCAGTTTCTGTCAACATTTTGTTAAAATCGGTATGACCAGTGTCTTTGGCCAATGGAATCGGCTGCAAGTTGCCAACCACAAGAATTTTTGGATTTTTTCGTCAATTTTTTGGGTTTTTCACTCGTTCTTTGATCCTTAAACCCATCCATGAATCAAATGTTTAAATCACAATAAAATACATCAAACACGAAGGTTCTAACATGAATTTGAAATAAATGAAATGACATTATATGATTTTTAAACACACAACAAGTTTTGTTAAGAATCCTGAATGTAAGTTCTCGAAATCTACGACTACTAATAAGAGTTGAAAGTCCTCTACCAAGTTCGTAGTTGTTGGACATGATGAGTCAGCTCGAAAATCACAAATTGACAGTGAAAAACTCGAAATTGGGTGAACTTGGGTGCCAAACGAATTGGGTTGGTTGCGAAACCCTCGATGAAAGTATTCTTCGTCCTTCTACGATGAGGAACAATTCTTCTTCTAATTGGATAGGACTTCAAGTGAGTATTATCAAACACACTCTCAACTTTTGGTAAGAGACAAAAAGAAAAAAAGGAAAATGAAGATCGAATGGGGTGAGAATGTGGAGCTTGTTGTTGTCAACGATTTTTTCTTCTTTGTTAAAGATCAACTCAGACTCGTTTGCGATGGATCTTGACGAGAAGGGGCTAAAACCTTGGCTTGAGAATGGGCTGGTTCTTTGTGAGTTGGAGAGGAGAAAAATGAAATAAAAGAAAGACTTGGTTCTTTTATAAAAAGTCGGAGGGGTATTTTTATATTTTTCCTTCGTTTCTATTTTTTTCATTAACTTGACTATACGGACTTAAAAAATGACAAATGAGTATTCTATTTTGAATAATTTTTTGTTACGGATCTAATGGTGTGATTGAATTTTTTTCATTCTTGTTCTAATGGAAATTCATTCTTTTAGGTCTCATTCAACACAAAATTTGAGGAGTTTATAACTTTTTCTTTCGAACTCGAATTCGAACATGCTTAATAGCTAATATATGTTTTTCAACTATTTTGAATCTAATGGCAAAGTCAAATTTCGTTAAAAATGAATATAGTAAAATCCAAGTATTTTATCCTAAGTCTTTCTTTTAGAATTTTTCCAAAATTTCATTATTAGATTTCCTCGATATGCGAATTAAAACTCGTGGTATTACACTAATCCCACGATCGCATGCACTGCCTCCTTAGAATGTTCTACATTCAATTGGTTGAGTTGAGGGTCAACTGAACCCTGGATTATGATCTCAAGGAATTTATTGCTTCTATCTGGGGTTTCAACACTTGACCTACGTTTTGGAGAGCATATCAAGAAAGTAGTATGCTAGGCACGCTTGTGACTTTTGTGTAAAATCATTTATTGAGATACTATAAATCTGACATAGAATGCTCAATTATAGTTGATGATAATTAGTCTTATGTATATATTCATTTGAAACATAATATGTTGAAAAGACCTTGTTTAGAATTATGGGAATGACAGGGAGGTATCGATAGCTTTGTTCGTATCTTGCCAATGTAAATTTATTCAAGCTCTATAAGATCTTGTATAATTCATTTTTTAAGAAGTTATGATGTGTCATGCACGAAATTTTATATTATCAAGGTATTGTTTGATGTACCTATAAAATTAGTCATATTGTCCAAGAGTTTTATAATGTCAACTTTTTTACAATAAGACTTATATATGCTACTGAGTTTGGCTGTACCTCTAATATGAACATCCTCTTTGGGGTAGAAGAGCTAAGGTAATAAAGTTGAATGGGTAGTAGAGGATAGACAATAAAGTTGATCGGGTATTCTTGGAAAGAGGTGTTCTTTAAAAGGAAGAAAATGAACGGAATGGAAATAACCATTTCCAAAAGGTATTCTTGGAAAGAGATGTAGAAGAGGAAAGAAAATAAAGTTAGAAGAGTATTTTTGAAAATGAAGAAAAAATGAAATACAATATAGTTAAAAGTTATCTTTGGGATTCATAAGGAGATTAAGTCTCAACCCCTTTTTATTTGAGGGATAAAGATAGTAGGGTCCACCATTGTATTTTATCATACACTAGAGGATGGTTGTGTGCCTACCGCATGGCCATCCTCTTTGGGGTTAAAATGGTGTAAATGAGAAAAGATAATAATGTTTGAGGGGTTTTGAAGTTGAATGGTATTCAAGGAAAAGGGATAGAAGATGAAAAGTAACTACTAGAAAAAAGACTTTAGACGTCATTTTTAAATGATGTCTATAAGAAAAAGTGATGTCTATTGTTTGGATGATAAAGTACGTGTAAATAATGGTTTTTAAAGACTGTTTTTTTCAAAACTGAATGTTTAAAGATCAAACATAAATTGATGTCTAAAGTCCCACACTTTTTTGTGTGATCCTTCCACCCGTGAAAAATGCACTTTAGATTTAAAATTTGATATTTATTTAAAAGGAAATGATGTCTAAAGTCTATTTTTTTAATGGTGGTGCCAAGGTTAAAGGTATCCCTAGAAACTGGAAGAAGAGGAAACACAATAAGGTGTTTGATTGATAATGGAAAATGGTATTTTCAATGTGTTTGATTGCATATTTCCATGGAAAATGAATTTTTACCCTTCAAAAATACAGCAAAGGCTAGATTTCATTTTCTCACCTATACCCATGAAAAAATAAAATTCACCCTCTATTTATTTTTTCAAATAAAAAATGTAATCTCTTCTATTCATCTTCTTCTTTCCCACCACCATCCCCACCCGCGTCGTTACTCTCTCCCTCTCTCTCTCTCTCTCTCTCTCTCTCTCTCTCTCTCTATCTTCTTCTTCTCCCTTTTTAGATTTTTCCCCTAATATTTTTTAAATGTAATAAAACAATGGAAACTTATTTTCCAACCCTACTCATTTTTCACCACTATTGTACTATGCATGCCCTTTCTTTTGTGGATAAATACTCTATGGAGGTTTCTATAGAAAATTTTGAATGTCACAATTCTCTATAGTTTTGACTCCTTGTCCTATGATGTGGCGCCCCGCCGAACACTAACACAAATCCCTATGTCAGATCTCGAGGTAGTAGGTGGCACCTCGAAATTTCGGCATGGTTTCCTCTGTTTATGTTAGCATTCCAAGGCGTATAACCTGCACCTGATAAACGACATATAATCCTGCATATATACGCATAAATAGAATACTAGCGAAAGCTTATACACATCTAATATAGTACGATAGATCAGAGTGCGGAAGAAGAAAATTTATATACAAGATTATACAGAGATTTTCTCACTCTAACAAAAGTCCTAACACTCAAGACAGAATCCATAAGACTACCTGGGGGAACTGACACCACTAGGGGGTATAGCCCTAATACTTACCAGGTGACGGACTCTGGTTGTCTACCTGACCAACCAGATGATCCTCATTCGTGCTCTATACTTGCCTTGCCAAGCTCTGAATCTGAAACTAAAAAATAGATAAGGAAATGGTGAGTAACAATGGTTACCCAGTAAGGAATAACACAATTTCTGCCAATAACCTCTTCTAACATGAACGAATAAGCATACTCAATCATTTTAAAATATACAAAATTTTACAGAATAAACTACGATTAACTGGTACATATAGCCAGAGATGAACAACTAAACATTTTAAAACTCACATTACCTCAATCATCATTACTCACTATAACCTTCTCTTCTTATACAAATCTAATTGATCAAATAGAAATAGTAAACATGGATTTTATTTTATATATCAAAATAAGCAACAGATACATAATACACAATGGTGGAGTATTGGAATTAGAGAGTTGGGATTCACGACTGGATCGCTCCCAGTCGGAACATGATGTTACAATTCTTCTCTGACTTTTAGTTCCTGATTTGTGGCTGGTCGCTGTTTACCACGCTTGGTTGACCATTTATCCGGCTCAGGCTGGCCGTTTGACGTGACCGTAAGCAATGGGTCTCTTTTCGATGTGTTAGAATGTTCGACTACTATAGATTGTTAGTGATCACTGACCAATCATCTTCGTCTATGCCTATCAGCGTGCATATGATTCCCAAATATACAAACCATTCGTATACGACCACCTTTACATAACAAGTTCACTAGTAAAGATAGAGAGGAATAAACCTGGATTCCAGTTGTGACTCCATTCTCATACGCGTCCCATACCACATATGACCTTGGTGGTCCCTACCGTACATCCCAGGATAGTACATCACTCCGAATGATATGACGCACTATCCCTTCAGGCATTCACAAACTCTTTAACAGCTCACAAAATAGCTACATATGTATATTATTTTCATTTGAAAACAAAAGAGAAATTAACAATACAAGGTTGAGAATAGATATCCAGTTTCCTACCATGCAAGTGTGGCCACCCGGCTTAAAATAAATAACAGAACTGAAACGTAAACAGCGCCTCGCGCTAACAGAAACTAAATAAACATGCAACCAACAATATTATCCCTGGATATCTGTTCACCAACCTGCATACAACACAACAACGTAAAATGCAGACATCACCCCTCGGGTGTGACTCTGACATTTTACCGTTTCATACCCTTTCTCTCTTTTTTCGATGTTTACAATTTTCAATTTCTTCAATAAAACATCCATTTTCTGATATTCATCAACTCAACATGGGTTAATTGAATAGTAAATCGTTTTTCTAACTATGAAGTTCATTTCTATCAAAAACCTCAAAAAAAATACAAAACTTATATTAAAACAAGGTCCGAGCGGTGCACAGGACCCAACTGGCAGAAATAACCTGATAAAATATCCTACCCACGTATAATTTGTTAAAAATACAATTAAACATATCAAACATGCAATTTCTGGCGTGAATTTTTAAATAACATAAGAATTCTATATTTTGGAAACTCACCACAAATTTTTAATAAAATCCTAAATGCAAGTTTCACAATCTACGATTACTAATAGAAATTAAGAGTTCCTTACAATCACTAGGTGACGGAATTGAAGCACGTGCACGGAAATCGAGGCGAATGGCACGGAAATCGAGACGGACCGAACTTCGAAATGGTTGATTTTCGAAACTGGCCTGGTGATTTTAAAGATCTCAATGTGCTCGTCTCTTCTCCCTTCTACGGCGAAAGACGGTTTGACCCCGAAATCGATGAAAACCGAGGTCGAAGTTACGAAATCTCCGTATAAAAATACGACTGATTTTTGACTATACAGGGTGAAAAAGATGAGAAAATGGAAGGAATTTGGGTGGATTTTGTAGAGAATGAGGCTGCGAATATTTCTCCCTTCTGCGTCGAAAGACGGTTTGACCTCGAAACAAACGAAATCCGAGGTCAAAGTTTAGAAATTTCCGTATCCAAATCGGCTAATTTTTAACGATATTGGATGAAATAGAAAGTGAAACGAAGAAAGGTTGGGTGGGTTTTGTAGAGAACGCAGCTGCGGATCTTTTTCTCTTCTGCTGTGATCGTCGAAAATTGACCATTTGCGAGGGATCTGAGATTGAAGATCGAAGAGAAAAAAAAAATTTTGTTTTTATGTGTCTCGGCAGTATAGACGCGCTGGGGAAGATGGGTTTTAAAAAAAAAATTATTTTATTTATATAAAACTTGGGACAAAATCGATATTTTGTCAATTGTTTTGATCGACGATAACTTGATCATCCGGACTCCAAAACTGACAAATGAATACTCTATTTCGCCTAATTTTTCGTTCCGAATCTAATGGTATAGTCAATTTCTATAAATTATCTCTCTATCAAAATTTTACACTTTTAGCCTGATGTGACCCCTAAACTTTACGTCATTTTCATTTTTGACGATAATTCGACTTCTTGATCTCCAAAAATGACATATAAATAGTCCATATTCAATAAGTTTTCGTTACGAACCCAATGGTATAATCGAATCTTACTAATCCTTTCTCTAACAAAAAGTCACTATTTTAGCCTGATCCGACCCGGTAATCGAGGATTTTGAAATTTTTATATTCGGACTCGCACTTGAGCGTGCTTACAGGCTAAACTATTTTTTTCGATCATTTTGAATCTAATGGTGAGGTCAGATTCTATTAAAAATGATCAAAAACATCCTAAAGTTTTACCCCTAAATCCCACTTTCAAGATTTTCTTAAAATTCCACTATTTATTTTTTCTCGAGATACGAATTAAAAATTCGGGGTGTTACATATGAGAAGACTCCCATTGATTAATAAGACATTTAAATGTATTGTATTTTGCATAATTTAAAAGTTTAGTTTTGATGATTATCTCAATAGAATGTTTTTATACCATTTGAATTAAGATATTAATGTATGCTACCTATTGAGTTTCGAGTCACACCTTTTTTTCTAAATTTTTAAAATGAAGAGTTCGAAAAGAGTATTTTAATTTTTATCGTAGAGTTATGACTACTATTTGTTCGTTGCAGATTAACAACGAATGTAGTACTTCATAGTTTCTTCATGCATAATGTTAATGTTTTTCATTTTTACTTCTGCTCATAAGAAATAGAACATTGTTAATATTCATTTCCACGTTCCATATGGTGTTGTTTATTGTATATTTATTTTTAATGTATGCAGGTTGGAGGACATAGGGTAAATGTAATATATATATATATATATATATATATATATATATATATATATATATATATATATATATATATATATATATATATATATATATATATATTTGTTAATATTCATTTCCACGTTCCATATGGTGTTGTTTGTTGTATATCTGTTTTTAATGTATGTAGGTTGGACGACATAGGGTAAATGTAATATATATAAATATTAAAATAAGACCTATTGCAGCGGATATCAATATCCACTGCTATACATGTTATATATATTTTTTTAAATGATCTATTGCAGCGGATATTAATATCCGCCGCTATACGTGTTATATTTTTTATTTTTTTTAATTGATCTATTGCAGCGGATACTAATATACGCTGCTATATGTGCTATATTTTATTTATTTTTTAAATGACCTATTGCAGCGATTACTAATATCTGTTGCAGCAGATACTAATATCTGCTGCTATAGGTGTTATATATATTTTTTTAAATGACCTATTGCAGCGGTTACTAATATTCGCCGCTACAGGTATTACTTATAACAACGGAACATCATATCCGCTGCTACATTTAACGACGGAGGCAACACCTACGGATCTCTTTTTCACTGCTCACCGTCGCAAATAGTTTTTTCCGACGGAAATCTATCTTGTAGCAGTAGAAAAATCCACCGCCATACATCAAAAATGTTATAGTGAAAGAAAAAGATAGAGTGAGAGAGAGCAGTGTTGTTGCTGTAATAGGGACAGAGGACGTAAGAGAGAGTAGCATTATTTTTGTAGCAATAATAGAAGACGTGAGAGAGATGTTGCAACAGTAGTAATGATAGAAGATGTGAGAGAGATATGTAGTGGAGCAAAGACATGATGAAGAAGATGAGGTGGAGCAGGGACGTGGGCTGAGAAAAATGTAAGAGAGATTAGTGTTGCTGGTCTGAGAGTTGACTGTGAGAGAGGTGAGGTGGAGTAAGGACGTGGGCTGAGAAGAATGTGAAAGGGATGAGTACAGAGAGAGAATGTGGGCTAAGAGAGGTCTGAGAGTGAGCTGGGCAGAGAACGTTCAGAGATTGAGAGACATCAGAGAGCTAATGGTCTGAGAGTTGGAATTGACATGAGAGAAAACTAAAATGGACAGAGAGGTTGAGGAAGACGTGAGGCCAATGGAGAAGAAGAAGAGAGATCTGCCAAAGTGGACACGTTAAGCCCCAATTTGTAGAAACCATGTTTCTATTTTTACGTTTTTTCTTTCTATTTCTTCTTTTCCTTCTTTCTTAAAAGAATCGGAGTGGTGATCCCATGCTACTCGTACTTAATGGTCCCTCGTTAATGAATTTTCGATTAATCAATTTTCTCATTTTTTTGGATTTCTAATGTGATTAAATTTTGATTTTAACCTTTAATGATATTATCTTAATCTTGAATGGTTGACTTATACTTATTTTTTATCTTGATTGGTCGATTGAGTTCGATTTTGAATTTTGAATTTTGTTTTTATTGATTTAATTTAGTTAGATTTCGAATGAATTAATTTGAATTGGTCAATTAGTGTTTGATTTTAATGTCGTTTTGATTGGTAGATTTGATTTTAATTAGTTTTGATTTATTGGTTGATTGGATTTTAATTTTAATTTTAATTTGGTCAATTAGTTTTTAATTTTAATTTTAATTTTTTTATTTTTAATTTGAGTTTGATTTTTAATTTAAATTTGATTTTCATTAGATTGAATTTTTAATTAGATTTCAAATTTCAATTATTTTAAATTTTTTTTCATGTTTTTCTTAAAATCACGGTCTCTAGGTCAAAGTTGGACATTGATGGGTATTTCGATCATTTTTGTGATTTTTACTAAATTTCTCTATTTCCGTTGATTTGGGTCCTGTTAGACTCAAAATTACATTTTGAAGGTACTTTCGAGATTTTTCGGAGGTCCAAAATTCATGAGGGGTATTTTCATCATTTTAGTGATTTTTATAGATTTTTACGAATTTTGGCGTGAGGTTTCTTTTAGTCCCAACGTGATTATTTCTAACTTTCAAGGTCATATTTTCCTAGGGTAACGAGGTCTCTAAGTTATCAAACTACGTAGCAAACCTAAGCATACGTGCTTGCTAAATCAAGTGTATGGCGTAGCGATCCTAAGCGTACGTAAATTTCTATGTCGAGTTATAATGAGTAGAGGAGATGAAAGAACTAGAAATGGGAGAAGTCAATAACAGTACTCACAAACCTTTGAGTTCTTTGTGCTCATCATTAGGAATTCACCGCAACTGAGGGACGAATTATCGAATTAGATAGATACAAAAAAAATACGGTGTCTATAAATGCCCCTCTTTGATAGAGGGTGGTAGAAAACTAGATGGCCAATATATTGTCGTACATAGTGCGACATCCGAATTCCAAGGCCAGTGATAGCTAATTTTGCAGCATGATTCGATAATTTGTCGAGGCATCCAGATCCTTGAAGAAAAGCTCTCATTGTACTAAAAAGTGTCGAATCCTTGAATTTTAAAATTTCTCCTTGACAAATGCAAATGTAATGAGAGTGCATATGAATGCAACAGTGTAATGATTAGCATAATTGAGTGAAATCTGAGCATAAGGTCTGAGCATGATCTAAGAATAATTGAGCATAATCTAAACAAAATCTGATAAAAATCTCAATGGGGTCTGAGCATAATCTGAGCATAATCTAAGCAAAATTTGAGAAAAATCTCAACAGGATCTGAGCAAAATCTGGGGAAAAAAATTTGAGTAAAATCCCACTCCACAGGAACCATTTAAAAAAAAAAAAAAACAAAGAATTGGATTTTATAAAGGTCAGGTCAACATTTTAACTTCCTTTGAACCTTGGGTATTCCAAAATTATTATCAAGAAGGTAACTTCTACTTCTAGATGTACCTTATCCTCTAGGATTGAAATGGATCAAACTTGAGAACAAAATGCCTCTAGTTCGATGGGAAACTTTGCACTGAGGATAATTGAATGTGTTTTGAAAAAACATACCCCTAGTGTAGAGGGGGAAAGAAATACATTTCAGAAAAAAGAGAAATACCCCTCAATATGAAAATTAGAAATCTTAGATTACCGTAAGTACAATATGGGTTCAACTTTATTGAATATCATGAGTCAGGTTCAACTATTAGAATCAAATATTAACTTATGAGATTCGCCTTAGAGATCACGTTCTCTCCTCTTTGACTCACTTTGAAAAGTAAAATTTTTCAGATCAATTGTAGACAAGATACTTGTGACTTTTGAGTCTTTGCTTGGTTTAAGCTAGGTATTGAAGCTTGGTCATTCAGACTTCTGATGTTCTGGTTTGGATCGCCTTTTCAAATTTTTAACTCGATGAAGATTTTCTTTTAATTGCTATAACTTTTGCCTAGATTCCCTTTTTAGGCTTTCAATCTAGCGAGCATGCTCTAGTTTTTGCCTAAATCACATTTTCAGGTTTTTGATTTAGTGAGCTTATATTTTTTTTATTTCATTCTTCTTTGCTCTGATTGTTGTCAAGGCCATCCTTTTTTTTTATTTTAAACCTTGCGAGCTTGCCTTGATTTTTGCCTAAGTCACCCTTTCGGGTTTGCCTAAAATTCTGAAGTTACTACCTGATTTTGCTTGTTATTTTTCTCGACTTTTTGCACGGTACTTAGGAGGACTTCCATATGTAAGCTTAGGACTAGGGATAGAAAGAAAGGTATTTTGAGACTTAAAACCCAAATGCCACTTGTGTGGCATTTCTTTTAAAAATTCTTTTTCTTTGAATTTTCTTCCCCCATTTAGACAATATCTTTCTCTTCTTCTTTTTTTGTGGGGGAATATTATTATTTTTTTACATGGTCGAGCATAAAGTAACTTCTAGGGTTGCTTATGTATCCCAAATTTTTGGGATCATATCAAAATGTAGTTCGAACACATTTCCTCCCCTAAGTTAAGTGATCAGGCTAAGAAATAAAAATACATTTTTTTTTTATTTTTTATGTTTTTATTATTTTTTTAAAGAGGTTGCAAAAGACTAAGAAAAGAGATATTGTAGACACCCCATTTTCGCACTGGCCTAATTAATCAACTCGTCAACTCGATTGCAACGGTTCCCAATGATGGATGTTTATTCCAATGCTTTATTTTGTTACCAGATATGTTTCAGAAATCCAGATAAGGTATCTCAAACTAACAAAACTGTAGGAACCATGCTACGCTAGGAAAATATAACCCCAAAAACATAGAAATCATCATTTTTCAAACAAAAAAAAGCTTCACGATAAAAATCACTAAAAAATGATCAAATTACCAAAATACTCCTAACCTCAAAACATGCCTAGAGCCTACATTACGCTTAGGAAAACCCTTTCAAACACATAAAACAAACAAATCGAAATCAAATAAATCATTTCGCCAATTTTTACAAAATTCGATAAAATTACGAAAATGCCCTTCATAAGGTTCACGACCATTTCGCACAAAAAAAATTTGCATAAATGATACAAATCAATATTTTCATTGAATTTCTTACGAAAAATCGATTCCAAAACATCCTAGAACATAAAAAACCGACTTAAAACGCAAAAAGTCCTATCCGAGGGTAAAACGATAATTTTACAATTTTAATAATTAAAATATTAATTAATATAAAGTGAAATCCTAATTAAAGTTAAAGTCAATCAAGAAAGACTAAAGTCAATTTTACAGTCAATCAATTAAGACTAAAGTCAATCTTAAAGTCAATCAAGTAAGACTAAAGTTAAGATCTTAAAGTCAATCTTACAGTCAATCAATTAAGACTAAAGTCAATCTTAAAGTCAATCAAGTAAGACTAAAGTCAAGATCTTAAAGTCAATCAAGAAAGACTAAAGTCAATCTTAAAGTCAATCAAGTAAGACTAAAGTCAAAATCTTAAAGTCAATCAAGTGAGACTAAAAGTTAAAATCCTAATAGAATTCTAATTAAATAATAACTCTATTTAAAACAATCTTAATTAAATAATAACTCTATTTAAAACAATCCTAATTAAATAATAATTCTATTTAAAATAATTCTATTTAAAATAATTCTAATTAAAATATAACTCTACCTAAAATAATTATAATTAAACAATAACTCTTTCTAAAAGAATTATAATTAATCACTAACTCTATCTAAACAAGTACTTAAAAAAATATATAAATAGGGGTCCTTACAACCTATTTTCGTATGAAAAAATAAACCCTAGAAAAATTAGGTCAACAAACTTTCCTAGCCTCCCATAAACCTTGATTTTGAAGTTCCAACTCTTTATCTAACATCCATACCCCAACTTTAGCTCAAAAAACACGTAGAAACCCTTCCAAAACACTTCAGAAATCCATAACAAAAATTAGAAAAATTCAGAAGGAGATACTTTGTAATGGAGATCCGAAACGAATCCGGTGATAGAACGAAGCGAGGAGTGTTGTACGAAGAACTATTCTACTAGATCTAAGGGAATAAGACTGTTGTCTTCGTAAATGTAAAGATTTAATTTTTTTTATTGATTAGGTCTTTTTAGCAATGTAGTTCTATTTGAAAATTAGTAGAGACCAGCGTTTGTCGGGCGGGGTTGGTGCCTAACACCTTCCAACCCCGTAATGTGATCCCCGAACTCAGTTATTTTTTAAGTAGATTAGTTGTTTTTATCCTTTTAGAGTCGATGTTCGATTTCTAGACCGCAATAACTAGGTGGCGACTCCCAAACCTCAAAGGTCAAAAGTGGATCCGAGCACCCCGCGGATCGAGGGCACTTTTAGTGGCGATTCCACTAGGGATTATTGCGGATCAGACTTGAAAAGTCCCAAGTATGAGAACATTTGCCAGTAGGACCTAATTTTTTATTTTATTTTATTTTTAATTATTTATTTTTTTTATTTTGATTTTTATCATTCTTTTGGCTCTATTGTTGATAATTGATTGGGATGTTGAATATTTTTGTTTGGCACATCTTTGTTATGATTCAATTTGGGGTCATTTAGAATGACCCTAAATAATACAGGATATCAAAGGTTAATGACATGGGGAATGACCCATTTTTTTATTTGAATTATTTTTGGGTATATATTATCATTTATTGGTATCTTTTGGTTCAATTTTGGATACTTTATTTTGGCACTTTTTTTTTATTGTTCAATCTAGGGTCATTTTGGGATGACCCTAAATAATGAAAAATTCAAATTAACACATGAATTGATGATAGAATGATGGTGGTTGGGATGAGAGTTATGATTATTATTATTTTTTTTAAATTAGATGAACTTTTTTAGCGTGTTACTAGGCATAGGCGGCAAGTTGTGAAAATAAATTATTTGTGAGTGATGTGATAGGAAATATAAAAAATTTGCCTTTTTTAATGTTGTTCATGATGAGGAGAGGTTTCAAAAAAAAAATCGGAAAAAAATTATAAAAAGAAAGTTTTTTTTTGGTGTGCCGTTAGCAGAAATCCATTTCTACTGTTTTTATCTTCTTCTCCAATGAGAAGAGGATGAAAAAACAGCAAAGAAAAAAATGCCCTTCCCCTCTCTCTCTCTCTCTCTCTCTCTCTCTCTCTCTCCTTCACATCCCTCTCTCTCTCTCTCTCTCTCCCTCTTCTATGATGAAGAATCGATCAAAAAAATCGTTTCCCTTTCTGTAATGGTTTCTCAATGGGATCAAATCCTTCTGAAAAATCTGATCTTTGATCAGCAAGTATGTCCCAAACAAACGCCTTTTACAGTTACAGGTCTTGTGGATACCCTCCGCTTATCTTCTCTTTCTCTATTTTACCCAGGTCTGTCTCTCTATTAATCTCTTTATTTAAACATCAATCAAAGATTAACTTACATAGGTTTGGCTCTTCTTCGATCTATGCGATTCATTCTGATAATTTACAATACGAAGTAGTCCCTTCACCACTTCGGTTCAATCCTCCATCATTCGTCGCTTGGGTTCAGTTCGGTCCCTTTCTGTTTAGCCTTCATCTTCTATTTGGTTCAGCCTCATTCATCACCCCTTCTTCACGCCATTAACGAACATCTATCATCTTCTTTCTCTTTCACCCATCAACTTATTACCACTCCATTACCTCTGTTACAACAGCCCACCAAAGACCCACAGACCTACGACTTTCTGCCATTAAACCACTTTTCACATTCGTTAAAGCACCCGAAACCCCAACAATTTTTCCACCATTAATGTTCTGAATCGAGCTTCAACAACTTATTTTTAAAAATGATTCTTCGTTGATTTTCTTTAATTTCTTAAAGGGGTTTGGGTCGGATCATTGTTGGAACGCTTTTAATTTGTTAGTATAATTGAGATCTTAGTCAAGTGGGTTTGTTTATTATGGGAACAACTTTGGATCTTTTCAAGAAAGTCTCATTGGTTTTGAAGATTCAGTTGTTCGGGTGTTGAATTTCTGGCGTTTTCGCTAGTTGAATCTTTCCATTTAAAGAGATGGCAAATTTGGTGTTCTTGATCATGGAAGAGGCTTGCACTTTCAATTTTGTGTAGATGTGGAGTTATTTTGATCTCGCTGTTATTTCTTTACCAATTGCAGTGAATGAGGTTCTTTATTTCTCTAGAAATCGATTTGGATTAACTATTGTTTCATTGGAATAGATCTAATCGATTGAGTAATCAATTCGGCATTGAAATTTCATACAGATCTGTTCAATATGTGTAGTCCAGTAGTTGAATAGAAAAATTAAGGTATTAGTTTTTTGGAAATTTTGATTTGTGGAGAGCCCAGACAGACCCTAAAAAAATTTGTTTTGTTTTTAAAAAAATAAAAATAAAAAATAATATTTAGTCTTGTCTATGACAGAGAAAGGGGGCATTCAAGATAAAAAAGAATTTTTTTTCCTCTTCTTCTTTCTTTGTTCCTCTTGAACTTCTATTGTCACACCCATTATTACTTATCACACATCACTAAAATATTGGCAAATTTCGTTTGTGATTACAAACTATAAATTGGTGTGACATTAATAAAAGGTGGTATGACAATAGTAACTCACTTGTTGGTTACACGTAATTGTAAAGAAATGAACAACTTCCTTCGTTGATTGAGAGTTACAATTGGCATACCAATTTTTAATAATGTTACCTCAATTGTGTGCAATTAGCTTAGTAATTTACATAAAAATCGGTGTGACCATAGGATATTCTCTTTGATTGGGATGTGTTTTTAGTTTTTTTTTTTTTAAGAGGTTTATGCTCCTTAATCCTACAATTATCATTCTATCATCAATCTAATATTCGTTGAAATCTCGATTTGTTTTGAATAGCCCAAAGCGATCTTTGGTTGGACCATTAAAAAAAAAAGGTTGGATTTCAAAAATTAACCATCGAGGTGATTTTTTTTTAGGTGAGTCAACCCAGTTGACCTCGTCTTACATCACGTGAGGAACTAAGTGTATGCTATTTATTTTCTTTGTGTGATTTTATCATAATGTATTTTCATGATATCCAATTTCGAACGTAATGAGTCGAGTCAACTCGTTTGAATTTATTAGTCTCATGCAATATATTGATTGTTCTCATACATTCTATTGATACTTAATGATGATGCTTCATGTGATATTTTTCCATGTTCTCGAAAGCGCCCTCGATCCCTAGGGTGTGCGGATCCGCTTTTCACCCTTGAGGTTTGGGAGTCGCCACCTAGTTATTACGGTCTAGGAACCGATCAATGACTCTAAACGGATAAAGAGACCAATCTACTAAAGAAAAACTGAATCCGAGGATCATATTACGGGGTTGGAAGGTGTTAAGCACCAACCCCGCCCAGTCAAAGTTGGTCTCTACTAATTTCCCAAATAAGTTACATTGCTAAAAAACCTAGATAATAAAAAAAAAATTATACCTTTCCGATAGCAAAGACCTTGTTCCCTCAGATCTGACAAAAACTGTTCCTTGTACTGTATTCCTTACTTCGTTCTGTCTCCGGATTTGATTTCTGATCTCCGAGGCAAGGTATCTCTTTTTTGATCGAGTTTGTTATGGATTTTGGGATGTTTTTGAAGGGCTTTTAAGTGTTTTCTAGGCTAAAATCAAATAAGGGATGTTAGGTAAGGAGTTGGGGCTCCAAAACTAGAATTTATGGGAGGCTAGGGGGCTTTTAGACCTACTTCTCTTAGGGTTTATGATTTGATACGAAAATAGGGTGTGAGGACCCCTATTTATAGATTTTTTTTAAGGGTTGATTTAGATAGCATTAGTGTTTGATTAGAATTTTTTTAGTTAGAGTTGTATTTTAGTTAGAATTATTTTAGGTAGAGTTGTGTTTTAATTAGAATTGTTTTAGGTAGAGTTGTATTTTAGTTAGAACTCTATTAAATAGAGTTATTATTTAATTAGAACTCTATTAGGATTTTGACTTTTGGTCTTATTTGATTGACTTTTAATATTTTGACTTTAGTCTTAATTGATTGACTTTTAATATCTTGACTTTAGTCTTGCTTAATTGACTTTAATTTTGACTTTAGTCTTGCTTGATTGACTTTAATACCTTGACTTTAGTCTTGCTTGATTGACTTTAAATTTTTGGAGAACCCCCCTCTATTATATCTTTAATTCTTTGGACCCCCAAATGGAGGGGTCCTTAAAGAAATATCTCACGAACCCTCAACAATTTTTCATGAGAGCCCGATTGATCGATTTTTTTTTAGTTCAAAATTTTAAATTAATTTCATTAATGTTTCACTTTAATTATTTAATATTTTATTAATTAATTTCAAAAATTTTAATTATGAAAATTGTAAAATTACCGTTTTACCCCCAAAGAGGACTTTTCTCGTTTTAAGTCGATTTTTAATGTTCTAGGATGTTTTAGAATTGATTTTTTGTAAGGAATTCAATGAAAATATTAGTTTGTGTCATTTATGAAATTTTTTGTGTGAAATGGTCGTGAACTTTATGAGGGGCATTTTCGTAATTTTGTCGAATTCTGTTAAAATTAGTGAAATGATTTATTTGGTTTCAATTTATTGTTTTATGTGTTCGAAAGGGTTTTCCTAATCGTAACGTAGGCTCTAGGGTTGTTTTGATGTTAGGGGTATTTTGATAATTTGGTTAATTTTTAGTGATTTTTATCGTAAAGCTTCTTTTTGGGTCTGCAAGATGATGATTTCTATGTTTCTGAAGTCGTATTTTCCTAACGTAGCGTGGTTTCTAAGGTTTTGTCAGTTCGAGATACCTCATCCGAATTTCTGAACATTTCTAGTAACAAAATAAAGCAATGGAATAAACATCCATCATTGGGAATCATTGCGATCGGGTTGACGAGTTGATTAATCAGGCGAGTGCAAAAATGAGATGTCTACAGTTCTATGATGTTGAATGCTATGAGATGAGTTAACTCAATAAATCTACATTTGAATAGGGTGCATGGTTTCCTTTTGATACCCGATTGATATGATTGTATTCCTTGGATATCTTGATTGCTCGAACCATTAAGTCTAACATGTTGATTGTGTGATTTTAATTAATTGATTGGTTTTAATTCGATTGATTGATTTTAATTTGCATGCTAAGATTTCGATCTTGGTAATATTCCAATGCTTGTTGGTGGCCCATTGATGATATAATCAGGCCCATAGGCCTAGTGGTTTGAAAAAGGCCCCGGACACACCCCACCTTTTTTTGCACACACTACTAGCACGTTTACTGTTTTGCACGTCCCATATAGCCAACGTGGCACTAGTATGTGGCCCGATCTCTTCGGGGATGCGACATCATTCATGAAAACCACAACTCCAGTCACGTACCTTAGGGTATATCAAACTGAGGCATCAGTATCGTCTGATCAGGTGACTCTGAAAGGTATATCGATGCACCCAGGCTAGAACTACTTAAGCCTTTGACCTATTGTGAGCCACACAGTCACATGTCCTGATTACCAACGTAGTACTAGTACGTGGTCGGTCCCCTCGTGGGATGCCAAACCATTTATGAAAGTTACAACTCTTGACTCGTACCCATAGGTATATCAAAGATGATCCAAGTACATCAGTTGTACTTCTTGATCAAAATCAGTGCCTAAGCAAGATCCTGCTCCGATGTACTACGGTACTAAGAGGATAGACTACGTCTATTCTAGAAAAGAGGTGATTTAAGAGTGTCTTTGCTCAAGCATCGCGCACCACCTCTGATATGGGGATTAAACTGACTGCTTTTAGCTTTAGAGAAGTGAGTTGAAGTTTTAGATTATCACTTATATTTTATATCAAACCAAGTCACCACGTACCGTTTGATTGAGTACGCTCGAGAGGTATATAGGTGTACTTGGGAGGGTGGCCAGATAAAAATGCATTGCACGTAGTAAGCTTAGAGTCTAGAAACCTCCCCTGTGGGTCACGACTCAAACTTATCGTGGGTGTTCCCGGGTTGTTTATTGAATGTGACCTTGTGAATGATGAATGTATGTGAATGTATGGTTGTCCTCAAGGATTAAAGTTTTTGTTTTACCTGATTAAAATGAGTGCACCGACCCAATAAAGAATCCATATTTGATAATGATTTATAATGACCTAGTCCATCTCAAACCAATGGTCATTATGGACCGATCCATTTGAATCAAAATGAAATTCAAACTTTTTTCTAATTCGGATTTTTTAACCCATTTTAAAGAAGAAAAATATTTTCTAGAAGTAAAATGTTTTCCAAAAGAGAAATGCTTTCCAAAAGTAAAATGTTTTCCAGAAGAATAAGATTTTTCAAAATGAAATATTTTCCCAAAAAAGTTTTCAAAAAAAAAATATTTTCCAAATAAAATAAAAGGAAGAAAAATATTTAAAAAAAAATGATTTACAAAAGATCTATTTTTGAATGAAAAATTATTGAAATATTTTTCCAGAGTGCAATACGATTATTTTCCTTCTGAATAATCATTACATTAATGAATTGTTTAATGGATTGGTGCACAGAATTTAATAAAATCTTAGGGTTCATTTAAAATGTTATTAAGGGAGTAACACTAAAGTTGATTAAATCCACATTCGATTAGGATTCAGGGTTATCATTGCACCTAAGCTCAATTGTCCACCTAGTTGGAGTCGTAAGTCCAATCGGTTAGAACAAACGTCAGTACCAAGTCAACAGTTAGAAATAGCCTCAGAATTTCTCAATATCTCCCAGTTGTTCCTTGAAGATCACCGTGCCTCAATCCTGTTGGTTGTAGGCAATGTCTCAGTCCACAGTCCTAATCAAGCCCGTTGTGGGTAAGTGTCTTGAGTTTTCATGAGTCATTTGGGTTAGCTCAAGTCCAATCAATCCAGCAAGGTCATGTTTTCTTTAAATTGAGTTTACTCTTTTCCTGTTGGGTCGAGTTAGAAGTGTTTATTGCCCCATCTGAAATTGATCGGATAAAGGAAATTTTTGAATACCTCAAGCGTATTAACGAATTAACTAATAATTTAACTTCAAGGATAAATTTCTCTCCTGAACAAGAAGATAAGGGTTTGGCTCAACTTTTAATCGAGAAAGCAAAGGTCATTGACCTCGGAATAGAAAATAATTCCTAAAGAGATTCAAATAGAAATCCTCATATCCCTAGAGAAACATGAGGGGATAATGAATTTACTCAGAAATTTCAAAAGACACAATCGCGTGGTCTGATGAGGATATGTTAGGTGCAAGCTTGGGTGTTGTTCAACACGGAATAGATACTCGCCCGATAAGATGAAAATGTTGATAGAGATGTTATAAAATGTATCAATACTATCCTCACTGCATCTTAAGTTGCAAATCATGTCTTATCAACCGATATAGGGGCATCTTTTGAACTGATCCCTGATAATTGGTTGTACTTCAAAGCTTAAGTCATTACTCTATGTTTAAAGTTCAAGATCCAGCATCACAAATCATCTCCTTACCGTCCTTAGATTAATGGAGCGGTTAAAACAGCCAATAAGAATCTGAAGATAATCATCAAGAAAATGTGTCAATCACATCGAGATTGGTCAGAAAAATTGTCATTTGCACTGTGGGCATACCGAACTTCAATTCGATCTTCCACTGGAGCTACTCCTTACTCCCTAGTATATGGCATGGAAGCAGTCTTGCCAGTTGAAATAGAAATCCTGTCTCTCAGGGTCTTGTTGGAGAGTCAGTTGTCAGAAGCAGATTGGGTTCGTCAACGGTATAAAAAATTAAATCTGATCAAAGAAAAATAACTAAGAGCTTTGTATCACGTGCAGACTTATCAAAGAAGAGTCACCCGTGCCTTTGACAAAAAAATCAAGGCCCGTCACTTACAAGTTGGGGATTTGGTACTCAAAGAGAATCGAGCACCTATCTTTGACCCTAAAGGGAAGTTCAAGCCAAATTGAGGAGGTCCGTTCATCATCAAAGAAATATTACTATGAAAAGTTGTCAGACTTCAAGATGATGATGGAATCGAATTACCAGAACCAACCAACCTTGACCAAATCAAACGGTACTACATTTAAGGAGGCCATCTTTGGTCGAATCAATTCTCTTGCTACCCAGTTCAATATCTCATTTCTCAACCCTTTGCAATCTTTTTTTTATATATATAATAATAATGCCTTTTTATTTCACCTAACCTAAGGGAGGGAAGAATTCGAACTACGTTTTGGTCTGATCCCAAAATTTTGGGGTATGTAGGCAACCTGAGAAGTTACTTCAGGCCCGACCACATCAAAATAAAAAATATATATATTTCCCTACACAAAAAAAAATAAAAAATAATAATATTGTCAAATAGGGAAGAAAGTTCAAAGAAAAATAAAAAAATGCCATACAAGGGGTATTCGGGTTTTTGAGCCTCAAAACCCTTTCTTTTTATACCCAGTCCTAAGCTTACCCATAAAAGTCCTCCTAAGTATCGTACGAAAAGTCAAAGAAGATAGCCAAGCATGATCAGACAGCAATTCCATAAGTTCAAAAAAAAAAAAAAAAAGCTCGCTAGTTCGAGAACCTGAAAAGGCAATCTAGGCAAAAGTTTAAGCAAGCTCGCTAGATCGAAAACTTGAAAAGGCGATCTAGGTAAAAGTTAGAGCAACAAAGAAAAATAGAAAAAAAATCTCCGGGGAGTTAAAAAGCTAAGAGTGGTCCGAGCTGAAATATCAGAAGTCCGAAGCCACAAGTATATTATCTACGATCGATCTGAAAATTTTTACTTCCTCAAGTGAACCAAATGAGAGAAGGATAAATTTTATGATGAGTCTTAAAAAAAAAAAAAAATTTGTTCTCTTGAACCGGACTTAAAATCTTCAATAAAATTAATCAAAATTAAAAGTTAGATCTTCATTGCGCTTATGGTAATCAAATATTTCAAACCTTCATACAAGGGGCATTTTCTTTCTTCTCTAATATGTAACTTTCCCCCTTTATACTAGGGGCATTTTTTTAATTTTTACACGATGTGCCATGTTTTCTGTCAAAACTAGGGGCATTTTATTTTCAATGTTGAGCAATGTTAATCCTAAAAGATAAAAAGAATCCTGAACTTAAGGTTACCCTCTTGATAATAATTTTTCGAAAACCCTTGAGGTTCAAAAGAAATAAAAACTCAGGTTTTAAATTCATAAAACTTTTGGAAAAAAAAAATCTTGAGGGTCAAGCAAAAGCGTTCTTGATCTCATATTTTGATTTTTTGTCTAGAAAATAACTCATTTACCTAGAGTAGGAGATAGGGTATTCTTTTGTTCCTAGATTCATTAATCCTTTTCCAGATCCATTCATTCCTAGATTCAATCATTCTCTTCTAGATTCATTATCTTCCAAATTTATTCATTCATTCCCCGATTCAATCTTTCTTCTCCAGATTCATTCATTCTTTTCCAAAATTCATTCATTCCTCGGCTAGTTTTGCTCAGTTGCCGCCAAGAGTTAACTTGGATTTTGCTCAGTTGCTGCCAAGGGTTACCTTGGATTTTGCTCAATTGCCGCCAATGGTTATCTTGGATTTGGCTCAGTTGCCGCCAAGGGTAAACTTGGATTTTGCTTAGTTACCGCCAAAGGATATCTTGGATTTTGTTCAGGTTATGCTTACTTTTTCTCATATTATGCTCAGATTTTACTCAGATTATGCTCAGTTTTTTCTCAATTTTTACTCAGTTTCACAGTGCACACACGTGCACATTGCACACATAAGTCAAGGAGAATTTTCTAAAATTCAAGGATCTGACACCGTCAATGAGAGTTCGCGCTCAAGGACCTGATAACCTTTTAGTTCGATGAGAGTTTTACCCTCAAGGATCCGAATATCTCGACGAATTATTAAATCAGGCTGCAAAATGAACTGTCACTAGCTGTGGCATTCAGATATCGCACTATCTACCAAAATAGATTTGCTATCTAGTTTACTTCAACCCTCTGCCAAAGAGGGGCATCTGTAGACACCCCATTTTTGTACTCACCTTATTAATCAACTCGTCAACTCGATTGCAACGGTTCCTAATGATGGATGTTTATTTCAATGCCTTATTTTGTTATCAGATATGTTTCAGAAATCCGGATGAGGTATCTCAAACTAACAAAACTGTAGGAACCACGCTACACTAGAAAAATATAACCCCAATAACATAGAAATAATCATTTTTCAGACAAAAAAAGCTTTACGATAAAAATCACTAAAAAATGACCAAATTATCAAAATACCCCTAATCTCAAAACATACCTAGAGCCTACATTACGCTTAGGAAAACCCTTTCAAACACATAAAACAACAAATCGAAATCGAATAAATCATTTCGTCAATTTTTACAAAATTCGATAAAATTACGAAAATGCCACTCATAAGGTTCACGATCATTTTGTACAAAACATTTTCATAAATGACACAAACCAATATTTTCATTGAATTTCTTATGAAAAATCGATTCCAAAACATCTTAGAACATCAAAAACTGACTTAAAACGCAAAAAGTCTTATCCGAGGGCAAAACGATAATTTTATCATTTTAATAATTAAAATTTTCAAAATTAATAATTAAAACATTAATTAATGTAAAGTGAAATCCTAATTAAAATTAAAGTCAATCAAATAAGACTAAAGTCAATCTTAAAGTCAATCAAGTAAGACTAAAGTCAATCTTAAAGTCAATCAAGTAAGACTAAAGTCAAGATCTTAAAGTCAATCATAAAGTCAATCAAGTAAGACTAAAGTCAAGATCTTAAAGTCAATCAAGTAAGACTAAAATTCAAAATCCTAATAGAATTCTAATTAAATAATAACTCTATTTAAAATAATCTTAATTAAATAATAACTTTATTTAAAACAATCTTAATTAAATAATAATTCTATTTAAAACAATTCTAATTAAAATATAACTCTACCTAAAAAAATTATAATTAAACAATAACTCTTTTTAAAAGAATTATAATTAAACACTAACTCTATCTAAACAAGTACTTAAAAAAATCTATAAATAGGGGTCCTTACAACCTATTTTTGTATGAAAAAATAAATCCTAGGAAAAAGTAGGTCAAAAAGCTTCCCTAGCCTCCAGTAAACCTTGATTTTGAAGCCTCAACTCTTTACCTAATATTCATACCCCAACTTTAGCTCAAAAAACACCTAGAAACCCTTTCACAATACCCTAGAAATTCATAAAAAAAATTAGAAAAACTCATAAGGAGATACTTTATTTTAGAGATCTGAAAAGAATCCGGTGACAAAACGAAGTGAGGAGTGATATACGAAGAACTATTCTACCAGATCTGAGGAAACAAGACCGTTGTCTTCGTAAAGGTAAATATTTAATTTTTTTTATTGATTAGGTCTTTTTAGCAATGTAGTTCTATTTGAAAATTAGTAAAGTTCGACGTTTGTCAAGTGGGGTTGGTGCCTAATACCTTCCTATCCTGTAAGGTGATCCCCGAATTTAGTTATTTTTTAAGTAGATTAGTTGTTTTTAACCGTTTAGAGTCGATGTTCGATTTCTAGACCGCAATAACTAGGTGGTGATTCCCAAACTTCAAAGGTCAAAAGCGGATCTGCGCATCCCGCGGATCGAGGGCGCTTTCAGATATTGAATTGGGTAACAGGAAAATTGATTCAATCAAAGATGGTCTTCTTAAATATAATATTGTTTGATCTGGTTAAGGTTTATTGTTTCTGGTAATTCGACGCTATCGTGATCTTGCAGTCTAATAGTTTTCCCATGTAGTACCTATTTGTTGATGAAAAAACCTTCCCAATTGGGCTTGAACTTACCCCTAGGATTGAAAACGAGTGCTCAATTCTCTTTACGTACTAGATCTCCAACTTGCAAGTTGCGAATTTTAATTTTATCAAATGCCCGAGCGACTTTTCTCTAATAAGCTTGCACATGGTACATGGTTTTAAGTCATTTTTCACCGATTAAGTTCAACTATTCCAATCGGTAATGAACCCAGTCTGCCTCTGATAGTTAACTTTCTATTAGAATCTTGAGTGATGGGATTTCTATTTCAACTGGTAAGATAACTTCCATTATGTATACTAGTGAATAAGGGGTGGATCCGGTGGAAGATTGTATTAAGGTGCGATATGCCTAGAGTGCAAATGATAATTTTTCAGACCAATCTCTATGCAATTGACACATCTTCCTGATGACGTCTTGAGATTCTTATTGGCTGCTTCAACTTCTCTATTAGTCTAGGGATGGTAGGGGGATGATTTGTGATGCCAGATCTTGAATTTTGAACACAAAGTAATAACTTCAGCTTTGAAGTGCAACCCATTATTAGATATCAACTTAGAAGGTACCCCATATCGGTTGATAATTTGTGTTTGGATGAACTTAACAACCTTAGATGTAGTGAGAACAACGTACAAAACGACTTCTACCTAGTTTGTGAAGTAATCAATGGCCACTAGAATGTACTTATGTCCATTCGATGTTTTAAGTGTGATTTTACCAATTATATCAAGTCCCCAAACAAAAAACGGCCATGGCGTAATCAAACTAACCAACTGAGATGGAGGTATATGTATGAAATTAGCATGTATTTGACATTTATGGCAGGTCTTGACCAGATGATGACTGCCTGTTTCCATTGTTGGCCAATAATACCCATGTCTCATGATTCGTTTGATTAATATCTTCCCATTCATATGAGGACCACAGTCTCCAAAATGCAACTCTATCATTATCCATTCAGTTTGATATTCGTCAACAGATGACAAATGAATTTTATCATGAGATCTCTTATATAAGTTTCTTACGCACATGATGAACTGGGATACGAATCTCTGTAGGGTTTGTCGTTCTTTTCTTGACGTTTCAATTAGAAACTTTTGTTTTTTCAATACTTTCTTAATTTCAGTATACTATGACTTTCTGTTAGGGAGTCGAGCAGTGATGTCGATCTGATAGTATTATGCAAGTTTATCTTTGATTTTGACTATGATAGGCCTTAATTCCATATCTGGGAGCAAATGAATCATTAAAGAAAGATTGGCCAGGGCATCAACGAATCTGTTATCTTCCTTTGACAGATGTTGGAACAGAATGATTTTGAACTTCCTCATCAAATTTTGCAAATATTCGTGATAGGGCTTTAGTTTCACGTCTTTAGTTTTCCATTCTTCCAACAATTGATGTATGACCATAGTTGAATCTCCAAATACTTCAATTTCTGTGATACCTAGATTCAAAACAGCCTTGAGCCCGGAAATGCATGCTTCATATTCAGTTGTATTATTGGTTGTGGAGAAAACTAACTTAATAACGATCAGAATGTGGCATCCTTCACGAGAGAACAAAACTACCCCTATTCCATACCCATTCTGATTCACAGCTCCATTGAAGTATAACTGCCATACTTGGTCTCATGATTCTTCTTCAAGGTTTAAGATATTTTCATTTAGGAATTGATCGACCGATCCTATTATTTTACCACTAGATGATCGACCAAGTATTCTATTACTACTCTTCCTTTGGTAGACTTTTATGTAACATGCGTAATGTCGAATTCTAATAACAACAAAAACTATCGTGCAGTCCTTCTTGTCAATGTCGACTTTTTAAAGAGATATTTTAGTGTGTTCATCCGAGATAATAGGATGACTGAATGGGAAAGCATATAGTACCAAAACCTTTGAGTAGCCCACACTAGTGCTAGGCATGTCATTTCGAGGGCTGAATATTTTCGTTCGTACTCTAACATCTTTTTACTAATGTAATAGATGACCCTCTCTTTGTGATTGTCTTTGTCAAACTATGTTAGCATACATCCCATAGCTTCTTCCGTAACTGATAGATAAATGAGAAGAGGTTCACCCGGGATAGGTGGAGCAAAAATGAACAGATTTGAGAGATACTCCTTAACTTTATCGAAGGCTTTTTGGCATTGCTCGTTCACTATTATCGACTCATTCTTCTTGAGAAGCTTAAAAATAGGCTCACATACGTTGATAAGCTGAGCAGTAAATCTATTAACATACTAAATTATGCTTAAGAATCCCTAAATCTGCTTTTCAGTCTTAAGAGGTGCCATTTCCTATATAGCTTTGACTTTTTCAGGGTCTACTTCAATCCCTCTTTGATTGACCATGAATCCTAATAATTTTCTAGAAGTCACTTCGAATACGCATTATTGTGGGTTGAGACGCAACTGGTATTTTTGAATCCTTGTAAGAAACTTCTCTAATGCAGTGGCGTGTCCCGGTTATTCCTTGGATTTTACTATCATGTCATCCATATAAACCTCGACTTCCATGTATATCATGTCATGTAGTATATGCTCTTTTATAGGTAGCTCTAGCATTCTTTAAATTGAAAGGCATGACTTTGTAGCAAAAGGTTCCCCATTGCGTGATGAATGATGTCTTTTGCATGTTACAAAGGTTCATCTTTATTTGGTTGTATCCCGAAAACCCATTCATAAATGAAAGCATGGCATGTCATGTTGTGTTGTTAACCAATACATCTATGTAAAGTAACGAAAAGCTCTCTTTTGGACTTGCCTTATTTAAATCTCTGAAATCTACGCACATTCTCATTTTCCCATCTTTCTTAGGAATTGGGACTACGTTAGTAATCCATTCTAGGTACTTTACCACTTCCAAGAATACGGTATTGATCTACTTTATGACTTTTTCCTTAATTTTCAATGTCCATTCTAGCTTCATACATCAGAGTTTCTACTTTATTAGTCGAGCATTGGAATGTAATGGAATCCGATGTTGAACAATGTATGTACTCACTCCTGACATGTCCTTATACGACCACGTGAACATGTCTTTCACTTTCTGAGCAAATTCATTATTCCCTCGCGTTCTTCAGGAGACAAGGTGATATCAATTCGAATCTCTTGAGGATTTTCTTTAGTCTCAAGATTGACTAGTTCTGTTTCTTCCATTACAGGTTGAGCTTGATATTCATCTTCTTATTCAAGTAATTTAATTAATTCGATGAGAGTTTCTTCATCAAAAGATTCGCCCTTCGAACCTAGATTATTAATTAAATCGTTATTGTACTCGGGACAGTCAGAAATTTCTTCTACTTCATTAAAGATAAATAAGGTAACAATACTTACTACGGACTCGACAAACTCAGCGGGACTAACATGACTAGACTCAACATAAATTAAAGGACTCATTACATAGTAACTAGAAAGAGACCGGATTGTAGGTTTTGAGCATTACTTTTGACTGATAAGATTGACACATTGTCTTTTTTGCGAAATATTTGAGCGATGTTGAGTGAATCCACGGTTGTTGCCAATCATTAGCTTCTTCAAGTTCTTCAGATGCCTTGTCTTCTTCCTTGTCAAGCTAACTCATCCCAAAGAAAATCTCAAATCCCAATTAACGGGTACCCGAGAGGTGGTCAATGAAGGATTATAGAAAACCATAATAAATAAATCTTCTCCTACTTTCATGAAGTACCCGTTAAGGGTTTTTCGATAGGGCTTCATGTTGATCAGATCTGCGATATTCCCTTGTCTCCTTATATTTGCTTTATCTTTCCTTATCTTCTAATACCGATCTCAATCTTCTTTAGTAGTTTCATACCCTAATCTAAATGTTTCGACTACTTCTTCAATAAGCGGTGCAACTTTGATCCCTTGTTGTTTACGACCTAAGCCCATGCCTGGAAAGAATCTCATACTTTCGAACATATTGGCCACACAATAGTTGAATGTATTCTTGATAGGAATGAGTTCTCTTGTTGAGTCATCCCACTAAACTACATGAATCTTTTCAAATTTGAACCCATTGAGTTGTATTTTTTGTTGTTCAGGTTGAATTTCAGGCAACGGCTTATCCTTGGTCTCTATATCATTTACGACCCCCATAATTTCGACATCCTCATGAAGTGTGATCACTAAATCGGTCATGATAAATTTAATTTTCTAATGCAAAGTAAAAGGTACGGTTTTGATTTGATACAGTCACGGTCTCCGTAGTAATAAGTTGAATGATGATTGAATATCTAGGACGTGGAATTCCACGGGGAAACCTGCTATACCCATAAATATTCATAGGTGCAAAGTCCCTAGTATATCTGTTTTGGTAATATTGTAAGCTCTAACACCTTGGCTAGTTAGTTTGAAATCTTCTACCTTGAATCAAAAACAAGTTGTGGTCTTTAGGGGATAGACATTTAGTATGCTTCCATTGTCTACCAAGACTAGAGGGACTTTCATTCCATTGCAATCAACTGTAATATGCAACGACTTTGTATGGCTTGGCTCTTCTTTTGGGAAGTATGAGTCCGAGAAAGACAAATTATTCTTGACATAAGTTGCCCCTACTATACTAGCTAACTAATCTGGGAAAGTTTTGAGAGAGACTTGGGTTGTACTTAATGCTTTGAGAACAGCTTCTTCGTGGGCTATAGAGGCCATGAGTAAATCCCAAACTGAAATGTTGGTGCATGCTCTTTTTAACTACTTGATCACGGCATCAACCTCTTCAATGATTTCCTTAATAGAGTTCACTTTCTTTTTTCTTGTCAAGGCTGCGGGATTGTCAATATTGAGTTTTGGTGGTTTAAAAACCCTTTCATCGTGTTACATGCCTAACTTCATCGCAAGAAAGTAAAAAATGACTCATTTTCTTCAGCCAACAAGTAATGGTCTTCATTTATTAACGAAAGTGAATTTTTTAGGATCATTTATGCCAAGAGGTAACTAGTGTACGATAGACTATCGCAGTTAGATCGGGTAGGTAGTATGACTCATCTACGACTAAATCAAATGGCTCATGGCTTGTGGCGTATACCTCGTTGGTGAAAGCTATTCTGACAAAGGGGTAACTAGGTGGTTTGACATAGACTAGATGGATGAGAGAGGTAGGGTCGAATGGTAATTGGGTACTAGAGACCATATTCAGTATTGGTGGGGGTTGATATACAAGTAATGATTGGTGGTGTTGGGGTAAGGATGGTGACTTTTTTAATGTCGATGAGGTTTTGAATAGCATAATGGAGGATGATATACCAATCAGTATGATGACCAGGATTTTGATGGAATTCGCAGAAGAGATTAGAGTTATGTGCCGCTGGTAAGGGGTTTGGCAAAAGTCGAGGTTGGAGAGAGGTAAGAAGCCTTTTCTTCAATAGTTTTTAGAAGGCCACTCTAAGGGTCATCCCTAAGCTTGTGAATTGTCGGAGTAGGGTTTGACCTAAATTAGTCTGATTATTGGTTTGCACTGGAGGTTGAACTAGGGTAGTGGATATGTTGGCTATATAGGTATGGTTGATGTTGGGTTTAGAATTGGTGAAAGGTTTTTTGGACTTATTGTCTGGAGGGTTAAAAAGGATCCTAGAGGCAAAAATATCCTCAAGCTGGCTTTCGACTTGTAATAGGGACTTGAATATGAGGAGGTACTGGGCGACTAAGGCAGTGTTTGTTTGTGCTATTTTCAGTGCTTATTGTTAACAAAAATTAAATTCAGCGCTTTTTGTCGAAATAGCGTGTTTGTTTACTCTACATATTCAGCGTTTATTGCTGAAAATAAGTGAAAAAAATTCAGCACTATTTAGATGCTGAAAAAAAGTGATGAAGCGGTAAGCACTTCGTTTTTTTTTTACACAGATAAGTATGCCCTTCATTTTTTTGAGCACGAACAAGAATGCATTTATTCTTAAAAGGATATTACATCTTATATCCCATGGATAAGTATATAAGCACCCCACAAATTAATAAACCCATACCATGGCTAAATTATTTTGTCTTATATGGGTTAAAAGTTTTGGAATGAGTTGATTTTTAGTGAGGATGATATCCTCTTTAGTATAGAAGCACCCCATAAATTAATAAACCCACACCATGACTAAATTATTTTGTCTTATATGGGTTAAAAGTTTTGGAATAAGTTGATTTTTTATGAAGATGATTTCTATAATGAGATCATCCTCACCAAAAATTAGCACATCCTGAAACTTCAAACCCTATCAAAATAAGTTCAAGAATCATAAATCGTCCCTTTTTTTAAAAAAACTTTTTTTAACGAGTTAGAAGTTTCAAAATGGACTGAGTTTTTGTGAGGATGATCTCTAGACCATATAGACCACCCTCACTAAAAATTTGCTCATTCCAAAAACTTTAACCCATGTAAAAAAAATTGGCTATGGTATGGGTTGCCCTTATTAATTCATAGGGTGCTTTTATAATTACACATCCTTTATTTTCATTGAAAATTATTCATCCAAAATTAAGTTATTTTAATGTTGATTTCAAATTTTGGTGACTTGTATGACATTATTATTTTTAATTTGAAATTTGTGGGTTTTTATAAATAGAAATTATTATTTATAAATTGAAGATTTGAGTATTATTTATTATTTAAAAATGAATTGTATTTCAATTTTATAAGAAATAATATATTTTATTGTATTTGATAAGAAATAGGCATTTGAAATATGCAAACAAGGTATAATATGATTGTAAGGATAACAAAGACAATTTACCAGCTTCAGCAATGTGTAACAAATATGATTCAACATCTAAACAAATAACTTTTTCAGCACTTAAATTCAACGTTTATAAGTTTCAGCGCTTAATGTTATTCAGCACTTATTTTTTTTAGTTTAACAAACAGCACATAAATGCTAAGCATACTCTTGTGAGAGGTTTTTCAATATGATCGCCACTTGTTTTTTTTCTAATGGTGTGTCCCACATTTGTGCAGCTTTGGTCCTCTAACGACCACTGAAGTCAGTAAATGTTTCTCCATTCTTTTACTTAATTGATTCCAAATCCCTTCGAGAAGTTTCGATCTCGATACTATACTTGTATTGGTGCTAGAACACCTTTGACATATTTTTCCATGTTCTTATTACAACTGGATCTTGAGACATCAACCATCGTAACGTTGATCCTGATAGAGTACGTTGGAATAATAATGTCATATGTTCATCACTAAGGCCTATGGTAGACATGTTGGTGACATACACATTGAGGTGTGTTTTTGCATAGCTTACTCCACTGAATTTTTCCATCTCTGACATTACGAATTTCTCAAGCAAATGAATCTTAGGGATTTGATTTAAAACCTTGATTCTTGCTGCAATTTTGTCAACCCTTTTTATGTTCTTCAAGGCTGTCTCCAACAAAGTCATTTTGTTAGCTAGCATCGAATTTTCATTAAAGTGTTCTTTATTTCCATCAAGGTTATAAACCTATTTCAGATTCTTGGCCATGATACCTTCCGGTCTCTTACCCCTTTGATCGTCAGCGGGGTTTCTTGTTGATTCAGAGATCTGTTTTAGCACTTCTACCATGTTATTTATGTTATTTATATCCATTGTAAAGACTACCAAGATCTTATGAATCTCCATGAATTTGGATTCAGAGGCCATTTTTTACGGTTCACTCGATGTTGATGTCCACCCCAAACGATCTGATTCTCGACTCCAACTAGGTGGTTAACGCTTGAGTTTGGGTGTAATAGTATCCTGAAACCCTAATCAAAAGTGAATTAAGAATTGGTGGTAGGTAAATGATCCCTCTTTATAGCATTTTTTTCCTTTTTTTTTGTATATAATTGATGAGATGTGATGGTCAAGCCTATGTTTGACAATGTGATTTATTATTAGTTAAGACCTTATTTAGAGAGACTTGCATCATGATTAAAGTTCACACTAATTATGAGAGTTTTATGTAAGAAACTTGGTGTGGAACAAATTGAGTATGTGTAATTAACCCAAACACAAAAGAAATGAGGAGACTCTCTTCTTATTACAAAAGCAAAAGTGACTCAATCTGAGACCCTACATTTTCAGACATGTTATTTTGCTCCCCTCTTCTACTTCTTAAATGCCTATTGATCCTCCAATTCAGTAAATGTATGATTATCCCAAGCTTTCAACTATATGTTTTACTAGTTGCATATTTAGTCCCTTAGTGGGGTGTCGATTTCTCGAGTACACTGGGATCCATGAAAGGAGTCCAGTTTGTCTTGGTACCATCCTTGAGAAATAAAAATATGTATTCAAAGGTTTGATGAGCGTTATATGATCATATCCCTTTGAAGTGAGCACAGTACCTTCACCTGTCGTTGATTCCAATTTGTCCCAATTAAAGTCCCGGGCAGTCAAATTTGAGAGCCAGTCTTTCCAATCTTTCATAGATACAAAATTTACCAATGTCTCTTTTCCTGTGAATTTATCCCATTTACTTTTCTTAATTCGTGGGAATTCTACAATGCGGAGTCGAATGCATAACCATACATAAAGCAAGTGTGGACTTCCTCGAAACCCTACCCCTTCTTTTGCTTTCACATTGGATAATCCCTCGAAAATTTTAGCGAGTATTGTAGGAACCGAGTTAGCCTTATTTTTGAGTTGTCTGGTGATATCCACGAAGAAGCTTGGCAACTGATGACTCGTCCTGAAGGAAACCAAAAAATACATCGACAATACCCTTAAACATAAGGTAAAATCTCTAGCCCTCTTGTGAGGTTCTACAGTGAAATCCCTAAGATATTCACGTTTGGGAGTTTAGTGTACTTTTAAGAGTCTTTGCATATTCAATCAGCCGTGATTTATGAATCTTCTTACTTTTTAAAGCATAACTCCTAATCCTTTTGCGAGTTCTTCCTTGCATTGAAATGGTAATGAATGGTAGACCATTGGGCCTAATGTGTTTATCCTCATGATGCTACAAAAGTCATTGTGAGTGGGGCAAAACGTGATTGAACCAAAATAGAATATGTGGTAGTTCGGGTCCTAGAAATTGGTTGCGGCACATAAGAGGTTCCATTTGACATTTATTGACTTAAGGAAAAATACGCTGTGAAGTCCATATGCCCCGAAATTATACTTCTCAATGGTGGTGAATGCTTCTAAGGCTTGATCCATCAAGTGTTGTACATTATTGTGAGCCATCTATACAAATAACTACATTCCATTATTGACACATTAAAAATGAACCAAGTCTATGTTTTTTTTATTTTTTGGTACGATCTTTAATGTGATTCAACCATTTTGATTTAAAGAAAAATCCGATCTATTGAATAGAATTGGTCAGAAAAAGAAATTCGATTGTCACATTTGGATCGGTTTTACTCAATGGATTCAAAAAGAATAATACATCACCTCAATGACATTTTACTGAACCAATTAACTCAATCGGCCAATATACCGATATAAAAGATTGATTTATCGATCGAGCTAATGGGTTTGAAAATGATTGGCCAACACGTCTTGTCAATTACATCTCTTGGGTTGGACTGATGTTGCAGGTTCAATTTGAGCGGTATAAACCAGTCCACCCATTTACCTTTTGGTTAGATTAAAAAAAAAAAAACAACCCAAGAACATTCATGGTCGATCTGAGTCGTGGTTAAATGGGACGGCACTTAAGTTCAAGTCTCTAGGCTTGTTATATGATTTAAGTTAGGTTAGGACAAAGCTTAAGTCACTTCAACCCGAAACATCGATATATTATCCTAGTTTTACTTGGTCAAGCAGTATGTGGTGCTCCAATTTCATATACCTAAATGTACTGTACTAAAGTTGTAGCGTTTACTGTCATTCCCCATGTCCCCAAAGGACCAGGTTAGCTTGGATTTTACTATGGGGTTTATAATGACATGCTATGATGCAAATATAAGTGTGCATGCTTGTGAGTGAGTGCGAAGAGACAAAGTATTCTTGAAGCATTTCGTGAATATCCAACCATACAAGCCAAATACATCCAATCATCAAACCAATTAAGAGAAATAAATAGTCGATTACATTCAATCACATACCAATGAAAGAAATGACAAAATCCAGCCTAATCTAAGAGTCTTTTTGAGTCTACTAGGTTTACTCAAACGAAAAGTCAAGTTAAGGATAGTCTTCTATCGGGTCAAGTTTGACCCTAATATCCCTAATGGAGTCGTCACTAAAATTGTCTTAATCTTTTTTCACTAAATAGTGAAAGGGGTCCAATTGGTAAATTGGGGACTTTTTGAGAAATGAAAGTCGCCACCTAATTTAAGTTTAGGAACCAAAAATAACTCCAAATGGATCTGGATCGGTTCACGAATAAGATAAATGAATAAGAGGTCACATTACGGGTTTCGAAAGGTGTTAGACACCGAACCCACCCAGTCAAGATAATCGACTTTTGCTACGATCCAAAATTGTCTTATGGTCAACATACAAAGACTAAAGTTAAACTAGGGTTCAATCATCATCAATCTATATCAGATTTACTAAACGAATCTTACGGCTAAAATTCTCTAATTATTACATGATTTCTCAAATTTTGCACAATAATGGAAATTTTATGAAAAAACCCTAATTATATCCCATGATCTAAAATTAATTAAAAATCCATATGCAAATATTTTCCAAATCAATAACAATAGGAGTTCGTGAAAATTTTCTAAATTAAAAAATTAGAAATATAAAATTTTTAAATTGGTAACTTATAAGGTTTATAAATTAGGAACATGAAACTTTTCAAATTAAAAATTTACAAATATGACGACTTCTCAAATTAGACATTGATAAAATAATTTTTCAACATAAAAAATTACCAATATGACGAGTCTCAAATTAGAAATTTGCAAAATAGGAATTTCCCAAAATAGAAGATTTCAAAAGAACGCAAAATTTTCGAATTCATAAATCGTAAATCTATAAGGAACTTCTAAAAATACAAAACTCTTAAATTGGAAAATTAAGAAAAAAAATTGATGAGTATGAATCTTCTCAAGATAAAAAAAATTATGAGATTTTTACATCAGAAAGTCCCAAATATTAATTTTCCATTATAGAAACTTAAGAACATGAGTTTTCCAAAATAAAAAATTTATGAATGTGAGTTTCAAAATCAGAAAATCATAAAAGCATGACGAATTAGAAAATTGAGAATTAACAAAATAATGATGTATGATTTTGCATATGTGAAAAATTCCATATTCACCCAATTTTCAATTCAACAAAATAGGCACATGTACACAATCTTTGATTCTCCCAAAATAATCATCACCCAAATATGCATATTTGTTGAGTAAAAAAATTGCGCATCATTACAAACTAATTCTCCAATTACCACAAATTCTTAACCGCAAAATTCAACCTATCACGAACCATCACATAAATCATTTTAAGCATGAAATTATGAAGCCCTTACAAGGAAACAAAAATATTTGTCTAATACCCCATCTACTACAAGAACAAAAAATGAATTTCTCCCATCATTATCATAAGTCATGCGAAATCAATTCGAGCATAATGATCATGAAGTTCTAAAAAATAAATAAATAATTTCTTCACCTTACTAGCAAAAAAATAAATAAATAAACTTCTCCCATTGTAACTTGACCTAAACACAACGATTATGATGCCAAGAAAAAATACATAATTTTGCTAGTGAAAGTATAAAAACAAATTCTCTTTTGATGGATCCAACGATGATCACGATGCTAAAATTATAACGTAAGATATCAATGAAAGGTAAATATAACTATAAATATACTTGAAAATATAAGCAAAAAATAAATGAATTTGCCATGAAGAATAAGAAGAGAGCAATAATAATAATAAAAACTTACCTAGACGATGAAGTAACAGGTTCGTTCCTTCATAAATAACTCGACAAACTCATGAGTCGTTGTTGTGCTTACCAGTGCAGCTAGTTTAATAAAAGAAGAAAATAAAGCGAGAGAGAGCAGCGTTGCTGCTATAATAGGGACAGAGGACGTGAGAAAGAGTAGTGTTACTTCTGTAGCAATAACAAAAGATGTGAGAGAGATGTTGCATTAATAAAAATGATAGAGGACGTGAGAGAGATATATGGTGGAGCTGAGACATGAGGAAGAGGGAGATGAGGTGGAGTAGAGATGTGGGCTGAGAAGAATGTTAAAGAGGTGAGTGTTGTTGGTCTGAGAGTTGATCATGAGAAAGATGAGGTGGACCGGAGACGTGGACTGAGTGAGAGAGATGAGTGCAGAGAAAGAACGTAGGCTGATAGAGGTCTGAGAGTAAGCTGGGCAAATAATGTTCAAAGATTGAGAGACGTTAGAGAGTCGCTGGTTTAAGAGTTGGAATTGACGTGAGAGATAGATGAATTGGGCAAAGAGGTTGAGGAAGACATGGGGCCAATGGAGAAGAAGAAGAGATCAACCAAAGTAGGGACGTTCAACCATGTTTTATAGAAACCATGTTTTTATTTTGGTTCCTATTTTAACATTTTTTCTTTCTATTTTTTCTTTTCCTTCCTTCTTAAAAGAATGGGAGTGGTGATCCCACACTACTCGTACTTAATGGTCCCTTGTTAATGAATTTAAAAATTGATTTTCTTATTTTTTTTATTTTTAATGTAATTAAATTTTGATTTTAACCTTGGATGATTTTATTTTAATCTTGAATAGTTGATTTAATTTTATTTTTAATCTTGATTGGTCGATTGAGTTCGATTTTGAATTTTGAATTTATTGATTTAATTTAGTTGGATTTCGATGGAATTTTAATTTGAATTGGTCAATTAGTCTTTGATTTTAATTTCACTTTGATTGGTCAATTAGATTTTTATTGGTTTTGATTTATTGGTTGATTTTTAATTTTAATTTTAATTTGATTTTTAATTTGGTCGATTAACTTTTAATTTTAATTTTAATTGTTTGATTTTTAATTTGAGTTTAATTTTTAATTTAAATGTGATTTTCATTATATGAGATTTTTAATTTGATTTCGAATTTCAATTATTTCATTTTTTTTCATGTTTTCCTCATAATCAAAGTTTCTAGGTCAAAATTGGATATTGAGGGGCATTTTCTATCATTTTTGTGATTTTTCCTAAATTTATCTATTTTCGTTGATTTGAGTTTCGTTAGACACGAAATCATATTCTGAAAGCAATGGAAGTATTTTTAAGATTTTTAGTAGGTCTGAAATTCATGAGGGGTATTTTCGTCATTTTGGTGATTTTTACATATTTTTATGAATTTTGGAGTGAGATTTCTTTCAGTCCCAACATGATTATTTTTAAGTTTTAGGGTCGTATTTTCCTAACGTAGCGAGGTCTCTAAGTTATCGAACTGTATAACGAACCTAAGCGTACATGTTTCTTAAATCGAGTGTAAGGTATAACGATCCTAAGCGTACGTAAATTTTCTATGTCAAGTCATAATGAGTGAGGGAGATGAAAGGACTAGAAATGAGAGAAATCAAAGACAGTACTAGCAAGCCTTCAAGTTATTTGTGCTCATCATTAAGAATTCACCGCAATCGAAGGATGAATTGTTGAATTAAGCATATGCAAAAATGGGGTGTCTACTGTTCTTGGTGTAGATTTTACCATTCGGGATCTCCAGTACTTCAAGCATAGATAAGGACAATATATTTGATGAACTCCCTATGTCAATTAAAGTTCATTTGACCAGAACATCGTCGACTTGCACTTGGATATACAGGGGTCGATTATGGAGAAAATTTACTGTCAAATCATTATTGGAAAAACATATCAGTCTCTTTTTTCCTTCTAGCTATTTGTGCTGAACACCTTTTATGTCTTCCTCTTTGTCATTAATTCTTCTATTTTTTCTTTCACCTCAATGAGTAAAGTTTCTTTTTGTATCTTTGGTGGATATAGAACTTCTTCAACAAAATGACTTTGTACCTCATTGCCTCGAAATAAAGCTTCAACCAAAATTATTTCCAGAGCTAGCCACGTCCTAAGAGAAATCTTTAAAATGTTGAAGACAAATACTATTACGAGAATTTTCTTTAAATGTGCTACCACATCATAAATAGATTTTAATGTAAAAATCCAAGTATCTTTCTTTATGAACCTATGATTCATTTTACTTAAGAGGGCTACTTGTTCAGTTATCCCTTCACTATTAATTTCCACTAGCAATATTTTTTCTTTATACCTTTATCACATTTTTCTTTTCTAAAATTTTCTCAATAGTTTTCATTTCTATTTCTTTCCTATTTTCTTATTTCTTATTGTTATTTTTTTTTTCTATCACTATAGAAGTGTGTGAGACTCAATTATTTGCAAACCTTGACCATTTGCATGTTTGACCAGAGTACTATGGCTACTTGATCTTAGATAATACTTTGTAGCTTAAAATAATATTTAATCTCATGTACATGCATTTTGTAGAATTCAGGTCACCTAGACTCATCAATCAAATTTGTGGGTTTATTCCATAAGTTTGAGTGGTAGTGTGATAAGATTATTCTTGAGTAAGTGTCAAAAAATCACATATGTCTTATCAACATCATAGTTCAATTTTTCCTTTGTTTTATATTGATATCTTCTATCATTTCCTCCAGTTCTTCATCGACCTCTTCCTTAGTATCATCTTCTTCATTCTCGATGACTAGACTGGAATCCCTATTTTGCAGTATGTGTGTGTATACTCGTGTATGACTATAACATTGTCGAAGACCTTCAATTACCCCTTGAAGTTCTACAATTGTTTTTGCTACACTGACAATCATATCTTTCAAAAATTTTGCAAATACTCTTCCAATGAAAGTACTCAGCATGCTTTTTTGACACATCATCAATAAGCTTGTAGTTAAGTGTTTGAAAATTGTCAAAGTAAGCGATTAATGATTGTCTAGGTTCTTGCTTGTATCTTTGAAGATCTTCAATCATTACAATCTTTAAGAGGAAAAGAATCTCTCATAAAATAACTCACAAAAATCTTCCCAATTTCCCATACTATTTGCTGGTAGATCTAAAAATCAAGTAAAAACTGAGCCCATAAGGACGTGGGAATCAACTTGAGCATCAACATTGAATCCATAGTATGTTTTCCTCATAATATTTCAAATTTGGAAATGTATTCACTCGGTGCGGTAGACCCGCCATATTGCACGAAAATTGGTGGAGTAAATTTTTTCATAAATGGGTGTAAAAGTACTTCTCTTCGAAATACCTTTCGATGATTCTTCTTTTCTCCTTTCTCTGAATTCACTATGTCTTTCATCATTACTTGCATCACATTCCTAAAGTCAGTCATGTTGTTCGAAGATAAGCTATTATGAAATTGCTTTTCGATCCATGGTTCAGAAAATTCGCATTCTCTTTCAGACGTGTGCTCTTTTATATCTTTCGTGATTTTATCCATTGTCTCTCTCATCTGTATTAGCTATGATTTCAAAGTCCTATTTTCCTCTAAGATATCATTATTAGTCCTTTTATCGGTCATTGGTGCTTTAAACGCAGAAACACTATCTTTGTCCTATGCAACCTCTTTCTTTTTGTCTTTTTCCTATCTCATCCATACATGAAATATATCCTTGAGAACATTTATGTCATACATTTGTTGTGGTATTCTGTTAGTTTCCTGGTTAGCTATTTTACTAATCAATTCCATTAGACAATCATATATCTGTGCATTGCCTTTGTACCATTTGGAATGGCTTAGAATTTTTTTAACTTTAAAAATCTTATAATCCATGTTGAAAATATGTAAAAAAAAAACTTCAATCTATAGTCAAAACATCCTAAAGATATCGAATAAGCATGGTTTAAATAATTGATCCAAACATTCCAAAGATTTTTTTAATAAACAAAAAAAAAAAAAAAAAAAAAAAACAAAATCATAGGTCATATAATAATTAAAAGTATATCTGACTTTCAAAATAGAAAAGTTTGTACCATGGAAACTATAGAAGAAGGACAAACCAAAGCTATTGAATAAGTGTGATTTAAATCAACAATCCAAACATTTTAAAGGATTTTGAATAAACCAAAGTAAAAAAAAAAATTACAAGCTATATAATAATTAAAAGTATATCTAATTTTCAAAATAGAAAAGCTTGTATCGGAGAAATTAATAAAGAAGGACAAAGCAAAGATATTGAATAAATGTGGTTTAAATCAACAATCAAAACATTCCAAAGATTTTTGAATAAGTCAAACTAAAAAATCACAGGTCATATAATAATGAATATATTATTATATGACTAGTGAAAGCACAATTTTATTTTCCCTTCTCGTTGTTTAGTTCAATTCGTGGTGATCTAATAAATGATTCATAAATTGAGATCTGAATACATTAAAAGGGGGACAATGATGAGTTCTTGGTTGATTTCGTCTCTATCACAAGAAAAAGGATTGTGAATCCAACCCCGCAATATGACAAGGTGATTAACTCCGTTATCAGGATTTCTTCGAATTTTCATAAAATATGATCATTTATTTAGATTCTGGATTTCGAAAATTAATGGAGAGAAAATTAAGTTTATCAATTAAAAGATTATTTTGATGGTCAAAATCCATTTTTATAGTTAGATTTGATGAAATTCATGGGTAAACTTGGATTTTGACAGTGAAAATAATGAATTATTGATAAAAAAAAAATCAAAATCTATAGTAAATTTGAGAATGATGAGAGTTCATAATATGAATTTGATCTCAGCTTTGTCTACAATGAAAATAATTTATGAAGATTAAACTTTCTTACTTACCTCCTTTATTGAGTGATTCCAATTCGATTTACAATAAATCTTCATGGTAAATGGGAAAAAATCACACTTTTATCTCTCTTTGCATTTTTCGAAAGTAAAAAAAAATCTAAAATCCTTTCTCTCTAAACAATAATCTCTCCTCCCTATTTATAGAAATCATAGGGGGAGAAATTTTACAGACTAAGTCTTTCCTAAAATAATAAATATGTACTTATTATGCAATGTCTAAAAATAAACATGTACGCAAAAACATGTGGAAAATTATATTATAAGGAGATGTGTATTAAAGAAATTACATCATATTTCAAAAAGCACATGTGAAATTATTGAACTAAATCAAAAGATAAAAAATTTCTACATAAAATAGCGATCTATTGGTGCAGTAACTTGTAACGATTTCGGTATAATATCCAAATAGCAATTTTGATGTGACGCCACTTCTTAGAATGATATAGTACTCTTTAGAACAGTTTTAGACAACATGATACTTCTGACCTCTTACTTTCTTATATAAATTCTTCAATTTTCAAATTCTTCAACTCTCAAATTCATTTTCACAAGATTTTGGACATCCATAATTGTGTCTAATTTCCAGATAGGAAAATTTTGACAATAATCATGATGTGGGTCTAATTTGACCTACAACAAATGAGTCTATGAATGTTAAATGAAGCATCTTGACATGGCTCAAAGCATGTCGGATGGAATCTTTTGATACAACTTTATGAATGTCGAATGGTAGTTTTCGATACAATTGGTTATTTTGCTTATTCCTTTTTTCCTTTTCTTCTTCTTCTTCTCTCTCTCTCTCTTTCTCTCTTTCTCATTTTTTTCATCTCTCTTTATTGATTGATTCAATGGACTTGTCGGAATCGTTGGAACCATTTCAAATGAGAGGATGATGGGAGTGCAAGGGTTATAACTTATAATAGAGGTGCCCTTTGATGTGGAGTTCCCAAAATAAAATTTTAATTTTTAGAGATGCTGCTCAAAATATGAGGAGCCTAAGAGTTTGTGGCCGTGTCAATAAAATTCCCTCATGAATCCTTTTTTTGGGAGTTGTTATAGGAACCCCAACATTTACTTACTAAACACCAATTACAAATAAAGGAAGGGTGAATCTCTATTTTGTGTGTTGAATATGAAGAAATTCCAAGTTTGATATACTGTTCATTTTAATTCCCAAAACATGCATTCGTCATTTTTATAACCTACGAACTCGTGGGTTCGTCACTTTTAATATCTACAAATTTGTAGATATACCAATGAATTCATTGATTATAAAAGTGATGAATTCACTTGAAATGTATGTTTTGGGAATTAAAATGAATAGTGTACTGAACCAAAATTTGGACATAAGTTGCATTCGTTTTGAGAAAAATGATTGCGCATGAGTAAAAGTTAGAGTGCCAATAGAAGCACTCTCTCATTTTATTTTTCTAGATTTCTATTTTTGTGTTTAAGATTTCATATTAGCCGAATCATAATTCCAAACAACTAATGAAATTGTTTGAACGAGTGTTGTAATGTCTTGTAATTTAGGTAATAATTTGAAGAGTGTGTTTTAATCTTTAACTGGGGGAAATAAATGATTCAAGAAATTAAGGGCGTGATAAGTGATTTTGATAATAATTTGACTCAAACGTTTGTAATAGGGGTGCACATGGTTCGGATTGATTCGAATTTTGACAAAATTGGAACCAAACCAAGTATGATCTGTTCTACAAATTTGAAACCGAACCAATCCAATTACCCTATAGAACCGAACCAATCCAAACCAACCTTGGTTCGGATCGGATCTCGATTCTCATACTTATTATTTTCAATACTACAATTAAAATAGTTAAAACTTAAAACTAAGCAAAATAAATATTAAACAAACCATCACGCATAACACATAACACGCACAAACAAAACATTAACATATTTATTATTTCAACATAAACAAAGCATCACACATAACACAAAAATAACAAACCCTTAGTCCGATCTTACATTAGTCTACCTATACACCAAAAATTACTGGAATTTATTTAAAAAAAAATGAAAATTCCATGAATATTTCAAGCGGGAGTGATTGATAGAGAAATTCTTATAATTCAAAAATTCGTAATTAATGAAAAGGGAAAGAAAATAAATATTAGAATCATATTCAAATATGAGTGTGACACTAAATACTCATAAAATGAAATAGAAAGGAAGTTAAAATTCATTAGGAGAAAATTGTTCTTTTTTGAAATTTATTATTAAAGCATATAAAAATTAGTACAAAATATATATATTGTAATAGATACTTCAGATTAGTTTGGTTCTCGGATTGGTTTGGTTCTATTATACCCCTAATCCCAGACCGAACCAAATCAATCAGATTTTTTTTTTACAATCCGCACCCGAATCAAGTCATGCTCAATCCGAACCAATCCAATCCAAAAGGCTTCGGATTGGTTTGATTCTCGGATTTACTTAATTGATTCCAAATCCCTTCGAGAAGTTTCGATCTCGATGCTATACTTGTATTGGTGCTAGAACACCTTTGACATATTTTTCCATGTTCTTATTACAACTGGATCTTGAGACATCAACCATCGTAACGTTGATCCTGATAGAGTACATTGGAATAATAATGTCATATGTTCATCACTAAGGCCTATGGTGGACATGTTGGTGACATACACATTGAGGTGTGTTTTTGCATAGCTTACTCCACTGAATTTTTCCATCTCTGACATTACGAATTTCTCAAGCAAATGAATCTTAGGGATTTGATTTAAAACCTTAATTCTTGCTGCAATTTTGTCAACCCTTTTTATGTTCTTCAAGGCTGTCTCCAACAAAGTCATTTTGTTAGCTAGCATCGAATTTTCATTAAAGTGTTCTTTATTTCCATCAAGGTTATAAACCTATTTCAGATTCTTGGCCATGATACCTTCCGGTCTCTTACCCCTTTGATCGTCAGCGGGGTTTCTTGTTGATTCAGAGATCTGTTTTAGCACCTCTACCATGTTATTTATGTTATTTATATCCATTGTAAAGACTACCAAGATCTTATGAATCTCCATGAATTTGGATTCAGAGGCCATTTTTTACGGTTCACTCGATGCTGATGTCCACCCCAAACGATCTGATTCTCGACTCCAACTAGGTGGTTAACGCTTGAGTTTGGGTGTAATAGTATCCTGAAACCCTAATCAAAAGTGAATTAAGAATTGGTGGTAGGTAAATGATCCCTCTTTATAGCATTTTTTTCCTTTTTTTGTATATAATTGATGAGATGTGATGGTCAAGCCTATGTTTGACAAGGTGATTTATTATTAGTTAAGACCTTATTTAGAGAGACTTGCATCATGATTAAAGTTCACACTAATTATGAGAGTTTTATGTAAGAAACTTGGTGTGGAACAAATTGAGTATGCGTAATTAACCCAAACACAAAAGAAATGAGGAGACTCTCCTCTTATTACAAAAGCAAAAGTGACTCAATCCGAGACCCTACATTTTCAGACATGTTATTTTGCTCCCCTCTTCTACTTCTTAAATGCCTATTGATCCTCCAATTCAGTAAATGTATGATTATCCCAAGCTTTCAACTATATGTTCTACTAGTTGCATATTTAGTCCCTTAGTGGGGTGTCGATTTCTCGAGTACACTGGGATCCATGAAGGGAGTCCAGTTTGTCTTGGTACCATCCTTGAGCAATAAAAATATGTATTCAAAGGTTTGATGAGCGTTATATGATCATATCCCTTTGAAGTGAGCACAATACCTTCACCTGTCGTTGATTCCAATTTGTCCCAATTAAAGTCCCGGGCAGTCAAATTTGAGAGCCAGTCTTTCCAATCTTTCATAGATACAAAATTTACCAATGTCTCTTTTCCTGTGAATTTATCCCATTTACTTTTCTTAATTCGTGGGAATTCTACAATGCGGAGTCGAATGCATAACCATACATAAAGCAAGTGTGGACTTCCTCGAAACCCTACCCCTTCTTTTGCTTTCACATTGGATAATCCCTCGAAAGTTTTAGCGAGTATTGTAGGAACCGAGTTAGCCTTATTTTTGAGTTGTCTGGTGATATCCACGAAGAAGCCTGGCAACTGATGACTCGTCCTGAAGGAAACCAAAAAATACATCGACAAGACCCTTAAACATAAGGTAAAATCTCTAGCCCTCTTGTGAGGTTCTAGAGTGAAATCCCTAAGATATTCACGTTTGGGAGTTCAGTGTACTTTTAAGAGTCTTTGCATATTCAATCAGCCGTGATTTATGAATCTTCTTACTTTTTAAAGCGTAACTCCTAATCTTCTTGCGAGTTCTTCCTTGCATTGAAATGGTAATGAATGGTAGACCATTGGGCCTAATGTGTTTATCCTCATGATGCTACAAAAGTCATTGTGAGTGGGGCAAAACGTGATTGAACCAAAACAGAATATGTGGTAGTTCGGGTCCTAGAAATTGGTTGCGGCACATAAGAGGTTCCATTTGACATTTATTGACTTAAGGAAAAATACGCTATGAAGTCCATATGCCCCGAAATTATACTTCTCAATGGTGGTGAATGCTTCTAAGGCTTGATCCATCAAATGTTGTACATTATTGTGAGCCATCTATACAAATAACTACATTCCATTATTGACACATTAAAAATGAACCAAGTTTATGTTTTTTTTATTTTTTGGTACGATCTTTAATGTGATTCAACCATTTTGATTTAAAGAAAAATCCGATCTATTGAATAGAATTGGTCAGAAAAAGAAATTCGATTGTCACATTTGGATCGGTTTTACCCAATGGATTCAAAAAGAATAATACATCACCTCAATGACATTTTACTAAACCAATTAACTCAATCTGCCAGTATACCGATATAAAAGATTGATTTATCGATCGAGCTAATGGGTTTGAAAATGATTGGCCAACACGTCTTGTCAATTACATCTCTTGGGTTGGATCGATGTTGCAGGTTCAATTTGAGCGGTGTAAACTAGTCCACCCATTTACCTTTTGGTTAGATTAAAAAAAAAAAAAAACAACCCAAGAACATTCATGGTCGATCTGAGTCGTGGTTAAATGGGACGGCACTTAAGTTCAAGTCTCTAGGCTTGTTATATGATTTAAGTTAGGTTAGGACAAAGCTTAAGTCACTTCAACCCGAAACATTGATATATTATCCTAGTTTTACTTGGTCAAGCAGTATGTGGTGCTCCAATTTTATATACGTAAAGGTACTGTACTAAAGTTGTAGCGTTTACTGTCATCCCCCGTGTCCCCAAAGGACCATGTTAGCTTGGATTTTGCTATGGGGTTTATAATGACATGCCATGATACAAATATAAGTGTGCATGCTTGTGAGTGAGTGCGAAGAGACAAAGTATTCTTGAAGTATTTCGTGAATATCCAATCATACAAGCCAAATACATCCAATCATCAAACCAATTAAGAGAAATAAATAGTCGATTACATCCAATCACATACCAATGAAAGAAATGACAAAATCCAGCCTAATCTAAGAGTCTTTTTGAGTCTACTAGGTTTACTCAAACGAAAAGTCAAGTTAAGGATAGTCTTCGATCGGGTCAAGTTTGACCCTAATATCCCTAGTGGAGTCGCCACTAAAATTGTCTTAATCTTTTTTCACTAAATAGTGAAAGGGGTCCAATTGGTAAATTGGGGACTTTTTGAGAAATGAAAGTCGCCACCTAATTTAAGTTTAGGAACCAAAAATAACACCAAATGGATCTGGATCGGTTCACGAATAAGATAAATGAATAAGAGGTCACATTACGGGTTTCGAAAGGTGTTAGACACCGAACCCACCCAGTCAAGATAATCGACTTTTGCTACGATCTAAAATTGTCTTATGGTCAACATACAAAGACTAAAGTTAAACTAGGGTCCAATCATCATCAATCTATATCAGATTTGCTAAACGAATCTTACGGCTAAAATTCTCTAATTATTACATGATTTCTCAAATTTTGCATAATAATGGAAATTTTATGAAAAAACCCTAATTATATCCCATGATCTAAAATTAATTAAAAATCCATATGCAAATATTTTCCAAATCAATAACAATAGGAGTTCGTGAAAATTTTCTAAATTAAAAAATTAGAAATATAAAATTTTTAAATTGGTAACTTATAAGGTTTATAAATTAGGAACATGAAACTTTTCAAATTAAAAATTTACAAATATGACGAGTTCTCAAATTAGACATTGATAAAATAATTTTTCAACATAAAAAATTACCAATATGACAAGTCTCAAATTAGAAATTTGCAAAATAGGAATTTCCCAAAATAGAAGATTTCAAAAGAACGCAAAATTTTCGAATTCATAAATCGTAAATCTATAAGGAACTTCTAAAAACACAAAACTCTTAAATTGGAAAATTAAGAAAAAAAATTGATGAGTATGAATCTTCTCAAGATAAAAAAAAATTATGAGATTTTTACATCAGAAAGTCCCAAATATTAATTTTCCATTATAGAAACTTAAGAACATGAGTTTTCCAAAATAAAAAATTTATGAATGTGAGTTTCAAAATCAGAAAATCATAAAGGCATGACGAATTAGAAAATTGAGAATTAACAAAATAATGATGTATGATTTTGCATATGTGAAAAATTCCATATTCACCCAATTTTCAATTCAACAAAATAGGCACATGTACACAATCTTTGATTCTCCCAAAATAATCATCACCCAAATATGCATATTTGTTGAGTAAAAAAATTACGCATCATTACAAACTAATTCTCCAATTACCACAAATTCTTAACCGCAAAATTCAACCTATCATGAACCCATCACATAAATCATTTTAAGCATGAAATTATGAAGCCCTTACAAGGAAAACAAAAATATTTGTCTAATACCCCATCTACTACAAGAACAAAAAATGAATTTCTCCCATCATTATCATAAGTCATGCGAAATCAATTCGAGCATAATGATCATGAAGTTCTAAAAAATAAATAAATAATTTCTTCACCTTACTAGCAAAAAAATAAATAAATAAACTTCTCCCATTGTAACTCGACCTAAACACAACGATTATGATGCCAAGAAAAAATACATAATTTTGCTAGTGAAAGTATAAAAACAAATTCTCTTTTGATGGATCCAACGATGATCACGATGCTAAAATTATAACGTAAGATATCAATGAAAGGTAAATATAACTATAAATATACTTGAAAATATAAGCAAAAAATAAATGAATTTGCCATGAAGAATAAGAAGAGAGCAATAATAATAATAAAAACTTACCTAGACGATGAAGTAACAAGTTCGTTCCTTCATAAATAACTCGACAAACTCATGAGTCGCTGTTGTGCTTACCAGTGCAGCTAGTTTAATAAAAGAAGAAAATAAAGCGAGAGAGAGCAGCGTTGCTACTATAATAGGGACAGAGGACGTGAGAAAGAGTAGTGTTACTTCTGTAGCAATAACAGAAGATGTGAGAGAGATGTTGCATTAATAAAAATGATAGAGGACGTGAGAGAGATATATGGTGGAGCTGAGACATGAGGAAGAGGGAGATGAGGTGGAGTAGAGATGTGGGCTGAGAAGAATGTTAAAGAGGTGAGTGTTGTTGGTCTGAGAGTTGATCATGAGAAAGATGAGGTGGACCGGAGACGTGGGCTGAGTGAGAGAGATGAGTGCAGAGAAAGAACGTAGGCTGATAGAGGTCTGAGAGTAAGCTGGGCAAAGAATGTTCAAAGATTGAGAGACGTTGGAGAGTCACTGGTTTAAGAGTTGGAATTGACGTGAGAGATAGATGAATTGGGCAAAGAGGTTGAGGAAGACATGGGGCCAATGGAGAAGAAGAAGAGATCAACCAAAGTAGGGACGTTCAACCATGTTTTATAGAAACCATGTTTTTATTTTGGTTCCTATTTTAACATTTTTTCTTTCTATTTTTTCTTTTCCTTCCTTCTTAAAAGAATGGGAGTGGTGATCCCACACTACTCGTACTTAATGGTCCCTCGTTAATGAATTTAAAAATGATTTTCTTATTTTTTTGATTTTTAATGTAATTAAATTTTGATTTTAACCTTGGATGATTTTATTTTAATCTTGAATAGTTGATTTAATTTTATTTTTAATCTTGATTGGTCGATTGAGTTCGATTTTGAATTTTGAATTTATTGATTTAATTTAGTTGGATTTCGATGGAATTTTAATTTGAATTGGTCAATTAGTCTTTGATTTTAATTTCACTTTGATTGGTCAATTAGATTTTTATTGGTTTTGATTTATTGGTTGATTTTTAATTTTAATTTTAATTTGATTTTTAATTTGGTCGATTAACTTTTAATTTTAATTTTAATTGTTTGATTTTTAATTTGAGTTTAATTTTTAATTTAAATGTGATTTTCATTATATGAGATTTTTAATTTGATTTCGAATTTCAATTATTTCATTTTTTTTCATGTTTTCCTCAGAATCAAAGTTTCTAGGTCAAAATTGGATATTGAGGGGCATTTTCGATCATTTTTGTGATTTTTCTTAAATTTATCTATTTTCGTTGATTTGAGTTTCGTTAGACACGAAATCATATTCTGAAAGCAATGGAAGTATTTTTAAGATTTTTAGGAGGTCTGAAATTCATGAGGGGTATTTTCGTCATTTTGGTGATTTTTACATATTTTTATGAATTTTGGAGTGAGATTTCTTTCAGTCCCAACATGATTATTTCTAAGTTTTAGGGTCGTATTTTCCTAACGTAGCGAGGTCTCTAAGTTATTGAAAGCGCCCTCGATCCGCGGGGTGCGCGGATCCGCTTTTGACCCTTGAGGTTTGGGAGTCGCCACCTAGTTATTACGGTCTAGGAACCGATCAATGACTCTAAACGGATAAAAACTAATCTAAAACCAAAAAAACTGAATTCGGGGATCAAGTTACGGGGTTGGAAGGTGTTAGGCACCAACCCCGCCCGGCCGAAGCCGGTCTCTACTAAATTCCCAAGTAAATTACATTGCTAAAACCTAGATAAGAAAATAAATAAAAATAGAAGGTTTACCTTTCCGATGGCAAGGACTTGGTTCCCTCAGATCTAACAAAAAGAACTCTTTGTACCGTGCTCCCTTGCTACGTTCTGCTTCCGGATTTGACTTCGGATCTCCGAGGCAAGGTATCTCCTTGTTTTTGAATCTGAACTCTTCAAGTTCGTTGCGGATTTGGGGATGTTTTTAGAAGGCTTTTGGATGTTTTCTAGACTAAAATTGAAGGAGGGATGTTAGCTAAGGAGTTGGGGCTCCAAAACTAGGGTTTATGGGGGGCTAGGGGAGCTTCTAGACCTACTTCTCTTAGGGTTTATGATTTGATACGAAAATAGGGTGTGGAGGCTCCTATTTATAAAGTTTTTAGAAGCATTTAGGGTTTGATTAGGGTTTCTTTTAGGGTTTCAATTAGGATTTTGACTTAGTCTTTAGGGTTTTAGGATTTTGACTTTAGTCTTATGAGATTGACTTGATTAGTTTTAGATTAGGGTTTGGATTTAGGGTTTTGACCTTAGTCTTATGAGATTGACTTGATTAGTTTAGATTAGGGTTTTGATTTAGGGTTTTGACCTTAGTCTTATGAGATTGACTCGATTAGTACCTTGACTTCAGTCTTGCTTGATTGACTTTAATTTTGACTTCAGTTTCACTTGATTGACTTTAATACCTTGACTTCAGTCTTACTTGATTTACTTTTAATTTTTGGAGAATCCCCTTCTATTATATCGTTAATTCTTTGGACCCCCAAATGGAGGGGTCCTTAAAGAAATATCCCACGAACCCTCAACAATTTTGCCTGAGAGTCCAATTAATCGATTTTTCAGGTTCAACTTTTCAAATTAATTTCATTGATGTTTCACTTTAATTATTTAATGTTTTATTTATTAATTTCGAATTTTTTAATTATGAAAATTGTGAAATTACTGTTTTGCCCTCGGAGAGGATTTTTTACGTTTTAAGTCGTTTTTCAATGTTCCAGGATGTTTTGGAATCAGTTTTTCGTAAGGAATTCAATGGGAATGTTGGTTTTTGTCATTTATGAAGTTTTTTGTATGAAATGATCGTGAACTTTATGAGGGGTATTTTCATAATTTTGTCAAATTTTGTGAAAATTGGCGAAGTGGTTTACTTGGTTTCGATTTATTGTTTTATGTGTTTGAGTGGGTTTTCCTAAGCGTAATGCAGGCTCTAGAGTTGTTTTGATGTTAGGGGTATTTTGGTAATTTAGTGATTTTTATCGTGAAGCTTTTTTTTTATTTGCAAGATGATGATTTCTATGTTTCTGGGGTCGTATTTTCCTAGCGTAGCGTGGTTTCTAAGTTTTGTCAGTTCGAGATACCTCATCCGGATTTCTGAAACATATCTGGTAACAAAATAAAGCATTGGAATAGACATCCATCATTGGGAACCTTTGCGATCGGGTCGACGACTTGATTAATCAGGCGGATGCAAAAATGGGGTGTCTACAGTTATCGAACTGTATAACGAACCTAAGCGTACATGTTTCTTAAATCGAGTATAAGGTATAACGATCCTAAGCGTACGTAAATTTCTATGTCAAGTCATAATAAGTGAGGGAGATGAAAGGACTAGAAACGAGAGAAATCAAAGACAGTACTAGCAAGCCTTCAAGTTATTTGTGCTCATCATTAAGAATTCACCGCAACCGAAGGACGAATTGTTGAATTAAGCATATGCAAAAATGGGGTGTCTACTGTTCTTGGTGTAGATTTTACCATTCAGGATCTCCAGTACTTCAAGCATATATAAGGACAATATATTTGATGAACTCCCTATGTCAATTAAAGTTCATTTGACCAGAACATCGTCGACTTGCACTTGGATATACAGGGGTCGATTATGGAGAAAATTTACTGTCAAATCATTATTGGAAAAACATATCAGTCTCTTTTTTCCTTCTAGCTATTTGTGCTGAACACTTTTTATGTCTTCCTCTTTGTCATTAATTCTTCTATTTTTTCTTTCACCTCAATGAGTAAAGTTTTTTTTTGTATCTTTGGTAGATATAGAACCTCTTCAACAAAATGACTTTGTACCTCATTGCCTCGAAATAAAGCTTCAACCAAAATTATTTCCAGAGCTAGCCACGTCCTAAGAGAAATCTTTAAAATGTTGAAGACAAATACTATTGCGAGAATTTTCTTTAAATGTGCTACCACATCGTAAATAGATTTTAATGTAAAAATCCAAGTATCTTTCTTTATGAGCCTATGATTCATTTTACTTAAGAGGGCTACTTGTTCAGTTATCCCTTTACTATTAATTTCCACTAGCAATATTTTTTCTTTATACCTTTATCACATTTTTCTTTTCTAAAATTTTCTCAATAGTTTTCATTTCTATTTCTTTCCTATTTTCTTATTTCTTATTGTTATATTTTTTTTTTCTATCACTATAGAAGTGTGTGAGACTCAATTATTTGCAAACCTTGACCATTTGCATGTTTGACCAGAGTACTATGGCTACTTGATCTTAGATAATACTTTGTAGCTTAAAATAATATTTAATCTCATGTACATGCATTTTGTAGAATTCAGGTCACCTAGACTCATCAATCAAATTTGTGGGTTTATTCCATAAGTTTGAGTGGTAGTGTGATAAGATTATTCTTGAGTAAGTGTCAAAAAATCACATATGTCTTATCAACATCATAGTTCAATTTCTCCTTTGTTTTATATTGATATCTTCTATCATTTCCTCCAGTTCTTCATCGACCTCTTCCTTAGTATCATCTTCTTCATTCTCGATGACTAGACTGGAATCCCTATTTTGCAGTATGTGTGTGTATACTCGTGTATGACTATAACATTGTCGAAGACCTTCAATTACCCCTTGAAGTTCTACAATTGTTTTTGCTACACTGACAATCATAACTTTCAAAAATTTTGCAAATACTCTTCCAATGAAAGTACTCAGCATGCTTTTTCGACACATCATCAATAAGCTTGTAGTTAAGTGTTTGAAAATTGTCAAAGTAAGCGATTAATGATTGTCTAGGTTCTTGCTTGTATCTTTGAAGATCTTCAATCATTACAATCTTTAAGAGGAAAAGAATCTCTCATAAAATAACTCGCAAAAATCTTCCCAATTTCCCATACTATTTGCTGGTAGATCTAAAAATCAAGTAAAAACTGAGCCCATAAGGACGTGGGAATCAACTTGAGCATCAACATTGAATCCATAGTATGTTTTCCTCATAATATTTCAAATTTGGAAATGTATTCACTCGGTGCGGTAGACCCGCCATATTGCACGAAAATTGGTGGAGTAAATTTTTTCATAAATGGGTGTAAAAGTACTTCTCTTCGAAATACCTTTCGATGATTCTTCTTTTCTCCTTTCTCTGAATTCACTATGTCTTTCATCATCACTTGCATCACATTCCTAAAGTCAGTCATGTTGTTCGAATATAAGCTATTATGAAATTGCTTTTCGATCCATGGTTTAGAAAATTCGCATTCTCTTTCAGACGTGTGCTCTTTTATATCTTTCGTGATTTTATCCATTGTCTCTCTCATCTGTATTAGCTATGATTTCAAAGTCCTATTTTCCTCTAAGATATCATTATTAGTCCTTTTATCGGTCATTGGTGCTTTAAACGCAGAAACATTATCTTTGTCCGATGCAACCTCTTTTTTTTTGTCTTTTTCCTATCTCATCCACACATGAAATATATCCTTGAGAACATTTATGTCATACATTTGTTGTGGTATTCTGTTAGTTTCCTGGTTAGCTATTTTACTAATCAATTCCATTAGACAATCATATATCTGTGCATTGCCTTTGTATCATTTGGAATGGCTTAGAATTTTTTTAACTTTAAAAATCTTATAATCCATGTTAAAAATATGTAAAAAAAAGACTTCAATCTATAGTCAAAACATCCCAAAGATATCGAATAAGCATGGTTTAAATAATTGATCCAAACATTCCAAAGATTTTTTAATAAACCAAAATATAAAAAAAAAAAAAAAAAATCATAGGTCATATAATAATTAAAAGTATATCTGATTTTCAAAATAGAAAAGTTTGTACCATGGAAACTATAGAAGAAGGACAAACCAAAGCTATTGAATAAGTGTGATTTAAATCAACAATCCAAACATTTCAAAGGATTTTGAATAAACCAAAGTAAAAAAAAAATTACAAGCTATATAATAATTAAAAGTATATCTAATTTTCAAAATAGAAAAGCTTGTATCGGAGAAATTAATAAAAAAGGACAAAGCAAAGATATTGAATAAATGTGGTTTAAATCAACAATCAAAACATTCCAAAGATTTTTGAATAAGCCAAACTAAAAAATCACAGGTCATATAATAATGAATATATTATTATATGACTAGTGAAAGCATAATTTTATTTTCCCTTCTCGTTGTTTAGTTCAATTCGTGGTGATCTAATAAATGATTCATAAATTGAGATCTGAATACATTAAAAGGGGGACAATGATGAGTTCTTGGTTGATTTCGTTTCTATCACAAGAAAAAGGATTGTGAATCCAACCCCGCAATACGACAAGGTGATTAACTCCGTTATCAGGATTTCTTCGAATTTTCATAAAATAGGATAATTTATTTAGATTCTGGATTTCGAAAATTAATGGAGAGAAAATTAAGTTTATCAATTAAAAGATTATTTTGATGGTCAAAATCCATTTTTATAGTTAGATTTGATGAAATTCATGGGTAAACTTGGATTTTGACAGTGAAAATAATGAATTATTGATAAAAAAAAATCAAAATCTATAGTAAATTTGAGAATGATGAGAGTTCATAATATGAATTTGATCTCAGCTTTGTCTACAATGAAAATAATTTATGAAGATTTGATTAAACTTTCTTACTTACCTCCTTTGTTGAGTGATTCCAATTCGATTTACAATAAATCTTCATGGTAAATGGGAAAAAATCACACTTTTATCTCTCTTTGCATTTTTCGAAAGTAAAAAAAAATCTAAAATCCTTTCTCTCTAAACAATAATCTCTCCTCCCTATTTATAGAAATCATAGGGGGAGAAATTTTACAGACTAAGTCTTTCCTAAAATAATAAAGATGTACTTATTATGCAATGTCTAAAAATAAACATGTACACAAAAACATGTGGAAAATTATATTATAAGGAGATGTGTATTAAAGAAATTACATCATATTTCAAAAAGCACATGTGAAATTATTGAACTAAATCAAAAGATAAAAAATTTCTACATAAAATAGCGATCTATTGGTGCAGTAACTTGTAACGATTTCGGTATAATATCCAAATAGCAATTTTGATGTGACGCCACTTCTTAGAATGATATAGTACTCTTTAGAACAGTTTTAGACAACATGATACTTCTGACCTCTTACTTTCTTATATAAATTCTTCAATTTTCAAATTCTTCAACTCTCAAATTCATTTTCACAAGATTTTGGACATCCATAATTGTGTCTAATTTCCAGATAGGAAAAATTTGACAATAATCATGATGTGGGTCTAATTTGACCTACAACAAATGAGTCTATGAATGTTAAATGAAGCATCTTGACATGGCTCAAAGCATGTCGGATGGAATCTTTTGATACAACTTTATGAATGTCGAATGGTAGTTTTCGATACAATTGATTATTTTGCTTATTCCTTTTTTCCTTTTTTTCTTCTTCTTCTTCTTCTTCTCTCTCTCTTTCTCTCTTTCTCATTTTTTTCATCTCTCTTTATTGATTGATTCAATGGACCTGTCGGAATCGTTGGAACCATTTCAAATGAGAGGATGACGGCAGTGCAAGGGTTATAACTTATAATAGAGGTGCCCTTTGATGTGGAGTTCCCAAAATAAAATTTTAATTTTTAGAGGTGCTGCTCAAAATATGAGGAGCCTAAGAGTTTGTGGCCGTGTCAATAAAATTCCCTCATGAATCCTTTTTTTGGGAGTTGTTATAGGAACCCCAACATTTACTTACTAAACACCAATTACAAATAAAGGAAGGGTGAATCTCTATTTTGTGTGTTGAATATGAAGAAATTCCAAGTTTGATATACTGTTCATTTTAATTCCCAAAACATGCATTCGTCATTTTTATAACCTACGAACTCGTGGGTTCGTCACTTTTAATATCTTCAAATTTGTAGATATACCAATGAATTCATTGATTATAAAAGTGATGAATTCACTTGAAATGTATGTTTTGGGAATTAAAATGAATAGTGTACTGAACCAAAATTTGGACATAAGTTGCATTCGTTTTGAGGAAAATGATTGCGCATGAGTAAAAGTTAGAGTGCCAATAGAAGCACTCTCTCATTTTATTTTTCTAGATTTCTATTTTTGTGTTTAAGATTTCATATTAGCCGAATCATAATTGCAAACAACTAATGAAATTGTTTGAACGAGTGTTGTAATGTCTTGTAATTTAGGTAATAATTTGAAGAGTGTGTTTTAATCTTTAACTGGGGGAAATAAATGATTCAAGAAATTAAGGGCGTGATAAGTAATTTTGATAATAATTTGACTCAAACGTTTGTAATAGGGGGTGCACATGGTTCGGATTGATTCGAATTTTGACAAAATTGGAACCAAACCAAGTATGATCGGTTCTACAAATTTGAAATCGAACCAATCCAATTACCCTATAGAATTGAACCAATCCAAACCAACCTTGGTTCGGATCGGATCTCGATTCTCATACTTATTATTTTCAATACTACAATTAAAATAGTTAAAACTTAAAACTAAGCAAAATAAATATTAAACAAACCATCACGCATAACACATACCACGCACAAACAAAACATTAACATATTTATTATTTCAACATAAACAAAGCATCACACATAACACAAAAATAACAAACCCTTAGTCCGATCTTACATTAGTCTACCTATACACCAAAAATTACTGGAATTTATTTTAAAAAAATGAAAATTCCATGAATATTTCAAGCGGGAGTGATTGATAGAGAAATTCTTATAATTCAAAAATTCGTAATTAATGAAAAGGGAAAGAAAATAAATATTAGAATCATATTCAAATATGAGTGTGACACTAAATACTCATAAAATGAAATAGAAAGGAAGTTAAAATTCATTAGGAGAAAATTGTTCTTTTTTAATATTTATTATTAAAGCATATAAAAATTAGTACAAAATATATATATTGTAATAGATACTTCAGATTGGTTTGGTTCTATTATACCCCTAATCCCAGACCGAACCAAATCAATCGGATTTTTTTTTTACAATCCGCACCCGAATCAAGCCATGCTCAATCCAAACCAATCCAATCCAATCCAAAAGGGTTCGGATTGGTTTGGTTATCGGATTTACCCAATCCAGTGTGCACCCCTAGTTTGTAAGGTTTGATGAGTGTGTCTTAATCTTTAACTGGGGGTGATAAATGATTTAAGAAATTAAGGGCGTGATAAGTAAAAGTTTTGAAAACACGGACATCGGTAATCTTTTCCACTCTCGAACTCCGGAGTTTTCATCTCATCTTCAAGGAGTTAGGGCTAACGAACCAGGTGACAGCCGGCGACGACAATCTTCTCCACCGAACGGTGAACCAGTTTAGGTAAGCAATCCTCTCTCTCTATCATTTCAACCTCAAGCCAAAAAACCCTTGTTTTGTTGTGGTTGCCAATCTGTCATTTTTCAATCTCTTTAAAGTTTAAATCCATCTTTTTTCAATCGACTATTTGTAGAAAACCATTGATTTTTCTTCTCAAAACTCCATCACGTTTGTTTACTACCCAACAACCCAACTTTACTTGAGGTTTACAAGTTGAAGTTCAAACGTCAAGGTTTGAGAAAAAAAATGAAGGATTTTTTTTTTTAATCAATGTTGAACATGAGGGTTGAAGATGAAACATCAAGAGTTGAAGATGGCTGGATTTGAGGAAAAAATCAAGGGTTCTTTTCTTTTTGATACAGGTAATTTGATTTATCATTCAAATTTGAATATGATATTATTGGATACCAATTTTTTTTTTTCCGGATTTGAATTTAGATATGCCTCTATCCGATTCAATTAGCATCCGTTGACAGGCCTAGTCAAAATTACAATTCACATTGCGACAGACAACGAAGCTCAAAAGCCCAACAAACAAGAAAAAAAAAAACCCAACAATGGGAGAGATGGGCAAGATAACCCTGAAATCTCTCCCATTATCTGCAGAGAAAAACAAAAAGATGGCTGAGAAGTAATTGAAGTCTTTAGCTTCGTACATGTTTTCTTCCTTGTGTGGGGTTGTTTACATTGTTTCCTAACTTCTCTCTTTCCAGGAAGGAGTAGTTGAAACTAAAATCGACAGAGAAGATGAAGAGGACAGCAAGACAAAGCAGAGCTGCTACTAGTGAGAAAGAGAAGAAACCCATTTCAACAAAAAAGCCTAAAGTGAAGCCAAGGAAGAAAACAAAGAGAGAGGATGCCAACAAGCCCAAGAAACCCCCAACTGCTTTCTTCTACTTCTTGTATGTCTCAAAGTCTCTGCTTTTCTCTTTTATTTCACTTCTATTACTTTCTTTGTGTTCTATATGTGTTATGTTGTGACTGATAGTTCATGAGTCCCAACTGAGATAGAGTTCTTTTTTTTTTCATGCTTAGTTGAATTAAGGTTGGAAAATGTTGAAACTTGGATCTTGGAAAGCAAAGAAAGAATTGATTTAAGGGCACAAAAGGCGTGAAAATGGGCAAAACCTTACCACAGATGCAGCCCTCTTCACAAAAGTGAAGTAATGTCTCCACCATGATGCATTATTAGTTATACCCAACATTGATTGTCTTGCAAGGATTAGGAGGTGTGAGGTGAGGAATTTTTGTTATAATACCTCGGGCTTCCTTTAGAGCACACTATATGGTCGAGGACAGAGTGGGTCACGAAGTAGATTGATAAATTAATAAGATGATTTCTATGGAATGATAGGGAACACTGCACTGAATATCATGTAGTCAGTCAGGTTTTTGGAATTTAAAGCTCTTGATTTAACATTGGTAGGTAAGAGGCTTTAGAAATTTGAAGTGGAATCTAATAGTTTTCAGTGGAGAATGATATTTACTGAATCTGGAAGTAGGAATTTTGGATGGGAGAGTGACATGGTTAGATTGGCACATGGATGTGGGATTTATATAGGTATACATGATGGGTTGATAGATCTAATAAAGGGGTGGCTTTCAAAGTAAGCAAATGTAATAGGGTGAGATATTAGGAAGAATGTTGGTGTGGTGAATGTTTATTGATGGTTTAGGTTCTTGACCTATATTCCATCTCGAACAAAAAAAAGCCAGCAATTTAGAATTTAATGGTGTGATACCGTGTTGGGTTTCTTGAGACCCTTGGATTTAGGAAAAAAAATTAGGAGGTTGGTTCCATGGTTGACCTCATGAGATGTATCCATGACACCATTTATCCTATAGTCGATGACAAGTGAGTGTAGAAGAAGTCCCCAGTTCCTTCATCTTTGGTTCCAAAATTCCATCAAAGCTAGCTTTCTTTGTTTGGACAAAGGTCTTGATTAAGATTTCAATTGTTGATCAAATTATCTCTTGTAGGATGATCATAGTAGATTATTTCTCGACATGTAAAGCTAATGATGCATTTCTCGACATGTAAAACTAATGAAGCAGACAATTGATTTTGGGTGTGACTGGCATGAGAGGCTCCTGTTCACACACTGGGCCTATTGAATGTGAATTAGATAACCATCTCTTGGTTTTTGAGTTAACTTTGAAAATCTAAGCCCACTTTTTTAATTTATTTGGTAGCTATTTGACTCTCTTCCATTGTATTATCGACTTTTTTCGAATTGGCACTCAAATCCCTTGTGTTTTGTTTGGGGCCTATTGTAAGATAGAGGTATGAGAATCCTTAAAGGGAAGGAGAATCCAATGCAAGACATCAGTTTCAATGTCAAACACTTATTTTTCTTTGGTACAAGATCTACAACTGGTTTAGAGATTTTATTGTTTTTTTCTTTTTTGACAAATTCATGTTTAGGTGGGACTTCAGCTGCAGGGAGGAGGTTTATCTACATTTTCTGCTGAGTTAGAAAAGTATTACTGTGGCAATTAGTGCCAAAGTGTTTGGGATGGTTGTCTAGGCCTCCTAACACTTTTTGGGGCATTTTTTTTTGTGAGTGAAATCTTTGCACTTAACTTTAAGAAAGGAGAAGTAGAAGATAAAATACTATTAGTTGCTCCTTCTACCCATAAATAATTATTTGCTTTGGATTCAAAGTATATCTTTCTAACTGTTTTCTTTTGTTTGAGTGCCATTGTCATATGATTTAGCAATCTAGAACAACATATTAATGTTTTAAACTCACTTTATAAGGCAACTCAAAAAGGAAGGGGTGGTTTCTTGTGTTAGTTATGAAAATTCAAATTCTATTGTGAGAGTTTTGGGGATAAGACAAACCGAGCAGTGGAAGCTTTGATTAGGCTTAGGAATCCTCTCATTTGTTACCCTTCAAGAGTCCAATCTCTGAGTGCAATAATAAGATCATCATAGTTGAGGGGAAGAAATATTGGGTGGAGTATTTGCTGGCTGTAGGAACCTCTGGTGGAGTCATTTTTATGTGGAAAAAAGAATATGTGATGTGGATGATCAATTGTTGGGGGCTTTCTTTGTGTCCTTATGCAACTGTGTGGCTTGTGATTTCACATAGGTATTTTCAAGGTTGTATGGTCCAACTTTAGGATGAGAACATTGACAATTTTGGGATGAGTTGGACGATTTTGCTGTATTTTGGGATAAACCATAGTGTTTTAGAGGAGAGACTTTAATGTTACTAAGTTTTATCTAAAAAGAAAGGAGACACTCCTATCACTAGGAGTATGAGGCAATTTGGCGAAATTGTAAATCGACATTCATTATTAGAGTTGTCTTTGGAAGGCAAGTAATAAGGATAATTCTAGAATGCCCTAGCTGGATAGTTTTCTAGTCTAAGTAACTGTGAGGAGCATTTCATCTCAGTATATCACTCATTAGTACTGACGTAGCAAAAGCATGTGAATCAATATATAAACAAGTAATAGCTTGGAAAAAAAATAAAGCAAAGAGGTAGAAAGTAACTGAGAAAGAACAGAGAAATTGAATTGATATGTTTTTTGAATTGTTTGAATTTCATTTTTTAAACTCCTTACATGGATAATTCCTTCATAAAAACTTAGAAACCTTTCAAAATACTAAAAAGTAATATAATACCAACTTTCAAAACCTATTATAACTCAATTTGGACACCTAAAAACACTTCAAGTTATAGCCTAAAGAATAAAAACGGATTTAGACAAAAAAGTAGAAATTTGAAAACAAATTAGAAACTAACAAGGAATAGTACTCCTAAAGTAATTATGAAATAAAAATCCTACTACTAAAACTAGAAATTAGAAATATTGCTAGAACTAATAAATATAAACAAATCCTATTAGAATTAGGAAATTGCTTAAGACTCTCTAACTAAAATTGTAAACGTCCAACATCAAAGTACCTAATCCAGCATATAATCATTCTCCAATTGCCCTCGAGGTTGGATAATTTGTAATCATCCGACTCATTTTCTCTTTTAGAACAAGTGGTTCTATCTATCTAATTTTATTGTGAAAGTGGTAGAGTGGTGGAACTCATTTTCCTTTTTTGGTAGCCCAAGATTTTGTTTTGGGAGCAAGCTTAAAGTTTTAAGGAAAAGTTGAATATTTGGAAAGATTGAGTCCAGAAAGAAAGCTATTATGGGAGAAATTTAACTTTTAGATAAGTGGGAGGAAAAGGAAAGATTATCTTTGGGGGAACGAGTGTGGAGATTCAACTAAGAGTGAAGTTCCAAAAAACTACAGCCATGGAAGAATTTTGGTGGAAACATAAATCCAGTGTGAAATGATTGAAATGATGGGGAAGTTTTAAAATGGCAAGGGGGGATTTGGGAAGGGGAGGTGGAACACTAAAAGAATTTGTACACAAAGATTCATATAGATCAACCTTGTTCGAATAATTTGGGATTTGATGTCATTTCAGTAGAGCATATTTGGTTGAAATGACCTTTTGGAGGTAGATGAGGTGTTCCAAACGTTGTCTTCCGTGAGTAGTGAAAATTCATCTACGCCAGATGGATTATCTAAATGTTGTTCTTCCAAAAGTGCTAGGATATAATTTGAGATGACTTGATGTTGGTGGTTAAATTTTTTCAAGAAAGGTGTTTTCTCTATTGTTGCTCAAATAAAATGTTTGTAGTGTTGGTCCTAAAAAGCTAGTAGCATATGACATGTCAAATTTAGGCTAATCTGCTTAATCATTTCGGTGGGTTCATCATACAAAATCACCGCAAAGGTCATGCATGGTATCATTGGTGTAGAGTAAGGAGTGTTTATTATAGGTTGGTGAGGACATCGTGGTCATTAGTTAGGTTTAGAATATTTTTAGGTTATCTTAGAGTATGTCCTATGGAGATGTTAAAATTTACATGTTAAATGTGCCACGTAGACACTTTTATCATATGCTAGGCACTTTTTAACAAATTAGTTTGTTTAACAAACTCAACACCTTCAATGTACTTACTAGTCTACATCTTACCTTTGATTAAATTTTAAATTAATATTTTTTTATTCAAATATATTCTTTGAGTGAAAAAGAAGGAATTAATATGATGCTTGGCTCGCCACAGTTAACAAAGACTTTAATGTTTGGCATGTTTGATGGGTATACTAACAAGTCCATTGGAGTGGTTTGACTAGACAAAGTTAGTGAGTCTGACACTAACAGATTCACTAACTTGTACATTGCGGATACTCTTAGTGAATTGTTTTTTTTTATCTTAGACCCATCTTTAGTCTAGGCATCATTGTCTTACATTATAGGTTATCAGATCATTGACTGCGTTCTATTTGCAAATGAAAGTGTTGAGTCGAGAATTTGGTTGGGGAGATCAAGGAATGTGTGTAAAGTAGAGCTAAAAAAGGCATACAATCATGTTATTTGGGAATTCCTTCAATATTTACTGGGTCGTATAGGTTTTGAGAGAAATGGATAGGATGGATGCGTCATGATGCATGACGGTGACGACTAACCTAGAATGATGAATTTGAGATCAAGTAAATCACTAAAAACAATTCTAATATAAATTAAGTACTCATGCAATCATAAATCAATAAGAAAATCTAGTAAATCTTAATTAGGTTCTAAAGTAAGTCATAAGGAGGAAAGTGTTAGGCTTTTAGGGGAAGAGAAGTTGAAAAGAACTTATTTAAGAGTGAAATTTCAAAAGGTAGGTTGATGGAGGAAGTGAGTTGGAAACAAAATCAAGAATCAATCGGTTGAAGGAAAGGGACAATAACACAAAATTCTTCCATAAGGTGGCCAATTTTAGGAGTCAAAATCATATTAGAAGTCTAGCAATTGATGGGGAGTTTGTGGAGGGAGATGAGAGGACTAGAGAAAGGGCTGTGGAGTTTTATAAGAAATTATTTGAGGATCAAGTGCTCAGACCTGTCCCCGAGCTTCTGGAGCTAGGGTCAATATCGTTATATCAAAAGGTTTGGTTAGAATGGAGTTTTGAGGAGGAGGAGGTGTTAGGGGGCGTTAAATTCGTTAAGTGGGGAGTAGTCTTTAGGCTTAGACAATTTTACTATGGCTTTCTTTAAAAGGTGTTGGGTTACAATCAAATAGGATTTGACGAATGTATTTAGGGATCTCAAGGAAAGGAATTTCTTGGACTACGGCTTAAAAGGTAGGGGCTAGGGATTTAGCGGACTTTAGACCAATTAGCCTGTTGGAGTCTACGTATAAGATAATAGCAAAGGTGTTGGCTAATAGGCTAAAGGAGGTGATTTATGGTTTGATCGGGTTGGAGCAAGGGGCTTTTGTAAAGGGGAGACAAAATTTTGGATGGTGTCCTAGTAGCAAACGAGTGTAATGATTCTAGGAGAAGATCTGGTAAATTAGGTTTACTTTGTAAAATTGACATGCATAAGGCATACGACCATGTGAATTGGGCTTTTTTGAGATACTTGATGCACTGTATGGGATTTGGGGACAAGTGGATTGAGTGGGTGATGAAGTGTGTTACCTTGGCATCTTTTTCGGTTCTAGTGAATGGTAGTCCTATTGGTTTCTTTAGAAGTTCAAGGGGTTTGAGACAAGGAGACCCTCTTTTCCCATTGTTGTTTGTTTTAATTTGTGGAAGTGTTGGGCTGTTTTCTTCGTAGGGCGTCTAAACTTGGGTAGATTTCTATTTTTTCGGTGGGTCAGGATGGTTCGAATGTGTCATTCCTCCAATTTGCGGATGATACAGTGGTTTTTCTGGATGCAAGGGATGATGAGGTGAGGTATTTGAGGGGAGTGCTCTGTTATTTTGAGGCGGTTTTGGGGTTAAGGATTAATTTTAGAAAGAGCAAGCTGTTTGGGGTTGGGGCCGATATGGGAATTCCTAGGTAGGCCACCATGTTTGGTTGTCAATGGGAGTCTCTTCCAACGTCGTATTTAGGTTTGCCTTTAGGAGTAGAGTACATGACTTAGTCCATTTGAGATTTGGTGGTCGAACGAATGGAGAAAAAGTTAAGCTCGTGGAAAACAAAGTATTTTCCTAGTTTACCATTTCTCCTTGGTTGCGATGCCAAAAAAGAGTGGACGAGAGATTAGATTAGTTGGTCGGGGACTTTTTGTGGCATGATAAGAATGGGGCCAAGAAAATGCATCTAGTTAATTGGAAAGTGATTTGTGAGTCAAAGAAGGATGGGGGCCTAGGTATTATGGGTTTTAGGATCGCCAATAAGGCGTTGCTAGGTAAGTGGTTGTGGCGGTATGAACTTCAAGCTTCTAGTCTTTGGAGAAAGATAATTAAGGCTAAGTATGGAGAAAGTTGGAATGACTTGGAGAGTAAGGAAGCCAAATTGTCATATGGGTGTAGCTTGTGGAAAGGAATTATGAAAGTTGGGCTAGGAGAGTAAGGAAGTTAGTGCTCTGTGATTGCTTTCCTTGCCTCTATAACCTTTCCTTAAAAAAAAGGCTACCATGTGTTGCTTTTTTGAATCTTGTGGGAAACGAGCCTGGCTGGGACCTGGGTTTTAGGAGGGATTTTAATGATTGAGAATTGCAAGACCTACAAGATTTAACAACTCAGCTTGATCATATTCATTAGGTGATTACGGAAGACGATGGGAGGGAGTGGACTCATACTAAAGGTTTAAACTTCTCTGTTAGTTCATTCGCCACTGGTATGTCAACTCCTACCAATTCTTCTTTGCATTTCCCTTTCAAATTCATTTGGGGTTTGAAGGATCCCTCAAAAGTGCATTTTTTCACTTGGCTAACAACTCTTGACAAGTTACCTACCCTTGATCATTTAATCAATCACGGTTTTGTGACTCCAAACTTTTGTTATCTTTGTCATTTGAATGGTGAGTCTATGGATCACATTTTGATGTGTTGTCATTTTTCGTACTCCATCTGGTATCATTTCTTTGGGATATTTAAAATTTTTAATGCAATTCCTTACTTCTTGTTATCTCTATTCTAAAGTTGGGATTGTTCCATGTTCATGGGGAGAAAGAAAATTCTTTGGAGGTTTCTTCCTTTCGCTACTACTTGGGGGCTATGGTTGGAGAGGAACAAGAAAATCTTTAAAGGGGTGGCTACTTCTTTTCATGATTTAGTCTTAAATGTTCTGGGGCTACTTTATCTTTGGTGCAAGCTATGTCCGGAGTTTAAGGGTGTATTTTTTGAGGACTTCATTTTTAGATGGGAGTCTCTTTGTAACAGTTGGCTTTGAGCCTTCTTTCGGTTGGTCATCTCGACCGCTGGTTGTATTTGCTTTTTCCTTTCTTCTTAATACATTTATACTTTAAAAAAAAGGGGGTGCTATTGGAAGATTGGTCTTCCACTAGTTTAGGGCTGCAAGTCAAATATCTAATTAGGAGTTTCTTGATATCCTAGGGATTTCAAGGAAGTCTTACCCTCAAAGGGTTTTTAAAGTTGATAGCTTAAGAATTTATTAAAATAGGCATATGATCAATTTATCAATAATAAAACTAGCAGCAATATTTTTGAGTACCATGTAGAACAATTAATAGGGTTTAAAAAGGTGACGGATGGTATGGTATATAAATATAGTTGAATAGGGTACAGGTTAGGAATTATGGTTGTTTAATGGGTTAAGATAGGATGTGTGAGTGCTAGATTTTGTACAGCAGGGTTTATGATGGCAGGTGTAGGTTCAAGTGAGATTTTAGAGGGTTTGGAAGGATTTTGGGTTTAGGGTTTCGATGTTATGGAGGATTCGGTTGGGCATTTAAAGACTAAAAAAAATCACAGCAGGGTTTTCAAGGGGTATGGGATAGATTGGTTGGGAGATTGGAAGAATGGTTGGTTCAGCCAAGGGATTAGGTCTGGGAATACTTGGGGATAAAAATAGGATCTGTGAGGTAGATGTATGGATCGGTGAATACTATTATGTGATGTAGATTATGGGCCATAGGTTCTTAATGATGAAATTAGGGTTTAGAAAGTGTTCGGCCAAGAGAATGGTGGCTATAAATATCTGCACAGCATGTTCTAGTGACAAGAAAAAAGAAAGAATCTAAAGAAGATCAAGAAGATGGAGAATAAGAAGATAAATGAGTATTGCTTTGGCTTCACACCATGAAAAGTGATCCTACCTTAGAATCACATCAAGAAAAACAATGGGTTCACGCTAGACATCCAATCTCTCAATATCAGGAAAAACGTATAAATTTTATTCAATCTCTAATTATTAAAATCCAGCATAACATAGTTTATATAAAGAGAAAATCCTAAAGCCAAAATATGGCAAACTATGCAAAATACCCTTTTAAAATTAAAAGCACAACTCAAACTCTTAATGAGCCAGGTTGTACGGTCACTCATGTGGGGCCCACACTAAATTAAATCATCACTTAAGTGGTTGGTCCACTTAATAATAATAATAAATATAAACGTGGGCCCACCACTTTATAGTAAAAAGTCCACCAGCATGGCCCAATAACTAAACACAAGAAATAAAACTAAACTAAAATACGACTTAATCGAAAAGGTCCATGATGCTCCCATGCTCTCAAACACAACTAATAGGTATCTTTCCAAGGGTGGAGTCTTCATGATGGCATGCCATGAGGTCTTCAACTCAAATTAGGCCATCACCCATCCATAAGGATTGGGTCTTCTTCTATCTTTGTTGATAAATCCTATGGCCAGGAAAGCTATGATCTCTGATGCCCTCATCAGGTCATGAAATGTGTTTCCTTGAACATCTTTTTCAATTCTGGTCCATGGATGTCAACTGGATTTTTTAAGAGCTTTCGAGGTCTAAGGCAAGGAGATCTTTTATCTCCTTTCTTGTCTGTCATAGTGGGGAAGCTCATAGAAGACTTTTATATAGGCATGTGCTAATGGGGTTATATTTTCCTTTTTAGTGAAGGAGAACAGCATGAGGTTTCACACCTTCAGTTTACATATGTTACTCTAATATTCCTGGACGGGTCGTTGGAACAGTTGAGATTCTTTCATGGCTTGCTTTGCTGCATCGAGATGATCTCAGGATTACCAATCAATTTGAAGAATTGTGAAGTGTTTGAATTTAAACCAATTCCAAGCCTGACCATTTTAGTAAGGTCCTTTAGATGTCAAGTGGGATACTTTCTATCTTCCTACCTGGGCCACCCTTTAAAGCATAAGCATATGGGGATCCAGTGGTTGAAAGGAGAGTAAAGAGCGTTGGTTCTTTGAAAGCCAAGTACCTATCAAAAGGAAGCAAATTGACATTGATCAAAAGCATAGTGGCAATCATTTTGGTTTACGCTTAATCCCTGTTTTTGATTCCTACGATTGTTGAAGCAATCATTGAAAAGTTGATTGGAGATTTTCTATGGAATAGTAAAGAAGGTAGCTCGAAGTTTAAGTGGCAATTGATTTCTTCTGCTAAGAAGAATGGAGGATTAGGCATTAGGGGGTTTTAGGTGCAGTTTTTCTAGGAAAGTGGCTTTGGAGATTTGGAGTGGATCGGGCAAGTCTTGAGGAGAATCATGAAGAAAAAGTACGTGATAGAAGTTTGGATGGGAGCTTGGAGAGGTGAAATATTCCTATGATTGTAATGTTTGAAAATGCATTGTTTAAATTTTGTCGGATATTTGTTGAAGGATTGTTTTTTGGGGTTAGCTGATCAAATCTTGTCCCTCAGTTCAATTTTATCTAAGACATTGTCTTCTATCAATTCAAGCGATGCAGTATTGGAAAATCCGATCTCTTTCCAAACCTTCAATGCTTCCATCTCAAAAGTTTAGATGTTTCACAACTAGCTAAAGTAATGCATGTTGCATTCTTTCAGTTTTTGAGTATATATATAGTTTTTTGAGAATGTGGCATTGTGGGATTCATAGCTTGTCAAGAAACCACCTTTGCCAAGCTTGTTAGGGCTGTCGTCTACACACACAAAAATAAAAATAAAAATGGAGGTTGATGGTTCAAAAATTGTCAAGATAACTTATCCCTAATTCTTTTGGATAAGGCTTTGATGATGATGATGATTTTGTTGATATTCTACAAATTAGGAGTATCGTTATGCATGGAGATGTTCAAATTTTTAGTGATGGGACTAATTGAAATAATTGGTAGGAACATGTAAAGTTAGGGAGATACAATGGAGAAAAATTGTTCCACGTTTAGCAAAATGGGATAAGGAGCCATTAACTACACAAATGGAAGTAGGTGTAGGAAGATGATGAATGGAATCAAATATACATACCATTTAGTGCGAGTGGTTCCTTAATCAATGATCCAAGAGGAAAAGCCAGTTGAAGGCATAAGAGCAGAGGCCTCGATACCCAAATGGCCAAAAACATTATGCTAGAAGGTTATGTGTGGTCGGATGGGTGGATGAATGCAATCTGGTCACCCGTTTAACAATTCCACTGAGTAATCAACTCTTGCAGTTGCTCTTCTGTCATATATAAGCTAGCTATGGGTATTGTAGAAGATGCTGGCCCTGAGATACTGGTTTGATAAAAGACAAGGATGCAGAAGAAGTTTCACTATGTTTGGAATGGTAGACAAGCGTGCACCCCTCAACTCAAGGGAGTCAACCATGGAACTGGTTAAGTTTAATGCGTGTGGTTAGACTTATTACAATTAGTATAATATAGTTATTCGTTGCTCTCAACACCAGGACCACGACTTTCAATAGATTGATCAACTTTGGTTGAAAGATAGGCTCAACCTTTACCAACTTGGCCAGGATGAGCTTGCTCACTCATTAGTCATTAGAGGTCTTTCTGGAATCGATATTTGCATAACAAGTCGCTTGTCATCTTCTCTCTGAAGTAAGGAATAGGCAATAGTTAACATGGAATGGTCAATTGATTAATGATTTCAGCCATTTAGGCTCATATTCACCCCTTGACCTAGCAAGGAGCTCATATACACGTCTTTTCTGATGGAAAAAATCGGTTTAAAAAATGCAGTGGAAGCTTCGATTAATAGGGACCTTTAATATCAAATTTAATTATAATTATTATTCTATCCAATTCTACATAATAAAAAAGACATACCTTTTGATCTATAAAAAAAGGATTCGATGATGGAGAAATATGATCAAAGACGAATGGTCTCTAGATCTCAGTGAATATGCTTCTTGTCAATGACCGACCTTTTTTTAGTTTCTTCTAAATTGGAGCTTGTACCCCTCAAGCTATTTAGATCGTCCCCTTTAGTGTGTGCTAACAAACTATATTTTTCTTTTTTTTTTCGTGCGTTTGTTGGAGTAATTCTCTATCCTTTCATAAACTTAATATCTTTTTGAAATTAGAAAGCCCTAATCTCCTGGTCGATCTATGTGAATCTCTCTTCTTATATCAAAAGATATCCTAGATCCTCTTAGATTCTAAAAAAAAAATAATTAAAAATTAAAAATGTAGGATATGAGAAGCGATTCAAATGAATCCAACTTGGTTGGCATCCTCATTTTATTTGATTTAAGTGGACTCTCTTAGTAGAATCATCCCTTACATTAAATCATGGATTTGAACTTATCCAATTAAAATATAATTTCATGGCCAAACAACCCTTAAACTTTATGAGCTTGAGAAAATACATTAAATAATGGGCTTTGGGCCTTTTTAAGTTTATTCACGTTATGAGGATAAAAAGATTGATCATTCGATCCGAGTACAAACTCAGATTGCTGTGGGACATCATATTCCAATCTAACTTGAGCTTTGACAAACCATGCCTGTCTATTGGAGCGAATTGGATGAGCGAGTCGAGGGCAGCAAGATGTGGTTTAGCTAACAATAACAACCTGCATTTTGTCCTTGATGGAACTCACTATCTATCAATAACTCTTGGTAGACCTTCATTTGCATAGTCTTGCTATTGAGCGCTCATGATTTGGTTGGACTTTGCTTTCCTTTCCCTAATATTCACCTTGAGTCATCAAAACCTTTTTGAAGCCTGGTCAGGTCACCTTACACTAAAGGTGAGTGGAGCCTTAATCAATGAGTGCAAGAAAGTATAAATTTATTAGAAGAAAAAGAAGAAGAATTTACAATAGTCGGTTGAGATGACCAACCAAAAGGAAAACAAAAGTAGCTAGCCCTCACACAAGGAATCCCATCGAAATACAAAATCCTAAAAAAAATCCCTATCAAATCCGTAAAAGTTTGCACCAATAGATTAGAAGCCCAAGGACCTCTAGCAAAATATCCTATCTTGAAGAGATTGCATCAGATTTTCTTCTTCCCAAAGGACAAATACTAGTCCTAACTTTGGAAAAGAGCCACCACTGAGTTAGGAATCACCTAGTGGATCTCGAAAAGTGGAAGGAAGTAAGACCAAACAGATGCGGGAAGCTTACAATGAAGAAGGATGTGGTCCACTGACTGCGCATTAGAAAGGAAAATATAGTAGCAATATGGGGTCACAAAACCCCTAAGAATAAGGTCTATGGTAGGAAGTATGTGAAGGGTAGCTAGCCAAACCAAGAAGCGCACTTTCCTAGGAACTAGTGATCCCCAACTGAAAATGGAAGGAAAGTGGACAGAATTGGGAGATTCCGTCAATGCTGCCTTGAAAGAGCTAACAGAGAAGATGTTACTTTTGGTGCAAGTCCACTTCCTTCCATTCTCTTAGGTGATGTTTCTATGAACGAGATCAAGCTATTCTGTAAGTTTCACAAGCTCCCGGACCTCCCAATCATTGAAGTTCCTCTTAGAACCCAAATCCCACATGCATATTTCCCTCGAGGTTTGCTTCAGTAGCGCAAGACGAACCTTTTCTTCCAGAAATTTGATAAAGCCTAGGGAATTGGATGCAAATATGAGCAGCCCTACACCACCAATCCTCTTAGAACCTGATCCTCTCCCCTTTTCGCGCTCTAAATTTAATCCTCTTCCTGAAGTTCAAACCTACTTTCATCATTCCTATCCACACATTGCAACCGAAAGAAGATTTCACCTCCTTATTTTCCCAACCATTCACTTTTTACCCGTACTACCCTCTTGTCACCCTCCTCTACAAACTTGTAGTCTCAACTCCAAATCTTCATAGCCATTTCCCTAACAAAATCGAGTTAGACACTCTAAAGCCCTTAATGCCTATACCCCTACTCTTTTAGTGTCGCAAATCACTTGTCACTTGACTACTTGCAATTTTTGCACCCCATCCTTATCATTCCACAAGAAGTCCCTAATCAATTGATTTAATTTTGCCTAAACACTCCTAGGGATCAAGAATGATAAAAGGTGGTAAATCGAGATGCTAGCCAAGGTACTTTTGATCAAAGTGAGTTTATCGCCCTTAGACAAGTACCTGGCTTTCTAAGAACTTAACCCCTTCTCCATACGTTACACCACTGACTCCTAGATAACCTTACTCTTATCCTTTGCCCTTAACGACATGCCTAAGTAAGTGTATGTGAAGTCTCCTTCTAACACCTGAACATTGTGGCCCATCTTGTAACCTCACCTGCGCATCCAACCCCAAACAACTTGCTCTTCTTTAAATTTATCCTTACACTTGAAACCCCCTCAGAGCAACCTAACACACCCCTTAGGTATGTCACTTGATCCACTGAAGCATCCATGAAAACTAACATATCATTGGCGAATTGCAAATGTGTCACGCTTGTGCCATCACTCCTTACCTAGGTTAGAAGCCCTCTTAAGGAAATGCCCCAACACTTCTGCCACTAACATGAACAACAAAGGAGAGAGGGTATGCCCTTATCTTAAACCCCTAGAGTTTCTGAAAAAACCTGCAGGGTTATTATTCACCAAGATCGAGATAAGATGCATGAGTAGAGATAAGTAGAATTAATGGTAAAGAAAATGCCATAATGTGAGTTTGATAATTTTGAGGTTGGATAGGAAATCAACAATTCCCAAATCATTTGAATAGGAATGGATAGATACGATCCACCTAATTTGGAGGTGGGGTTATAATAGCAAGTAAATTCGGATTTCGATATCTAACTATTTTCACTAGTCAACAAAACTATTAATATCGTATTATCCTTGAATAAATAGTTAATGTGTAATGATAAATATGAATGGTATGCTAAATTCAAATTTATTGGTTATTTAGATCGTTGAATCATGTATGGTCTAAACTCATTAGTTGAAAATCTCAATGACGAGAAATTGATAGGTCCTAATTGCATTGACTGGAGGCGAAAACTAAAAATAATCTTTATTGTTGGAAAATTAAGCTTATGCCTGAAGACCCTTAAGCCCAACCCTTCCTATACATGCTACAACAACCCAAAAGCAGAGTTCAAGCAGTAAGATTATTCGAATGAATTAGCAAAAGTTTTACATATTGGTCCCAATGTCTAATATTTCGCAAAGTAAACATGAAAAGATTGAAAAAGCTTCTAACATTTTGCTCAATCTTTATGAGATGTTTGGTGAACAAAGTCGGAAGGCTTGGTATGAATAGTTGACTACACTTCTGATTGCAAAATGTCAGAGGGAACACTGGTTAGGAAACATGTGAAAATGATAGGTCTCCTAAATTAGTTGGATTATTTGAAAGTGAGTTGGATACTATTTCACATATTGGACTCATGTTGCTGTCACTCCCTCAAGTCTTTCAATTCCTTTATTTTAAACTATGAGATGGACAGAATTGAAATGACAACAAGTGAGTTGTCAAACTCGCTTATAATTGCTAAAATATTGCTTAAGAAGCAATCTGGTAAAGTAGAATCAGCTTTGATTGTTGAAAGTTCAAAAAACTACAAAAGAAATTTTAAGAAAACAAAAAGGTAAGGAGAAAAGGGTAATTTTGATGGCAAAGGAAATTTGAAGGTTACCAGCTCTAGACTTGATGTCAACAAAAAGAATGAAAAAGGAAAATGTTCTCACTGTGGACAAGACAGGTTAATGAAAGAGAAAATGTGGTGCTTATTTGTCAACCCTTAAGAAAGGGAAAAAATACCACTTTAGGTTATGAAATATAATCAAATTCATACAATGGTAGAATCAAATATTTTGGATGTGGCCACTAACTCTTGTTTTATAAATTCTATATGCATTGTGTTTGTTTGTAATTCCTTGCAAGGAGTCGGTGACAAAAAACTCACTGCCAGTGGTGCGGAAGCTTAGAGTTGGCCCGGGTGCAACTATTTTACTCAATTCAATAGTAGTAGTAGTTTCTTTACATTACATTTAGCAAAGACAATATTTTTTAATGACTTATTATGTGTCATCGGCGTACAAGAACTTAATTTCTGTTTTCAATGTGTAAACTTAAAAAATGCCCAAGCTCCATTATTTAATGTTTTATTAACCAATAAAGGTTAAGGGCAGTTTGGACATTTCATTATTATTTTATTTGGATAAGTTTAAATACTTAAGGAATGATTTAATGTGAGGGATGATTCTACTAAGAGAGGCCACTTAAAATCAAATAAAATAAGGATTCCAACAAAGTTGGATTCATTTATATCATTCTCCCTTTATCCTATATATTTTGATTTTTAAATATTTGTTTTTAGAATCCAAAAGGATTTAGGATATCTTTTGAGACAAGAAAGATCCACATGGATTGAACCTAGCTCTTAGGGTGTTTTAATTTCAAAAGATATGAAGTCTATAAAAAGGTATAGGACTGCTCCAACAAACACACGAGAAAAAGAAAAATGTTTTTTGTTTACACATACTAAAAGGGATAGTTTAGAGAGCTTAAGGCATACAAGCTCCAATATAGAAGAAACCGAAAAAGTACCTTATCAACGAGAAGCATATTCACTGAGATTTGGAGGTCATTTGTCTTCGTTCATATTTCTTCGTCATCGAATACATTGAAAGGTATGCCTTTTCAATTCTGTAGAATTAGTTTGAATAATGATTAAAATTACAAGCGATATTGAAAGGTCCAGATTAATTGATGCTTCCACTGAAAATTTTAAACTGATTTTTCTCATCATGTTGTCATATATATATAGGGTCGCGTTTAGGGGACATCTACAAGTGACAACTATTTTTACATCTCTCGGATGCCATCCATTTTACAAGATCAAATGGCATCTAGTGATTTTGTAGAAAACATCAAAAAAATGGACAGCATCCGAGTGGTTGTGTAAGAATAGTTGTCAGTTTTAGATGTCCTCTAACCACGTCCCATATATATATATATATATATATATACACGATCCACATTTTTGCTGACTATAATACATTTAGCTGACAGTGTTACTAATAGGCCATTCACATCTGAAGCCCTATGGATTATGAAAGCTAACCCAAAACTGTGTTATTAATAGCTTCCCACTCACCAAATGGAAGATCATCATCTGGAGGTCAAGACAATCCCCAAGTCACTTAATTCCATATTAATGGATAGCATTAACAGCCACGTATTAATTGTTCCTTTCAACTTAAAAGTTGTAATTTGTAAGGATTAAGATCTACCAATAGATAGAGACTGGTCAATAGTAGATCCCAAAGTGCAATCTGGAAATGTTTATCACCAATGGTTCAAACACAGCCACTATTCAATTCACACTAGCTAAAATACAGGACACTCCACCATAATCACCTACAATAATTACCTCTCCCAATAATTTAAAAAATCACCTACCAATGGGCATATTATAATTTTACACCAAATCAGTCAGGCCATAGGGGATCACTAACTCCACTCTCAACAACAAGGGAACCCTAGAAGTATTTGGAATTCAAGTTGCAACCGACTAAGCCTTCTCTAACTCTTCATATAGGTATTAAAAGCCCAATATAACAATCATCAGCACAAACACAACTGAAATCTGTTGATAAATCATGAACGCTCCAAAAATAGTTTGTTTCACGTAAATTTGTTAATTGAATGCAATGATGAGTTCTACTGCAATAGGAGAATGATGCAACCGAAAAAGTAGGTTGCCACATTAAGTGGTTGAGGGTTCCACTCTTAGAAAACAAGGGTCATGTCATATAGACTCCATGATCTGCAAATTTCGCTGAACATAGAGAGGGACACATTTTGAGTTGCACAAGATTGAGGTTGTATCAAATTCGTTAGGAAGCTCTTTTCAAGACCTATAGCAACTGTAACAAGCTTTAGATAAGCATTTCTCTGAGTAATATATACCATAAGATTTCTGTAATTGTATGGACTTAACTGAACCTTGGCGTGATTTTGGTTTAATGATTTTCATGGAGGATGCTTTATATTTAAAGATGGAATTAGTACATGCTATAGTGAACAACAAATAGATAACCAATTCTTTAGAGTAATGTAGGCCATGGAATCTTTGTTTCACAGGTTTAACTGATATTGTTTTGTTATTTTAAGGGTAGATTTTTGCATGATATTCCATAACAGAATCATGCTGTCAAGCCAATGATCTCTTTTCTTTAGTTTAATTAAATCTCAAGTTTTTTTTTCCCTCTCCTTGTCCTAGTTTTGAAATTAGCAATACTTGGTGCCTGTTTTTTTCAATCAGATACTTGCTTGCCTGCTTGGGTGCATTTGAAATGCATTGCCTTCCTTCTTGGTTGCAAATAGAACAAATATAGGGAAAACAATGAAAAAAAAGTGCTAATTTTCTCTGAATAGCTTATGGTATTGACCATTTAAGCATTTGCTTCTCCAACTAGCGAATTAGTTCATTTTTGTTCGAGGACCTTTTTTTTTTCCTTTTACGTTTCCTTTTTTGAGGGTAAAGATATTTCTCTTATAGCAACAATGGTTTGTTGTTTCAATTTAAACATTGAATTAGTACATGCTAACATGATGTTGAGTTTTTTCTCTAGAGTTGTGTAAGCCATAGAATTTTTGTAAGGAGGTATGCATTTAACAGTACCTTATTGTGATTTTGAAGGGAAGATTTTCGTAAGGAATACCAAGAACAGAATCCAGATGTCAAATCGATGCGTGATGTATGTTGCATTTATTTTGTTTGAGTTATGTATAGAATCTATTGGTTTTTTCTCCTTACTACGAAATTTGCGATACTCCCATTCTTCAGATTGGCAAGGCATGCGGAGAGAAGTGGAAGACAATGAAATATGAGGTTTGTCAGCCGCAATTTTTTTGATGAATTTTTCCATGCTTTACTTTTTAGCTAGGGCAATCTCAATTGTCAGCATGGGCCAAGGTAGGTTGTTTATTTTCGTGCGGGACACAAATCAAGCCAATAATCAGCGACTCCAGAGGAATCATGTAATTATTTGGGTTTCCACTTGTTTTGAGTCCAGATTTAATTTTTAGTACTTTTATTTTTGTTAGAGCTAATTTTAACCTGGTTAGATTTATTACTCTAGTTTGAAGTTGTTTTTTAGTTTATTTTAAGAGTTTGATTTGGGTCTAAGTACTATTCACATCATTTTTCTTTAGATCTTATCTTTAGGAGTCAAAACTTATCTTATTAGGTTGATTTTTTCGTTTGGTTTGAAAGGTTGTCCAATTACCTATCCTAACAGATGGAAAGTGGTGTGCACGCCCAAGAAGAACAGGGGGCTGGGCATTAGGGGGCTTAGAGTAGCTAATAGAGCTCTGTTAGGAAAATGGCTATGGAGATTTGGCGAAGAGAGGAGTAGTTTGTGGAGGAAGGTTATTAGGGCCAAGTATGGGGAGAAGAGGCTAGGCTGGTATAGCGGCGAGGCTAAAGATCCCTATGGGTGCAGTGTCTGGAAAGGGGTTCTAAAAGGGTTGGAGGATTTTGAGAAGGGGATTAGATTCAAAGCGGGAGATAGAATCAAATTCTGGGAGGATACCTGGTGCGGCACATCGTCTTTGGCAGTCCAATTCCCGTCTTTGTACGCTTGTTCAATTAATAAGAACCGTTCTATTCAGCAGTGTTTGGTTGGCAATGAGTCTGATCCTACTTGGGATTTGGGGTTCAGAAGAAATTTTAATGACTGGGAGCTAAGTGAGGTGACATCTTTCCTTGATCTCAAGCATACAGTTCATCTCAACGAAAGCGAACAGGATAAGTGGGAATGGGTTAGGGCTAAGGATTCAAGATTCTCTGTCAAGTCTTTCTATGAGGGGCTTACTTCCAACGTAGAGAGTTCCTTATTGGGGTCAATCAAGTGGTCCAGGTTAGTTCCCTCTAAAGTATCTTTTTTAGTTTGGTTGGCTTCTCTTGGTAGGATTCTTACGTTGGATAATTTGATTGTGCGGGGTTGGATCATTCCCAATTGTTGTCCCCTTTGCATGTGTGATGGGGAATCTGTTTATCATTTATTAATCCATTGTTCTTTTTCGTATAATATTTGGTCAACTTTTCTTGGTCTTTTCCGTTTTAACTGGGTCCTTCCTCGTAAGTTCTCCTCGTTAATAGAATGGACCAGTAACGCTTTCCACACCAGGAAAAAGATCCTATGGGCTTTGCTTCCCTCGGCTATCGCTTGGGGGATCTGGAATGAGAGAAACAACAGAGTGTTCAATAAGAAGAATAGTAGCTCTCATGCAGGTTTCTTGGAGATCTTGGGTTTGTTATACCTTTGGTCAAAGCAGAATATAGAGTTCGCGGGAACTACATTTGACGATTTTATTTTTAGATGGCACTCCCTTTGTAATTATTAATGTTATTTTTTTCTTTCTTGTTCTTCCTTGAGGCTTTCTCGGCCTCTTTGTTTCTTGTCTTCCCTTTCTGATCAATATATTATACTTTTCAAAAAAAAAAATTACCTATCCCATGAATCCAACCTTTTGCGGATTTGATGTATTTTGAAAACGTTATGGTCAAAATATTGGTTGAGTATTAGTAAATGAAGGGATTTGTATCTCAAGATAAAAAATGTCAGAGTTTTTAGTCATGTTAGGTTTAAGGTCTGAGTCCAAAATGTAAGAGCTTATTTATTCAACTCGATAAATGTCATCTGAACACTAAATAAATCAGATGGCATTATCATATTAGACTTGTTCTCCATACTTCACCCACACAAACAAATCATTATTCCATATATGAAAAGGCCCAAGCACACTTCACAATCACCAAATTGCACATACACATACATACTTGAAACCATCACTGAGGACCTGCAGTAATTCTCACATTCACAAAACAACACCAAAAGATCATTCTGTAGTAACCAGAGCACCCAAAAAAACTTGATAGCTGCCCGAACTACACCAAACAACACCTAAAACCCTTGGAATATGTCACAATAGTCACCATTCACTCCATAAAGAGGCTGAAATACTTTAAATACTAATTTTAGGAGGTGTGGCACCTCTTTGAATCAAACCCTAGGGTTGAAGTCCTTGTCTAAGGTGTTTGTACCTTCTAAGGCACAAAATTGGAAATAAAAGAAAGGAAAAAACTGAATAGAGGGAAGAAGATTGTAGAGAAGAGGAAGAAATTAAAGGAAAATATGATCAAAAGGTCTCTAATACCATGCTATGTAGAAAGAAAAGAACATAGGTTGGGAGAGAGAGAGAGAGAGAGAGAGGAATGAACTTGACGAGCTTGGCCTCCTCTATTACTTTTATATCATTTTAAAAGGTGAAAGGAAAATAATGCCCTTATACATACTAATATATATAGTTAAACTCTAACAAAGTAAAAAATAAAAGAATCCAAAACAGTTGCTGTGGATATTGCATCTTTTGGAATCTAAAATTGTGGATACTGCTCATCACCTATCCAGGCAGTGTTATACACACATGTTAGGCACTTCCCTACACATTTCACCATCAAAAAACGTAGTTAAAATATTTTATGGCTTATATGATTTCAAAATACATTAGCTTGTCCATATACATTCATGTTTTTGGATATATTATCTACATACATTCTTTATAGAGAGATTTACCCGGCAGACCAAACTGTTGTATTTTTATTACAAAAACTCCATTGGAGTTATGACAACTCCAAGGGAACATTACTATATGAAGTTTGTTACCCACCAAACCTTACTTTATCAAGTTCATTACCCAGCAAACCTTGGAGTGGGGATCCACGTCATACAATTCAAATTGGAGTGAGGATACCATATGTGACTTGTAGCCCTCCGTCGGAAGTGTATTTTTCTTTTTTTTGGTTTGCTTGTTTTTTCTTCTGTTTCTTTCCCATTGTTCAGGGGCTAGCTATCTCAGCGTCTTTTTTATCTTCTTTCTTCTAATAAAATTTTTATAGTTATCAAAAAAAAAAATAATAATAATGTTACTTTACATACGTTGGAGTGGATCCTAACCTCATCAATTTGTGGCATCCAAAAACATGATCTAATGCCACAGGGTTATAAAGGAAAAGATTCTGAGAACTTTGAAAAAACAAATTAAAAAAAGAAAATTTAATTTTCACCCTTGAATTTCAGTTTTTAATTTGGGAGTTCGGTAGCCATCCATTTTCAACACCTTCGATCAAGCTCAAAAATGATTTTTTTTATTTTTTTTATTTTTTATTGAATCTGGGTTTTTCCATGAAATCTAGAAGGCTGTGTTACAATGTTATTAAATAGTATATGCGACCAACACATAGCATTTGCGATGGCACATGCTTTAAAAAATAGCAGAAAATGCTAAAAAAAATGCTGAAAAGTTCTAGAAAAATGCACAATAAATTAAAAAGTGCTCAAATAAATCATAATTCTATTACCATTCATAAATCAGAATTCACAAGTTAAAAAAGTGCAAGTATAAGACTAAAAGTAGTCAACAATAAGTCAAATAGAAATGGTCATACAAATATTCAAAAGAGAAATGCTTAAGTCACTAGAAATAGTCATACAAAGTCAACTCTCTCAAGTATTGATATTGAATATTGATCTTTGAACTTGAATTATACTTGAATCTTGAATTCTTGATCAATCTTGAAGGTTGAACTTGAATCTTGATTCTTGAGTAGTTTTCTTTGTCTTTAAGTCTTGAGAGTTGAGAATGAGAGTGACTTGAGTTGAGACTTGATGTAATGTCCCAAAAAAAAATAATAATAAATAAATAAATTATTAACCAAGTCAACCACTGTTGACTCAAGTGGTCAAACAACTTTGACTAAGTCAAGTTGACTAAAGTCCATTTTTTAGGAAATTCTAAAAGAATTAAATTTTTTTAGTATTATCTAAATATTTAAAATATCTAGATACTATTTGGAAATATGTAAATATTAAATCAATTTACTTTTCAAAAAAAAAAAAATGTAAATATTATATATCATTTGAAAATATCTAGATATTATATTAGTTGATTTTTTCTATATAAAGAAGAAAGAAGAAAGAGAAAAATAAGAAGAAAGAAGGAAGAGAAAGGAAAGAAGGAAAGGAAAAGAAAGAAAAACAAGGAGGTAGGCCATTTCAATTTTTTGATAGCCTTAAGAATATTTTAAGAAAAGAATTTCTAAATTTTGTAGTTTAAAATATAATTTGTTTTATATTTTTCTGTTGTAGTAGTTTGGAAAAAAAAAAAAAAATATTGGTTTGTAGTTATTCTCAACAACATGCACACATTTTATAGATATTTATATTAGTGTTTTTATGATTTTAAAGAATATTAATTAGTGCTACTTTGCTTAGAAATAATTTATTACATGTTTGTAGTTACTTTATACGTGTTTTATACGTATTTATACATGTTAAAAATAAAATACAACAACTATGAAAGTTGTTTTTGTATAAATTTACACTGCATATTAAGTTGAATGCTCAAAACATTTGTTACTTATACGAACTTTATACGTATTTTGTACTTGTCAAAAAGAAAAGTACAACAAATATATGAGGAGTTGTTTTTACACACAATTCATATATTTTGTTCTCATTTTTATAGACATGCATGATTTTGAATAAGTTAAACTAGTGGATAGTATACTTTAATCATTTTGGTGATGGATTTCCAAGAAATGTTTTTAATTAAAAAGTTGGGTAAGAAAAGTAATTTATTAAAATAAATATGAGAACGAGTTCTCAATTAATTGTCGTGTTTTTAAATTACCCAGTTAGTGAGATGTTTCGGCGTATGCCGTATAAGACACGAGAGAGAAAAGATAAGAGAAATGCTTCAGTCATAGACTGTGTAAGACACGAAAGAAAGAAAAAGAAAAGAGAAATGAAACTGGATATTTAAGAGTGGACTGGGTATTTAAAACACGTGTATGTTTTACTTTCAATACGTTTTGAAAAGAAAATAAATACTTATATGTAGTATTTTAGTGATTTATTAAAGAGATTGTGAAAACCTATAAAGAATAACATGTGATATTTCCGGAACGATATGTTATTCTAGGATAACAGTTGCGTTGTTTGAGTTCTTATGTATTATGGGATGTATAAGAACACATCACAACAGAAATCCGGGAATTTACTTTCTATCTTTAATAGAGAACAAGATGTAGATAGTTGTATGATTGATAGAGATTATCGAGGATCACATGCACGCCAGATTGGTATAGATGAAGATGACTAGTTAATGATCATTAATAGTCTAGAGTAGTCAAGAAAGAATGACCTATTTGATTTGGCCCGTTTCTTAAGGCCTTAGTCAACGGCCAACCTGAGCCGGAAAATAGTTACCCAAATTGTGGTAGAGGCTGGCCATAGAATCATGAACTAACGGTGGGGTTCCATACTGGTGAAGTATTGGAATAATCATATTTTGATTGAGATGTTCACATTAGTCGTGACCCTCAAATCTCTATTATAATACTCTATTATTTGATGTTATATTATGAAAAATTGTTTATTTAGATTTTTAATTGAATTTCAATTTCTTGCTAGATTTCATGATATCGGTGTTCAATTATTTTCAGTTATGTGTTAAATATAAAAAATTCACGATTTACGAATTCCTAGAATGTTTAAACTGCATATAGGGTGCTATTATTTAGAATTGTAAGATTCCCCTACTAGGTAATTCCCCTGTTACTCACCCCTACGACATCACAAATTTCAGGCACACCTGATTTAGGTGATCCTTCTAAGGAGACTCACTGTCATGACTTTACAAATGATCAGTCCAAACTTCCAGGAGAAGAGCATGGGTACTACTGATGAGTGTTGAACTAGAGTTAGGTTTGAGTCTTTTGTTGTTATTTTCTTATATAGCAACGAATACGGTATTATGTCGTTACTATTTTAAGTATATGTCAAGTGTACTAATGTTTGAAGTTACAAATCTGTTTTGTTGGGCAATTATCAGGTATGACATATAGTTATTTATTTGTCGTTTACGTTTATATATTGACCATCATGATATGGATTATATATCATGCCTCTGGATTCAACTTGGGAATCATGGGGATTCGGGTTGAGTTTTTGGGGCGTGACACTTGAACTTTGAGTATAATAGTGTAGAGTAGAGCTTAAAAAATATTTATAATTGTGTGAGAATGTTGTAGAAAATATAATGAGATTTAAGAGTCGGAGGCTTTGTGAGAATAAGAAAGAGATTAAAATGTAGAAGAGATGTAAAAGGAGTGGGGGGGGGTAGAAGTGGGGTATTTGTTGGAGAAAAGTGAGTTTAAGCTAAAAGAATAAAAAAATTCTGCATGGACAGTAGCCGTCACATATTATGCAATGACATATTTTGGGTGTATGCAATGACAGCATATGCGATTTTTATTTTGAAAATAGCATATGCGGCCGCATTTGACAACACTGGTTGGATTGCAAATTTGATAATCCATGTGGGCTCAATGGCCCTTAGTGATTATAAAATCATGCTAGCATGATTTTATTAAGTAAAGTTTGTTCAGTAACCAACTTGATAAAGTAAGGGCGTTTTTATAATAAAATTGTGATGGATAGGTCTGCCAGTAAATCTCTCTTCTTTCTATATTATATACTTAACGTGAACTAGAGTATTCTAATAAATGTCTCTCAACTTGTGGAATAAGCTGTAGCCTGTATGGAGTTGTTGACGTAATGGATTATTGGTGGTCAGTGTCCAACTCGTATACCATATCAGACGGACACACATATGTGTCTTTGTTACATAGCCAGAGTAGATAATTGTGATTTTTTTGCATTTGGAATAGGCTTACCTTCTCCGTAAATTAGGGTAATTTTAAACTGAACAATTGTTAGAGCTTCTTTACATGCCAATTCTGTATAGCACTCCCAAGGAACCAGGACTTTATCTTGGGATGTAAACCAGCCAAGACACGGCCAGCTTGTGAAATTGATTTGTATGAAAAACGGTTCCTTTTTTCTTTTTCACTATTTTAATCTCAATTGTTTACGGTCCAAGTTATGTGAGGGCTCAATTAATTTTTCTTACAGTGTAGATACATTTCTGATGGTAAGTAATTCTTTATTTTAGTTGACAATTTATGAATAATTTTGAGAGCCTTTTGGAGTTGAAGGGGCTTTATGAACACTATCAAGTGCATGGATGGAGAAGAGAAACTACTCTTGAAGACTTGCTTATGTAATAGATCCCATTAGAGAGTTGGTTAGAAGTGGATTTCTATGTTTTAGCTAATCCAGGAGTGTGCAGTCTTTCCATGGAGGCTTTCTAACTATGTTTACTTCTATAATTTCAACACATCCCATGCTATAACTTTAATTTGATCAAAGACTACTGCATCTTGTCTTTGTACATCCTCGAATAGAAAATTGTGTAACTTGAAATCCAAATGCAGGTAATTGTTTTTCTGTACTTGGAACATAATTTGGTTTCTTTTAGCATGCCCTTCAATGATTTTTTTTAAAAAATTATTTATTTGTATCAAATGCAATGATGAATTAACAGATTTATTTTACTCTATAGTTTAGTAGCATACTCATTGCTAGCTTTATGCATGCAACCTTGGGTGCCAATAAGTGTTTTTGCGATTTTCTTCCTTATACTTCTAAGAAAAATTGTTCTCATGTATGAGGATCAAAGCCAAACTGGTTATCCTTTTTTGCTTGCTTTTCCAGGAAAAAGTTCAATACTATGACATAGCTACAGAAAAACGAGCAGACTTCGACGAGGCCATGGCGGAGTATATAAAGAGAAAGGTAAGTTGTTTGTTGGTTCTTTTAAAAAAAATATATATTATTTTTGGTTTTTGAGCGTTTATTTGTACATACGTTGTAAGCATTGTTGGCATCAACATTTGACTTATCAGGAAAGTGGCGAGGATCAAGAAGATGAAGACTCGGATTTTGATTAGTAATTAATTTGGGAAAAAAAAAATGGATGATTAGGAATAGCTTCATGGGTTTTAACTGATATCTTTTTGATTGGAGTCAACTTTTTTTTTTTCTTTTTTTGTAAATTAATACTCCCAGATTACACTTGATTAGGGTTTCTTTGTTCTAAATTAAAGAAATTATATTAAAGGATTATATTAAGTGTAAACATCTTTTCAGTATCATTTCAATGTGAATACTTGCAGGATCATTTGAATGTGATCATCTTGCTCTTGTAGAAATGCCTGGTTTTGCTTTTAAAGATTTTGGATGATAACAAGGACTGATTTTGATTGTTTTTTTTAAATGTGATCTTTTTTTTCAAGAATTTATAGAAAATGCATTAAGGATTGTGACTGAAAAATGGTTTCTAATCAATCTTGCCGAGTCAACCCCGAGCGAGTTTTAGTTCCAAAAATTCCTCCAAATTGGTTGCCAAAGTAATTTATTAGACGTTGGTGCATCAATAGAAGCTCTCTGAGTATAATATAACTCAGTCGAGTTTCTAAACAGGTCTTGATGATGATGAGTTTTAGTGCTAAAACTACCTCCAATTCAAGTGTGATTCTCGTGGTCTCGAGAAAGCTATTAAGATGACATTATAACACATTGAAAGAAAATGATCGTCCACTAAGACTCATTACTCATGGTGAAAACATCATCCATTGTCCCGTCGAGATTTTTGAAGTGTGATTCTCGTGGTCTCGAGAAAGCTATTAAGATGGCATTATAACACATTGAAAGAAAATGATCGTCCACTAAGACTCATTACTCATGGTGAAAACATCATCCATTGTCCCGTTGAAATTTTTGAAGTGTGATTCTCGTGGTCTCGAGAAAGCTATTAAGATGGCATTATAACACATTGAAAGAAAATGATCGTCCACTAAGACTCATTACTCATGGTGAAAACATCATCCATTGCCCCGTCGAGATTTTTGCTACAATTCATAATTGGAAAGATAACCTTTCAGGATTTGAGTGATTTCAAGTACTATAAGTGGAAAGAGTTTTAAATCATAATGCTCACTATCTAACTATCAAAAGCTTAATAATTTGAAAGATGACCTTTCGGGATTTGAGTCATTTCAAGTATAAGTGAAGAGATTTGAATCATAATGCTCACTATTTAACCATCAAAAGCTTATGAAATCATCTCAATGTTATTAATACATACTGATAATTATGATGTTTACACCATGAAGTTGAATGATCAAGAAAATGAATCGTGCTGGGGTGACACAAATGGAGACACAAAGGTGACAAAATGATGTGGTGTCACGCATATTACCGTAAATGCTTCCATGAGATACAAGTAAAAAGCATCTACGGTTATGTGCGCGTCACCGCATCATTTTTTTTTCACCTTTGTGTCATTCCCCGATTTTCCTAAGAAAATATGTCTGTAGAAGTTCAACTATTCAAGCATCATGAAAGGAAAACTGGGCTTAAATGTGTCAGCTGGCATCACTTTAATTTGATGATTAACAAACTAAAGCCAATATTGTGGTCTTTATTGGACAACTCCTGACAAAAAAAAAAAGCCCACTCAATTACTTTACGGCTTCTTGAGTTTAGACTTCAATGTCTCGCGTTCAAACTTCGAGTCATCGTCAAGTTTGACGTTAAAAGCCAATTAAAGTCTTCAGCTACGCCCACAAAAGATTGCCGCATATATTATGAGACGGTTTTTGGTCTGAAAATCAAAGGCGAATGCCGACTTTTGGCCTAGAAAAATAAATAAAAAACCTCTACATTCAAAGCATGATGATATGTTGAAGCCAGATTTTCTTCCTCCAAAATAGATTGCAAATTAGATGGGGACTCGTCAATGATGTCAGTCTATATTTTAATATTCTGATTATCCTTGATTTCATTCTTCTTTTTAAAAATAATAAAAAAAATAGATGGTCAAAGGATTTTATGCAATTTTTCCTAGTTTGGTTTAAAAATATTGTATCAATTGAATGTATCGGTTAATGAAAAAAAACCCTATATGATATCGATTGATGCATTCAATACAAATCCATACATTGTATCGGTCTTGGCTGATATCGATACGTATCGTCTAATATATTATGTTCTCTATTATGGAATGAGTCAATCATACACTTAGTTGAGTTTAGTCTCACATCGGACACAAATTACCTTGTCTCTTTTCTCATAAGCTCCTGAGCCTCTCCACATCACACTTCCATATCTTGTTATGCAAAAAAATGGTGATACTGTTCCTCTATTGATCAAGAATTTCAATTTCTTTGTAAAATATCTTTGAACACCGACTGATTTTAACTGATTGCAATTTAAATTTTTTTTTTTTTCAATTGAAATCAATTTAAGAAAAAGATTCAGTCTCCAGCACTAACACCTCTTTCTTGTAGGAGTGTATATTGGCCCACTTGACTCAACGGAGCACTTAAGAATTAGTGATTAAGTCTGGGAAATACACCGAGTGGAAAATTTGTAAAAAAATGTACCACGTCATAAAAAAGATAAAAATACACTGTTACTCATAAATGACTAGGGTTTGAGGACCCTCTAAAAACGATTTATATATATATATATATATAGTATTAGAGAGATATTATTAAAAAAAGATTAAGATTATAAAAAATACAAGAGAAAAAAAAAATTAAATAGATATTATTAAAAAAATGGGAGAGATGAGAAACGACCCTAAAATGGGTTTAAGGGGTAAACAAGAAATAATAGTAAAATTAGAGAGAAAAAAAGATGAAATATAATAAAATTAGAGAGATATTATTGAAAAATAAAAAAATGAGGAAGAGAGAAAAGTCAATAAAATTGAAGTGGTGAACATAAAATGCAATAAAGTTAGTAAGATGAACCCTGTAGAATTATAACTGGATAAGATTTTTATCTTCTTTTAAAATTATAGTTGGATGGGATTTTATCCCCTACAAAACAATAGTAAAGTGAGTCGTACAGTTGTATTTTATTGTATAGATATATAATATATTTTTCTTATGTTAAACATAATATTAAATAAAATTATAAAATTTCATATTAAATATATTTTTTCAAATTTTGTAACTAAATTTGAAATAAATCTTAATTTTAAAAAACAATTGGAGAATTTTGTCACTATGCATTGGGAGGTGGGGTTGCACCCTTGTTTGATAAAAAGACACATTTTCGAAAAAATTACTTTATGGATCCTACGATAGGATTTCTTTTAAATGCTATCAAACTTTTGAGTAGTAGCTTAACGACCCAGTTAGTAAAATCTTTATTTCTTAATGACCCTCGCTCTACTATATTTTAAAATTAAGTTGTCAAGAGCCAAAATTTAACAACTTTTTGAATCGTTGACCTAGAATATTTGAATTATCAATCTCAACAGTTCATGTTCAAGCATTGAGATTGAAAATTTATAATCATTGATCACGACGATTGTAAAAAGATTGATCTCAATAATTGAATCAAAGATTGATTCAATGATTTGGATCATCGATCTCTACAATTGAAAGGGGTGATGTGACATTGAAAAACTAATTGGATTACCAGGGTTTTTTTTTTTTTTGTTTTGGAAGGTTTGGACTATCAAGTTATTGTCCAAAAATTAGGGGTAGTAATTTTCCCTAGGGATTGAAGGTGATAGGTTTTGGGGAGGAAATCATTTACGTTATTTTTTTATATTAGTCTTATAGAGACGATTAAGATCAAGTGATATGTCATTTGTTTGAAAACACAACACAATGTGAAAAAAAACACAAATTTGATGGCCTTGGGCTGTCAAATTTCATAAAATTTGACGGACCAAGATGTTGAATTTTTCATTGTCCACGTTTTTTTTTTGACGGGTTGAAACTGTTAAATTAATGAAGGATGAGAGAAATTCGACAGTTCTAAGCCGTCAAATTTGAGAACATCAAGAATTTCGACGGTCCTAGACCGTCAAAATTCAATTTCTAAAATTCATGGGCCTTGGCCCATCAAATTTTTATGTTGAATTTTCCAGTTTTCACATAGTGCAAAAGGAGATCTCGGCTATTCACCCAAACACAAAGACATATGTCTAATTAAATCACCTTTTATTCTATTACATACTCATCATCACCATCGAAGACTTATCCCAAAGATTTGAGATTAGCTAAATAAATCATGCTCCATTCAATGTTCTAAAGTCAGGGTTTGTTATTGAAAGTGGGATGACATCCACTTTTCCTATCCATACATTCTTATGGATTTTTTGGCTCTTTTATTTGTTTATCATTTATTGGAGTTATTCCAACATTTTTTCAAATTTTCAATATTTATACTTTTATCTCAGTATTTCCACTCTTTTTCTCAATTAATCAACTAATATGATGCTTCTTCACCATTCGACATTCAATTTCATAAAGCACGGCTGGTTTATAGAAATTTTCTTTTGATTTGATTGGCATGCATCAGTCACATAGCAATTATAACTCTACTTTAACTGTTCACCTCTGATTCTATATATTTATTTGTAATAGACTTAGAGTGATGAAAATGATCACTTCGGGATATTTATAGATCATCAATTATTATTGGATATTCCTTCTTAATTATGAATATTAATTACATATTTATACTCCACATACTTAGTCTCATTTGTACTTATTTTGCAATTCTTGAACTCCAACGCATATCTTCATAATTCTAGTTTTGCTGTGACCCTCTCTTTAGTTTCAACAATTAATTTATACTACATCATCTGCAAACTATACACGACGGCACATGATGTTCAAATGTATCTAGGGACTAATTTGTCTTTTCTTTATCTTTTCCCACACTAATTACAACCCTCTCATACAAGCCCTTAATTATGTCAATATATCCATTTGAGACCATTTTCACAACAAAAATTCAAATTATTATTATTTTTTTTTTTTTTGTAGTGGTGGCTGAAAATTAATGATATAGAATATACAACTGCCCCTAATGGAATTAGGGAAATTAAAGAAGCATCGCTAATACCGTTGTTGAAAATGGAATTAAGGACGACTCTTCCGGTGGTTTTACAACCGTCGCTAATATAGACCAATCAAGAGCATTTTATGTTATCTTTTAGCAATGTTTGTGCAACTAAAACACTATAAGATGATAGTTAATCGTTGCATTTTAACAACATTTACTCATGATAACAAGTGCAGTAAAAAACCACTCCTAATATTAATGTTACAAGCATTGAGCAAACAGTACTGCTAATATTATTTTAAGAAAAAAATATATATATTAATTACGAGTGGCGATCAAAGAAAACGACGATAACAATTATTAGAAAAAATAATTTTAAGGCCGTTTTATGACCGCCACTAAAATAACAAAACAATCAAATTAACTCATCATGTGCTAAGTTCAGTCAAAAGGGATTTTTTTAAAATAGAAAATCTTGTGTAACACAACAAAAATAAATAATTAAAAATAAAAATTCAAACCAATTCAAGTTTTTAGCAATATAAATTGTAGAAGGAATTCTGCAAGTTTGCTTCTTGAAGGTAAGAAAATCAAAATCGAAGACTTTGAACAGAAAAGTAAATAAATAAATATGACTTCCATATTCAAAGGAAAGAAGGATAATTTTCTAAAGATAAGTTTGTCCATGTTCATGATTAGTGAAGTTAGTCAATATTTTAAAATTCTAATTATGATAGATTTAATTTTTTTTCATTAATTTCTTAATCAGTTTAAGTACCACATGTCATTGTTAGTAACTCTCACTTCAAGTTTGAACGCGAAGACTTCTTTAATGGTTAGAAACTGTTCAACTAAGACAGGTGAATCAATAAATATATTATAAAATATTATTATATACTTTAAATTATTCTTTTTCGACTTTAATTTAACAATAATTAACATATTTTCAGTTTTCAAACTCCTAAGGTTTGGTTTGGTAGGGTGGGCAATCTGTTTGATACCTTATGAAACTTCCACGAAATCATGAAAAAAATGACCGAAATTTAAAAGAAAAACCATGTATGGTCCCACCCTCACTTAGGTATGTTGGGAGTTTGCTGTTGACCGACCACATCCTTCATAGGTCTTTTATCACCTCCCTATTGTTGAGGTGACGTTTTCAAGTATGTTAGAAGTTTTTTTTTTTTTTTTTAAGAAAAAGAAAATTGACTTGTAGGTGACTTCCCAACGAACATGTGTTACATGTCGTGCTGGAATAACATTGAAATGCTTTTCTGACGATGAAAACACATACATGGCCCTGACATACATTTAATACATTTATGTCAGAAATATCCTCATGATGTATATTTTAATGTTATTTTAATATTATTTAAAATTTAAATTAAATTAATTTTTTTATAATTAATTTAAATAATTATAATTATTTTAAATTTGTTATCTCACATTATAATATTGAATGACATAAAGATATGTGTGTGTTTTTAGTTGCTACGGGAGTTGCATGTTTTTGGATTTGTAATAGACCATATCAGACCCAAAATTTGATTTGTTCTGATTCAATAACTTCGGGTTTGAATTTTGATAAAGATTCAAGATGATATTTTTTGGATCAAGTCTGGATCAATCATGTCCCGATATAATAAGGACCAAATTTGTTAAAATACAAAAAAACTATATAAATTATATTATATATTTTCTTTAAATATATGAAGTTTGTTTAGAATTTGTACATCAAGTCATGTTTGATCTGATCTAATTTTTATTGGATTGAGTTTGGAACAAAATATTGAAATCTGATAAAAATTCGACAAAATAAGAAACTCATTTGATTCTTTCAGATTGGTACCAAATCAACCTTGGTTGCTTCAAACCCAATCAATTGTTAGCCTTAGTGTATTTACAATTTTATTCCTTTTGACCAAAAAGTTCATAATAATTAATAAGTTTAAATATATAGTAAGGGTATTTGATGGGGACATCAAAGTTCATGGACCTATCCTATTTGGACCATATTTTGGTTTTAGGGTTTTATCTTATTTTTAGTTATTGAGTTTTAGTTATGAGTCTATTTTATGTTATTTTTAGTCCTATTTATTTTAGAAATTTATTATTAGGAACTTTTAATTAGTAGGATAGGCTTTTATTTTTTCCAATTAGGAAATTTTCTATTTCGATAATGTTTTTGTTGACACTCCAATTTGTATATGTGGACATGGGATTTTCAATATTTTCGAAAACATCCCTCCACTTTGGGGTGTTTTGGAGTCGCCACCATTCAAATTGGTAAAAGGGTGTGAATGGTCACCCGATGTCATATTTTTTGAAAAATCATATATTTGTATGTTTGATGACTCTCGTCGGATAATGCACGTGGTCCAACCTCGATTCAAGGTAAGGAGGTCCATTTATGGAGTAGGGAAGGTGTTAGGCACCCTACTCCACCCACCATAGGTGGTAACCTCGGATTCGGTTTTTTTGAAATAAAAATAAAATAAAATCGAAAAAATTCAATGTGTGCCCTCAAGCATGAGGGACTTTCAATGTTGGCTTCAATCATTAAGGGCACCCTTATGTAGAAGGGGCCCTTTGGTGATTTAACCCATGGTGGTGTGTGCAAATGTGTGGGAAAAGGGAGAGTAGAAGAGGGGATGTGGAGGGGGTGTTCCTTTTTGTTGAACCCACCTTATCCTTGAGTTGATATTCAAATAGGTCTTACCTTGAGTTGACTTGGACTTGCTTGAGGTTGTAGAAGATTGAGTTGAGTTGAGAGTGAGGTGTTGAGAGTAGAGTAGAGTAGAGAGTTGTGATTTTTTTAGAGGTTTTTTTGTCAAATTTTCATTAGGTGTTGTAAGAGGAGAATGGAGGGGTTTTTATAGAGGTTGGGAGGTATTTTAAGGGTATAATAGGGTGAAGGATGAGAATAGTGGATAATGGCATGGGTTTGAGAGAAGAAGGGTATGAAATTTGAGGGAGAAATAAGGGTAGTTTTGTAATGAGGGAAATGGGTTGTGTTTTAACCCAAATGGTTTGGATTTTATCCAAATCCATTTGGGTAGAGTGTTTGGTGGGGTGAGATGAGTGATGGTTGATGGGAGGAATGGTGGTGTAAGGGAGTTGTTTGGAGAATGAGTGTTGAGATGGTTGAAGAGGTATGGTGTTTGATTTGGAGAGATGAGTAGTGATTGGTTTGATTTTGAGAGGATTGAAGGGATGATGACATGTGGCAAATGTAGGGATGAAGAGATTAGTTGATTGGTGATGGTGGTTGGATGATTAGAGAGAAGAGTATGGGAGGTATGGGTTGAGGTGATTTTGTGGGAGTGTTTTAAGGAAAAGTGATGGTTTGATGTGTGGGAGATATGGGTTATGATGTGGGTTGTTAAAGAATGGGGAATAGGTTAGGGTGTATAGGGTATGGTTGAGTTGTTGGTTGTTGATGATGAGAGGATGGGGAATAGGTTAGGTTAGGGTAGGGTTATGGGTTGAGTTGATTTTTGGAGGGAAGTGATGGAGTTGGTTGATGACGATGTGAGGCTGGGTAATAGGTTAGGTTATGGTAGGATTATGGGTTGAGTTGATTTTTGGAGGGAAGTGATGGAGTTGGTTGATTAGATGAGGGAGGGGGAAGGGTGTGATGACATGTGTCATTTTTTGTATTGAGTTGGTGATTGGTTTGATGAGATTGATAGGTTGGATTGGGTTTGAGTATTGAATTGGGCTTAGGTTATGAGTTGGGCTTAGGTTGGATTGGGTTTATGATGGATTGGGTTTAGGTGGAATTGGGTTTATGATGGATTGGGTTTTGGGATGGATTGGATTGGGTTTTGGGATGGATTGGATTTATGATGGATTGGGTTTTGGGATGGATTGGATTTAGGTGGATTGGGTTTTGGGATGGATTGGATTTATAATGGATTGGGTTTTGGGATGGATTGGGTTTAGGTAGAATAGTATTGGGTTGAATTTAAGGATGTAGGAGGGTGGTGAGGTGTGTGGGTCCATGGGCCACGTGGGTGACCTCGGACATTAATGTAGATTTGGACTTTGGGGCCTATCCCAATTTTTGGGGTATTTTGCGTCGAGGGCCCGCTCAAATTCGGGTGTCTACAGCTGCCCCTCTTTGCAGGAATTGCGTGCAAAGAACTGCAAAGAATAGACGAAACCCTGATTTTTCCGGGTCCGAGGATTTTGCTTAGATAAGTTTTTGAAAACACCGATTTGATTTGATGGTTGAGAGATGGCTACCCAAGCACGGGGTCTGACAAGGCGCCAGTTGATTTCCTCGACCTCGTGGCGCGGAGCTCGTGTGAGGTCTCGAATTTGTGATGATTTGAGAAAAAAAACTTTGACTTAGGTATTTTCAAACGAGTCTTTAAGCAATTGATTTTGGCTTTTGCAAGAATACCATTTTGATATTTATTTATTTATTTATTTATTTTATTTTATTTTATTTTATTTTTTTTATTTTATTTTTTATTTTTTATTTTTTATTTTTTATTTTTTATTTTTTATATTATTTTTTTTATTTTTTTTTTTTTATATTTTTATATTTTTTTATTTTTTATATTTATATTTTTTATATTTTTTTATTTTTTATTTTTTTTTATTATTTTTTTTTTTTTCAGTGGTCCGTTCTTGAAGCATGGACTGTTTAGATTTTATTCGGTCCGTGCTTCAAGCACGAACTGTTTAAATCTCATTCGGTCCGTGCTTCAAGTACGGACTCTATTTTTAATATTTTCGGTCCGTGCATGAAGCACGGACTGCGCAAAATTAATTCAGTCCGTGCTTCATGCACGGACCAGAACATTTTTAAAAATCGAATGTCGCGCCTAGATGTTTCACTTGGCTATTCTCCTTCGTCTTCTCCTCTGGTTCTTCGTCTTCTCCTCTCTCATTTCTCTTTTGCGTGCTTGGGTGGTCGAAGAGACATGTCGGGCGTGTGGAGACTTGGATTTGGAGCATTTTTGGTACTTCTTTGGATTATTCCTTCGATAGAGGTCAGTTCATCTACTCCTTTTAGATTAATTTCTTTTTGATTTTGCAAACCTCTATCGCATGATCACCTGTTTTGAACAATTTATGACGAACACACAACCTACTGTATGTATGCTATTTATGCTTCGTTCATTATTTTTTTGAGGGTTTTGATTGCATGAGGGTTCATCATATGTCTTGCCTTTTCTTGGAACTCCTTATCACATCGCTTTTGAATTACAAAATTTTCGTTGTATGCCCAATGTGATTTGTATTATTTTGCCTATTCTTGCTTTCGCATAAGAACCTTCGTGGCATGCTCATTTTGCCTTGCATGTTCTTTTATCGTACTTACTTTTGGATGTGCAATATTCGTGGCATGTTGCTTATGATTTATTCGTTTTGCCTTACATGCTTTTGTTATTTATCATGTTATCACTCCGATGTACTCTCCTTGAGATCATAGGCTTTGCTTGGGATGTTGGGGCGGGTTTCTTAGGTGTAGGTTTGATTAGATGGTGGTGGGCTTTGGGAAGCGATGGGGAGAATGGTTACGCCGTAGAGGGGAATGATTTGAGTGCTTTCAGGGTAGGCTAGGCGTAGGTTGGGGTTGGCTTTCGAGGTTCGAGGTGGTGGGGCATGGTTATTGGAGCAAGATAGGTGGGATTTTGACTTGTAAGGGGTCTTGAATGAGCTCACTCGGGTGGGCTAATTGTTGGTAGGTTTTGGTTCGGGTTAATGCTTTGATTTGTGGATAGGCTTCGGTTGGTTATTGGGTTTGATTATGGTTAGGACTTTTGATCTGGGCTTTTATTGGGTAGTCGGTTTTCTCATGTAGATGGCGCGTACTCGAGGGAGCAGAGCTGCATTGATTGGTGAGTCCGAGGGCAGGCAGTCTGCGAGGACTCGATACGAGCAGGAGACTGTGAGGGTTCCACCTACAGAGGAGGCGACTCAGTCTTCATCGAGTGGTTCATCCTCTGGGAGCGAGGCGGATATTGGTGTTTCGCGACGCCGTGCTGCGGTTCGACGAGTGCCTAGGAGGAGTAGGACTACAGAGGCGGCAGGCAGAGGTGGTGGTGGTGGCCGAGGTGATGGTGGTAGTAGTAGTGGTGGTCGAGGTGATGGTAGTAGTGAGGGTGGTAGTGGTGGTCGAGGTGATAGTGGTAGTCGAGGTCGAGGGGTAGAGGGAGCTCGTGCTTCGATTCCTGCAGAGGCCAGAGAGGGTGTAGTGGATACTCCTCTTCTCAGTGGATTGAGCAGACACGTCTCGATGTACGTACGGATGGACGTGCCGACTCCTTACCCATCCAGCAGCTACAGGGGTAGTTGGAGAACTTTTATGCTAGAGTTATCTCAGTTTACTGAGGATCTGAAGGGCCAGTTTATTTGGGCCGGCTTTGGAGCTTTCTTGAGGATTCCCTACTTTAGGTCAGACCGACCTATTTTTGTTGCGATGATGGAGAGGTGGTTTCCGGCTACGCACACATTTCATATGCCAGAGACCGAGATTGGTATCAGGCCATCAGATTTTGTGACCATCACCGGGATCTCTATGGAGGGAGATGCCATTTTTCCTCATATGCTGCCGTTAGACGAGGTTGCCGAGTTGATTGGGGCTCCTTATATTCCAGCTGCCGAGGTGGGCAAGCTACATAGACTGGGCATGCGGTTTTTATGGTCGACCCTAGGCCAGCGGGGTCGGACAGTGAGGCGAGGAGATGCTGACTTTGCTGCAGTCTTCCGCCTCAGTTTCTTACTGTTGTTGGGGAGCTGCTTCTTCTTGGAGGACGACTCCACGGTGATGACCTGGTTTTTCCCTTTTCTTCGAGACATTCGCCGAGTAGCTACCTATGACTGGGAGAGTCTGATTTATGGCACCATCCTTGGTGGCCTAGATCGTATCGTGGAGGGTATCACTTCCCCACGAGGTGGCGGTATCTCTGCCAGATTCTTCTGGCCCTTTATCGAGGTACTTTCTTTCTCAAGTCTTCGAATTTTTGGGCATTTCCTTTCTTTTGATTGATTGGTCTGATCTTGTCGTTCCCTTTTTCTTCCAGCTTTTTGTACATGTTCACTTCCCGTACTATCTGCCTAAGATGCGCCATCCAGATGAGGGCTATCCTCTCGGTGCTTTTTGGGCGACTCGAGACGGGCGCACTATCAAGAGCAACGCCCGTAGTGCCCGGGCCCACTTTGACAGGTGTAGGCTTCATGAGGTGAGTAACTTCTTTTGGTTTGTAGTACTAGCGCTTCTTTCCAATATCTCATTGTTTCCCTTTTCTTTGTTGTGCAGATATTTTCAGTCACCTTTTCGGACCTCCCTAAGTCGGTCCAGGAGCGCCGAGAGGTGTGGGCAGCCTTCGATCGAGACATGCGACGAGAGCTCTATCCTTGTTTCATCGGTCGTCTCTTTTATGTGTACTACTTTGGAGAGCGGCTATTCTTTCAGCATGATCGATTTCTCAGTATCCCAGCAGCTCCGGTGACGCCTTCTTCTATGGATCTATCGGCTGAGGAGTACTTGGCCTAGGTCGGTGGGGTACCAGCACGAGGGTTTCTAGTGGAGGGTGATTACATTGGTTGGTTCAGGACCACCTCCATTGGTTGCCTGATGCCTGCTATGCCCATGCGTGCTGGGATTACTGAGATCGGTGGAGTCTTCATCCGGGAGCATGATGATACTGTGAGTCTTGACTTTTCTCTTTTTCTTGTCTTCTGATTCTCCATATTTGTCGAAGTTTAATCTTCTACTTTCTTCTCAGATTGATGATCTACGTCGCCTCCGAGAGGGGTACAGTGTGATCGAGGCCCAGGCGGCCCATTGTGCTGAGATGGAGGCTCGGTGGAGAGCTGCTCAGGCGGAGGTGGCAGCTCAGGCCGAGCGCATCCATGAGTTAGAGATGAGGCTGGCCATGAGAGAGTCTCGCTCACAGGCTGAGATGGTACGTTCTTCTTTTTCCCTTATCTCTTCCAATTTAGTATTTTTATCACTGTAGGCTAATTGCTTTGTTTTCTTGTGATGTTTCAGGACTATCATCGACGCCGTGACGGGGCCAGCACATCTGCTCATCCACCTCCCCCTACTCAGGTACCTTTAATTTCAGTTATTTTCTTCCATTAGCCTGTTTGCATATTTGCCTGTTATTTGAGTGCATCTGTTTGTCTTTTCAGGCTTCGGATGGCGCCGGACCTTCTGCCCGACCCCCAGCTTTTACTGTAGATTCTTCTGATATGGGCTTAGGGATGCACGATCTGCCTGCCTCTTCGGGTACCGGTTCTGTCTTCTCCGGACTGAGGAACGTAGATCTATCTGGCGTTGATTCTGCTGCTCGAGATGCTCCTGGATCAGATGACGATAGATCTTAGGATATGCTTATGAACATTTGAAACACATGTATATATATCTTTTTGTATTTCGTGCACATTGTGTGACTCATTTTGATTATATATATGACATTGTTTATTTCATTTTGAATCCTCTTGTGAAATGGTGATTAGAACCGTCATTGAGCAACCGAGGCTGGGAAGTGGTAACATCAAATAACTAGGGTTTATGGGCCCCTTTATGTATTAATTCCTGCATCAATTCAACATCTTGGATGTACTGGTCCGTGCATGAAGCACGGACTGCGTTAATTTTGAACGGTCCGTGCTTCATGTACGGACTGTTTGAATTTTGAACGGTCCGTGCATGAAGCACGGACTCAAGTGAATTTACTCAGTCCGTACTCCATGTACGGACCAGAACTTTTCATTTTGCCTTTTAACTCGCAGACCTTCATTTGGTCATTCTCTTTCACGATTTTTAGGAATTTCACACCCCCTAGGGCATCAATGGAGCCCACTCATGTTTTGGAGGATTCCACCAACTTTGATCTTACGGTTGAAAGCTCGTCTTCCGCCCTCGAAGGTAACTTCAATCTTCCAAATCTCAAAAGGTATGCCGTTGTGGACCCATTTTTACATCAATGGCTTAGTTTTATGACCCATGAAGAGAGAGTTAGGTGGGATTCCAACAAGCTTGGGTTCACTCTCTCTTTGTCAAAGATCACTATCATGTGGGACTTGATAGAGGCTCTTATGGGATTTTGGGTCCCGGAGCTCAACTTGTTTCGTTTTGGAGACAAAGAAATGACTCGTACGATTGAAGAGTTTGAGCGCATACTTGGCCTTTGCCAATCGCCTCGGGTGGTTGTACCACCCTTGCGTGAAAGTTATAGAAAAGAAGCGTCAGGATTCTTTGGGGTCACCAAACAACAATTAGAATGGGTGGATGGAAACTCGAATCTCCTCAAGGTTTCTAAAGAATTTTTGCTTCGATGGCTTGGGGACATGAATTCTCCATCTCGATTTGATGTTTTGTCATTGGTGGTAATGAACCAACTCTTATTTCCTCGGAACAATGAGTATGTGAATCTAGCTTTGATAAGCGTCCTTGACCAAGTTCGACAAGGTTTTAGATTGGCTCCCATGCTTCTAGGAGAAACATATTTATCTCTCACGGCTTGTTCGAGCGGGAGAGAGCGAGTGTATCATGGGTGTGCTCCATTGTTGCAGGTAATGTCCCTTTCAAGTTTGGAAACATCATGATTAGAATTGAAGCTTTTAGATTTTGAGGCATTGTGATTAAAGTTGACTTCCCTTTTTGTGCAGCTTTGGTTCTTCGATCATTTGGCTTTGACTACACCAATTAGTCGCCCTTTCAACGTCCATGCCGATTTGGTGGCTTTGATGAACCGAAGGAAACTTCCCGTCCATTCTGGTGGCAAGTTCGGTTGGTTTGAAGGTTTGCAAGGTATGTCAGATGAAGAGATACGTTGGTTAGGCACCTTCCAGCCTTCGGCTTCACCTGTTCTTTCCTTCTCTCAGAGTTGTTTTGCCATATTGATTGGTTTGACTGGAGCTACTCACTACATCCCTCTTCGTGTGTTGCGGCAATTTGGTGAAGAACAGGGTATAGTGACTCATGGAGATTTTGGAGAGTGGGTCGGGTCTTTTTCTTCTTCTCCCTCCTCATGGCAATTGCGTAATCGGTTAGAGAAAGCTTGGAAGAACGTGGTGACTCTTGATTATCCTGTATTTCTGGGTTATTCTTTTCAAAACTACCAACTTTGGATGCAACAACAGATTGCTGAGGGAACTTGTGCCACGCCTTCAGTTCAAAGGAGCTCTTCTGGTTCTCATTCCTCTGACCACCGTGATCGACTGGCGGAGATGAAGGTGTCTCATAAGCGGATTGAGAAGATTTGGTTGCGTTCTGAGAATGACCTGAAGAACCAGATAGCTCGACTCGAGTTTTTGAAGAATGAAGAGTCTTCTATCCTGAGGGCGGAGATTGATGATCTCCGGGAGAGACTTGCTCAAGGTCCCTGTTTTGATGCCTTTGCATTTTACCTGGTGAGTCGTGATGCTTCCGACGCTGAGGTGGTAATGATTGGACAAGCTGCCCGCATTCGCGCCTTAGAAGAAAGACTCGATTCCTTCTTCATTTCTCGACGAGATGTGTGATTGGCACCATTTTTTTTTTGTTTTTTTGTTTACAAAATATAACGTGAAACTTTTGAAATGGAAGGAAAATAGGTTTTTTACTTACTTGGCCTCAGGTGTATCTATTGCTTTGAAAACATGATGTTTGAATAAGTCCTAGATTTTTCGTCATCGGCCAAAATAGTAGTTTTGAAAACATTTGAATTTTTGGTAATTTGTCTTTGTCGAATAGATATTGTAGATCCAAAATATGAAGATTTTTGAAAAACCTTTGTTATCTCGATGATATTGGTATTTTTGCCAACTACTGAGGATATAGATGTCAGCAGTTCTCAGGTTCTTCTTAGAGTCATCCCCAGTGCCCCAGTACTGGGTGAATATCGATCGAGCAATGAGACTTAGGATTCTGGGAAATTTTTGCCGTTCACAGTTTATACTCACGCGGGCCAGGAGTTGTTTTTTTTTTTTTTTTTAAATTTTATGATTCCCTTATTGCCCCTGGTGCCGGTTACGATTTTCACCAGACCCGGTTTCCACATTTTTGCGCATCGATGCCTTTTTGGGTTTTCATCGTGCCGGTGGTTTTGATCTTGCCATAGTCTGATTCTTTTACTCATAGCGCCCTTTCGGGTTTTCACTATGCCCTTTCAGACTATGCTTGTATTTTTTTGGATTTTTACATTGCAAATCTTGTTTGGAGCCTCTGTGTCTTTGTGGCTTGGTGACTCAAGTTGAGCTGCGAGATCGGCGACTCTACTCTTGTAGTGGCACTCTTTCTTGAGTAACAGATCTAGATTCCCCTCTCGAGTTTGCTGACGACTATTCGTGGCTCGGCAACTCAAGTTGAGCCGCGAGATCAATTACTCTACACTTCGAGTACTCTTTTTTTTCGAATATCCGACCTGGACTCCCCTCTCGAATCTTCCAACGACTAGCAAGACTTTGAGGTCCGGACCAAGTCGCAAGATCATTGGTGCTGCCACCGTCGTTATGATGCTTTAGAACATTCCCTAATCCGAAAGGACTTTTGATGGGATGAAGTGTTGGCTAAGGCTGAGTGTAGTGGAAAGGTACAAAATAGGTTAAGGTCTGAGTTTATCTAACGTGGGCTAGACATGTGGTTCGGCTATTTTTGTTTCGAAAAGGTGATCTATGTCTCCTCCCAGCGTCTCTCGAACTTGTTTAGGCTGGAGATTTGGATCGAGCTCAAGATCAAGTGTCCGAGTTTTTTTTTGAATTTTTTTTTATTTTTTTGTATTTTTAGCCGTTCACAGTTTATCCTCATGCGGGCCAGGAGTAACTTGGTGCTTTGACTTTTGATTTTCTTCTCCTTTTTTGTTTGTTTTTTTTTTTTTTTTTTTTTTTTTTTTTTTTTAACGTTGACTTGCCCCCGTCTTGGGTTAAGAAATGAATGTGATGGCTCAAAGGGGTTGACTAGGGTTAGATAGTTTGTTTGGGATAGCAAAGATGGCCTTTCGTCATCTCAGGGTCAGATCTCAAGCGTAGTATTTTTTAACGGTGTCAGCATTGATCGGCTGAGGGAAGACTTGTCTGTCCATTTCTGTAAGGATCAAAGCTCCTCCCGTCATTACCTTCTGCACAATGAATGATCCCTCGTAATTTGGTCTGAATTTTCCCCTAGCATCTTCTTGTATTGGTAAGATCTTTTTCAAGACAAGGTCTCCTGGTGAGAAATTTCAAGGTTTGACTTTCTTGTTGTAGGCCTGTGCGATTCGTCTCTGATAGATTTGGCCATGACAAATAGCTGCGAGACGTTTTTCCTCTATCAGATTTAGTTGATCAAATCGAGCTTGAACCCATTCTGTTTCATCCAACTCTGCTTCTTTTAAGATTCGGAGGGAGGGAATCTCAACCTCGACAGGTAAGACTGCTTCCATTCCATATACCAATGAATACGGAGTTGCCCCAGTTGAGGTTCGAAATGAAGTCCGGTAAGCATGAAGGGCGAAAGCAACATGTCGTGCCAATCCTTATAAGTGACTGCCATTTTCTCGATGATTCTTTTGATGTTTTTGTTGGCAGCCTCAACTGCTCCGTTCATTTTGGGCCTGTAAGGTACAGAGTTGTGATGAGTGATCTGAAAATCTTCGCACATCTTGATCATATCCTTGTTTTTGAAGTTCTTGGCGTTGTCTGTTACCAACCCACTAGGAAGTCCGTATCTGCAGATAATATTGTTCTTGACAAACTTCAGAACACTGCTCTTTGTGACATTGGCATAAGAAGCTGCTTCTACCCATTTCGTAAAGTAATCGATAGCGACTAGGATGAAGCGGTGCCCATTTGAAGCTTTTGGCGAAATCTGTCCAATAACGTCCATGCCCCAGAGTGAGAAGGGCCAAGGAGTAGTCATATTGTGCAACTCTGAAGGTGGCGCGTTGATCTTATTGGCATAAATCTGGCAGAGATGGCATTTACGGACATGTTGATAGCAATCACTTTCCATTGTTGTCCAGTAATATCCCATTCTCATGATCTTCTTAGCAAGTATGTGACCATTCATGTGAGGTCCACAGACTCCACCATGCACGGTTTCGATAAGTCGTTTTGCTTCTATTTCTGCCACACATCGGAGTAAGACTTCATGATGTGATTTCTTGTACAAAATGCCATTGCTTAGGAAGAATTGGCCTGCTAGCTTCTGAATAGTCCTTCGATCATTAGACGTTGCGTCTGATGGGAGAGTTCGATCTTCGAGATAGGCTTTGATGTCTGAATACCAAGGCTTTTATTCAGATTCTTATACTTCGACGGGTAGGCAGTAAGCTGGCTCATCTTGAAGTCCGATCTCAATAGGATCAATGACTAAGTCCTCTGAGATACTGATCATAGAAGCGAGCGTTGCTTAGTGCATCAGCAAACTGATTCTTAGCTCTCGGCATATAAGTGAATGAGATTCTATCGAAGCATGAGCTTAGTTCCTCTAGATACTCATGGTAAGGGATCAATCTCGGCTCTCGAGTCTTCCATTCTCCAGTCGTCTGATAGACTACTAGGCTTGAATCTCCGAAAACATCGATCTCATCTACCTCGAGATCCAGTGCCGCTTTCAACCCTGCTATGCACGCTTCGTATTCAGCCTCGTTGTTAGAACATTGGAACTTTAGTCTGATTGCAATTGGCACGTGGGACCCATCTGGTTTGATCAAGACTGCCCCTATTCCGTTTCCCTTCTGATTTGCTGCCCCGTCAAAGTACATTTTCCAGCCCGGTTCTTCATCATCGTCTTCAATCTCAGTGAGCAATATGGCTTCGTCAGGAAAGTTTGTCTTCAATGGTTCGTAATCAGGCAATGGATGCTCGGCTAAGTGGTCGGCGATGGCTTGCCCCTTGATGGCCTTTTGAGTGACATAGGTGATGTCAAACTCAGATAATAGTAATTGCCATTTCGCAGTACGACCCGTTAGTGCTGGCTTTTCGAAGAGATACTTGAGAGGGTCCATTCGAGCGATGAGCATAGTCGAGTAGCTGAGGAGATAGTGGCGTAGTCGTTGAGATGCCCATACCAGTGCGCAGCAAGTCTTCTCGAGTGCCGAATACTTTGCCTCATAATCAGTGAACTTTTTGCTGAGATAGTAAATGGCTTGCTCTTTTCTGCCTGACTCATCGTGTTGCCCCAGTACACAGCCCATAGACGTTTCTTGCACCGAGATGTACATCAGTAAGGGTCGTCCTGGCGTAGGAGGAACCAAAACTGGTGGATTGAGCAGATATTTCTTTATCTTGTCGAAGGCTTCTTGACAGTCTTCGTTCCATGCTTTCGGCATATCTTTTCTGAGTAGCTTAAATACTGGTTCACAGATAGGCGTGAGTTGTGCGATGAATCTGCTGATATATTGTATTCTACCCAGAAATGCTCGGACATCCTTTTCTGATACCGGTGCTTTCATTTCAAGAATGTACTTGGTCTTTGCTGGATCTATCTCAATGCCTCTTCTACTAACGATGAAGCCCAATAGTTTGCCTGATGTTGCCCCAAAGACACACTTTGCTGGATTGAGCCTTAAGCTGTACTTTCTTAGCCTGTCGAACAGTTTCTTGAGATTTATCAGATGATCTTCTTCTATGCCTGATTTAGCGATCATATCATCTACGTAGACCTCCATTTCTTTGTGGATCATATCGTGGAATAAAGCCGTCATTGCACGTTGATAGGTTGCCCCTGCATTTTTAAGCCCGAATGGCATGACTTTGTAATGAAAAGTACCCCAGGGTGTAATGAATGCTGTCTTCTCTTGGTCTTCTTCTGCCATTTTTATCTGATTATATCCGGAGAAACCATCCATGAATGAGAACATACCATGCCCCGCTGTGCTATCGACTAGAGTGTCGATGTGAGGTAGTGGAAAATCGTCCTTAGGACTGGCCTTGTTCAAATCCCGATAGTCGACACACATTCGTACTTTCCCGTCCTTCTTTGGTACCGGAACGACATTGGCTAGCCATTCGGGGTACGTAGAGACTGCGAGAAATCCTGCTTGAAATTGTTTCATCACTTCGTCTTTGACTTTGAGTGTCCATTCTGGCTTGAGTCTTCTCAATTTTTGCTTGATCGGCTTGCTCCCAGGTGCGATCGGCAACTTATGAACAACAAGATCCGTGTCTAAACCGGGCATATCTTTGTAGGACCAGGCGAAGATGTCTTGATAGTTACGCAATAGTTCAATCATTTCTTCTTTTTGCTGAGGGGTTAACAAGGCTCCGATTTTTACAACACGTGGGTCATCTTCAGTGCCGAGATTAACTGAGTCTGTATCCTCAATGTTTGGCTGAACACCTTTTTCATGTCGTTCTAACAAGTCTTTGATTTCTTTAGGAGGGTATTCCACTTCGTCCTCAGACTCTTCTTCAATTCCCATGAGATCGAAGTCGAGTTCGAGATCGAAGTCATACTCATCCTTTTCATATTCTGTTCTGTCCAAGGGTCCATTCGATTGAGACAAATCCCTTAAATTCTGTGAAAACTCTTTTTTTGGTTTTTGGAATATATATGTTTTTTTGAGATTTTGAAAACTTTTTGATTTTTTTGTTTTTTGAAGACTTTTTAATTTTTTTGATTTTTGAAGAATTTTTGATTTTTTTGATTTTTGAATGCTATTTTTCGGACATCTGAAATAAGAAGAACAATCATGCATTAGTAAAGATAGGGAGCCCTCAAAACAGTCTTTACCCGAGGACGAGGGCTCGTTATGATCCTCGGGCAAACTGATGTTGCCTAACGGCATTTTTTTTTGGAGGCTATGGTAGCCTCAAGGGTTAGAGGGAATTCTTCCCAATTGTTCAGAGTCTCCCCTTCTCTGAGGGGACGAATGAGATGTGAAAGTGATTTGTTGGATGATTCGATTGGTGGTTCGGAGATAACCATGATTTCCGATTGATCTTTGTTGTTGTCAGGTTGGGGCACAGTCCCTCCCAAACTTGGTGGGATGAAGACTGATGCCCACTCAATGCCGGTGGGAAAAGGTGATTCGTTCCCTTGGCTGGTACTGATTTCTACTTCGATGGATTTTGGAGCGGTCTCCGATGGACTTTCCTCGGAATCCCCATTGAAAAAAACGTCAATGCCTTCTACGAAGGATGATTGGGACTCGACGATTGAGTCTTCTTGAAAGTGCAGTGGTGCGGTATTTACCGTTTTTACCTTTTTTGCCCGTGGTGGTTCTGATAAGTTGTCAGGTCTGATATGGGACTTTGAGAAGCTGACACTAATGTGAGGGACTCGGCCCGGGTTCCAGACATTCAATTCCCGATTTTGCTTTCTTGCTAGTCGAAGTTCTTTCTTCTTTTCTTTCATTTCTGCTATATCCTTCTTTGTGGGCCTGAACCCTAGACCAAAATAAGGAGTATATTTGCTTGCTTCGACTGGTGTAGCTCTTCCTCTTCCCCCTGGTCCTAATCCTTGCTTGGGCCGGTAACCTCCCCTTTTCATGACCCGACCAACCATAATGTTCGCTCTCGATAGCTTTGCCTTTACCTTCTCATTTCCCTTCTCGATGTGGTTGACAGCCGCGAATTGGTACGAATGGTAGAGTGCCTTGTCCTTTGTCACTTCGATATCAATGAAAGGCACGTCTGGGGCTCTCCCAGCTGGAATAAGGTTCTCTGCCAATACTGATATCATCCTCTGCCCCATGATAAATTTGACTCTTTGGTGCAACGAGGAAGGCACAGCCCCGGCAGTATGGATCCATGGTCTACCCAATAGTAAGTTGAATATCGTTGGTATCTCCATGACCTCGAACGTTACTTCGAACGTACATGGGCATATTGTGATTGGTAGGTCTACTTCGCCCAGCGAGTCCCTTTTCGAACTATCGAAGCCTCGGACGACCTTGTTATTGGGTTTCACATACGACCAATCGGCGTTCAACTTTCGGAAGGTCTCAAGTGGACAAACATTAAGCGCTGAGCCGTTGTCAATCAGCACCCTGGCAACCATCATGCCCTTGCATATGACCATAATGTTTAGTGGCTCGACGTGCCCCGTTCCCTCAGGTGTAAACTCATTTTCTGTGAAGATAATAGGATTGGAGGCCATGATCTGGCTGACCGTTTGCTCTAACTGCGTCGATGTCGTGGTCGAAGGTACATGTGATCCCCCTAGGACTTTCAACAATGCCTCTTGGTGCTCTTCCGATTTTTGTATTAGTCCTAGGATGCTGACTTGGGCTGGCTGCTTGTTCAACCTGTCTACTATATTATGCTCTCTCTTGAGGATGAGCTTAATAAAGTCTGTGGCTTCTTTATCTGTCACTTTCACCTTTTCTTCCATCTTCTCCTCTTTATACAGCTTGCCTTTTCCCTTTGCTTTTCTTTTGTCTTCGTCGATCACCTCTTCTGCAGTCTCTTTACTTTCTTCCCTGATTTTTACCCCATTTTCTGACAATTTTTGGCACTTTCCCGCCCTGGTTATACGGCTGATATCAGCCACCATTGCTTTCTTCATTATTTCGACCCCGGCGGTCGTGGTGATGGTAGTCTCATAGCTCCAAGGAATTGCCTGATCGGAGCTATATGGGAATGGTTTAGGTGAGTGTATGGTTATGGGGGGTGGATCGGGTTTCATATTGAGAATGAGAGGAGGTGGTGGTGATTTGGATGTAGTGCTGGTGGAAATTGGTGGAGTCGATGTAGTGTATGGGATGACGAGTGGTAAATGTGGAGATGAAGTGTATGGTATATGGAGGGGGGTCGAGTTGATCCTTGTGGATATGGTGGTATGTACGGTATGACAAGAGGGGGTCGAGTCGAACTTTGATGATGGGGTGATCCATAAGGTATGACCAAAGGTGGTCGGGTAGCGGCATTTTGGTGAGTGGGATGGATGGTGAGGTCGGCCAATCTGAGTGGTGGTAATGAATTTTGGGATGAATTTGTCGTATAATGGTTGATTGTACTGACTGTTGGCGCTTCTGGTCCCTGAGTTAAATGTACCCTGATTTTGGACCCGACAGGTGCTATCAAGACAGACGGATTGAAATCGAGTTCCTTATGAATGACATTTACCCTGTGTCCACTTCCCCCTTCATTGTGGGTAGGTAGGGGGTTCTGATTGATATTCTGTTGTTGGGGTGGGTTGGGAGGTCCATCCAGGATAAAAGCCTTCTTATCAATCAGGTTCTGTACCTGATGTTTGAGTTGCCAGCATTGATCCGTAGAGTGCCCCGGTGCACCCATATGAAATTCACAGAACAAATTGGGGTTGTACCCTGGCCCCTTGACAGCCTCAGGATTTGGCGGACGTTTTGCGAGATATTCACCCCTAAGCAAGATTGGCAGTAACTCAGATAGTGTCATGGGTAACCTGGTAAATACTCTATTTACTCGGTTCGGTCTTGCTTGCTGATTCTGCCCATATTGTTGTGCTGGCTGTGCTGGCATGGCTTGTGGAGGAACTGTTCGGAAGGGATTCTGTGGTGCTGGAGCCCAAGCAGCTCGAGGTACTGGCGCCCAAGGTGCCTGAGGTGCCTGTGGCCTTTGAGCTGGTGCCTGAATGATGAGAGGTTGGTTGGGTTGTACATTATTGACCTGGGTATCCTCTTTCTTTTTGACAAAAGGCACTGATTTCTTTTGTGCCGAGGTCCCCGCTGCTGCACTCAAGGCTGTAAAGTCAAATATTAGACCAGTTCGGATCCCGTCCTCGACCCGGTCTGCTACTTGAACTAAGTTTGAGAAGGTGCCTGTAGTGTGTCCAACCAAATGAGTGTAAAAGGCATGCCCCAGTGTCGAGATAAACGTAGTGTTCATCTCTTGTTCAGTCATCGCAGGCCGAACTTGTGAGGCGGACTCTCGCCATCTCTGGGCATACTCTTTCACTGTCTCCTTGTGTTTTCTTGTCATCTTAGCCATATCGTTTCGATCCAGACCCACATCTGTATTGAACCGATAATTGTGCCAGAACATTTCAGCCAAGTCCTGCCAACTCTTGATGAGTGTATGGTCCAATCCTGAGAACCACTTGAGAGCCGGTCCTGTCAAGCTTCTTTGGAAAAGTTGTACCAACAGTCTGTCATCCTCGCCGTATTGGCACATTGATCCGCAATACAATTTGAGGTGTGACAGAGGACACCCAACACCATTATATTTCTCAAATTCCGGGCATTTAAACTTAGCCGGCAGCTGTGCGTTGGGATAGAAGCATAGGTCCCTGAATCTTGTTCCTCCCAGAGTATTTGTGCCTTTCATCCGTCGCATTTCCTCTTGGAGAGATTCAATCTGTCGGGCCATTTTGTCGTCAGTAGCACTCTTAGCTTCAGGAGCCCTAAAGTCACACTCGTCATCTGGGATCATCACGGGAGGTGGTGGGTTCTGTGGTATATAAAGCGGAGGACCCTGATATATTGGCACAGTAGGAGGTGGGGTGGTTTGTTGTTCTGGTCGTATTTGTTCAGGGGGTTCGGGGTTTGACCCGGATGCTTGATGCTGAGTTGCCTGTGCTTGCAGAAAATTGGTGCTACTCAAGACAGCCGCCAAGATTTGTTCCTGCCTTTTCGTTGTTTCTAACAGCTTTGCTATCATTGCATTGGCTTCGGCCAGTTCATTTGTCGCAGGTTGTGGTTCATCTGAGTTACTCATAGCTGATGAAGATGATCGGAGAAAGTATGGAGGCTTCTCAGGATGTTTGTACTTTTTTCGTTTGGCCACCTGTGGGTACAGAAGACCAAGTGTTACTATCTTACTTACAAAAAGGGAAATGCATGATGTTTATTAGGTCCGGTAATTATCATGGGGTGGTATTCAAAAAAAGAAAACATAGTTCGTCAGCGCGGAGCTGGGTTATTTTTGAGAGAAAATAATTACATCAGCATGATGCTGGCATCGACACGGGGTCGGTAAAACAGTTTGAAAAGAAATTACATCAGCGCGGAGCTGGCATCGACACGGAGTCGGTAAAACTGTTTGAAAAGAAATTACATCAGCACGGAGCTGGCATCGACACAGAGTCGGTAAGGAACTTACATCAGCACGGAGCTGGCATCGACACGGAGTCGGTAAGGTATTTTGAAAAGAAGTTGCATCAGCATGGAGCTGGCATCGACGCGGAGTCGGTAAAACATTTTGAAGAGAAGTTACCTCAGCACGGAGCTGGCATCGACACGGAGTCGGGAAAACATTTTGAAAAGAAATTACATCAGCACGGAGCTGGCATCGACACGGAGTCGATAAAATATTTTGAAAAGAAATTACATCAGCACGGAGCTGGCATCGACGCGGAGTCGGTAAAACATTTTGAAAAGAAATTACATCAGCACGGAGCTGGCATCGACACGGAGTCGGTAAAACATTTTGAAAAGAAATTACATCAGCACGGAGCTGGCATCGACGCGGAGTTGGTAAAACATTTTGCAAAAGGTAATTTCATCAGCACGGAGCTGGCATCGACACGAAGTCGGGAAAGTATTTTGAAATAATGTAATTTCCGAGATAAATCGAGTTAGAGTAACCCATGTTTGTGGTAGCCTCCAATTCAGTTCTATGAAATCATCGCCGGTCAGGCCGATCTCCAAGGAAGAGGCGGCGCACAATGGCACTCTTAAATCACCTTGTTCCCTGAATAGACGTAGTCTATCCCCCTCGTATCAACAGGGTAAGATCTTTCTAGGCACCGACTTTGATCAAGGACTGCAATTGGTACTTTCCGAAATCTCTTTTTTTTTTTTTGTTTATTTATTATTATTTTTTTGTTTAGAAAGTTGCATGTATCTGAATTGATTGATCGGTTGTCATCTTTGTTAATTCGATATGGGTCATAGATCTAGTTGAAATAGATCTGGGTCGGAACTAGTTGAAATGGATCGGGGTCGTGAACCCAGTTTGATTGGATCCGGGTCGTGCCCAGTTGACATGGATCTGGGTCGTAGACCCAGTTGAAGTAGATCTGGGTCATGTCCAGCTGAAATGGATCTAGGTCGTGGACCCAGTTGGATTGGATCTGGGTCGTGGACCCCGTTGAAGTGGATCTGGTTCATGCCCAGCTGAAATGGATCTGGGTCGTGGACCTAGTTTGATTGGATCTGGGTCGTGCCCAGTTGACATGGATCTGGGTCGTGGACCCAGTTGAAGTGGATCTGGGTCGTGGACCCAGTTGACATGGATCTGGGTCGTGGACCCAATTGGAAATGGATCTGGGTCGTGGACCCAGTTGGACATGGATCTGGGTCGTGGACCCAGTTTGGTTGGATCTGGGTCGTGGACCCAGACCTAGTTGGACATGGATCTGGGTCGTGGACCCAGTTTGATATGGATCTAGGTCGTGGACCCAGTTTGGTTGGATCTGGGTCTTGGACCTAGTTGGACATAGATCTGGGTCGTGGACCCAGTTGGAAACGGATCTGGGTCGTGGACCCAGTTCGGTTGGATCTGGGTCGTGGACCCAGTTGGAAATGGATCTGGGTTGGGGACCCAGTTGGAAACGGATCTGGGTCGTGGACTCAGTTGGAAATGGATCTAGGTTGGGGACCCAGTTGGACATGGATCTGGGTCGTGGACCCAGTTGGAAACGGATCTGGGTCGTGGACCTAGTTGGAAATGGATCTGGGTTGGGGACCCAGTTGGACACGGATCTGGGTCGTGGACCCAGTTCGGTTGGATCTGGGTCGTGGATCCAGTTGGAAGTGGATCTGGGTTGGGGACCCAGTTGGACTGGATCTGGGTCATGGACCCATTTTGAAGTGTATACTCGATGAAGGACAAGTTTGATTATGACCGAGATCGATAGTTAGCCGCGTTGGGCAAACTTCGTTTGGAGCGGGATCGATTACAAGTAGTAAGCCCTGAGTTTTCTAGTAAAGCGAATCATTTGATCATTTTCAAGTTTTAAAACTCAAAATCAAAAAAACTTCAAGAAGAAAAGTTGTTAAGACTGACGTAAGGAACAAAATGAGCAAAAAAAAAAAAATTTTTTTTTTTTTTTGGGGTCCGTTTTTCATGCACGGACCTCACACTGTTTGGCTGGTCCGTGCTTCAAGTACGGACCAGAACATCAAAAAAATTTTATTTTTTTTTGGGTCCGTTTTTCAAGTACGGACCTAACATTTCTTGGCTGGTCCGTGCTTCAAATACGGACCAGAACTTAAAATTTTTTTTTTTTTGCATTGGTCCGTGCTTCATGCACAGACCTAAGAAATTTTGCCCAGTCCGTTTTCTAAGCACGTACTTAACAATATTTCTTGAGTCCGTGCTTCAAGCATGGACCAGAACCTTTTCTAGCTTTCCAAACTTCCTCTGTTTTTGGTCCTCATCCCATTTTAACCCAGAATTTCTGGGTTTTGAGGCACATAGCCTCTGTTTTTTGGCTTGGGCCACAAAAAATGTCACTTTTTTTTTTTTTTGATGATGCACATGATAACATAAAAAAAAAATAGATTTCCCCCTTTTACCTAGGGGGACATATAAACAAGAACAAAATAAAAATCCTAACGTCTATACAACTTGCCATCGTGGGCTACAAGAAAAGCAATAATAAAAAAAATAAAATTACAACACACACACGTGGGATGGATACGGAATTAAAATTTGAAAACCTTAGTGTCCTTTGTCTATTAGTTACGCTTCGATGTATGCGGTTTGTAGGTAGTTTTCCGGCTACCCATTCTTCAAACCTCGATGCACACCGAAGTGTGCATGTCTTAGGTTGGTGAATGGGGTGGATGTTCTCCTCCCAGCCACCCAAAATAGCAATCTCAGGGGCTTGAGAGTACCGGCATCCGGGGTTAGAATTTAAAGAGGAGGGGGGTGGCTTATGCATAGGGGTGTGAATCGCATGTGCATGTGCGTGCATTTTTTTTTAAACGTATCCATCCTTACATTCTTTGTCCCAAAATAAAAGTAAAACAAAAGCATATGTAAATAAATATTACAACCATTCCCATATGAAACTTGTGAAATAAAAAAGAAAGAAAGAAACACGGCAAACGTTAGTAGATAAACCAAAAGAAAACAAACAAAAAGAAAACAAACATTTTTTTTTTGAAATAACCGAATCAAGGAAGAGGGTCGGACCCACTAGTATGTACTCCCCAGTGGAGTCGCCAAGCTGTGAACACGGGATTTTCAATATTTTCGAAAACATCCCTCCACTTTGGGGTGTTTTGGAGTCGCCACCATTCAAATTGGTAAAAGGGTGTGAATGGTCACCCGATGTCACATTTTTTGAAAAATCATACATTTGTATGTTTGATGACTCTCGTCGGATAATGCACGTGGTCCAACCTCGATTCAAGGTAAGGGGGTCCATTTATGGAGTAAGGAAGGTGTTAGGCACCCTACTCCACCCACCATAGGTGGTAACCTCGGATTCGGTTTTTTTGAAATAAAAATAAAATAAAATCAAAAAACTTCAATGTGTGCCCTCAAGCATGAGGGACTTTCAATGTTGGCTTCAATCATTAAGGGCACCCTTATGTAGAAGGGGCCCTTTGGTGATTTAACCCATGGTGGTGTGTGCAAATGTGTGGGAAAAGGGAGAGTAGAAGAGGGGATGTGGAGGGGGTGTTCCTTTTTGTTGAACCAACCTTGTCCTTGAGTTGATCTTCAAATAGGTCTTCCCTTGAGTTGACTTAGACTTGCTTGAGGTTGTAGAAGATTGAGTTGAGTTGAGAGTGAGGTGTTGAGAGTAGAGTAGAGTAGAGAGTTGTGATTTTTTTAGAGGTTTTTTTGTCAAATTTTCATTAGGTGTTGTAAGAGGAGAATGGAGGGGTTTTTATAGAGGTTGGGAGGTATTTTAAGGGTATAATAGGGTGAAGGATGAGAATAGTGGATAATGGCATGGGTTTGAGAGAAGAAGGGTATGAAATTTGAGGGAGAAATAAGGGTAGTTTTGTAATGAGGGAAATGGGTTGTGTTTTAACCCAAATGGTTTGGATTTTATCCAAATCCATTTGGGTAGAGTGTTTGGTGGGGTGAGATGAGTGATGGTTGATGGGAGGAATGGTGGTGTAAGGGAGTTGTTTGGAGAATGAGTGTTGAGATGGTTGAAGAGGTATGGTGTTTGATTTGGAGAGATGAGTAGTGATTGGTTTAATTTTGAGAGGATTGAAGGGATGATGACATGTGGCAAATGTAGGGATGAAGAGATTAGTTGATTGGTGATGGTGGTTGGATGATTAGAGAGAAGAGTATGGGAGGTATGGGTTGAGGTGATTTTGTGGGAGTGTTTTAAGGAAAAGTGATGGTTTGATGTGTGGGAGATATGGGTTATGATGTGGGTTGTTAAAGAATGGGGAATAGGTTAGGGTGTATAGGGTATGGTTTGAGTTGTTGGTTGTTGATGATGAGAGGATGGGGAATAGGTTAGGTTAGGGTAGGGTTATGGGTTGAGTTGATTTTTGGAGGGAAGTGATGGAGTTGGTTGATGACGATGAGAGGATGGGTAATAGGTTAGGTTAGGGTAGGATTATGGGTTGAGTTGATTTTTGGAGGGAAGTGATGGAGTTGGTTGATTAGATGAGGGAGGGGGAAGGGTGTGATGACATGTGTCATTTTTTGTATTGAGTTGGTGATTGGTTTGATGAGATTGATAGGTTGGATTGGGTTTGAGTATTGAATTGGGCTTAGGTTATGAGTTGGGCTTAGGTTGGATTGGGTTTAGGTGGAATTGGGTTTATGATGGATTGGGTTTTGGGATGGATTGGATTGGGTTTTGGGATGGATTGGATTTATGATGGATTGGGTTTTGGGATGGATTGGATTTAGGTGGATTGGGTTTTGGGATGGATTGGATTTATAATGGATTGGGTTTTGGGATGGATTGGGTTTAGGTAGAATAGTATTGGGTTGAATTTAAGGATGTAGGAGGGTGGTGAGGTGTGTGGGTCCATGGGCCACGTGGGTGACCTCGGACATTAATGTAGATTTGGACTTTGGGGCCCATCCCAATTTTTGGGGTATTTTACGTCGAGTGCCCGCTCAAATTCGGGTGTCTACAGTATGAAAAGCCTAAATTTTCAAAGTTTTAATCTTTATTCAAACAAATAGCCCCTAAGTCATTAGGGATCCCATGGGTTCCTAATAATGGCCATTTGGGAAATTTTCATACAGCCATGCATCATTCACTTTTTTTTAGTCATTCAATCTAAAACCTCACCCTACCTATTCCGAGCCCATCTCCAACACCAAAGCTTATTATCTAAACTCAACCCACTTCTAAGCCTAACCCATATTCAAACTTCCAACCCAAGGCCATCCAAATTACCCAACCTATATCCATGGCCTAAGTCCAAATGCTTTGTCCATTCTAATCCATTACCCATGGCAAGCTCTAAAGCTCATGTCTCATACATTTTTTTGAAAGAGGACATATGTCACATTTTAAGGGGATCAATTTTAAATTTATTTTTACCCTTGCTTTTAGGTTATTTACAAGAGAACCAAAGTCTATTTTGACTAACCACATCACCTTTACACTTATCATTCTCCCATTCATCTTCAAAAGTACTTTTCATCTATCTCCATTTGCCCTTGCCTTTATTTTTGCAAAATATTTACAAAAGATTCACTTGTCACTCTCTCATTCATCTTCCTAAAAGTATTTTTTTGCATTTACCCATTTACTCTTACCTTTGGAAGTATTTAACAAAAAAACAAAAACCAAATGTGTCTTTAGGGTTTTATCTCACAAATTTTATATTTACCCCTATAAAAATAAAAAAAAAATCCAAAATGAAATAATGCAAAGCCCATATCTTTTCCTTTTCTATAGGGTTAGACCACGTAGTCTTGAGATTTTCATTCGAAAATCACATGTTTATAGTTTGGTGACTCCATTGGGGATATTATGGGCTCAAACCATGCTCACTTGACCATTTTACAAAGTTTGAAAAAAATAGTTTTTCAAAGTTTGTTTCATTAACATTTTATAGTCACTACGTCTTTGTTTGTTATCTTTCATTTCTTTCATGGGAATGATCGTAATCTTTTATTTCGTTTTTATAGTATGAATGCTTGTAAGGGGTGTACACATCATTTTTTAACTTGCACGTGTACTCATGCTTTCGTAGCCCACTTGCATAAACCTCATTTACATATAAAATTTCCTTGTCCCGGATGATTAGTAGTCTTATGCGTTAAAATCACTTATTTTCATAGTAGGGATAAAGTCTTCCAACCGAACCACCAACCTAAGATGTGTATGTTTCGACATGCATTGAGGTTTGAAGATTGGGAAGCCATGAAACTACCTATAGACGCATGCATGAACTAGGTTAGAGATTCTACGACACAAGTTTTTCAGAAAAAAAAAAAGTTTGTTCACCCCTTCAATATTGTAACAATTTCGACCCCATGAAGACTATTTGTAAAACCAAATCATGAGCACAAGTAGGAAAGTTTTATAGATTTAGGTTTTGTCCTTTCTTCTCTCCCCAAGGTAAAACGGGAATATTTTGTACTTGATTTCTTTACTTAACAACAAAAAGAAAAAAACTTATGAAAATTTTTTTGGTCCAAAGAAAAAAAATAGTAAGCAATGTACTAAAAACCAGTGAGCATTGTATCTAAGACACATTTGTGAGGAAATAATTATTTTGTGGTTCGTATTTAAAGCATGGGTAAATATAAATTATGTTAGTTTGTATTTGAAGAATGGATAAAAAAATTATCTTATTTTTTTCTTGTCTATTCTTAGGTTTTCACACTTTACTCTCAGATCTTCACACATTGTTTTCAATTTTGATGGATCAATTACATAAGCCTTCAATTTTCTAAGACTCTAGTTAAGACCCCAATCATCCCTTGTTTAACGAACCTCAATCGGCCCCATTCCAATGTATGGATTCTAAACGAGGCTATTTTCACCATTACCTTTTACTAATTCGATCTGTTGGACTAGCAATCTAAACTTTGTTATTCCATAGCTTGGACCCAAATAGGGCTCATCCCTCCTATATTGAGGTATTCATCACTTTCGATCAAAGTTTGCTCCCCACCTTAAGTTAGTGTAAGTTGAGACCTATTACCAATAGGTCACTCACATTACGTTTACACCCGATCGAATGTCAATATAGCATATCTTTGACCCAAAATTAGGTTTACCCGCTTCCATCAAAACCCATTCAATCCCATTATCCAAGTATGACCCTAATCGGATCCATTATCCATTCCAAGTTTGACCTCAATTAGGTCTACTATCCAATTCATGTTCGACCCTCGGGTCCACTATCAATGATTCTGCCTTAATCATGCTTACAACTCACAATTGACCCTAATTGGGTCCCATAGTCTATGATTCGACCCTAAAAGAGCCTACCATCCACTATTGACCACAATCAGGTCCATTATCTATGATTCTGCCTTAATCGAGCTTACCACCCATAATTGACCATAATTGGTCCACTATTCATCATTCGGTCCTAATTAGGCCTACCACCCACAATCGACCTTAATTGGGTGGGACTATCCATGATTCAACCCTTAATCGAGCCTACACCCACAATTTACCTTAATTGGGTCCATTATTCATTATTCGATCTTGACCAGGCCTATCACTCATAATCGACCCTTATTTGATTCACTATCCAAGATTCAACCCTAACCTAGTCTACCATCCACAATTGACCCTAATTGGGTCTACTATCCATGATTTGATCCTAATAGAGCCTACTACCCATAATCGACCCTAATTTCACTATCCATGATTAGATCTTAATCGAGCCTATTGCCTACAATTGATCCTAATTGGGTCCATTATTCATGATTTAGCTTTAGCCAGGCTTACCACCCATAATCGACCTTAGTTAGGTCTATCATCTATAATTCGACCTTAACTGGTCTTATCATCTACCATTGATCCTAATTGGCCCCACTATCCATAATTGGCCTAACCAGGCCTAACACTCACAATTGACCCTAATTGAGTCCACTATCCATGATTCGACTCTAATCAAAGATATTACCCACAATTGACCCTAATCAAGTCTACAATCCAATTTCAACCTAAAGACACCCCATTTTTTACTAGAATGAGCCCGAGAGCATCAAAAGCGTTTCAAGAAATGATTTGACCTGAGTTGATTTTTGAATGATCCCGAGAGCCCTATGTAGAGCCAAACCATGCTGAGAATATTGAGAACTCCAAGATTTAGGAAAAGTTTACCCCTAAGGGTCTCCCAAGTACCTATAAATAAGACCTCTATTCAAGGTAAAAGGAGGGAGAACTCAAGGTTATCCAAAATTCTGCCCAAACTCTCCCAAACCTCTCTAAGCCTCCCTATTCTCTCCAAACCTCTTGAAAACCTCCAAGAAGCTCAAACCAAGGAGAATGGAGAAGAAGAAAATCAAGGTGGGGTTGAAACTTCCATTTTCCCCTTCTAAATTCCCCCTCATATCCACTTATTTTTTAATATTTAAGTTAGTTTATGTTCATGCTTTATTGCTTGTATTCATGTAGATCTCAAGTTTGTTTTGTGAGGCTTAAAGGTAGGGAGTAAAGCCTCTTAGATGTAATCTCCTCCTATAAGCCCTCAATAAACACCTTAAGATCCTTAGAATAGATGTTACTTTCTTTCTTTATTTTCATGTAATTTAAATTCATAGTTTAGATGTTTACTATACTTGCATTTTAAATTTTTAAGAATAACAGTTTTTCTTCCTTACCTATTTCAATGGCTTAAGGGTTAGAGAGTAATCCCTCCTTATAGGTAATCTTTAATTTCTAAGTTCATTACATGCATACACTTTGCACACACTCACTTATAAAATGGCTAGAAGTAAGAGTGTAGATCCTTATGGACCTATATTCAACCTTTAGAGTCAACAAAAATAGTCCAAAATAGATACATTAGATGCATAAGGTCTTTAGTCTTTCCATGGTAGTATCCAATTCATGGACACCTCCGAAAGGCTAAACGAACAGAGCACATAATCTTTAAAAGAGCCTTTGGATCCCTAAAAGGTAAAATCCTTATGGATTCTCACAAAAATCTTAGGCTCATAAAAAATTCTAACAAGCTACATTTTCATTTTTAGCTTGCTCATTGCTTTATTTTTATTTTTTTTCTTCTAAAATTATATTAGATATTATAGTCTTTCGATCCAAAATAAGGTGGAATCCTCATGGATTATCACCAAAATCTTAGGTTAACAAAAAATTTCAACATGCACTTACTTCTAATAAGGACTTGCTCGTCATATCTATTTGTCCATTTTTTAAAACAAAACTATAGTTGGTTTTCCTTAATTTTTCATATTATTTCTTTTGTTTTTCAAAAGTAAGTTAATATTTCAAAATTACACCTATGGTTATATATTGGTAATCATCTTAGGATGGGTAGGACAAGGTACCTAACATCTTCCTTGTCCCTCAACCGAACCTCCTTATCATAGATATTTAAATAAACCATTTCCTTCATCTTTTGGAGTAGTGAGTCACTATAAGCAAAAACCAGATTTCAAAAAAATATTTTTCTATAGTAGCCATTCACACTTTAATTGAATAGTGATGAGTCATAAACCTGTGTAGATGAGTTCAAACCTTCCCCAAAGGTTTGAAAGCCCACGTATCTACAGCCTGGCGACCCCATTAAGGATAGTCGAGGGTTCAAACCAGATTTCTAATGACCATATGTGATGATTGAAAACATTAACTTACTGTTTGTTCTTCTTTTGAGGTTAACTTAGTTTTCTTTTGTTTCTTTTATTGTTTATTTTATTTGTAATAACAAGGGACTGATTTATTTTTTTTACTTTGGAAATGATTTACTTGTAAAGTTGGCACACCTCTTTTTCAAAATGCACTTGTGCACATCTCGATCATAGCCAATGTACAAACTACCTGTCCTATAAAAAACTTTCTAACCCTGAATCCAAGTAATCTTACGTCTTGAGGTTGCTCACCTTAAGACACGAAAATGAAAATATCCAATTCAATCACTAACCTATGAAACACTTGCTTCAATTTGTGTGGAGATTTAAAGATTTGAGAACCTTCAACCTACCTATCGCCAATCATGCATAGCCTTCGATTAGAGGTTTAAAACACGTTTTGAAAAACAAATCCTATGGATTGAGTGCCAACTCCTTAAAGCTTTATAAGTCCAAGTAGACCCACGAACCTAATTCAAGAACTTTCGGGTTCAAATCTCATACATCCGAGATACCCATTTCTAAGGTTCAAGGGTAAAACGACCTATTCAACGAACTTTTTTTAAGGTCTTCCAGGTTTTGCCTCATACACTCGAGGCGCCCAGCTCAAAGTCCGTGCATAGTACCCATACAAAGGACTTTTTCTTTTATGTCTCCTCCATTTGAGACATTTTCATAGATTAGGTATCATAAAGAGACCTTTGGAACCTCTTAAAGGTCAACATAGTCGCATTTTCTTTTCGTAGAGCAGGTCTCTTAAAGACCATTGGACCTCTTAAAGTATGCATTTATATTGTGACAACACTAGTTCTATTAATATCTTTAAAAATCTTGTTTAGCACTCATAAAATAAATACATTGATATTCGACATCATTTTATTTGTGATTTAATTGAAGATAACATTATTATGCTTGATTATGTTGAAACTGAAAAACAACTTGCAGACAATTTTACCAAACCTTTGGATATTCAAAGATTCACTTATTTACAAAAATAAAATCGTCGAATGTTTGCATGATTGAATGATTGTTCTTTTTTTATGACAGAATTTTTTTAATATTTTTTTCTGTCAAGTTGGTCGACCAACCCTAGTTCGGTCGCCGAACGGTTAATACTACATCCAATTATATTTTTGCACGTCGGGCGATCAACCCATGTTCAGTCAACCTAGTATTTAAGTTATAACGTCCGAACTGGTTCTTCTTCACAAAACCTATCTAATGATTTTCTCTCTTTTTTCTTCGCCTCCATGTATTCTTCTTCCTTCATGGTGATTTTTTTGAAGATTCCTTCATCTCTATAATGGCGAACAAGCAGCCAACCATAAGAAAGAAGTTAGCATTGAAATGACCAAGAACACAAGGACAAGACGAAGATTTTTACAAAAATGCTTACAGAGATTGAGTTTTTCAAATTTTCTGTGAGTTTTAGATAAATGATTTCTAGTAAAGTTGAATAAATCGTTAGTGATTTGGGTTGGAAACCCTTATTTGAACTCAAAGGAAGTTGTGGAGAAACCCAGATTAGGCATTTTCATTCTAATATCTTCAAAATTGATTATTTCACCCTTCACTTCAAATCTTTTGTTCAAGGTAAAATGATCAAAATTAGGGTTAAGAATGATGTCAAATACCCTATGTTTGATCCATTTTCTAAATATATGATCATCAAAGTTCTATGTGGACAACACTTCTATTGGAACAATCAACTTAAAGCTTCCTTTCTCTTGCTTGACTATAAATTTCTTGCTAGGACGTTGACCTATAATTTTGTCCCTAAAATTAGGCATTGTGATGAAATAGGTTTTGATTTGTTATATTTACTTGGGTATATCCATAATCAACAACCCATCGATGTAGCTTTAGTTATCATTCATTTCATTATTGAAGCATCAACTCATACCGTCTCTCATCTTGTTCTTCCATTTTCTATTATTATCTTCAAAATCATTGAGTCCTACGACCTGCATCCAAAACCCTCTGACTCAATCTTCATCAATTGAATCCTCTCAATGTTGCAAACTTATCGCGCATAAAGCTCAAAACATCAGCAACAATTGAGAAATCCAAAGGTACAAAGTTGATTCATTATGAGTCCTTTAGCAATAACTCAAAATTCTTAAAGTTGCTTAAAGGCATTGACAAGAAAGTTATACTGATTGACAACTTCTTCCAAAGCAAGCATGACAACTATCTTGTGTATCCTCGATCTTTGGGCGACGATGTTGGAAGTGGAGCTAATGAGAATGATAGTGATTAATTTTTCTACTTTATTTATTTTTGGTCTGTAATTTTTATTATATCTAGCCAAGCAGGGGGAGATATCATGAACAAACACTTTGACATTTTTTGCACTTGAACACACTCAGTTGTGAATGATTGTGTATGTTTTTGGTCATTAGATATAAACACATGACTTGAATTTTTGAAAGCTTATTGGACTAATTTGTTTTTATATATAATCATGTAATATGGGGGAGGTTGCATGATGATTCGGGGAATTATCTTATCGTTTTATCTTATAAATTATTACTATAAGATGGCTTGAGTATTTTTTATGTAGCTTTTACAATCTCAAGAGGACATCGAAAATAAATTCTAAAGGAACTTCTATTCATGAAGGTGTAATTGTCATGGATTTAACAAAAAGTGATATTGTAGACGGATTTGTTCACATTCATGACTTTTTATGTAAATTGATTTCCTTATTTATTTTATTCATTGTGATTGATCAATGTATAAGATCGTTTCAAGTAGTGCTTAGCTTGAAAATAGATTGTCGAAGTAAAATTCTATTGAAGATCAAGCTCAAAGGAGGTATCAAGAAGAGTGAATGACATATTCAAGATTAAGAAGAATGAAGGATAAAACCAAGTTCAACACTTGTCAAAAATTGACTGAAGAAATTTAGGTTAATGTGTGAATATCCTTGGTCGGTCAATTGAACCCGTAATTGAGTTTATTTTTTTTCTCTCTCTCGATCGACCAAACCCGAAACTCGTGACCTCATTATTTTTTAGCTTAGATGATCGAACCTGAAACTTGAGAACCTCTTTATTTGTTCACTTAAACGACCAAGATTTTTCGATCAATTGAACCTGAAAGTCCCAAGGCTTTTGAGTTTGGTCACTCAGTCGATTGAGTGCTAAGAAGCAGTCTTGCGAACTTTTCAAAATCTATTTCAAATGAACATTTTTTTAAGATAAATTTGATCTTTTGGTTTCTTCAAACTTGTTGACTTCTTCAGAGTCTATTCTAGTTTGTTAGGGTTTCTAATTCAAACCCTATCCTTCATTCTTTTATATCAATAGAAGAGACCTCTCAAAGTTTCTGATCAAGTAAAAAAGAAAAATAAAATATTTTCTTATCTGAGAGATAACTTCTGAATTTTTCACATCTTCTTTCTTCTTCTCTAATTCTTCTCTTGGTAATGTTCTGAGTTAGAGAAAGAGAAAGTTGCTAATATTTATCTACTTTTTTCTTTATTAATCAAACACTTGTAATAGCATCGATAAAAAAAAAATGAATAAAATGTAAATGCACAAGCACTTGCGATTCATAGCCCATTGCACAAACCATCCCACCCTCAAAAGTATTAAACCCAAATGTTTCATAGTTTTATGGTTTGAGATTGATTATTTTAGGTATTGAGGACGAACACATCAAATCCAATTACCAACTTATGACATATGTACATATGCATCAAGATTTGAAGATTGGGTAATCGAAAATCCACCTAATCGCCACATGTTTATGCCCAACTAGATGGTATAGGATACAAGTTTCCAAGGAGCGTATCGACCTTCGATATCAAGTTGTACCTTTTGTTGTTCTTAGGACCTCGAAGCCCAAGTTGTAATCCCAAGAAGGCATACTTTTACAGAACAACGGGTTTCATTTTGTGTTTTTCTTCCCCTTAGGTAAAAGGGGAGAAATCTTTTTATTACTACTTACATCATGTCCACATGTTAAAAAAAATAGTGAATGACATATAAATAAATTCCTATCAAATTCCAGAAGTCTGGATTTTTTACTGGTCCGTGCTAATAACATGGCTTTGTTAGCAAAACGCACATCCGTACTTATAACATGGATGAAGCAAATATGATCCTTACCGTGCTTCATGTATGGTTAAGACAATGTTTGTTTCATCCGTGCTACCAGTACGGACCATCATTGATTCTAAGATGTGAGTGTTGCATGGGATAGCTCCCTTGGGTTCTTAGCCACTGTTTTGAGGCTTAATGCTACTTTGGAGGGAACCCAATGAAACAACTGCTCGAAGACCTCAAGAAGATCCTTATTATTGAAAATGCAATAAAATGGTATTTTCGCTCCAATGCTTTCATCACTCGCCATTGGGCCTCAAGTTGGCCTATGGCAACTTACGGACCCAAAATAGGTTTCTCAACCAATCAAATTGATCTATGACTCGGGTACAAGTAGGGTCCATCTTACTCAAGTTTTGACCCCCAAACGGAGGTCCATCAACCATGCTCGATTAAAAATAGTTTATCAATCTTGAAATGGTCATAAATCGTGTTGATTCCCCAATTTAACTTGAACTCAGGGTTTAGGTGTTTTTACATGATTCATATCAATCCCTAATCCAATCAGGTATATTACCTTCATGGACCCTTTAGGAGCTCAACTTCATTCCATGGACTCCAACAGGTCCGTCAACCCCAAAGGACTTTAATTAGATCAACTACCTTCACGGACCCCAAGGAGGTCAACAACCTACATTGAACCTCGATCGGGTCTATAATCTTTTATCAAAATGATCAAAAATCATCATTTTTTATCAAATTGTACTCCGTGCCCATTTCCTATACAAAGTTTAGATCAAAATGATCTTAATTGCATCTTAACCTTGTTCAAAACTAAGGGACACAAGAACCCAAATACCAAGAATCATATTCGACCCCAAGAAGACAAAATCCCCTATAAAAAAGGTGTTGTACAATAATCTTTTTCTATCTCCATGCTGACGAAGCCTTTTATAAAATAAAAAATAAAAAATGAAAAGTTTTCCCTAGTTCCACGCTGATGGGATCTCCGTGCTGACGAAGTCTCTTACCGAATCGCTAAGAGGACTTTTTCGGCTCCGTACTAATGAAATATTTCAAATCTTAAATAGTAGTACTCTAGTCTCGTGCTGATGTTGGTTCCACGCCAATGAAACATCTTGTAAGACATCCGAGAGAATATCCAACTCCATGCTAATGTACCTAATCCAGCTTCGTGCTGATGCCAACTTTGTACTGATATAACGCCTCTTTGCAACTCAGCTCCATGCTGATGTTCTTATTTATTGTAGTTTTCTCCTCCTCCCTCGCTCTTTATTAATAATACCCTCTCTAACCGTATACCTCTTTAGTTTTACCATCTTTCCTCTTTTACCCCATTGTACCCAAAAAGGATGCTCACGCGTAAGCGCATGCAAACTCTAGTTATCAAAAAATCGTCCTCCCAACGATACTTTTGAGTAATTTTTCATAAAATACCCCTTTAATCACTTTAAAGAAACCGTCTTCCATAACTTCTATTTCAAATCAATTTGTATATTTATGAAATGCCCTCTAAAAGTTTAAATAATTGAGATACTCCAATTTAAAATTTAATGAGTCCTTTTAACTCATGTCATAGATGATAAAAAATAAAATAAAAAAAATTTACCTTTTGTTCTTTCCTAAACCAATTGTCTACAATATATTGTATGATATCGATGATGGTAATGATGATGATGTGATCATTACCATCAGCACCATGATCATCATCATGATCACCACTATTATCATTCATCATCATTGTCATCATAATTGTGACCATGACCAGCAAAGCCAGGATTTTTGGTCAATGGGGGTTAAGTGTTGATGATGATCGACCAATAATCCTAATTTCCTTCAATGTCAACTTCGGCTCGTCACCGCAAATGCTGGTTGGAAAAAAATCTTAATAATTGTATTTTTAAATTTATTTTCATTTATAATATATATAAAATAAAATAAAAAGATAAAATTTATTTTCTACTAGATTTCTATCAACTCTAATATAAAGTTCCTAATTAATAGATGTTTTGAGAGATAATAAAGCATTTCAAATTGAAAGATGGGGGTATGGAGGGAACTCGAATGGACGATAGTGAGTTATGACTTCGTAAGTAGCACTAGCAGAATAGGGATTTTGAGAGAGGGAGAAGAGAGGATTTTGAGAGAGCGAATTTTGAAATTGAGATAAAAAAGAGGATTTGGGGGAGAAGAGAAGACTCACGAGCTTTGGGCCACAAAAATCTCAAAAGAGAGATTTACACGGCAGACATAACTTTTACATTTTTTAATTGCAAAAACTCCATTGGATGGGAACCTTACTTTACGGAATTTCCTACCTACCAAAGCTTACTCTTTCAAGTTTGTTACCCAGCACGCCTTAGAGTGGGATCCACATCATAAAATTCAAATTGAGATGATTAATTTGTTACTTAACATGCTTGGAGTGGATCTTAAGTGCATAAATTTGAGACATCGAAAAATATGATCTGATGTCATAGGGTTATAAAGGACAAAATTTTGAGAACTTTGAATATTTTTTTTTGAAAAAAAAAAAAAACTTAATTTTCACCATTGGATTTTAGTTTTAAATTTGAGAGTTATGTAGTAATTCATCTTTAACACCTTTAATAAAGTTAGAAAATGATTTTTTTTTTCTTTTAATTCTGAATATTTCCATGCAATCTAGAAGTCTGTGGTGTTGGATTGCCAATTTGATGAATCATGTGGGCCCAAAGATCCTTAGTAAGATTTGAAATCTTACAAAGTTAGTCATGCTAGCTTGATTCATAAAATAAGATTTATTCAACGACAAAATTGATAAAATAAGAGAGTTTTTGTAATAAAATTACCTCCGCAAATTAACGTTGTTTTTTCTTGATGATTTAACAATGCAAATTTGATCTTTTGCAAATTTTGATTTAATAATTTAAGTATTTGAAGAGAATTTTGAAAAAAAAAATCAAAATTTCACCGTTAAATAATTAAGAAAACCAAACATTGACTTCCGGTCAAGGGAGGTAAACCTAATCTTGTAGTTTGCAAGGGATAACCCTAATATCACCAATTTTATAGGGGAGTGTTTCTAAAATACCCTAAATTTTTTTTCTAAGAGTACAATGGGGGCTAGCTTCAGTCTTGGGCTCACAATTACTTAAGAATTCTACCAACTACGTTACAACTTTTTTTTATTATAAAAGTTCAATAGGGATTATAGCCCTTACTCACCCCTATGTTACTTCACCCCTGATTGCCACCATCATCATTCATTGCCAATCATCATAGTTATGATCATCATCATCATCATCATCATGATCATCACTATCATCACCATCATCAAATTATCATCATCATCTAAGCGGGTTGAAACTGATTAAGTTTAAAAAATGAAAACAAGGGTTTTTTATCATTTATAATCTTTTCATTAATCTATTAGAGAATACCAAGGCCACGAAGCATGCTATCAATTTGTAAATGTAGGGGTATTACAAATATTCACCAAAACATGGAGGGACCACCTCTCAAATAAGTTACGATTTCTACTTAACAAAGTGTTTGAAAGAGGGATTTTGTAAACGTGAGCCTTAAGGGTACATGTTAAAAGTGCAAATAAACATACCTTGGAATAAGCATGTGAGGGTATTTTAGTAAAAAAAAAAATCTTGTCCGTATTTTCAGTAATGAAATTCAATTTTCCAAGTGTATTTATTATACTTTAATGTGTGCCCCTAAGACACGCGTTAGCAAGACCCTTGAAAGACTTTCTAAAAACATTCTTCAAAACATCTTTTCTTAATCGAAAATTCTATAAAGAGTGTCTTAAGGTTGAGGATGTTTCGACTTTTCGATACATTCATTAAAAGGTGATTTTTTCTTGCATTTAATGCTCGAGTGATTGTTTGCTCATAGCTGAACACCATTTTCACATGTGGCATTGGTGACCTAATAAATAAGAGGAGAACTTTTCTCTCTCTTGCCTATAGTGAAAAAATTAAATTTCTTATTGTATCACCTTGGCATTCAAAAACAAGATACATTACCATTGTTATAGGGATGAAATTCTATGAATTTAAAAAAAAAATAAAAAAAAGTTATTTATCGTTATTGAATTTTAATTTTAAATTTGAGTACTCGGTAATCATCCATTTTAAACACCTTTAATTAAATTCAAAAAATTTATTTTTCTTTTACCAAGAGATTTTTCATGAAATTTAGAAGGATTGCCAATATGATAATCCATCTCGGTCTCACACTGATTAAAAATTAAGATTTCTAGGCAGCGGGAAGTGAAGTTCTACGGAGAAAATTTTTCTCTTATTAATTACGTATCAACTTCACATGTCAAATCAGTGTTGGGCTGTGAGCGAACAAACACTCTTTGATGCTTTGTCTCAAATTTCGTGATATTCAGGTTTTTTGGGTTGTGTGTATTCTACCACACACGTGTGGTACTACAAGACAACTATTAATTAATTTATCTAAAAGACCTAAATACCCGTTATGAGTTGGAGGTAGTTCTCTAAATAATAAGTAATTCCATGAATGGCAAGAGATTGTTAGGAGATTAGTTTGAGTAAGATTCAAAATATATATTTAGCAATTCCTTTAAAAGTTGGATAATTATAAAAGTACCTCACGAACTAATAAGGGCAACCCACATCATAATCAAATTATTTTGTCAAGATTAAAAGTTTCGAAATGCATTGATTTTTGGTGATGACGATCTCTACAAAATGAGGAGATCATCCTCACTAAATCTATTCCAAAACTTCTAATCCCATAAAAAAAATTTATAAAAAAATGAATAATTTACGACTTGTTTTGATGGTGTTAAAAGATTCAGAATAGACTGATTATCTTCCTCACCAAAAGTTAGTTCATTTCGAAACTTTTTACTCATATAAAATAAAATAATTCAGCAATGGTGTGGATTGCCCTTAAAATTTTAGCTAAAAAAGAAAACAGAAAAGATACCATATGAAAGTGGTTTAGGTATAAGTGTATAATAACTCCAATACTTGGAAAAACTTTCAAAAATTCTTGTGTGTAACTTTTCACATCCATATCCACATATTTAAAACTCCCCAATCATTTTTAGATTTATTTTTTTATATCTCATTTTTTCAAAATCACCAGTCTTGACTTTGAACTTATCCGGGCGATCTAGTTCTTCTCTTTACTTGTGCAATCTTTCAATACTACCCACTTTCACTCACAAGTTGATGAACTATGTATTTTTTTCGGATTACCTATGAACTATTTAATTATGATTTTTTTTTGTTGTTGTTGTTGTTTGGAATTGAGGTATCCAAACCTCATAGAGCACCCAACTAATCATTGGGCTTGTGCAGTCCTCTCCCCCACACACGCCAAGTAATTTCTTGGATTAACTCTTCAAATGGCCCCTAAGGGGTATTCAAACTCAAGACCTCCACTCCCTAAGGTGTGGTCTTGGCCATTTCACCAACCCTTCCATGGTTATTATAATTCACTTGAAAGATTACTCACAATCTTTTGAACATGAGCTCAAGAGAACACTTGAAGCTTTATGAAGTTCTCTTAAAATTCAAAAGAACTTATACTATTAGGCTTGTTTATCAAACATTTAATCCTTATAAAGTTCTCCTACAAATCAAGAACACTTGGGTACTTCTACTCATACTTATCAAACATTTTAATTCTTATTCTAAAATAGTGCAAAACAAATTTAAAACTAGGAATATAATAATATTTTATGAACTAATCGTATTATAAATTAACACATATCTTCATATATAATGCAAATAACACACGCTATTACTTAACTGAGTTACCAAAACTCCAATAAAAAAAAATCTAGGCACAAGAGGAGAGAGAAGAGATATAAAAAAGGTAAAGAAACTAATTTGATGATCGGTTTTGAGATCCGATACTGAATGATAATTAACGATTGTTTTATTGTGAAGTCTTTACAAGTGTAAAAGGAGAATAGTAAAAGTATTATCATTTGAGATTGAGTTAAAAAAAAATTATTTCAAAAAAATGTTAACGTGTTTTTAGCTCTGTGTACAAAAAAAGAAAATTATTTGTTTAATTCGAGACAACCGTTATTTGTTTTTAGCAAATTATTTCAATTATTTGCTAATTATAGGTCTCTTTAAAAATTTTTTTTTGTATCAAATGGTATTTACCAAATTAGTATACATCTTTATTATGATCTCTTAAAGATAACCATTTTTTACTAATTGCACTTCCTTATCAATAACATTAAGATTTAGGGCTATTCGTCTTTATGTGACTTCGTCTTCTCTGCTCATGTAAACTATAAACATGCTTATTATACAACCAAGTATTTCTTACAAAGATTATTGAGGTAACAATAATTTACGTGAGCATGATTGAAGAAGAATAAAAATCAAAAGAGTTCAATATTTTTATTTTGAGTGCAATCATCCAAATAGAGTATAAGGGAAAAATTTTAACTGATGGAGTGCAATTGGTAGTGAGTGATGTGCAACTAGCTAATCTTTATTTTTACATCATGCTTATCCTATCCCCACCCCCCCCCCCAAAAAAAAAAAAAAAAAAAAAAAAAAAACTTAATTAATATATAGGAAAATCATTACAACCCCATGACATCTTTAATCAAATTAGTTTTTTCTTAAATTACAAAAATATCCTTTTATTATGTTTTATTTCAAAATTACATTTATTCATATTATAAATTACAAGAAGGAACTTACAATACATATTAACTGATAGAATATGAATTATAAAAAAATTTAATTATATATTAATCCTAATTTTTTTTAATGCATGTGAATTTTCTCATGCTACCTATTAGTTTAGTTTAATTTATTTTTATAGCTGAAATATACCTTGAACTCTAAATATAATTCTGATCTTTTATACCTAATTGTAAGAGAGAGAAAAAAAAAGATCTTTTATTTGAGATTCGCTAGAAGGCTAAAATTGTAAATGTATATACATACACATGGTACCCATGTTGTTAAAAATAAATAAATATCTTATCTTATTATTTTAATGACATAAGGTGGACTAACAGATGTTTGACACCAAAATTTAAATATATTTAAACTAATTAGCAGGATTTTTTCATCAAAACAAATAAATCTACAAATGCATGATTCTAACCATAACTAAGTTAATTAATCTTTAAAAATTACAATTTTTTTAATATTCCAAATTATAATGAAATGGAGAAAAATACTCTTGAAATATATTAAAGAGAGATTTATGAGGACGACCTATTAGTTGTAATTTTATTACTCTTGGAATATGTTTTTGGATTCTACAAATTGATGCTGTTAGGATTCAGTCCAATATACGTGAAGTAACCAATCAAGTACTTCAATTTGAATTTTATGATGTGAATCCCCACTCCAAGATTTGTCCTTTAACAAACTTGATAAAGAAAGGTTTGATGGGTAGCAAACATTATAAAGTAAGGTTCCCTTGAAGTTATCAGAACTTTAAAGGGGTTTTTGTAATAAAAATGCAATAAAATAAATCTCTCTCATATTAAATGAAAAATTATCTTATGAAATTTCTTTATGAAAGTAAATTTTTTTTAAATAATCATTTAATTATTTATATATTTTTTTAAATTTGACATAAATCATAATTTTTGTCCTACAGGTATGTTTGCACGTGCCATTTCCTAGTGGATCTTAATATATATTTTTTAAACAGGGTTAGACCACAAATTTTGACTTAGTCTTGCCATTTTGTTAGTTTTCCCAAAAATAAGAAAGCAACTTGAGCTATGGCGCACTTGATGTGAGTGCGGGGCAAGGACCGAAATGTAAAGTCAACGATAAGAGGAGCAATGATGGCACCTCGTTAGATCAATTACGATTTAGTGGACTAACGATGGTGGAATTTACTTTTTTACTAGGGATTAAGATTAGGATTACCAATGAAATGAGGATGAAGTGTGAACTAAGTTAATTCGTAAAACTATCAATAATGAAATCAAAGACTTAGATATAATTTAAATCAACTGTTAAAATTATTGATCTAATTAAAAACAGACATACCCAATGGAAATACTAAAAATTATTGAAGATGTCAGCTAACTTAATTGGTAAAATCTACGGGTGATGACACTATATATCTAGGTTCAATTCCCATCATCACTGAGTTATGATAAAAAAAAAAAAAAAAAAAAATGGCTTAGAGATAAGGAAAACGAGGAATTTTTTTTTTGTTTGTAAGAATTATCATGAAAAATTTTCCAACTAAATTATATATTTGATTCTTTATCTCAAACTTGAATTGAGGTTACTATTTTGAAAAATGCTAAATTGACTTCTTAGTATATTGCCCCCACAAATGTGTTGAAGTGGTGGTGTGCATAAAACCATAGATGCTTCTCTTAGAGATATGAGTGTTGTAAATTTAAAGAAAATTAATGGTTCTCTACACAAATAATGCAGTAGAAAGTGTTGTAGGATGTCAATGTAGCATTGCTCTATCAATTTTTAAAATATATTTTTAGATATGAATCCTAGTTGTACATTTAAGGGAAAATTCCAAAAAATGTAGATAAAAATTGAAAAACTCTCAAAACTATACACTATTCATTTCAATTTTGAAAATGGTAAATTATCGTTATTAAAATTAAAATATTTTTGTTAAGGTGAACTTTTTTACTGATTCTATAAAACAATAAGTATGTTTTAATTTCAGAAAAATAGTTAAAAAAAAGTTTTGTTTAATAAAACAATGAGGTTTTTCCTTATTTTAACAAAAAATATTTTAATCCATTTGACCGATTCTAGAATTAAAATGATCAATGTGTAATTTTGATAAATTTTCAATTTTCAACTCATGGTTTGCTAAATCACCCTACATGTAATACTCTTGATCTTGATATTTTAATTAAGAGGGAATTGAAAAAAAAATTCACTCAACCATTTGTAAATTATAGTATTTTGGTTATTTAAACGAGTAGGGATCCGGAATGGTGTCTCTTACCTGACCAAGGTCAAGTAGCACCTCATTTTATGCCACATGGCATTTTTGGGACCCACTAACCATATGGATATGTGATCCATCCCTTGATGAATCTACACACAAAGTATCAGTTTGATTGGTGATGTGCAGTATTCCATTATATTAAAAATGATTTTTTATTGTTGGATTTAAATTCTTTTTCAAAAGTTTAGATCTAGTAGATGCAAGTTATCAAACACTATGATTTTTGATCCATAGATTTACCAAGGGATGTATCACATATCTATATGGTCAATGAGTCCCAAAAATGCCACATAGCATAAAATAGCGTGCCACCTGACCTTAGTTAGGTACGGAATACCACTCTTGATTCCTACTCTATTTAAATATGAGTGTTTTAATAAAACCACATATTATTTTAACTAAATTACCGGCTCAATCACGTTTTTGAAAAATCAGTCAAATAAAGGTGGATCACGTTCCCATTTTGTATTTCTTCATTCTTCCCAAGAATGAAGATCTCCGCATTAAAGTAAATTCTTCTTTCTCATTTTCTTTTTCAAATTCTTCTCAAGAATTATTATTATTATCATCATCATCATTATTAGAAAAATGCTTATTTAATTGAATTAACTTTACACCCTTATTTTCAATCTGAAATAAATCTTAAACCCTTAATAAGGTTATTATGTTTTTTCATAATTTTGTGATTTAAAAAAAAAAAAAAATTCATATTAAGAAACTTAAAGGTGTAAAATTATATTTGTAATACCCATTTTATTAAGTATTAAAATAAAGAGTCGTGCTGCTGGGGTGACACAAAGGTGACAAAATGATATCAATTGAGGCTTAAATCTTAATGAATAATCAAGATTTGACCTCACATCGCATACTTTGAACATATTATAAATGCATTTTCTCGTGATACGAGTAAAAATCATTTATGATTCCATCCACTGTTTCGTCAAGATGTCCCATATGAGGTCCAATTTTGAGTTCAATCTTGGGGACTCAATCTTTCTATATTATATATATATATATATAAAAAACGTGGTTGGACTTAATAATGTGGACGTCTTTTATGACCATCTTTGATAATTTTCCTTTTAAATATTGTGCGTCCAACATCCAAATTAAGTGTAAGGAGGGTCTGCTCCGTCTATTAAAAAGCGTGCCATTGTATTCAAAGCATTCTCAAACAGTGATGATGTCATATAAGTCCGACTTCTCATCCTTTGAAATAAAACGACTGGTGAAGTTTTGGTCAATATTTGAGATGCCCCTCCACATGTTTTCAAAAAATGACGACATGTCCTCTTGAACATACTATTCTCCATAACTAATGAAAAATGATTTACATGCCCTTATTTTCACCCAATATTCAAAAACTTGATTTTGAAACGAGGGCATTTAGTTATTAATTTTCAAATATAAGGATAATTCAACAATGTACCAAAATATGGAGTGATAACCTCGAGGGATTGGCTCAAAGGAAAATTCGGACCAATAAATGATTAATGTCCATAGGTTGTGAGTTCGACATCATTAATTTCTCAGGGGCTATTCGTGAGGGTGTACTCTCACTTATCAGGTGTGTGAGATGTGCGGGCGATGCATGTGTCCCAGGACTATTTCTTTGACAAGAGCATGATCTATGGATTGACCATGATTGCCTTGAATTGCATTCTTTCAAGTAATTCAAATCCATAAAATAATTGAATTCCACCATTTGATTACACATAGGGAAATGACCTCCTCCAAAAAATAAATTGAAAACAACTGGGAAAGAGCAGGAGGAAGAACCATCTAATGGTTGGTGAGATGGCTAAGACCACACCTCGAGAATTGGAGGTCTTGAGTTCAAATCCCTAGTTAGAGTCTATCTTCATGCATTTATCTCAGAAATTACCTGATGCATGTGGGGAAGGGGATGACACGTGCCTCAAAGGTTAGTCGGGGTGCTCTAAGAGTAGGGTTACCCTTTAAAAAAATTAACAAGAAAATAGAGAGAGAGAGAGAGAGAGAGAGAGAGAGAGAGAGATTGATTTTATTTTCCCATGGAGTTGATAGGTAAATGAATCCAATCAAAGGTAGATTCTTAGTGGGAAAAAATTATTTTCTATGAAAACTTATTAATTGAAAAATGAAAAATACATTTTCCCTAATTTTACATGTGAAATCACACATACCCTAAAATACTATTTATTTTATTTTATTTTAATATTTTAAAGATAAGATTCTTAATATAGTTGTTTTTTTTAAATAATTTTTTGACCATTGGGGTGGTAGGAGGGAGACCAAGAGAGAATAAGGGGGGAGTACACTAGCTAGAGTTTGTCTTATACAAGATTTTGATTCAACCCTGACTTTTACGACTAGGGCCCCAAGCTTGGATTCATTGAGATCCAAACTCAACCTAGATTCAGATTGTGTTACGTCGGGTTTTAGGCTCACAAGGTTTTTTTTTTTTTTTTTTCAAACCCACATCTAAGGATGTAACTTTGACTAAACTCAAACCTTTTGGGTGGAACTCGACCTTTGCGTTAGGTCTAGATACAATTAGCTTAAGTTTGATTAGTTTGATTTTGAGTTCAAGGAAAAAAAAAATGATCAAATTCAAATTAGATTGAGTTCGAAAATAGGCATTGGGTGTCTAATTTGCGTAAAACTCAAACTTAGTATGATTACAATTTAAAACTATTTTCTTATATCTTTGTTTCATTCTCATTCGCAATGTTTGTATGTATATTTTTGTTTATCTTTATATCAGAACTAATGTATAATTACTTTTATTAAATAATCAATTATTTTGTTATTAATGCTTTTATTTATGAAATTTTATATTACCATAAAATAATTATTTTGTAACTTTAAATATTCGTCTTGTTAAAAATTGTGATTAACAATAAATAGAGGTGATTACTTTCGTCAATCATTATCTCATTATTTCATATATATAAACTTTGAAATAAACTTTTAAAATAAATAATTGTAAATTTTATTATTTTACATATCACTTATAATCTTTATGTAAACTCTTACAATATTAAATTATTCAGTTCTATTGAGTAATGAACCAACTTGACCAACCTGATTTGGGTTTCGCTCGGGTTGAGCATTTTATTTCCAAGATCGGGTTGGGTGCAGGTTGGCGTTTGTCTGGTTTGGTTTGATCACCAATCCAACTCAACCTGGTCGAGTCACATTCCTACCTACAGCCAGCCTTCAAATCTACCAAGTTTCTGATTTGACTCTACGAGTTGTTGAGTAGAGTCTCGAGTCATATCCAATAATTTAATGAGTCCGATCGAATACGTGCTTGTTTGATTCTAGAAGCCTAGGGCCTGTTTGGATACCAGGAGTAGAACTACTCTTCCAAAGAACAGGAGTTGAGATACTCTATGGAGGAGCTGGAAAAGTAATTCTGTGTAGAAAGGGCGTTTGGCAATCAACTCTATAAAGTACTAGCAGAAGTACTTTTGTGCTGGAAGTCTGTTTGGGAACCATACTGACTTCTAGAAAAAAGACCAGAATACCCTTATATTATATTAGTTATTGTTTTTTTATCTTTTAGTGTCATAATATGCTTTAAAACTATACTGTTTTTTACATTTTAACTATAAATATTAATATAATATAATATAATATAATAAATATTAATATAATATTTTAAATATTAAATATTAATATAATATGTTTAAATCCATTATACTCAAAATTTAAAAAAAAATTTGACAGACTGTTTTTGACATAGTATGACATAATATTAAAAAAAAAATTGACAGACTGTCTTTTAGTGTCATAATATGCCTTCAAACTATACTGTTTTTGACATTTTAACTATAAATATTAATATAATATAATATAATATTTTAAATATTAAATATTAATATAATGTGTTTAAATCCATTATACTCAAAATTAAAAAAAAAAAAAATTGACAGACTGTCTTTTAATGTCATAATATGCCTTCAAACTATATTGTTTTTGACATTTTAACTATAAATATTAATATAATATAATAAAATAAATTAATATAATATAATATAATATTTTAAATATTAAATATTAATATAATGTGTTTAACTATAAATATTAATATAATATAATATAATAAATACTAATATAATATTTTAAATATTAAATATTAATATAATGTGTTTAAATCCATTATACTCAAAATTTAATTTTTTTTTTAATATTAATAAATGTTTCTTTCATTTGATTTAAGGGCAAATGAATTAGGAATATTTTCATAGAAAATTAATAAAGCTAAGGGTATTTTGGTAAAACGAACCGTTAGATTTTGACTCCTCGCAAGATGAGTTTTGAGAAATAGGTTTTCTCGACTTCTTCACAAAGAGTAATTTCTTGCTCTTGCGCGGAGTAACTCTTCGAATGAGTTGTTCATCAAAACGCATCCAAACGACTTCTAACTCCCCGCAAGAGTCAGAAGTAGCCAAGGAGTCCTATCCAAACGCCTACTAAGTCTTTGACAGCCTTGCTCCCGTAAACCAATCTTTAGTTCTTTTTATAATCCTCATTGAATCATGACACATGTTAGTGATAGATGGTATGTTATAAGTAAAAGTTGGTCTGTTAATAACAGCTCAGTAATTAAATCATTATTATTTTAAAAAATTAAAACATATTTTTTAAGAATTGTTTAACAGACTATTGTCGTTAAACTGATAAGTATTTAAATAATCCTTAATTTTTATTTTTCTTCCCTCATTTCACTATCTCTAATTGGTCAAAGATCTTTTAGAGTTTTCTACGGGGCTCTGATATAAAGTCAAAATTATACTAAAATATATGTTTTGAAAAGAATTTTAAATTCTAAATTAAAATAATCGATTTTAATATATTGACCTAAATATTTAAATATCCAAAATATCTAAAAACTACATTTATCGCGCGTACCAACAACCAAAGTCATTTACTACTTATGGCATTTTCGTACTTTATTTGGAATCAAAGAAGAATTTTCTAGACCAAACTCCTATAAATAAAGGACTCCTCTCTCACTCTGTCATGAAAAGTAACATCTTCTTTCTCTTTCTCTCTCTCGCTCTCTCTCTCTCTCATCTCATCTTACATCTTCTCTCTCTCTCTCATCTCATCTCATCTCATCTTATTGAGAGACTGAGAGACTGTATTTGTATTGGAATTTCTAAAATCAAGGAAAGAAGAAATGGGAGGTGTGTTGGTATCTGTGGTGATGTCACTTGTGGTGGTGGTGATATCATGGGCCTGGTTTTCTTTATGGTGGAAGCCTAAGAAGTTGGAGAAGTATCTGATGAAACAAGGAGTGAGAGGTCCACCGTACAAGTTTTTATTTGGAAATCTAAAGGAAGTCATCAAGATGATGAAGGAAGCTCAATCCAAGCCCATGCCCCTTTCTCATGATATCATGCCACATGTTGTCCCATACATTGATCATAACATCAAGAACTATGGTATATTTTTCTTATTCTTTTTTTATCTTTTTTATTTTTATTTTTATTTTATTTTATTTTTTTAAATTTTATGAATGAAAAATAGTTTTTTTTTTTTTTTTTAGTGCAAAAATGACTAAAAAAAGAACCCCATATGTCTACGTAGGACCCCTCATGTATGTATGGCCGACATAACATACCTGACTTTAAAATCATGATAGGAAATTAAGACCACACATACAAGGGGTTTTCTTCTTTAAGGTTTCTAGATTTGGATTTTTATCGATAATCTGATTTTTTAATTTTATTTGAAAAAGAAATGACCCATTTTTTAAGATCTTGGGATTTATGTTCTTTATGTTTTATGGCCTTAAAATTACTTTTATTAAGGTTAACTGTCAAATATTTCTTTAGTGCGGTGATAATCTGACTTACTCATCGACATCCCTGAGAACATCTCTGTGCCTCGGATACATCTTTTTAGGAGAAGTGTAATGTGTATCCCGAGGCATGCAGATCCACGGTTGAGAGATGTCGATTGAGTATATCACGAGGGTAAGTCAGATTATCACTATTCATTTCCATATGTTAGCTGTAAGATCTTGGAATATATTCCTTAACTTTATAATGCATTAAAGTGATTTTAGATTTTTGCATCAGTATCTGAATCGAGGTTTTGATTTTAGATTCTTAAAACAATTTCTAAAAATATTGTTTTAGTTAAATTAGATTCTAAATTCTACAAATTAGTCTTTGTCCATCCAAAATCAGAATCCAACCATCTGTGCTCATAGATTGTGTGGGTATTCAAGGGCTGTAATCATTTCAAATTAAAGATTAATGGGGGCAGTCCAAGTCTCAGAATTTTGAGTGAACCGAGTTGACTCGACTGAGTTCCAAGTCAACCCATTAAGTTTTGTACCACGAGTTAGACTAGAATTATCAACTAGAAGGATTTAACAGCAAACCAAAGTTTTATTTACTACTATAATTTTTAATTTACTTGAAAATAATCGTGCCTTTGAATATATAATATATTTTTATTTTTATATTTTAGATTTGTGAAGCAAATTATATCGAACTGAAATATTACTGAAGTTATTCTCAAATAAAATGTTTTTACTTAAGTTACTGAAACATAATTAAAATTTGTTACTAATTTGGATATAAATGCAGGTAAGTTGTCTGTCAGTTGGTTTGGAACAATTCCAAGGGTGAACATTGTGGACCCCGATTTGGCCAAGGAGGTTTTGGCTAACAAATTGGAACACTTTGGAAAGCCCCATGTGAACCCACTAGTGAAGTTGTTTACAGTTGGGCTAGCACACTATGAGGGAAAAAAATGGGCCAAACATAGAAGAATTATAACTCCTGCTTTCCATCTAGAGAAATTGAAGGTTGTTCCCCCTCCCCAACTCCATTTATTCATAATTTTTCTTTTTCTTTTTGTCCTCATAAATCCAATATTTTTAAGGTTAAAACTTAAGTTATTTACTTCTCATTGATTTAGAAAAAAAAAATCTAGACATTAATCAGATCATGCCGAAAAAAATATCCACATTAAACTTTGAAGCAATGTTGATATTGATTGGGTTTTTCTCTCTGTGTTGGTTACAGCGCATGCAACCTGCCTTTTATAGTTGTTGTAGGGAGATGATCCAGTATTGGGAGAAGAAGGTAGCATCATCTCCAGACGGGTCGTGTGAATTGGATATGTGGCCAGAACTCCAGAACCTAACCGGAGATATCATATCTCGAACCGCATTTGGTAGTAGCTTTGAGGAAGGGAGACATATATTCCAACTTCAAAATGAACTGGCCGAGCTTGTTATGCAAGTTGCTCAAACCCTCTACCTCCCGGGTTTCAGGTACAAACACACTTCTGTTCCCGTTAGATGATTGGATTGTCAAACATGATCTCCATGTGACCTGTCATAGTATATATATACACATAACATTCTTTCTCATGTAGACATTGTATACCCTTCAAATCATGCTTTAAAATGCTACATTGGCTTTGGTTCGTGTTGACTTATTGATCTTCATCGATGTTACTCTCATGCAGGTATCTTCCCACAAAAAGGAACGCTAGGATGAAGCACATCAGTAAAGAAGTGCAAGGTCTGATGCGACAAATCATCGAGAAGAGAGAGGAAGCCATACGACAAGGAATGGCTACTAAAGATGATTTATTGGGATTACTAATGGAATCCAATCTTAGAGAGATCAAAGAACATGGTGACTCCAAGAAAGCTGGAATGAGTATTGAAGAGGTGATAGATGAATGCAAGCTATTCTACTTCGCCGGGCAAGAGACCACATCAGTTTTGCTTGTGTGGACTATGGTTGTGTTAAGTATGCATCCAGAATGGCAAGAGCGCGCAAGGGAAGAAGTCCTTGAAGTATTTGGGAAAAATGAACCAGACTTTGATGGGTTAAATCGCCTTAAAATTGTGAGTATTTTCTTCCATTACCTTTTCACTTGTGTTTGGGCATGTAGGGAGTCAGTCCTCTAAAGAATTTCCCGAAATCTTCATTGCAGGTAACCATGATTTTAAATGAGGTTCTTAGACTATACTCACCATTGGTAATGCTCAATCGACGTACTTCCGAGAGTACAACGTTAGGTGGGGTTTCTTTTCCACCAGGAATACAACTCGGAATAATGACACTTCCCATTCATCATGATCCTGAAGCTTGGGGTGAAGATGTAAAAGAATTCAAACCGGAGAGATTCTCAGAAGGAGTTTCAAAGGCTGCTAAAAATCAAGCTTCGTTCTTCCCATTTGGTGGGGGCCCACGATTATGTGTCGGACAGACCTTTGCCATGATAGAAGCAAAGATGGGTCTTGCTTTGATTCTACAAAATTTCTCGTTCAAGCTTTCACCCTCCTATGCCCATGCTCCTTGGGGTTATGTTATACTTAAACCCCAACATGGAGCTCAGATCATCTTACAAAAAGTCTGATTTCATCTTCAGAATCAGAACTACTTATCATGGTTTTCATGCTCAAGAGTGCTCAGAAATTCGACTAAGTTATCGTTATGTATTAAACACTAGATGCTTGTCCAACAATAAAACATATAATATACTCTTTATGTTGGATTTAAAGTGCTTTTGCTAGTCTTTGTATCTTTCTTAATCACAATGTTATTTTTTCATTGAGCATTATAGCAACTTAATTTATTGCTCCTTTCCCTATTTAAAGATTTTTTTTTCCAAAAAAACAAAATCAAAATATAATTTGAATAAAGTGAAAAAAGTAAAAGGAAAAAAGAAAAGAAAAAAAAAAGGACAGTTAATGGTTCAAGATCATATTTAAATCCATTCTGATATGATAACTTAGGGTTTGGAACGAGGATACAGGATCTGACACGGACCAAATCCAATAATGGGTTCATTACATGAAAAAAATTGGTAAATTTGATGTTAAGGTCTATTGAATTTACCCCCCTTTTTTATTAAAAGGTTTTCATCGAATTCACCTTTTTTTTTTTTTCACAAATAGGAGACTTTATTAGGTGAAATATATAAAATCGAAGTTGGATCCAATAAGGATCATCACAATCATCATCAAAACTTTATTTGAAAAATTTGTTGTTGGCTTAATGAATCTTATTCCTACTCAACTCTCTAAAGCCTATCTTATGCTATTGAAAGCATCTCTATAGACTTTCAATGCTGAAATTAATGTTTTTAGAGTCTTCAACTTGTTGCATCTCTATAGACTTCCAATGCTGAAATTAATGTTTTTAGAGTCTTCAACTTGTTACTACTAATTGGGGTTCTAATTAGTCTCAATTGACTTTCTTTTAATTTATCGCCTATTGGGGTGACCACATTCTCTCAAATGCTTCTTAATCACCCAACATCAAGCTCTGAGGAAACTAATCAATTAAAGGGATGATATCAACTATCAAACTCCTAAAGTTCTTGTTTTAAATTATGAAAATAGCTGAACCAATTGTATCATTTTGATGCACAAAACCAAGGATTTGGGACATTTTAGCATCAATACTACCCTTTGATGGATTTACCCACATTCGGATCTAGTTGTAAGGTATCACTGATGATAAAAGTCTTTCACTTATTATGCAAATCTCTTGTATTCTGTTGTGCTACGTGGAGCTATGAGGAGATTTAAATATTTTAGCAACTCCTAATTTTACAAATAGAGATCTCTATAGTTATAAAACATGTGATAAAATAGTGATTGTTCTTGTTCTGTTCCATGAACGTAGGCACATTGTTTAATAATATAAATCGTTGTGTTTTGTGTGATTTTGTCTCTTTGCTATTTCATTTTAAAAAAAAATTGGTATTGTAGACAATCCAATTTGCACGGGCCCACCTCAATATAGACCTCAAAAGTGCATTTAAAGCCAAAAATCGACAAAGGGTCTAAGGGTACAAATACTCAAAAATCCCACCTTTCGATCTAATAAAATGGCCCAAGGCCTTTATTTGGCCCATGGGCTGACAACAACTCATTTTTCATTACAACAACTTTAAACTCAAAGCCTTTTTCAAACCCTATCGTAGATTAATTTCTAACCTAATCCAAATACTAATCCTTAGCCAATTCCAATCACTTACTCATTTCCTAACCTAGACCATAACCAACTTCTAAGCCCAATACCCTACCCGTGTCTATTATCCTACCTTAAGTTCAAATCCAATACTACCCTAAAACTCAATCAATACCTATTTGACCAAGGTCAAGGTCCACAAAGCATCAAAAGCCCATTCTTACAAGAGCTGGATACATGTCATCACCACAATTTGCCTCTCAAATCCATTCCAACTAACCTCGTCTTCACCCTCAAAAGCTACAATACCCATACCTCACTCCACATCTCATGTCATAATTTAATCTCATAATTTTCTTCAAAATCCTATCATAAGCAATCTCCATACTACACCACATTCCTTCGATCTAAAATCAGGATTTTAGCAAATTCAAATACAAGAATTTGATAAATACAAGACAACCTTCATAGTCCCCTTCGGACATTACGAATAGAATGTAATACCTTTTGAATTAAAAAATGCTCTAAGTGAATTTTAGAATATGATGAATGATATCTTCTCAGAATATTCAAAATTTATCTTAGTTTACATATATGATATTCTCATATTATCTCAAAATTTATATTCTCACTGGAAACATCTTTATATATTTAGAAAAGCAATCCTAAAAATGGACTTGTTCTTTCCTAAAGAAAAATTAAATTATTTTAAACAAACATACAATTTCTAGGATTTTTATAAAAAAACAAAACCTATATACTTGGAAATCGTGTTAAACAATTTGATGACAAATTTCCTGATGAAATAACTGATAAGAAACAATTACAAAGATTTTTAGGATGTTACAATTACGTTCTCAATTTTATAAAAAATCTAAAAGATGAACGAAAACTCCTTTTTGATTTTCTTATATATATATATATATATATATATATATATATATATATGAATGTAGAATCATAGTTTAGCCGTTCAAAAAATTAAACAAACTGTTAAAGTCCTACCTTGTTTACATATTCAAAATCTAGAATTACGAAAACTAATTCCAACTGATGCCTCTAAAATAGGATATAGAGGAATCTTAATCCAAAAACCAAAAACAAATGAAGAACAAATTGTTATATATACCATAGGAATTTGGAATCTCTATCAATAAAATTATTCCACAATCAAAAAAGAGATTTTAGCAATTATTTTACCAATTTTAAAATTTCAAAGTGATGTTTTGAATAAAAAATTCTTATAAAAAATTAATTGTAAATCTGCAAAAAAAAATTTTAGAACAAGATGTCAAAAATCTTGTATGCAAGTGTAGGTGAGTCATAATTACTCAAAAATATTTATGGATCTGTAGCTTTCTTGAGGGATATTTATAAAAGTTTACATTTTAAATCTACATTGCCAAACAACTATTATTTTAGTTAAAATACTTTTAGTTCAATGCTTATTTTACAAACTTACGTTGTTCAACATAATTTACTAAAGTTATTCTCGATAAAGTGCTTTTACATCAAATACTGAAACATTAGTAAATTTTTTTGCTAATTTGGATATAAATGCAGGTAAGTTGTATCTCAGTTGGTTTGGAACAATTCCTAGGGTGAACATTGTGGACCCCGATTTGGCCAAGGAGGTTTTGTCTAACAAGTTGGAACACTTTGGGAAGACCCATGTGAACCCACTAGTGAAGTTGTTTATAGTTGGGCTTGCACACTATGAGGGAAAAAATGGGCCAAACATAGAAGAATTATCACTCCTGCTTTCCACCTAGAGAAATTAAAGGTTGTTCCCGTCCCCCTCCCCAACTCCATTTATTCATAATTTTTCATTTTCTTTTTCTCCCGATTAATCCGACATTTTTAAGGTTAAAACTTAAGTTATTTTTTTCTCATTGATTTGGAAAAAAAAATCTAGTAATTAATCAAATCATGCCGAAAAAAATACCAACATTAAACTTTGAAGCAATGTTGATATTGATTGGGTTCTTCTCTTTGTGTTAGTTACAGCGTATGCGACCCGGCTTTTATAGTTGTTGTAGGGAGATGATCCATTAAAGCGCATGCACCCACCTTTCAAAAGCATCATCTCTAGAGGGGTCGTGTGAATTGGATATGTAGCTGGAACTCCAGAACCTAACCGGAGATATCATATCTCGAACCGCATTTGGTTGTAGCTATGAGGAAGGGACACATATATTCCAACTCCAAAATGAATTGGCCGAGCTTGTTATGCAATTTACTCAAACCCTCCACCTCCTGAGTTTCAGGTACAAACACACTTCTGTTCCCATTAGATGATTGTATTGTCCAACATGATCTCCATGTGACCTGTTATAGTAAGAATATATATATATATATGTATATATGTATGTATGTATGTATGGGAGTGGTTCAGCAGCCCTAAAGTTTGCCAAGTTTGGTGCCAAACATTTTTCAAAATATGGGTTAGAAGCTTTGGAATGAGCTGATTTTTTGTGAGGATGATCTCTATGATGAGAAGATCATGCTCACCAAAAATCAGCCTATTCCAAAACTTCTAACCCCATCAAAAGTGATTTACAAAAATTGGACGGTCCACGATTCTTCAACTTGTAAACTAGGGTTAGAAGTTTCAAAATGAGCTGATTTTTTGTGAGGATGATCTTTTCACCGTAAAGATCATCATCACAAAAAATCCGCCTATTCCAAAACTTCTAACCCCATCAAAAGTGATTTACAAAAAATGTTTGGCACCAAACTTGGCAAACTTTAGGGCTGTCGAACCGCTTCCTATATATATATCTATATATAACATTCTTTCTCATTTAGACAATGTATACCCTTCAAATCATGCTTTAAAATGTTACATTGGCTCTGGTTTGTGTTGACTTCCTGACTTTCACCAAAATTACTCTCATGCAGGTATCTTCCTAAAAAAAGGAACGTAAGATGAAGCACATCAAAGAGAAGTGCAAGGTCTGATGCGACAAATCATCAAGAAGCTACAATACCCATACCTCACCCCACAATCTCATGTCATCACCACAATCTACCTCTCAAATCACTTCCAACCAACTTAATCATCACCCTCATAAGCTACAATACCCATACCTCAACCCACATCTCATGTCATAAACTAACCTCATGATTTTCTTCAAAACCTTACCACAAGCAACCTTCAAACTACACCACACCCTTTTTCCTTAATCAACTCACTTAATCCACCAAAAAGCTACACATGCTTACAACCTTGCAATTTATGGTCTTCTCTACCCTCCTAAAACCAGCTACTTAAATTGTCATACCTTAGTCATTCCCTCAATCAACCACCTCACTTAATTCACACTCAACCTAGGCATGGGTTGTAAGACCCAACCCATATGAGTCCAACCAATGGGCATGGGTAAAAAAGATCCATTTGTCTTTTTTCCACTATCTTCAAATCCCAACTCACTTCTCTCCAATGTCCCATATTATTTTTCCCCATTTCCTATTTTGGGACCCTTTTGACCCTAAAGGTATCTCAAACCTCTATAAAAATCCACCATCTTTCTATAAAAAATCTCATGCTTGAACCTTCTCTTTAAAAGTTAAAAAATTCCACAATTTTTCTCTCTTTCTTACACACACAATCTCTCTAAAATCCCTTAAACTCCCAATCTCAAATCCCTATACTATTCTCTCAACTCTCAACCCCAAATCTACTAATCTACATTTCTCTACACTAAAAGAAGGATCAAGATTCAAAATCCATCATTTGAAGAAAAAGAAGAGAAGAAAGACAAGAAACAAGGTAGGGTTAAGGAAAAAAATGTGGTGTAATTGTTTTCCTTCCCCTTTTCGATCTCCTTCTTCTATTTCTCCCCCTCATTCTTAATTTTTTTTTATAAATTCCTTAAGAAGTAATGAACACCCTCACCTATACTCAGTAGATTGGTCTTTGACTAGGTCGAAAGGATATGGGTTAAGCCTTTAAAAAGATATTTGTCTCTTGCACACACTTTTCACCCACCACTTCAAATTGTTTTAAGGTTAATGGTATTTGGACCCTTTTTTCCAAAACTTGGACTCATGACAACAAAAACTTACACTTTTCAAAACCTGGTGATTTCAAGGCAAGAATAGAATTCCTTTCTCAATAAGGAAATCCTCATGATCTAGGCCAAGATTGAAATCCCTCACACCCGAGGATATAAAATAAAGTTTTTTTTTTTTTTTTTTTCTATTTTTGTTATTTTTTTTTCTTTTTTAAATGGGCATATTCTCAAGGTTATCGCCCAAGGTGGAGATAGCAAAATGCTTAATTCCTTCCTCACAATCTAGATGGACCCCTTACCTAGATCTTAGGTAGATTGACTACTTGGTTGTCATGGTGAAAATGGATAAACTAATAGGTTAATTAAAGGTAATTGATTCAAGAATGTGTATGGTTCACTGAATTAGATTGGAATTTTTTTTTACATCATCAGATTTGTAGATACCTTCTACTATGCAACTTGCTCTGATAGTCATATTTATTGCTTGCATGTTTATTTTTCCCTCTATGCTTATTAGTATATCTATCTATGGACACTAGGTTGATTACACCCTTTGTTAAATATTGACAAAGAGGGAAAAAATAGTTTTCACCCATGTATACTATCCTGTTTCATGTCTACATGCAAACCATTAAGGGGGAGCGAAGTAGTTAAAATTTTAGGCTTTTATATTTAAATACTTTTGTAAGAGTCTATCAGGTATAAGCTTGTTTATTATTTTGGGAATATTTTTCAGTTTGATTTGTCTAGATTAGGTTTTGTCTTGTAATTAATAAAGGGAAAGATTGTTAGTTTCATATTTTGTCAATCTCGAGACTTAGTTGTGTGTCAGACCAATTTGCATTTGAAGACGAGTGAAGACTCTAGTAAAGTCGTTCACCTCAAGCACCTCAACAAAACATTCCACATGTGTGTGCAAGTAGCCTAAAATGTAGTGAGACCACCTAGACCGTTACCCAACACCCACGTAATATGTAGGTCTTCTTAGAATATTGAAAACATTGAGTTCCACAATCCGTTATTCACTGGACTCTCTAGGAACCAAAAATTATTTTTCAGGGGTGCCAAAAGTGCTCCTTGGATGCCTCTCAACATCAACTAGACTCCCTAGACATCTTGGTGATAGTTTGGGGGATTCATATTGGTAATATCTATAATATCCTCGAATCGTTTGATGATTAGACCTTTTGGGAGTAAAATATGCCCAAAATAGGCAATTTTGATGTTCCGGGTGCCGCTGGCAACAAGCAGACCAATTAATGTCATTTCCACTTTGCGTTCCAGGCACCACTAGAAAGTAGCATTGTGCCGTCGATAGAGAGTTCACTTTGAACTCTAACTTGAAAACTATAGTCGTTGGAGTTCCCGATGCCACCCAGAAATGTTTGGGTGCCACGTAGAAATGTCTTGGTGCTGCTGCGAGATGAGTATTAGCTCGCAAAAACCTTTATAACTCAGCCCCTTGGCCCATTTGTGGGTTGATCAAATCCTTGAGAACTTGCTCCCAAACTTCTCTCATTTCTTGGAGCCCTCTCATGTCATTGGAAACCGTGGATTGAGTGGAGACCATCCTCAACCCCATGTCCCTCTAGTTTGATCCACATTCATTTCACCCTTATTCACCCTTCCACACACATTGGCACATCATTTTGAGCAAGAAACTGAAGTTGATGAAGCTACGTACAAGGAACAATAGTTTACGGATGAAGTGAACAACAAGGACTCGAAGATCTCAAGCATCAAGTAGGAAAATCCTTGTGTTGAATCAAGTCTTTGTAAGTTTTGTGTTTTCATTTTTACAAAACCTTCTAGAAGATCTTTCTTGGTTTTGCCCTGTGAAAAATTAAGCACTTGCTAGAGTCGAGGACTCTCATCAAGTGTCAATGTTCTAAGTTACTCCTAAGGACAAAACTTAGAGTTAGAATAAGGTGTTATCTCTTTCGAACAAGAAGGTAATGTAATTTAGCCTAGAGAAAAATTTCATGTACGGTTTGAGGTGAATTGAAAACCTCATTGATTAGTGAACACTAAAACCTTTGTGAAGGTGACCTTGGGAGTGGATGTAGGCACATTGCTAGACCACTAAAATTTTTATATCTCTTGTTTCATTTACATTTCAGTCATATTTACACTTGAATGGTTTGCATGCCATGAATGTATGTGTGCCATGAATGACATCAGTTGAATACATAAATTTTAAGTGTAATTTGGTTTATTTTCTAACTAGAGACCTAGTATAAAATCGAGAGAATAAACCTAACTGATCGCATAGTTAAATTAACACACCTAGGTGAATTTAAATAATTGGGAAGAATTTTTAAATTATCCTATTCATCCTACTCTAGGGCTAGACAAGGTACAAAGTACACAATTTCATGATTTTCAATCAATTTATTCAAATTATATAAAATTTAGATTTTCGATTTTCAATCGGTTTATTCAATTCGTATAAAATTCAGATTTTTTTGATTTTCAATTTTTTTCACAATCACGTAAAATTTTGAATAACTATTGCTTTTGTTAAATCTTATAAAATTTCTAATTTGGGATTATCAATAATTTTTCATTAAACCTTTAGTTTCTTGATTCCCAATTATGGTATATTATGATGTTGCCATGTGAGTATAGTTTTAAAGAATGTTACTTATTAAGTTTCCATAGTTGTGACCCTATACTTATAAACGTTTATGAATTATTATTATATCGACACCTTTTGAAGAATAAACTTACACTTTAGTAAATATTATTGCCCAATATAGATATACATGAATTCTATTAATTTTATAACCGTAAAAGTAGCATAAATTAGTAAAATTTATGAAATATCAAATTGTATTAAATTTTGATTATTAGGGTGACAATAAAGAACAATAATATTTATAATGGTAGACTGAATTAGGTAAGTCGGATTAGCCCAAAAGACAATTTCATTTAACTAATTGGAGTCTGGGTAAGGCAATAAATTTACATGAATTTTTACAGACGTTGGATTGGATACCCAAAGGTAATCAAACTCACTAAATAAATTATGTAAATTAAATTATCCTTGCAAGATATTTATTTTTATTACCCTTACAAATGAGTGAACATTCAATATATCTAGTTTTAACCCAAAGGATACATTTTAGGTGATATTGATAAATTTGTTAAATAAAACTCAAAGAACTTATTAGAGCATTATCTTTTTCCAATTTAAGTTTTCAATTCGTTGCACTCTTATACTTCTACCATTCCGATCCTTACTAGATCTAATTTTTTGAAATTGTATGAACACTACCAATTCACTCTGGGCATTCAAGATCTTGACCTAATACTTATTTATACGAAGCTTACAGATCTCATTGAGGATAGTACAACATGAAGACATTCCTATCCCAGAATGATAGTGCATTACAGTATCTAAGGGTTGCGTAAGAAAAATTCAAATCTGTTGATAACTCATTCGCAGGTACTCTGATGGCTAAGTTGATAGACTATAAAGTACGATGAGGCCTAAGGAATTCAAGATCATATCCTTAATATGACTAACAAGACTATAACTTTAGTTTGAGTTTAGTCTCCTTTTGTTGACTGTAGGATAGTCTTAGATCGTTGTAGAGATCGATGGTCTCGATCGGGTGAGTTAGGTGCCTAGTGCCATTCGAAAATTATAATTTGATCCCTTTCTCGATGTCTTTCTCGTAGACCGATCAAAATTTTATTTAGAGTCATTTTATGATTCTTAGACCTAAACTAGGTATCAAAGTCCCAAAAACATTAGGATTTACATTTGCTTGAGGATCAACCGAGGCACTTTTAGAATTGCTTTTCACCAGATAATCGTATAACTTTAGATTGTTGGGGAATCCTTTTTAATAGGCAATGATTGTCGTAGGATCATCACAATTATCAATCTAAAGAAACTTTGTTTTGAATCGGTGAGTGTATCCTCTTATGGTTTATCCAATTTTATTCTTGAGGTAAAATAGAGAGTCTACCCCCTTTTATTGTTGTCTACTTCTTAGGAGTTGTGTTATGAAGCTCATGTAAAGACTAGAGAAATTTCTTATCAACCTTAGAGCAAGTCTATGGAACAATGTCAAGGCTGCTCTATATAAGCTCGACATAGGAAAGCATCCTTCCTTTTTTCGAGTTCTATTACCTGCTTTTAATGGTAGAGATGTTCCATCGGATCAACAGATCCTTACAAATGGAGGTTCCTCAAATCTTGGATTGCAAATTGAGCAAGTTGCTCAGTTGACTTTCCCTTTTCAAGTGTTACCAGAATGTTGAGTTCTTTCTTTTGTTTCTTCAATGTAGAGTCTATTTCATTTTGATTGATGAACTCACCATCATTTTGCCTTACTTCCAACTATTCTACTTCTTGGTGTTTTACATTTTTTACTCTACCTCTCTATCTCACTCTACTTATGGAATTGGAACGTTGATGTTCTCTAGAGGTTGATTATTCTTTTATCTTTATTGTGTACCATGATTTGGAGTATTGATTGCATCTCAAGGGTGATTTTCCCCCGGACCATTATATTAAGTTTGTAGAGTTGCATTCTCTTGATGCAAAAATGCAACAGTTTCTTATTGCTCTTACATTTGGATTTGAACTCTTTGGAGTTTGTTCATTGCATAAAGGTGTATCTTAATAGAACAAGAATTAATATAAAATTAAAATTACAAAACTAGTTTAGAATGGCAAGTAAAGTCGTTCCATTGAGGATTGGGAGAATGATTTTTCAGATTTTAGAAAACCAAAGGAAAAAGTTTATGATTTTGAAGAAAAGTTAAATTTTATAGAAAATAATTAAAACTAATTAAAATTAAGAAATACTTGCAATTTGAGAAAATATAGGGAGAATAAATCTATCAAAATAATGAAATTTAATCATAATATTCAAGTTCTTGACAAATAACTCAAATCAAGAATCCAACTAAGGATCTTTACTCTTAAATTATAATTTGAGCCAAACATTTCTAATGTCTGGAAAGTATGTTTTAATCTTTAATCAGGGTGTCGTAAATAATTTAAGAAATGAGGGTGTAATAAGTAAAAGCAGTCGAACTACAGCTTTGTTTTTTATTAAGTTCAGACGAGATTTAAGATAAAATATACGACTGCGATGAAAGATATTTTTAGGGTGAACGAATCGCTAACTATACGTTTGTTGCTCTGTACTCAGTTTGTAATTTCACGTGCCATACAGCTAAGGTGGAATAACTAAATATCTAAATTTAACCAATAAAATAGGAATTTGACGGTTGTTTTGGAAAATTTCTGGTATAGGACTTAATTATAATCCTCATTGAATTTTGACATGTGTTAGTGGTAGATGGGTATGTTATAAGTAAAAGTTGGTGTGTTAATAGCTGTTCCGTAATTAAATCATTTTTATTTTAAAAAATTAAAACATATTTTTTAAGAATTGTTTTAAGACTGTTATAGTTAAAATGATAAATATTTAAATAACCCTTAATTTTTATTTTTTTCTTCCTTCATTTCACTATCTAATTGGTCAAAGATATTTTTGAGTTTTCTACAGGGCTCTGATATAAAGTCAAAATAATACTAAAATATATGTTTTGAAAAGAATTTTAAATTCTAAATTAAAATAATCGATTTTAATATATTGACCTAAATATTTAAATATCCAAAATGTCTAAAAACTGCATATATCGCGCGTACCCACAACTAAAGTCATTTCCTACTTATGGCATTTTCGTACTTTATTGGAATCAAAGAAGAATTTTCTAGAACAAACTCCTATAAATAAAGGCCTCCTCTCTCACTCTGTCATGAAAAGTAACATCTTTTCTCTCTCTCTCTTTCTCTCTCATCTCAACTCATCTTATTGAGAGATTAAGAGACTGTATTTGTATTGGAGATTCTAATATCAAGGAAAGAAGAAATGGGAGAGATGGGTGGTGTGTTGGTATCTGTGGTGATGTCAGTTGTGATGGTGGTGATATCATGGGCCTGGTATTCTTTATGGTGGAAGCCTAAGAAGTTGGAGAAGTATCTGATGAAACAAGGAGTGAGAGGTCCACCGTACAAGTTTTTATTTGGAAATCTAAAGGAAGTCATCAAGATGATGAAGGAAGCTCAATCCAAGCCCATGCCCCTTTCCCATGATATCATGCCACATGTTGTCCCATACATTGATCATAACATCAAGAACTATGGTATATTTTTCTTATTCTTTTTTTTATGTTTTTTTATTTTTATTTTTTTTTAAATTTTTATGAATGAAAAATAGTTTTTTTTTTTTTAGTGCAATAATGACTAAAAAAAGAACCCCATATGTCTATGTAGGACCCCTCATGTATGTATGGCCGACATAACATACCTGACTTTAAAATCATGATAGGAAATTAAGACCACACATACAAGGGGTTTTCTTCTTAAGGTTTCTAGATTTGGATTTTTATCGATAATCTGATTTTTTAATTTTATTTGAAAAAGAAATGACCCATTTTTTAAGATCTTGGGATTTATGTTCTTTATGTTTTATGGCCTTAAAAGTTACTTCTATTAAAGTTAACTGTAAGATATTTCCTTAGTGCGGTGATAATCTTACTTACTCACATGGCTTACTCATCGACATCCCTGACAAGATCTCTGTGCCTCGGATACATCTTTTTAGGGGAAGTGTAATGTGTATCCCGAGGCATGCAGATCCACGGTTGAGAGATGTCGATTGAGTATATCACGTGGGTAAGTCAGATTATCACTATTCATTTCCATATGTTAGCTGTAAGATGTTGGAATATATTCCTTAACTTTATAATGCATTAAAGTGATTTTAGATTTTTGCATCAGTATCTGAATCGAGGTTTTGATTTTAGATTCTTAAAACAATTTCTAAAAATATTGTTTTAGTTAAATTAGATTCTAATTTTTATATCTCTTGTTTCATTTACATTTCAGTCATATTGTTTTAGTTAAATTAGATTATTATTATTATTTTTTAATTTAAGAAAGTTTATTTATTTATAAAATAATCCTAAAAAATATATGATCTTCGGATTTTGATGATACCAAAAGAATTTTTTGTTAGAATAGATTTTGTTTCACACTAAAATAGGGTCGACTAATGGATGCCAAATATTGTTAGCTAGATTTAAGATTTTCTGAAAAATATTTCCTACCTTTACTTTTATTTGAATAAGTGGTTTTAACAAGTTAATTTAACAGCTTAACATTCTCATTAGTTAACATGAAATATCTATGTATCAATGGTACCCAATCAACCAACTTATCCAAAATTGGAATCAATAATTTTTTATTCTAAACATGATATACTACCCTCAAACAATATTTGTGGATATCCATCAAACAAACAGCTATGATGGAAGGATATTGCAATAGATTCGTAAATGACAAGGAATCTTTAGCTAGGAAACATATATTATTCTTTACATCCATCTGTCGATCTTGTCTTGAACACAAATTTCAAAGTAGTCCATGTATGCAAGTGTAGGTGAGTTATAATTAGTCAAAAATAGTTATGGATCTGTAGCTTTCTCGAGGGATATTTATAGAAGTTTACATTTTTAATTTACATTGCCAAACATCTATTATTTTGGTTAAAATACTCAATATGCTTATTTTCCAAACTTATGTTGTTCAACAGAACTTAATGAAGTTATTCTCAAATAAAATGTTTTTACTTAAGTTACTAAAACATAATTAAAATTTGTTACTAATTTGGATATAAATGCAGGTAAGTTGTCTCTCAGTTGGTTTGGAACAATTCCAAGGGTGAACATTGTGGACCCCGATTTGGCCAAGGAGGTTTTGTCTAACAAGTTTGAACACTTTGGAAAGCCCCATGTGAACCCACTAGTGAAGTTGTTTACAGTTGGGCTAGCACACTATGAGGGGAAAAAATGGGCCAAACATAGAAGAATTATAACTCCTGCTTTCCATCTAGAGAAATTGAAGGTTGTTCCCCCTCCCCAACTCCATTTATTCATAATTTTTCATTTTCATTTTTTCCTCATAAATCCAATATTTTTAAGGTTAAAACTTAAGTAATTTACTTCTCATTGATTTAGAAAAAAAAAAATCTAGTAATTAATCAGTTCATGCCGAAAAAAATATCCACATTAAACTTTGAAGCAATGTTGATATTGATTGGGTTTTTCTCTCTGTGTTGGTTACAGCGCATGCAACCCGCCTTTTATAGTTGTTGTAGGGAGATGATCCAGTATTGGGAGAAGAAGGTAGCATCATCTCCAGACGGGTCGTGTGAATTGGATATGTGGCTAGAACTCCAGAACCTAACCGGAGATATCATATCTCGAACCGCTTTTGGTAGTAGCTTTGAGGAAGGGAGACATATATTCCAACTTCAAAATGAACTGGCCGAGCTTGTTATGCAAGTTGCTCAAACCCTCTACCTCCCGGGTTTCAGGTACAAACACACTTCTGTTCCCGTTAGATGATTGGATTGTCAAACATGATCTCCATGTGACCTGCCATAGTATATATATACACATAACATTCTTTCTCATGTAGACATTGTATACCCTTCAAATCATGCTTTAAAATGCTACATTGGCTCTGGTTCGTGTTGACTTATTGATCTTCATCGATGTTACTCTCATGCAGGTATCTTCCCACAAAAAGGAACGCTAGGATGAAACACATCAATAAAGAAGTGCAAGGTCTGATGCGACAAATCATCGAGAAGAGAGAGGAAGCCATAAGACAAGGAATGGCTACTAAAGATGATTTATTGGGATTACTAATGGAATCCAATCTTAGAGAGATCAAAGAACATGGTGACTCCAAGAAAGCTGGAATGAGTATTGAAGAGGTGATAGATGAATGCAAGCTATTCTACTTCGCCGGGCAAGAGACCACATCAGTTTTACTTGTGTGGATCCAGAATGGCAAGAGCGCGCAAGGGAAGAAGTCCTTGAAGTATTTGGGAAAAATGAACCAGACTTTGATGGGTTAAACCGCCTTAAAATGGTGAGTATTTTCTTCCATTACCTTTTCACTTGTGTTTGGGCATGTAGGGAGTCAGTCCTCTAAAGAATTTCCCGAAATCTTCATTGCAGGTAACCATGATTTTAAATGAGGTTCTTAGACTATACTCACCATTGGTAATGCTCAATCGACGTACTTCCGAGAGTACAACGTTAGGTGGGGTTTCTCTTCCACCAGGAATACAACTCGGAATAATGACACTTCCCATTCATCATGATCCTGAAGCTTGGGGTGAAGATGTAAAAGAATTCAAACCGGAGAGATTCTCAGAAGGAGTTTCAAAGGCTGCTAAAAATCAATCTTCGTTTTTCCTATTTGGTGGGGGGCCTCGATTATGTGTCGGACAGACCTTTGCCATGATAGAAGCAAAGATGGGTCTTGCTTTGATTCTACAAAATTTCTCGTTCAAGCTTTCACCCTCCTATGCCCACGCTCCTTGGGGTTATGTTATACTTAAACCCCAACATGGAGCTCAGATCATCTTACAAAAAGTCTGATTTCATCTTCAGAATCAGAACTACTTATCATGGTTTTCATGTTCAAGAGTGCTCAGAAATTCGACTAAGTTATCGTTATGCATTAAACACTGGATGCTTGTCCAACAATAAAACATATAATATACTCTTATGTTGGATTTAAAGTGCTTTTGCTAGTCTTTGTATCTTTCTTAATCACAATGTTATGTTTTCATTGAGCATTATAGCAGCTTAATTTATTGTTCCTTTCCCTATTTAATGATTTTATTTCCAAAAAAAGAAATCAAAATATAATTTGAATAAAGTGAAAAAAGTAAAAGGAAAAAAGAAAAAAAGAAAAAAAAAGTACAGTTAATGGTTCAAGATCATATTTAAATCCATTCTGATATGATAACTTAGGGTTTGGAACGAGGATACAGGATCTGACACGGACCAAATCCAATAATGGGTTCATTACATGAAAAAAATGGGTAAATTTGATGTTAAGGTCTATTGAATTTACCCCCCTTTTTTATTAAAAGTGTAGACACGTGATTTCGCCATTACGATGACCACATCTACAATGGTTTGGAGTCGCCACCATTCATTTTTGTAAGTGGGTGTGAATGGTCACCCAATGTGCATTTTTTTTAGAAAATGTGACATTTTTGGTATTTGGTGACTCTCGATGGATAAAGATGAATCAACCCTTGAGATTCGGGTAAGCGGCTCGGTTGGAGAAAAGGGAAGGTGTTAGGCACCATTTTCTCCCCACTAAATAGTGGTAACCTCAACTCAACTCGGTCATTTTGATTAAAAAAAAATACAAAAAACGATGTGCCACGTGTTGTGCATTTGTACCCTAGATAGGGGTTCATTTTCGGCTTGATCATAGGGTCATTCAATTGATAGAAATGACCCTTATAGACCTTTAGCCTTGGGGTCCATTCATCCTAAAAAATAAAATGAAGGGGAGAGGGTGATAGAAGATGGAGGAGGAGAGGGTGTAGAAGAGAGAGGAGGGGGGGATTGCCTTGAACCCATCTTGTATCTTCTTTCTTCTTTTCTTCTTCTTGAGTCCTTAGTATTTTATGAAAATACAATTCTTGTATGGTTGAAGGAGTAGAGAAGAGATGATGAGAGAGATGAGTGGAGTATAATATTTTTTTTTTGTATATGAGACTTGAGGAGGATTGGTGATGGTTGTTAGTAGTGAGAGTTGGAGAGAATTTTTGTAGTGAAAGTTGGGGGGGCCATTTTTGGAAAGAGGAGGAGGGTATTTATAGATGTTGAGGAGTTATTTTAGGGATATAATGAGGTGAAGTGAAGAAAAAGAATACAATGGTTATGAGTTTAAGAGAGAAATGGGTGTAATTTAGAGGAGATTTGAGGGTATTTAGCTAAGGGGGGTTAAATGGGTGAGTTTTGACCTAAATGGTTTGGATCCTACCCAACCCATTTGGGTGGAGTGTTTGGTGAGGTGAGTTTAAGATGGTGGTTGTGATTAAATGGTATTTGATTTAAGAGAATGGAGGATTTAAAGAGGTGGTTGATGATATTTTGGGAGGGTGAGGGAGATTATGCCATGTGTCAAAGTGGGTGAAAATGAAGGGTTGAGATATGTTAATGGGAGAGGTTGAGTGTTTGACTTGAGAGGATGGTATAGATTTAGGTTGTAGATGTAAGTTTTGTAGGGAATGAAGAGGGTAGATTAGGAGAGGTATAGGTTAGGGGTGTGGGTAGATGTGTTTGATTTGAGAGAAAATGTGATGGGTTGATGTGTGGGTAGATGGGATTTAAAGCAAATTAATGGGGTAGGTAGTTGGGTGAGGGAGGTGAGATGGGGTGATGACATTTGTCATCTTTGATGATCAAGATGGTGATTGGTTGATGTGGGTAGTGGTTGATGGGTTAGGGTTGTGGGTTTGATATGAATTGGATATGAATTTGGGCTTAGGGGCTTTGGAGTGTTTTGGGCTTGGGTTATGAAATGGTTTTGGATTTTAGGAATTGGTTGGGGGTTATTTTGGAATGGATTTTGAGGGTGTAGGTTGGTTTTAGATTTTTAGGTGATGTGAGATTGAGTTTAGGTTAGGGGGAGGTGAGAAAAATGGATTTTGAAAAATTGAGGGCTTGTGGGCCTTAGGTGGGTCTATGGTTTTTGAGGATTCGGAGGCGGAGCCGTGGTAGTAGAGAAGGGGTAGGCTTCCCAAGTCTCATATTTTTTTAATTTATTAAATTTTTTGTGATTTTTGAATTTATTGAATTAATCAAAATGCCACGTGTTGGCAAATTGGGCTTTTTAGGGCCGTTGGAGAATTTCATCGAAAATTTGGCATTTTTGGTTTTGGAAGCGGAGTGGTGAATATTGGGAAAGCGTAAGGTAGGCCGAGTCTTTTTGGGGGCCTCCTAAACCATTGAGAAGTCTTAGGGGCCTCGGTTTGGTCAAAATGTCACTTTTTAACTCTTTGGGCCTTTGAGGCCCGTTAGCTTACTTTGTTGGAAAATCGATATTTTGAATGGAGCGTGGTAGATGGGAGCATGCCAAATCTTTTTGGTGGACCTACTAACCCATTGAGAGGTGTTAGAGGTTTTGATTTGTCAAAAAAAGTCATATTTCGATTGATTTGGGCTGTTGAGGCCCGTTGGGAATTTTTATTGAAAAGTCTGTATTTTTGGGCCCTTTCGAGTTTGGGCCCGTTCAAATTGGGGTGTCTACAGCTGCCCTTCTTTGCAGGAATTGCGTGCAAAGAACTGTAAAGAATAGATTAAACCCCTATTTGCACGGGCAAGAGAACTTTGTAAAACACGACTTCGAATTTCGGATTAAATTGATGAATTTTGTGGACAATGGCGCCTCAAGCACGGGGTCTAACAGAGTTTTGCCTTATTAATTTCTTGATCTCGATGGCGTGGAGCTCGTGTGAGATCTTGGATTTGATGAAAATTTGATGAGTTTTTAAATCCGACTATTTTTTCGATCGTGTTTTGACAAATCAGAGTTGAGTGCAACTCGAAAAGGTTTTTGAAATTTTTTTTTCTTCGTTGCCTTCTTTTGTTGATCTTGCTCTGTTTCTATCATAAGCTAACCCTCTCAATTCATGCATTTTCCTTTGATACCTTTGATCCTTTCAACGGTGCAAGCAGTGAGGTTGTTAGCAGTCGCCACAAATCCAAGAGAAAGTTTTGCAGTTGGAACTGAATCGACCAAGACCTGTTGCATCGGTGCTACTCTCTTGCAGTATCAACATACTCTTTCACACTTCTTGATTTATTATCACACCAATATCTCTAGCTGGCATGTTACTAGTCATAACACTTGCCAGGCGTTCGCACTATCAATCTAAGGTAGCAACTCATCACTTTGTTCCCAATCCAAGGTCAGAGTTAATCAGTATTCTATATGTACTGTGAACTGCTTTGTCATCCACTTCTATATGTTCGACCCATATGACCTCGGAGTGACCATTTGGCATTTCTTGGATTAACCACCCTGATGGCCTTCTTCGACACCTTAATATCGGGCTAGGACACAAATGATCCAAGGAAACATCGACCACCATTCAAATCCCCTCGGCATGTTGTTTACAATACCTTACAAAGAAATTTTCTCAAATCAGAACCAGAGGTGAAGGGACTTGAAATTCTGCTGTCATCACTTGAAGGGCTCCATTGTAGTTTTCTGCTACGCTTGTTGGTACGACCTCAAGAGTCATTGCTCTTGAAACAATGCTAGAAAGTACGGTGGACTACTGATTCACATCCATAAGGATCTCAACAAGGTTAATGTGATTCATGATAACAAAGGCCGTTTCTCGATAAGCTTCTGACTTCAATCCAAATGGTTTTAGTCCAATTCCCCTCGGGAATGTTTACATGTACTCATCTTCACTTAGAATCTCATAAGTATGATCAAGACTATGTATTCACAATGGTTTCCTTAGTTGGACCATTCTTATAAACTCTTTCATTACTGCAACTACGAGCTCGATGATCAATGGTTTATTTGCCTCAGTTAGCCCGGAGAGTAATCTTAGAAGGGGCTCGCTCGGGGTCCCTGCTTCGATGCCTTTTGCGTCTTGTCTAGTGAGTCATGATGCTTCGGACGCTGAAAAATTGATGATGAGTCGGGCTGCCTGGATCCGTGCTTTGTAGGAATGCCTTGACTCTTTTTTTCATGATGTTTGATTGATTACGTTGTATTAACTCTTTTTGTATTTTCTTTTCATTACAAAATGTTGAAAGATTAATGCAAAGAAAATAGGTTTTGTACTTACTTGGCCTCAGGTGTATCTAATGCTTTAAAAACTTGAAATTTGAATAAGTCCTAGAATCTTCATCACCGGCCAAAATAGTAGTTTTTCTTTTTTTGAAATTTTATGAAATATCTTTATCAAATGAGTACGATAAATTCAAAGTTTGTAAAACTTTTGGTTGCGACGATCTTGGTATTTTTGCCAATCATAGAGGATATAAACGTCAATTACTCTTTTGATTCCTTTAGAGTCATTCCCAGTGCCATGGTATTGGAAGACTATTTTGGGTCTCGGGATTTTAGAAAGATTTTGTCGTTCACAATTTATACTCTTGCGGGCTAGGAGTTGTTTTTTTTATTTTTTTATTTTTTATTTTTATTTTTTTTTAACCTTTATTGCCCCTGATGCCAATTACGATTTTCATCAGACCCGGTTTTCACATTTTTACGCATCGACGTCTTTTTGGGATTTTCATCGTGCTGGTGGCTTTAATCTTACCATAGTCTGATTCTTTTACTCATAGCGCCCTTTCAGGTTTTCACTATGCCCTTTCAGACCATGCTTGTATTTTTTTAGATTTTTCATTACAATTATTCTTGGAGTCTCTGTGTCTTAGTGGCTTGGTGACTTAAGTTGAGCTGCAAGATCGATTACTCTACTCTTGTAGTGGCACTTTTTCTTGAGTAATAGATCTAGATTCCCCTCTCGAGCTTGCTAACGACTATTCGTGGTTCGACAACTCAAGTTGAACCGCGAGATCGACTACTTTACACTTCGAGTACTTTTTTTTTTCGAATATCCGATCTGGATTCCCTTCTCAAGTCTTCCAACGACTAACAAGACTTTGAGGTCCGGACCAAGTTGCAAGATCATTGGTGCTGCCACTGTCATTATGTTGTCTTAGAGCATTTCCTGATCAAAAAGGACTTTAAGTAGGACAAAATGTTGGCTTAGGCTTATGGTAGTGGAAGGTTACAAAAAGGTTAAGGTCTGGGTCTTAGTTTATCTAAAGTGGAATAAACATGGGGTTCGTCTATTTTTGTTTCGGAAAAGTGATCTATGTCTCCTCCCAGCATCTCTCGAACTTATTTAGGTTGGAGATTTGGGTCGAGCCAAGATCAAGTGTTCGAGTTTTTGACTTTCTTGATTTTTTTGTATTTTTAGCCGTTCACAGTTTATCCTCATGCGGGCTAGGAGTATTTTTGATGCTTTTGATTTTTCTATTTCTTTCTGATCTTTTTTTTTTTTTTGTAGTTGTTGACTTACCCCAGTCTTAGGTTAAGAAATGAACGTGATGGCTCAAAAGGGTTGACTAGGGTGTGATGGTTTGTTTGGGATAACAAAAATGACCTTTCGTCATCTCAAGGTCAGGTCTTAAGCGTAATATTTCTTAACAGTGTCAGCATTGATCGGTTGCGGGAAGACTTGTCCGTCCATTTCTTTGAGAATCAGAGCTCCTCCCGTCATTACCTTCTGTACGATGAATGGTCCCTCATAGTTTGGTCTGAACTTTCCTCTGGCGTCTTCTTGAATTGGTAGAATCTTCTTTAAGATCAGGTCTCCTGGCGAGAAATCCTTAGGCTTAACTTTCTTGTTATAGGCACGAGCTATTCGTCGTTGATAGATCTGTCCATGACAAATGGCCGCAAGGCGTTTCTCTTCAATCAGATTCAGTTGATCAAACCGAGCTTGAATCCATTCAGTTTCATCTAACTCTGCTTCTTTTAAGATTCGGAGGGAGGGAATCTCAACCTCTACGGGCAAGACTGTTTCCATTCCGTAGACCAATGAATACGGAGTTGCCCCAGTCGAAGTTCTGAACGAAGTTCGGTAGGCGTGTAGTGCAAAGGGCAACATGTCGTGCCAATCTTTGTATGTAATTGCCATCTTCTCGATTATTTTCTTGATGTTCTTGTTGGCTGCCTCGACTGCTCCATTCATCTTAGGTCTGTAGGGTACAGAGTTGTGATGGGTGATCTGGAAGTCTTCGCACATTTTGATCATATCTTTGTTCTTGAAGTTCTTAGCATTGTCAGTTACCAATCCGTTTGGAAGTCCATACCTGTAAATGATGTTGTTCTTGACAAACTTCATGATGTTGCTCTTAGTGACATTGGCGTATGAAGCCGCTTCTACCCACTTGGTAAAGTAATCGATAGCAACAAGGATGAAACGATGCCCATTTGCAGCTTTTGGCGAGATCTGCCCAATGATGTCCATGCCCCAGAGTGAGAAGGGCCAAGGAGTGGTCATATTATGTAGTTCTGAAGGTGGGGCATTGATCTTGTTGGCATATATTTGGCATAGATGGCATTTGCGGACATGCTGATAGCAGTCACTCTCCATTGTCGACCAATAGTATCCCATCCTCATGATCTTCTTAGTAAAGCATATGACCATTCATGTGAGGTCCGTAGACTCCTCCATGTACAGTCTCAATTAGTCGTTTCGCTTCTGTTTCTGCCACACACCTAAGTAAGATCTCATGGTGCTACTTTTTGTACAGAATACCGTTGCTCAAGAAAAATTGTCCTGCTAACTTCTGAATGGTCCTTCTATCATTTGGCGTTGCGTCTGAGGGGAGCGTTCGATCTTCAAGATATGCCTTGATGTCAGAATACCATGGCTTTTCTTCAGCTTCTTCTACTTCGACGGGTAATCAATAGGCTGGCTCATCTTGAATTCCAATCTCAATAGGGTCGATGATTAAGTCTTTCGAGATGTTGATCATAGAGGCCAGTGTAGCTAGTGCATCTGCAAACTGATTCTTAGCTCTCGGCATGTACGTGAATGAAATCCTATCAAAGCGCGAGCTTAGTTCTTCCAGATACTCGTGGTAAGGGATCAGTCTCTGCTCTCGGGTCTTCCATTCTCCAATCGTCTGATAGACTACAAAGCTTGAATCTCCGAAAATATCGATTTCATCTACCTCGAGATCCAGTGCTGCCTTCAACCCTGCTATGCATGCTTCGTATTCAGCCTCATTGTTGGAACATTGAAATTTTAGTCTGATTGCGATTGGCACGTGGGATCCATCTGGCTTGATCAGAACTGCCCCTATTCCGTTTCCTTTCTGATTGGCTGCTCCGTCGAAGTACATTTTTCAGCCTGGTTCATCATTATCCTCTTCAACCTCAGTGATCAGTATGGCTTCATCAGGAAAGTTTGTTTTTAATGGCTCGTAGTCAGGCAACGGGTGCTCGGCTAGGTGGTCGGCGAGTGCTTGTCCTTTGATGGCTTTTTGAGTGACATAGGTGATGTCAAACTCAGATAACAATAGTTGTCATTTTGCAGTGCGACCCGTTAATGCTAATTTCTCGAATAGGTATTTTAGGGGGTCCATCCTTGCTATTAGCATGGTCGAGTAACTCAGCAAATAGTGACGTAGTCGTTGAGATGCCCAGACTAATGCGTAGCAAGTCTTCTCAAGCGTTGAATATTTTGCTTCGTACTCGGTAAATTTCTTGCTGAGATAGTAGATGGCCTGTTCTTTCCGTCACGATTCATCGTGTTGCCCTAGCACACACCCAATTGACGTTTCTTGCACCAAGATGTACATCAACAAAGGTCGCTCTAGAGTAGGAGGGACTAGTACTGGTGGATTGAGCAGATATTGCTTAATCTTGTCGAACGCTTCCTGACAGTCCTTGTTCCACTTCTTTGGCGTGTCTTTCCTTAGTAGCTTGAAGACTGGCTCACAGATAGGCGTGAGCTGAGCAATGAAACGACTAATATACTGTATCCTTCCCAAGAATGCCCGAACATCTCTCTCTGAAATGGGTGCTTTTATCTCGAGGATATACTTGGTTTTTGCCGGATCTATCTCGATGCCTCTTCTGCTAACGATGAAACCCAGTAGTTTGCCCGATGTTGCCTCGAATACACATTTTGCAGGATTTAGCCTTAAACTGTATTTCCTCAGCCTGTCAAACAACTTCTTTAAATTTACCAGATGATCTTCTTCAATGTCGGATTTAGCAATCATGTCGTCTACGTAGACCTCCATTTCCTTGTGGATCATATCGTGGAATAGTGTGGTCATTGCCCGTTGGTAAGTCGCCCTTGCATTTTTCAGTCCGAATGACATGACTTTATAGTGGAAAGTACCCCATGGTGTGATAAATACAGTCTTTTCCTGGTCTTCTTCCGCCATTTTTATCTGGTTATAGCCTGGAAAGCCGTCCATGAACGAGAACATGCCATGCCCTGCCGTACTATCGACTAGAGTGTCGATGTGTGCAAGTGGGAAATCATCCTTAGGACTGGTCTTGTTTAGGTCCCGATAGTCAACACACATGCGTACCTTCCCATCTTTATTGGGTACTGGGACGACATTAGCCAACCACTCAGGATACGTAGAGACTGCAAGAAATCCGGCTTCGAACTGTTTCATGACTTCGTCCTTGACCTTGAGGGTCCATTCTGGTTTTAATCTTCTCAATTTCTACTTGATCGGCTTGCTTCCGGAGGCAATTGGTAGCTTGTGCACAACAAAATCTGTGTCCAATCCTGGCATATCCCTGTACGACCATGCGAAAACATCTTGATAATCTTGTAAGAGTTTGATCATTTCTTCTTTTTGTTATGACGTTAATAAGGCTCCGATTTTGACAATTCACGGGTCCTCTTCGGTACCAAGATTGATTGAATCTGTATCCTCAATGTTTGGCTGAACACCTTTCTCTTGACGTTCTACCAAGTCTTTGATTTCTTTAGGCGGGTATTCCATTTCGTCCTCAGACTCTTCTTCGATCCCCATGAGGTCAAAGTCGAGTTCAAGATCGAAATCATACTCGTCCGTTTCAAACTCTGTTTTATCTGGGTACTCATTTGATTGAGACATATCCCTTGAAAACTCTTTTTTTGGCTTTTGGAAAATATATATTTTTTTGTAACTTTGAAAGCTTTTTGATTTTTTTGACTTTTGAGAAATTTTTGATTTTTTTGTTTTTTGAGGAATATTTGTTTTTTTGTTGATTTTCGAATAACTGAAATAAGAAGAACAATCATGCGAATTCATTAATAAAGATAGGGAGCCCTCAAAACAGTCTTTACCCGAGGACGAGGGCTCGTTATGATCCTCGGGCAAACTAGATTCGTTTAACGGCGTTTTTTTTTGGAGGCCTCAACAGCCTCAAGGGTCAATGGGAATTCCTCCCAATTGTTCAAAACTTCACCTTCTTTGAGGGGGCGGATGAGATGTGAAAGTGATGTGTTGGGTGATTTGGTTGGTGATTCAGAGATAACCATGATCTCCGATTGATTTTTGTCAAATGGGGGCATAGTCCCTCCCAAACTCGATGGGACGACGACTGATGCCCAGTCGATGCCAGTGGGGAAGGGTGATTTTTTCTCTTGGCTCACGGTGGTTTTCACGTCGGTGGATTCTAGAGTTGTTTCTGATAGACTTTCATCGGAATCCCCATTGAATAAGACATCAATGCCTTCTATGAAGGATGATTGGGACTCAACGACTAAGTCTTCTTGACTGTGCTGGAGTTTGAAACTCACTTTCTTCTTTCTGGCTAGCTTTGTTGACAGTGGTTGTGAAGGACTGTCAAGTCTGACTTGTGATTTTGGGAAACTGACGCTGATATGAGGAATCCTACCCAGATTCCAAACATTAGGCTCACGATTTTGTTTTCTAGCTAACCGGAGTTCCCTTTTTTTGTCGTTCATTTCCATAATATCTTTTTTCGTGGGCCTGAATCCCAAACCAAAATAAGGAGTATGTTTCTTTGCTTCAACTGGTGTAGCTTTCCCTTTTCCTCCAGGTCCTAACCCTTGCTTGGGTCGATAACCTGCCTTTTTCAAGACCCAACCAATCATCAGATTTGCCCTTGATAATTCTGCCTTCACCTTCTCTTTCCCTTTTTCAACGTGGTTAACAGCAGCAAACTGATAAGAATGATATAACGCCTTGTCTTTCGTCATCTCTATGTTAATAAAGGGGACGTCCGGAGCTCTCCCAGCTGGAATCAAGTTTTCTACTAGTACAGATATCATCCTCTGTCCCATAATAAATTTGACTCTTTGATGCAAAGAGGAAGGCACTGCCCCAGCAATATGAATCCATGGCCTGCCCAGCAGCAAGTTGAAAGTTGTAGGTATCTCCATGACCTCGAATGTTACCTCGAAGGTGCAGGGTCCTATAGTGATTGGTAAATCTATCTCTCCCAGAGAGTCTCTTCTCGAGCTGTCGAAACCTCGGACAACCTTATTGTTAGGTTTAACATGCGACCAGTCCGCATTAAGTTTTCGAAAGGTTTCGAGAGGACAGACATTGAGGGCTGAACCATTATCGATTAACACTCTAGCAACCATCATGCCGTTGCACATGACCATGATATTTAGTGGCTCGACGTGCCCCCGTCCCTCTGGCACGAACTCACTTTCTGTGAAGATGATGGGGTTGGGAGCCACGATTTGACCCACCGTTCGTTCTAACTGTGCCGGCGAAGTAGTTGTAGGTACATGCGATTTTCCCAGAATTCTCAACAATGCTTCTTGATGTTCTTCTGACTTTTGTAGCAGACCCAAGATGCTGATTTGAGCCGGCTGTTTGTTCAGTTGATCCAAGACATTGTGCTCACTCTTACGAATGAGTTTAATGAAGTCTGCTGCTTCCTTGTCTGTCACCTTTCTTGTTTTCTCTTCTTTGTCCTCTTCGTTTATCTTGCCCCTGCCATTTTCCTTTCTTTTTTTCTCATTCACTGTTTCTTTTGTTTCTTCCCTGATGCTTACCCCTTTTTCTAGCAACTTTTGGCACCTCCCTGCCTTTGTCATATGGCCAATGTCAGCTACCATTGCTTTCTTCATGGTTTCAACCGCTGCGGTTGTGGTGATGGTAGTCTCGTAGCTCCAAAGAATTGCTTGGTTGGAGCTATAGGGGAATGGTTTAGGTGAGCGGATGGTCATTGGAGGTGGGTCAGGTTTAACACTGAGAATGAGGGGTGGTGGTGATGATTTGGATGTGGTGATAATAGAAGGAGTTGCATGAGGAGTTGATGGCGTGTATGGAATGATGAGTGGTGGACGTGAGGGTGAAGTGTATGGTATATGAAGGGGGGGTCGGGTTGATCCCGGAGAAGTTGACAATGTGTAGGGTATAACAAGAGGAGGTCGGGCTGAACTTTGATGGCTTAGTGATTCGTAAGGTATAACTAAAGGTGGTCGGGTAGTGGTATTTTGATTAGTGGGATGGTTGGTGAGGTCAGACAATCTGAGAGGTTGTAGTGAATTTTGGGATGAGTTTGTTGTGTGGTGGTTGACTGTGCTGATTGTTGGTGCTTCTGATTGCTGAGTTAGGTAAACCCTGATTTTGGACCCGATAGGTGCTGTTAAATCTGAGGGATTGAAGTCGAGTTCTCCACAGACAACATTTACCCTGTGCCCACTCCTCTCTCCATTATGAGTAGGTAGGGGATTTTGGTTGATGTTCTGTTGTTGGGTGGGTTGGCAGGCCCATCTAGGATGAGAGCCTTTCTATCAATCAGGTTCTGTACTTGATGCTTGAGCTGCCAACATTGATCTGTGGAGTGCCCTGGTGCACCTATGTGGAACTCATAGAACAGGTTAGGGTTGTACCCTGGTCCTTTTGCAGCCTTAGGATTTGGTGGACGTTTTACCAGATATTCGCCTCTGAGTAAGAGTGGCAGTAATTCTGATAGTGTCATGGGCAATCTGGTAAACACTCTGTTTACCCTGTTAGGTCGTGCCTGCTGGTTCTGCCCATACCGTGGTGCTGGTTGTGTTTGCAGAGGAACTGTCTGAAAGGGATTCTGCGGTGCTGGAGCCCAAGCAGCTCGAGGTACTGGCGCCCAAGGGACTTGTGGTGCCTGCGGCCTCTGAACTGGTGACTGAATGAAAAGAGGTTGGCTGGGTTGTACATTGTTGACTTGATTTTCCTCTTTCTTTTTGGCAAAAGGCACGAACTTCTTCTGTGCCTATGTCCCTGCCGCTGCGCTTAGGGTTGTGAAGTCAAATATTAAACCAGTCCGGATCCCGTCCTCGACCCGGTCTGCCACTTGAACTAAATTTGAGAAGGTGCCTGTGGTGTGTCCAACCAGATGAGTATAAAAGGCATGCCCTAGTGTTGAAATGAACGTGGTGTTCATCTCTTGTTCAGTCATTGTAGGCCTCACTTGTGAAGCAGACTCCCGCCATCTTTGGGCGTACTCTTTTACTGTTTCCCTTTGCTTTCTAGTCATCTTGGCCATATCATTTCGATCCAGACCTACATCTGTGTTGAACCGATAATTATGCCAGAACATTTCAGCCAAGTCTTGCCAACTTTTGATAAGCGTATGGTCCAATCCGGAAAACCATTTAAGTACTGGTCCTGTCAAGCTTCTTTGAAACAACTGCACCAGTAGCCTGTCATCTTCGCCATATTGGCACATGGATCCGCAGTATAGTTTTAGATGAGACAGAGGACACCCCACCCCACTGTACTTCTCGAACTCCGGACATTTGAATTTGGCCGGCAACTGTGCATTAGGATAAAAGCAAAGGTCCTTGAATCTTATCCCTCCTAAAGTATTTGTACCATTCATTCGTCTCATTTCTTCTTGGAGAGACTCTATCTACTGGGCCATTTTGTTATCAGTGGCATTTTTGGCCTCAGGCACCCTGAAGTCACACTCATCATCTGGGATTACCACAAGAGGTGGTTGATTCTGTGGGATGTAAAGTGGAGGGCCCTGATACATTGGCACCGTAGGAGGTGTGGTGGTCTGTTGATCTGGTCGTGTCTGTTCAAGGGGTTCTGGATTTGATCAAGATGCTTGGTGCTGAGTGGCTTGCGCTTGTAGAAAGTTAGTATTACTAAAAACAGCTATCAACATTTATTCTTGTCTTTTCGTTGTTTCTATTAACTTCGCTATCATTGCATTAGCTTCAGCAAGTTAACTTGTCGCAGGTTGTGGGTCCTCTGAGTTGCTCATAGTTGATGTAGATCGAAGGAAATATGGAGGCTTCTCAGGGTGTTTGTACTTCTTTCGTTTGGCCACCTTTGGGTACAGAAGACCAAGCATTACTATCTTGTTTACAAAAAGAAAAATGCCTGACAAAGTCATTTATTTTAAAGCAAACGAGTTTTAAAGAAATAGTTCTTTGGTTCCGAGCTGACATTAACGCGAAGTTGGCATCAACACGGGACTGGCAAAATATTTTGAAAAAGAATTACATCAGCACGGAGCTGGCATCGACACAGAGTCGGTAAAATTAAAAACGATTTCATCAGCACGGAGCTGGCATCGACACGGAGTCGGTAAAATTTAAAAGCGATTTCATCAGCACGGAGCTGGCATCGACACGGAGTCGGTAAAATTTAAAAGCGATTTCATCCGAACAGAGCTGGCATCGACACGGAGTCGGTAAAATTAAAATGATTACATCAATACGGAGCTGGCATCGACACGAAGTCGGTAAAATTAAAAAGATTTCATCAGCACGGAGCTGGCATCGACACGGAGTCGGTAAAATTTAAAAATGATTTCATCAGCACGGAGCTGGCATCGACACGGAGTCGATAAAATTAAAAATGATTTTATCAGCATGGAGCTGGCATCGACACGGAGTCGGTAAACTTAAAAATGATTACATCAGCATGGAGCTAGCATCGACACGAAGTCGGTAAAATTAAAAAGATTTCATCAGCACGGAGCTGGCATCGACACGGAGTCGATAAAATTTGAAAACGATTTCATTAGTACGGAGCTGGCATATACATGGAGTCGGTAAAATTTTTTTTAAAAATGATTACATTAGCACAGAGCTGGCATCGACACGGAGTTGGTAAAATTTTAAAAACGATTTCATCAGCACGAAGCTGGCATCGACACGGAGTCGGTAAACTTAAAAATGATTACATCAGCACGGATCTGGCATCGACACGGAGTCGGTAAAATTAAAAAGATTTCATCAGCACGGAGTTGGCATCGACACGGAGTCGATAAAATTTAAAAACGATTTCATCAGCACGGAGCACGGAGTCGGTAAATTTTTTTTAAAAATGATTACATCAGCACAGAGCTGGCATCGACACGGAGTCGGTAAAATTTTAAAAACGATTTCATCAGCACGGAGCTGGCATCGACACGGAGTCGGTAAAATTTAAAAATGATTACATCAGCACGGAGCTGGCATCGACACGGAGTCGGTAAGACATTTTGAAAAAGAAGATTACATTTTGAATTTTGTACACCAACCCATTAAACAATTCATTTATGCCATGATTATCCACAAATAAATTGAAAGAAATTTCATTGAACTATTGAAAATTGTTTGACAAATAGGATTTTCATTGAATTACAACTTTCAAATAACCCTGTTTTACATTCTTTTACATGGACGCTTGGATTTGTTTTGATCGTCATCAGGATTGCTGGGACAATTAGTCTTGTTTCTTTTGGTTCTAACGACTGACTCTTTGAACTCTGTTGTCCATCTGGATATCCTAAGGTGCGCTTGTTCCAAGCCTTCTCAATGAGATGCACTAACTTTTCAGTCAATGGTTCGGGAGAAAAGAATTGTTTGTGTTGAGGTAGCGAAAACTTTATAGGTACTCCATACTATTCTGTGATCAAAGCAGGTTGGTAAAAAGATGTCTCCTCCAGTCCAATCAAACGGACATAATAGGATCCTTTGGTACCTAAAACAGGGTAGTCCGTCATCCACCAAGGGCATCTCAAACCAATATGACGTGCAAGACGAGAATCCAACCATTTGCCCCAAGCCTTAACTTAGTTGTGACGCACTAACATGTTTCTCTTGGAAAAGTGCTCTGGCCTATACTCGAGGGTTGAAGGAATGTCCACAATTTTAAGACGGTCGCAGAGTCACATATAAAGTAGGTGAGGGCTTCCTTTGAAATCCCTTCCCTCACCATTTTTTATGGCATCCAAACCTGAGAAGGTTTCAGCTAGAATAAGAGGCACGGGATTGGCTTTTCTAGAGAGCTGGGAAGCTATGTCTATGAAAGACTTAGGAACAGTTTGACCCTCACTTTTGGAGGTCAGTATGTATTGGGCTAAGATTCCTAAACACAATCGATAGTCTCTAGTGGCTCTCCAAGCTTCTGGCTTTACATTGATGGGATGACTGCGGGAGTGGTATGGACTCAATAAGGGTACTAAATCCAATCTCCAGTTACAGACTAAGGCCTTGGCTTCTTCCTTTGAAATGTTTAGGCCTGTGGCGAGGTCACCAGAATATCCTGTCTTCAATGAAGGCCTGACTAGAGAACCTGAAGTAGATATCCCCATAATGTCACAATAGTCTACATGAGTAGGACACAAGTGCATATGCCCAATGTGGAAGATGAAAAGATAAGGGTTCCAACGCTTAGCCATAGCGCGCAAAAGATTCTAATCTATCTCAAACTCGTGAAAGTACAAGGCGCATCTCAACATGAATTTTGCAAAGTTGAATTTCTCTACGGTGTACATCCCCGTGATGGTTGCTTTGACCAATTGGTCGATTGGGTTATTGTCTGCAGCCAGCATCCTGAGTTGACACAAGAGAATAGTTCAGTACATTTCCAAGGTCTATGTAAAATTGCTTTTCTTTTGAAAATCTTTGTTCTTATGGAAAACGCTCTCTTGAAAACACTTTTCTTTTTTTTGAAAACATTTTCTTTTCCTAGAGAACACTCCTACTTTCTGGAAAATATTTTTCTTTTGTAAACCACTTTTCTTTTTTGACAATTTGATTTCCATTTTGATTCAAGTGGCCCGGCCTATCATGATTATTAGATCGAGATGGACTGGGTCATTATTGAATTTTTGCAAGAAATGGATTCTTTATTGGGTTGGTGCACCCATTTTAATTTCTGAACACAAAATTTTGATTCTTGAGGACAATCATAAACTCTGATCTCATCATTCACATGATCCACATACATCAATCATCCGGTTCCATTCAACAACCCGGGAACACCCGCGATAAGTTCGAGTCGTGACTTACGGGGAAGGTTTCTAGACTCTAAGCTTACTACGTGCAATGCATTTTTATCTGGCCACTCTTGCCCAAGCACACCTATATACCTCTCAAGCGTACTCAATCAGACGGTACGTGGTGACTTGGTTTGATATACCGTATAGGTGATAATCTAAAACTTCAATTCACTTCTATGAAGCCAAAAATAGTCAGTTTGATCCCTAGTTGAGAGGTGGTGCACGATGCTGAGCAAGGGCCCACTTAAGTACCTCTCGTCTAGAATAGACGTAGTCTATCCCCCTCGTACAGTAGGGTACAACGGGGCAGGATCTTGTTTAGGCACTGGTTTTGACCAAGAAGTGCAATTGATGTACTTGGATTATCTTTTATATACCTACAGGTACGAGTTAGGAGTTGTAGCTTTCATAAATGGTTTTCGCATCCCGCGAGGGAACCGACCACGTACTAGTACTACGTTGGCAATCGGGACATGTGACCGTGCGGCTTACAATAGGACAAAGGCTCAGGTCGCTCCAACGTGGGTGTATCCATATATATTTCAGAATCACTTGATCAAACGTTATTGATGCCCCAGTTTTATATACCTTACGGTACGTGATTGGAGTTGTGGTTTTCATGAATGACGTCGCATCTCCGAGGAGACCGGGCCACGAACTAGTGCCACGTTGGCTATTAGGGATATGCAAGCGTGCAATACAGTAAAGTAAACGTGCTAGTGGTGTGTGCAAATAGGATAGGGTGTGCCCGGGGCATTTTCCAGATGAGTGGGCCCATTGGCCAAATCTTAGCTTTTTAGATAATTAGTCCATAACGATTGCACATTCATAGTTAAGCATCAACAAATTGATTTTTTTTTTTCATCATTTTTTTTTCAATTTTACGAATGAACTAATCATAAAAGGACTTTCTTTTTATTTTTATTTTTTTATAGTCCAACTGATGATCACTTTGGATTTTCATTTTGATCAATCAAAAAGTGGCGAGCGGTACGCCCTGAGTTTAAAAAGATGATCCGTTTGATCTTTTGAAGCTTTAAAACTTAAAATAAAAATAAATTCCAAGAGGAAAGTTTTCAAGACTGATGTAATGAACAAGTTGAGCAAAGATTTTTTTTTTAATTAATAATTTTTTTTTAATTATTTTTTTGTGTGCTCATTTTGAGGCACATTGCCTCTGGTTTTTGGCTTGGGCCAAATTTTTTCCTTTTTTATGCTCTTTTTTCTTACTCATTTTGTATCGTGACAAGACGTAAAACGGAAATGATAGCGTAAACGATAGTAAATGAGCTCAAAAATCGATTCTGACTTGTCAAAATGTTGCTAACGTTGTCACATTTAGTAGAAAATTTTGTTCTACCCCAAATCGATATGCACTAATAGCTAATCGAAGATCGGACGAGAAAGTTATGATCATTTTAAGTTCGACTGTCCATTCAGCCAAAAAAGAAGAAAAACGACTTTTTTTTATATTTTTTTATATTTTTTTATATTTTTTATTTTTTATACCCATTTTGAGGCACATTGCCTCTGGTTTTTGGCTTGGGCCAAAAAAGAAATTTTTTTTTTCATTTGTTTGATGATACGCATGCTTAAAAGGACATAATCGGAGAAATAAAGTGAAAATCAGATTTTTTTTTTCAAGTAAGTAAATAAATAAAGGAAACCTACCTAAAAAATAAATACAACAAACACAACAAGTATTGTTAGCTTGCAAAATAAAAAAAAATAAAAAAAATTGAAACTTTTTTTTTCCAAAATAACCGAGTTGACACGAGGGTAGAGCCTTTAGTCCCCAGTGGAGTCGCCAAGCTGTAGACACGTGATTTCGTCATTACGATGACCACATCTACAATGGTTTGGAGTCACCACCATTCATTTTTGTAAGTGGGTGTGAATGGTCACCCGATGTGCATTTTTTTTAGAAAATGTGACATTTTTGGTATTTGGTGACTCTCGATGGATAAAGATGAATCAACCCTTGAGATTCGGGTAAGCGGCTCGGTTGGAGAAAAGGAAAGGTGTTAGGCACCCTTTTCTCCCCACTACATAGTGGTAACCTCAACTCAACTCGGTCATTTTGATTAAAAAAATACGAAAAACGATGTGCCACGTGTTGTGCATTTGTACCCTAGATAGGGGTTCATTTTCGGCTTGATCATAGGGTCATTCCATTGATGGAAATGACCCTTATAGACCTTTAGCCTTGGGGTCCATTCATCTTAAAAAATAAAATGAAGGGGAGAGGGTGATAGAAGAGGGAGGAGGAGAGGGTGTAGAAGAGAGAGGAGGGGGGGGATTGCCTTGAACCCACCTTGTATCTTCTTTCTTCTTTTCTTCTTCTTGAGTCCTTAGTATTTTATGAAAATACAATTCTTGTATGGTTGAAGGAGTAGAGAAGAGATGATGAGAGAGATGAGTGGAGTATAATATTTTTTTTTTGTATATGAGACTTGAGGAGGATTGGTGATGGTTTGTTAGTAGTGAGAGTTGGAGAGAATTTTTGTAGTGAAAGTTGGGGGGGGCATTTTGGAAAGAGGAGGAAGGTATTTATAGATGTTGAGGAGTTATTTTAGGGATATAATGAGGTGAAGTGAAGAAAAAGAATACAATGGTTATGAGTTTAAGAGAGAAATGGGTGTAATTTAGAGGAGATTTGAGGGTATTTAGCTAAGGGGGGTTAAATGGGTGAGTTTTGACCTAAATGGTCTGGATCCTACCCAACCCATTTGGGTGGAGTGTTTGGTGAGGTGAGTTTAAGATGGTGGTTGTGATTAAATGGTATTTGATTTAAGAGAATGGAGGATTTAAAGAGGTGGTTGATGATATTTTGGGAGGGTGAGGGAGATATGCCATGTGTCAAAGTGGGTGAAAATGAAGGGTTGATATATGTTAATGGGAGAGGTTGAGTGTTTGACTTGAGAGGATGGTATAGATTTAGGTTGTAGATGTAAGTTTTGTAGGGAATGAAGAGGGTAGATTAGGAGAGGTATAGGTTAGGGGTGTGGGTAGATGTGTTTGATTTGAGAGAAAATGTGATGGGTTGATGTGTGGGTAGATGGGATTTAAAGCAAATTAATGGGGTAGGTAGTTGGGTGAGGGAGGTGAGATGGGGTGGGATGACATTTGTCATCTTTGATGATCAAGATGGTGATTGGTTGATGTGGGTAGTGGTTGATGGGTTAGGGTTGTGGGTTTGATATGAATTGGATATGATTTGGGCTTAGGGGCTTTGGAGTGTTTTGGGCTTGGGTTATGAAATGGTTTTGGATTTTAGGAATTGGTTGGGGGTTATTTTGGAATGGATTTTGAGGGTGTAGGTTGGTTTTAGATTTTTAGGTGATGTGAGATTGAGTTTAGGTTAGGGGGAGGTGAGAAAAATGGATTTTGAAAATTGAGGGCTTGTGGGCCTTAGGTGGGTCTATGGTTTTTGAGGATTCGGAGGCGGAGCGGTGGTAGTAGAGAAGGGGTAGGCTTCCCAAGTCTCATATTTTTTAATTTATTAAATTTTTTGTGATTTTTGAATTTATTGAATTAATCAAAATGCCACGTGTTGGCAAATTGGGCTTTTTAGGGCCGTTGGAGAATTTCATCGAAAATTTGGCATTTTTGGTTTTGGAAGCGGAGTGGTGAATATTGGGAAAGCGTAAGGTAGGCCGAGTCTTTTTGGGGGGCCTCCTAAACCATTGAGAAGTCTTAGGGGCCTCGGTTTGGTCAAAATGTCACTTTTAACTCTTTGGGCCTTGAGGCCCGTTAGCTTACTTTGTTGAAAATCGATATTTTGAATGGAGCGCGGTAGATGGGAGCATGCCAATCTTTTTGGTGGACCTACTAACCCATTGAGAGGTGTTAGAGGCTTTGATTTGTCAAAAAAAGTCATATTTCGATTGATTTGGGCTGTTGAGGCCCGTTGGGAATTTTTATTGAAAAGTCTGTATTTTTGGGCCCTTTCGAGTTTGGGCCCGTTCAAATTGGGGTGTCTACAGCTGCCCTTCTTTGCAGGAATTGCGTGCAAAGAACTGTAAAGAATAGATTAAACCCCTATTTGCACGGGCAAGAGAACTTTGTAAAACACGACTTCGAATTTCGGATTAAATTGATGAATTTTGTGGACAATGGCGCCTCAAGCACGGGGTCTAACAGAGTTTTGCCTTATTAATTTCTTGATCTCGATGGCGTGGAGCTCGTGTGAGATCTTGGATTTGATGAAAATTTGATGAGTTTTTAAATCCGACTATTTTTTCGATCGTGTTTTGACAAATCAGAGTTGAGTGCAACTCGAAAAGGTTTTTGAAATTTTTTTTTTCTTCGTTGCCTTCTTTTGTTGATCTTGCTCTGTTTCTATCATAAGCTAACCCTCTCAATTCATGCATTTTCCTTTGATACCTTTGATCCTTTCAACGGTGCAAGCAGTGAGGTTGTTAGCAGTCGCCACAAATCCAAGAGAAAGTTTTGCAGTTGGAACTGAATCGACCAAGACCTGTTGCATCGGTGCTACTCTCTTGCAGTATCAACATACTCTTTCACACTTCTTGATTTATTATCACACCAATATCTCTAGCTGGCATGTTACTAGTCATAACACTTGCCAGGCGTTCGCACTATCAATCTAAGGTAGCAACTCATCACTTTGTTCCCAATCCAAGGTCAGAGTTAATCAGTATTCTATATGTACTGTGAACTGCTTTGTCATCCACTTCTATATGTTCGACCCATATGACCTCGGAGTGACCATTTGGCATTTCTTAGATTAACCACCCTGATGGCCTTCTTCGACACCTTAATATCGGGCTAGGACACAAATGATCCAAGGAAACATCGACCACCATTCAGGGCTCGTGGGCCTTTTTAGGCCCGTTAGAGAATTTCATCATAAAATTTGGCGTTTTTGTTTTTGAAAGCGGAGCGGTGAATATTGGGAAAGCGTAGGTAGGCCGAGTTTTGAATGGAGGTCGGGGCGGTTTGGTCAGTCACTTTTTAACTCTTTGGGCCGTTGAGCATACTTTGTTGGAAATCCGCGGTAGATGGGAGCATGCCAACTTTTTGGTGGATCTACTAACCCATTGAGAGGTTTTGTATAGGCTTTGATTTGTCAAAAAAAGTCATATTTCGATTGGTTTGGGCTTTTGAGGCCCGTTGGCAATTTTATTGAAAAGTCTGTATTTTTGGGCCCTTTCGAGTTTGGGCCCATTCAAATTGGGGTGTCTACAAAAGGTTTTCATCGAATCACCTTTTTTTTTTCACAAATAGGAGACTTTATTAGGTGAAATATATAAAATCGAGTTGGATCCAATAAGGATCATCACAATCATCATCAAAACTTTATTCGAAAAATTTGTTGTTGGCTTATGATCTTATCCTACTCAACTCTAAAGCCTATCTTATGCTATTGAAAGCATCTCTATAGACTTGCTGAAATTAATGTTTTTAGAGTCTTCAACTTGTTACTAGTAATTGGGTTTCTAATTAGTCTCAATTGACTTTCTTTTAATTTATCGCCTATTGGGGTGACCACATTCTCTCAATGCTTCTTAATCACCCAACATCAAGTTCTGAGGAAACTAATCAATTAAAGGGATGATATCACTATCAAACTCCTAAAGTTCTTGTTTTAAATTATGAAAATAGCTGAACCAATTGTATCATTTTGATGCACAAAACCAGGATTTGGGACATTTTAGCATCAATACTACCCTTTGATGGATTTTACCCACATTCGGATCTAGTTGTAAGGTATCACTGATGATAAAAGTCTTTCACTATTTGCAAATGTCTTGTATTCTGTTGTGCTACGTGGAGTTATGAGGAGATTTAAATATTTTAGTAACTCCTGATTTTACAAATAAAGATCTCTATAGTTATAAAACATTTTATAAAATAGTGATTGTTCTTGTTCTGTTCCATGAACGTAGGCACATTGTTTATTAATATAAATCGTTGTGTGTTGTGTATGATTTTGTCTCTTTGCTATTAATATTTTTAAAAAATTGGTATTGTAGACAATCCAATTTGCACGGGCCCACCTCAATATAGACCTCAAAAGTACATTTAAAGCCAAAAATCGACAAGGGTCTAGGGTACAAATACTCAAAAATCCCACCTGTCGATCTAATAAAATGGCCCAAGGCTTTATTTGGCCCATGGGCTGACAACAACTCATTTTTCATTACAACCACTTTAAACTCAAAGCCTTTTTCAACCCTATCGTAGATTAATTTCTAACCTAATCCAAATACTAATCCTTAGCCAATTCCAATCACTTACTCATTTCCTAACCTAGACCATAACCAACTTCTAAGCCCAATACCCTACCCGTGTCTATTATCTTACCTTAAGTTCAAATCTAATACTACCCTAAAACTCAATCAATACTATTTTGACCAAGGTCAAGGTCCACAAAGCATCAAAAGCCCATTCTTACAAGAGCTGGATACATGTCATCACCACAATTTGCCTCTCAATCCATTCAACTAACCTCGTCATCACCCTCAAAAGCTACAATACCCATACCTCACTCCACATCTCATGCCATAATTTAATCTCATAATTTTTTTCAAAATCCTATCTAAGCAATCTCCATACTGCACCACATTCCTTCGATCTAATCAGGATTTTAACAAATTCAAATACAAGAATTTGATAAATACAAGACAACCTTCATGGTCCCCTTCGGACATTACGAATGGAATGTAATACCTTTTGAATTAAAAAATGCTTTAAGTGAATTTTAGAATATGATGAATGATATCGATATTCGATTATCTCATAAATTTAGATTCTCACTGGAAACATCTTTATATATTTAGAAAAGCAATCCTAAAAAGGACTTGTTCTTTCATAAAGAAAATTAAATTATTTAAACACAATACAATTTCTAGGATTTTTATAAAAAAACAAAACCTGTATACTTGGAAATCGTGTTAAACAATTTGTTGACAAATTTCCTGATGAAATAACTGATAAGAAACAATTACAAAGATTTTTAGGATGTTACAATTACGTTCTCAATTTTATAAAAAATCTAAAAGATGAACGAAAACTCCTTTTCGATTTTCTTAAAGAAAAAAAAAATATGAATGTAGAATCATAGTTTAGCCGTTCAAAAAATTAAACAAGCTGTTAAAGTCCTACCTTGTTTACATATTCAAAATCTAGAATTACGAAAACTAATTCCAACTGATGCCTCTAAAATAGGATATAGAGGAATCTTAATCTAAAAACCAAAAACAAATGAAGAACAAATTGTTATATATACCATAGGAATTTGGAATCTCTATCAACAAAATTATTCAACAATCAAAAAAGAGATTTTAGCAATTGTTTTACCAATTTTAAAATTTCAAAGTGATGTTTTAAATAAAAAATTCTGATAAAAAATTAATTGTAAATCTGCAAAAAAAATTTTAGAACAAGATGTCAAAAATCTTGTATGCAAGTGTAGGTGAGTCATAATTACTCAAAAATATTTATGGATCTCTAGCTTTCTTGAGTGATATTTATAAAAGTTTACATTTTAAATCTACATTGCCAAACAACTATTATTTTGGTTAAAATACTCTTAGTTCAATGCTTATTTTACAAGCTTACGTTGTTCAACATAACTTACTAAAGTTATTATCAATAAAGTGCTTTTACATAAAATACTGAAACATTAGTAAAATTTGTTGCTAATTTGGATATAAATGCAAGTTGTATCTCAGTTGGTTTGGAACAATTCCTAGGGTAAGTTGTATTGAACCGAAATATTGGTTGATTGGTTTCTATTTATTAAATAATTATAATATATATTCATAAAAATTGAATATGATGCACTAAAATAAAAATGAAAAACTAAAAAAAAATATATGATTTAGGAAAATAAATTCTTTTTCATAACATAAGATTTTAACTTTCAGTTAATTATAATTAAATTAAAATAAATAAATATATAAGATTATAAAATTTAAAATTAGTTCAAATATTGCTCACAAAAGAGTAAAGAAAGTGTCAATCAAGTTTATACTTTAAATCATCAACATTCATAAATAATTAAAAAAATAAAAAATCAACTCAATAAGTCATTTAATCATATCTAGTATTTCAAAATGGTTCAAATTCAACATATCTATAAGTAGTAGCATAGTTTTATCATAATCTTTTTTCCTTCAAAGTGTTTCAAATTTTCTTTTTCTTGAAGGTAAGTTTTCTAAACTTTATATGTAAATCACGTAACAATAGATTAAAATAATCTGTAAAAATAAATAATATGCCCCTAAAAATCAAATCAAACTATGAGGGGGGAATTTTTTTTCAAATCATTTATGAACATTAACAAATACATATATTTCTAGTTTTTTATTTTTTTATTTTTTTATTTTTTTATTTTTAAGTTGGAAATCATGTTCTTTCCCCAACTTTTTTTTTTCTTCAAATTTAAAAAAGAATAGATCCCTTTGACACTAAAATATGGTGGGTTGTGTTTTTATTATTATTATTATTTTCTTAATTTAAGAAAGTTTCTTTATTTATAAAATAATCCTAAATAATATATGATCTTCGGATTTTGATGATACTAAAAGACTTTTTTGTTAGAATAGATTTTGTTTCACACTAAAATAGGGTCGACCAATGGAATTATTCTAAATAAAATGTTTTTACTTAAGTTACTGAAACATAATTAAAATTTGTTACTAATTTGGATATAAATGCAGGTAAGTTGTCTCTCAGTTGGTTTGGAACAATTCCAAGGGTGAACATTGTGAACCCCGATTTGGCCAAGGAGGTTTTGTCTAACAAGTTGGAACACTTTAGAAAGCCCCATGTGAACCCACTAGTGAAGTTGTTTACAGTTGGGCTTGCACACTATGAGGGAAAACAATGTGCCAAACATAGAAGAATTATCACTCCTGCTTTCCATCTAGAGAAATTGAAGGTTGTTCCCCCTCCCCAACTCCATTTATTTATAATTTTTCATTTTCTTTCTTCCTCAGAAATCCAATATTTTTAAGGTTAAAACTTAAGTTATTTACTTCTCATTGATTTAGAAAATTTTTTTTTAGTAATTAATCAGATCATGCCGAAAAAAATAGCCACATTAAACTTTGAAGCAATGTTGATATTGATTGGGTTTTTCTCTTTGTGTTGGTTACAGCGCATGCAACCCGCCTTTTATAGTTGTTGTAGGGAGATGATCCAGTATTGGGAGAAGAAGGTAGCATCATCTCCAGACGGGTCGTGTGAATTGGATATGTGGCCAGAACTCCAGAACCTAACCGGAGATATCATATCTCGAACCGCATTTGGTAGTAGCTTTGAGGAAGGGAGACATATATTCCAACTCCAAAATGAACTGGCCGAGCTTGTTATGCAAGTTGCTCAAACCCTCTACCTCCCGGGTTTCAGGTACAAGGACACTTCTGTTCCCGTTAGATGATTGGATTGTCAAACATGATCTTCATGTGACCTGCCATAGTATATACATGCAAAACATTCTTTTTCATGTAGACAATGTATACCCTTCAAATCATGCTTTAAAATGCTACATTGGCTCCGGTTCGTGTTGACTTCTTGATCTTCATCGATGTTACTCTCATGCAGGTATCTTCCCACAAAAAGGAACGCTAGGATGAAGCACATCAATAAAGAAGTGCAAGGTTTGATGTGACAAATCATCGAGAAGGGAGAGGAAGCCATAAGACAAGGAATGGCTACTAAAGATGATTTGTTGGGATTACTAATGGAATCAAATCTTAGAGTGATAAAAGAACATGGTGACTCCAAGAAAGCTGGAATGAGTATTGAAGAGGTGATAGATGAATGCAAGCTATTCTACTTCGCCGGGCAAGAGACCACATCGGTTTTGCTTGTGTGGACTATGGTTGTGTTAAGTATGCATCCATAATGGCAAGAGCGCGCAAGGGAAGAAGTCCTTGAAGAATTTGGGAAAAATGAACCAGACTTTGATGGGTTAAACCGCCTTAAAATTGTGAGTATTTTCTTCCATTACCTTTCACTTGTGTTGTGGCATGTAGGGAGTCAGTCCTCTAAAGAATTTCCTGAAATCTTCATTGCAGGTAACCATGATTTTGAATGAGGTTCTTAGACTATACTCACCATTGGTAATGCTCAATCGACGTACTTCCGCGAGTACAACGTTACGTGGGATTTCTCTTCCACCAGGAATACAACTCGGATTAATGACACTTCCCATTCATCATGATCCTGAAGCTTGGGGTGAAGATGTAAAAGAATTCAAACCGGAGAGATTCTCAGAAGGAGTTTCAAAGGCTGCTAAAAATCAAGCTTCGTTCTTCCCATTTGGTGGGGGGCCACAATTATGTGTTGGACAGACCTTTGCCATGATAGAAGCAAAGATGGGTCTTGCTTTGATTCTACAAAATTTCTCGTTCAAGCTTTCACCCTCCTATGCCCACGCTCCTTGGGGTTATGTTATACTTAAACCCCAACATGGAGCTCAGATCATCTTACAAAAAGTCTGATTTCATCTTCAGTATCAGAACTACTTATCATGGTTTTCATGCTCAAGAGTGCTCGGAAATTCCACTAAGTTATCGTTATGCATTAAACGCTGGATGCTTGTCCAACAATAAAACATATAATATACTCGTATGTTGGATTTAAAGTGCTTTTGCTAGTCTTTGTATCTTTCTTAATCACAATGTTATTTTTTCATTGAGCATTATAGCAACTTAATTTATTGTTCCTTTCCCTATTTAATGATTTTATTTCCAAAAAAGAAATCAAAATATAATTTGAATAAAGAGAAAAAAGTAAAAGGTAAAATGAAAAAAAAAAGAAAAAAAAGAAAAAGAAAATAAATGACAGTCAATGGTTCAAGATCATATCCAAATCCATTCTTATATGATAAATTAGGGTTTGGAATAAATTAGGGTTTGGAACGAGGATATAGGGATCCAACACGGAGCAAATCTAATAATGGGTTCATTACATGAAAAAATGGGTAAATTTGATGTCCCGGTCCTTCAAATTTACCCTCTTTTTGATTAAAAGGTTCGCATATTTACCCTCCTTTTTGATTAAAAGGTTCGCATCGAATTCACCCCTTTTTTCACACATTATTAGGTGAAATATATAAAGTCGAAGTTGGATCCAATTAGGATCATCATAATCATTATCAAAACCTTATCCCAAAAATTTGTTGTTGGCTTAATGAATCTTATTCCTACTCAATTCTTTTTAAAGCCTATCTTATGCTATTGAAAGCATCTCTATAGACTTTCAATGCTCAAATTAATGTTTTTTGAGTCTTCTACTTGTTACTACTAATTGGGATTCTAATTAGTCTCAATTGACTTTCTTTTAATTTATCACCTACTGGGGTGACACATTCTCTCAAATGCTTCTTAATCACCCAACATCAAGCTTTGAGGAAACTAATCAATTAAAGGGATGACATCAACTATCAAACTCCTGTTAAAGTTCTTGTTTTAAATTATGAAAATAGTTGAACCAATTGTATCATTTTGATGCACAAAACCAAGGATTTGGTACATTTTAGCATCAATACTAAGCTTTGATGGTTTACCCACATTCGGATCTAGTTGTAAGGTATCACCAATGATAAAAGTCTTTCACTTGTTGTGTAAATGTCTTGTATTTTATTGCGCTACGCGGAGCTATGAGGAGATTTACATATTTTAGCAACTCCTGATTTTACAAATAGAGATCTCTATAGTTATAAAACATGTGATAAAATAGTGATTGTTCTTGTTTTGTTCCATGAACATAAGCACATTGTCGAACAACATAAATCCTTGTGTTTTGTGCGATTTTGTCTCTTTGTTAATTCATTTTTTTCAAAAAATGATATTGTAAACAGCCCAATTTGCTCGGGCCCACCTCAATAAAGGACCTCAAAAGTGCATTTAAAGCCAAAAATTGACAAAGGGCCTAAGGGTACAAATACTCGAAAATCCTATCTTTTACTCTAATAAAATGGCCCAAGGCCTTTATTTGACTCATGGACTGATAACAACTCATTTTTCATTACAACCACTTTAAACCCAAAGCCCTTTTCAAACCCTAACCTAGATCAATTTCTAATCTAATCCAAATCCTAATCTTTAGCCAATTCCAATCAGCTACTCATTTCCTAACCTAGACCATAACCAACTTCTAAGCCCAATACCCTACCCATGTCTATTATCCTACCTTAAGTTCAAATCCAACACTACCCTAAAACCCAATCAATACCTATTTGACCAAGGTCAAGGTCCACAAAGCATCAAAAGCTCATTCTCACAAGAGGTGGATACATGTCATCACCACAATTTGCCTCTCAAATCCATTCCAACCAACCTCGTCATCACCCTCAAAAGCTACAATACCCATACCTCACTTCACATCTCATGTCATAATTTAATCTCATAATTTTATTCAAAATCCTATCATAAGCAACCTCTATACTACATCACACTCCCTCGATCTAAAATCAGAATTCTAGCAAATTCAAATACAAGAATAATATAAATACAAAAACAACTTTCACGGTCCCTTTTGGACATTACAAATGGAATGTAATGTCTTTTGGATTAAAAAATGCTTCAAGTGAATTTCAGAATATGATGAATGATATCTTCTCAAAATATTCAAAATTTATCTTAGTTTACATAGACGACATTCTCATCTTCTCTCAAAACTTTGATTCTCACTGGAAGCATCTTTATATATTTAGAAAAGCAATCCTAAAAAATGGACTTGTTCTTTCCTGAAGAAAAATTAAATTATTTTATATAAAAATACAATTTGTTGACAAATTTCCTGATGAAATAACTGATAAGAAACAATTACAAAGATTTTTAGGATGTCACAATTATGTTCTCAATTTTATAAAAAATCTAAAAGATGAACGAAAACTCCTTTTTGATTTTCTTAAAAAAAAAAAAAATAATGTATAATTATAGTTTACCCGTTCAAAAAATTAAACAAGCTGTTAAAGTCCTATCTTGTTTACATATTCAAAATCCAGAATTACCAAAACTAATTCAAACTGATGCCTCTAAAATAGGATATGGAGGCATCTGAATCCAAAAACTAACAACAAATGAAGAACAAATTGTTAGATATACCATAAGAATTTAGAATCTCTATCAATAAAATTATTTAACAATCAAAAAAGAGATTTTAGCAATTGTTTTAACAATTTTAAAATTTCTAAATGATGTTTTAAACAAAAAATTATTGTAAAAAACTAATTGCAAATTTGCAAAAAATATTTTAGAACAAGATGTCAAAAATCTTGTATGCAAGTGTAGGTGAGTTATAATTACTCAAAAATATTTATGGATCTGTAGCTTTCTCGAGGGATATTTATAAAAGTTTACATTTTTAATCTACATTGCCATACAACTATTATTTTGGTTAAAATATTCTTAGTTCAATGCTTATTTTACAAACTTATGTTGTACAACAAAACTTACTAAAGTTATTCTCAATAAAGTGTTTTTACATAAAATACTGAAACATTATTAAAATTTGTTGTTAATTTGGATATAAATGCAGGTAAGTTGTATATCAATTGGTTTGGAACAATTCCCAGGGTGAACATTGTGGACCCCGATTTGGCCAAGGAGGTTTTGTCTAACAAGTTGGAACACTTTGGGAATACCCATGTGAACCCACTAGTGAAGTTGTTTACAGTTGGGCTTGCACACTATGAGGGAAAAAATGAGCCAAACATAGAAGAATTATCACTCCTGCTTTCCACCTAGAGAAATTAAAGGTTGTTCCCCCTCCCCCTCCCCCTCCCCAACTCCATTTATTCATAATTTTTCATTTTCTTTTTCTCCCCATTAATCCGACATTTTTAAGGTTAAAACTTAAGTTATTTTCTTCTCATTGCTTTAGAAAAAAAAATCTAGTAATTAATCAAATCATGCCGAAAAAAATACCAACATTAAACTTTGAAGCAATGTTGATATTGATTGGGTTCTTCTCTTTGTGTTGGTTACAGCGTATGCAACCCGCCTTTTATAGTTGTTGTAGGGAGATGATCCATTAAAGCGCATGCAACCCGCCTTTCAAAAGCAACATCTCCAGAGGGGTCGTGTGAATTGGATATGTAGCTTGAACTCTAGAACCTAACCGGAGATATCATATCTCGAACCGCATTTGGTTGTAGCTTTGAGGAAGGGACACATATATTCCAACTCCAAAATGAATTGGCCGAGCTTCTTTCTCATTTAGACAATGTATACCCTTCAAATCATGCTTTAAAATGCTACATTGGCTCTGGTTTGTGTTGACTTCTTGATTCAGCGAAATTACTCTCATGCAGGTATCTTCCCACAAAAAGGAACGCTAGGATGAAGCACATCAAAAGAGAAGTTCAAGGTCTGATGCGACAAGTCATCAAGAAGAGAGAGGAAGCCATAAGACAAGGAAAGGCTACTAAAGATGATTTGTTGGGATTACTAACGGAATCAAATCTTAGAGAGATCAAAGAACATGGTGAGTCCAAGAAAGCTGGAATGAGTATTTAAGAGGTGATAGATGAATGCAAGCTATTCTACTTCGCCGGGCAAGAGACCATGTCGGTTTTGCTTGTGTGGACTGAGTTTGTTAAGTATGCATCCGTAGTGGCAAGAGCGCGCAAGGGAAAAAGTCCTTGAAGTCCTTAAAATTGTGAGTATTTTCTTTGATTCCCTTTTCACTTGTGTTTGGCATGCAGGGAGTCAGTCCTCTAAAGAATTTCCCGAAATCTTCATTGCAGATAACCATGATTTTGAATGAGGTTCTTAGACTATACTCCCCATTGGTATTGCTCAATCGACGTACTTACGAGAGTACAATGTTAGGTGGGGTTTCTATTCCACCAAGAATACAACTCGTATTAATGACACTTCCCATTCATCATGATCCGGAAGCTTGGATGAAGATATAAAAGAATTCAAACCAGAGAGATTCTCAGGAGTTGCAAAGGCCGCAAAAAATCAATCTTCGTTCTTCCCATTTGGTGGTGGGCCACGATTATGTATCGGACAGACCTTCGCCATGATAGAGGTGAAGATGGGTCTTGTGTTACTTCTATAAAATTTCTCGTTCAAGCTTTCACCCTCATATGCCCATGCTCCTTGGGGTCCTGTTATTCTTTAAGCTCAACATGGAGCTCAGATCATCTTACAAAAAGTCTGATTTCATCTTCGGAATCAAAACAACTTTTCTTGGTTTTCATGCTCAAGAGTACTCCGAAATTCGACGAAGTTATCGTTATGCATTAAATCCTGATGCTTGTCCACCAATAAAACATATAATGTACTCTTATGTTAGATTTAAAGTGTTTTTGCAAATCTTTGTATCTTTCTTAATCACAATGTTATTTTTTCAGTGAGCGTTCTAGCAGCTTAATTTATTGATCCTTTCCCTATTTATAGATTTTTTTTTCCGAAAAAAGAAATCAAAATATAATTTGAATAAAATGAAAAAGAAAAAAGAAAATAAAGGACGGTCAATGGTTCAAGATCATATCCAAATCCATTATGATTTTTGAAAAAATGGGTAAATTTGATGTTAAGGTCCATCGAATTGACCCTCCTTTTTGACTAAAAGGATCGCATCGAATTCACCCCTTTTTCACACGTAGGAGACCTTATTAGGTGACATATATAAAATCAAAGTTGGATTCCAATAAGGATCATCATAATCATCATTGAAATCTTGTCCCAAAAATTTGTTGTTGGCTTAATGGATCTTATTCCTACTCAATTCTCTCTAAAACCTATCTTATGCTATTGAAAGCATCTCTATATCTACTTACAATGCTCAAATTAATGTTTTTTGAATCTTCAACTTGTTACTACTAATTGGGGTTCTAATTAATCTCAATTTTACTTTCTTTTATTTTATCGCCTATTGGGTGACCACATTCTCACAAATGCTTCTTAATCACCCAACGTCAAGCTCTGAGGTAACTAATCAATTAAAGGGATCATATCAACTATCAAAATCTTTCTAAAGTTCGCGTTTTAAATTATGAAAATAGCTGAATCAACTGTATCATTTTGATGCACAAAACCAAGGATTTTGGACATTTTAGCATCAATACTAACCTCTGATGGATTTACCCACATTCGGATCTAGTTGTAAGGTATCACTAATGATAAAAGTCTATCACTTGTTGAGTAAATGTCTTGTATTCTGTTGCGTTATGCGGAGCTATGAGGATATTTATATGTTTTAGCAACTCCCAATTTTATAAAGATAGATCTTTAGGACTATAAAACATATGAGAAAATAGTGATTGTTCTTATTCTATTCCATGAAAGTAGGCACACTGATGAACAACATAAATCCTTGTGTTTTGTGTGATTTTGTCTGTTTGCTATTTCTTTTTTTTTTCTTTTTTTTCAAAAATTGGTATTATAGACATCCAATTTGCATGGACCCACCTCAGTAAGAGACAACAAAAGTGCATTTTAAGTCAAAAATTGACAAAGGGCATAAGGTACAAATCCTCGAAAACCCCACCTTTTGCTCTGACAAAATGGCCCAAGGCCTTTATTTGGCCTATGGGCTGACAAACAACTCATTTAACCACTTCTAAACGCAAAACGCTTTTCAAATCCTATCCTAGATCATTTTCTAACCTAATCCTAATCATGATCCTAATCCTTAGCCAATTCCAATCACTTACTCATTTTCTAATCTAGACTATAACTAACTTCTAAGCCTAATACCCTACCCATGTCTATTATTTTACCTTAAATTCAAATCCAACGCTACCCTAAAATCCAATCAATAGCTATTTGACCAAGGTCAAGGTCCACAAAGCATCAAAAACCCATTCTCACAAGAGATGGATACATGTCATCACCACAATCTACCTCTCAAATCCATTCCAACCAACTTAATCATCACCCTCATAAGCTACAACACCCATACCTCACCCCACATCTCATGTCATAACCTAACCTTATGATTTTCTTCAAAACCTTACCACAAGCAACCTTCAAACTACACCACACCCTTTTTCCTTAATCAACTCACTTAATCCACCAAAAAGCTACACATGCTTACAACCTTGCAATTTATGGTCTTCTCTACCCTCCTAAAACCAGCTACTTAAATTGTCATACCTTAGTCATTCCCTCAATCAACCACCTCACTTAATTCACACTCAACTTAGGCATGGGTTGTAAGACCCAACTCATATGAGTCCAACCAATGGGCATGGGTAAAAAATATCCATTTATCTTTTTTCCACTATCTTCAAATCCCAACTCCTCTCCAATGTCTCATATTATTTTTCCCCATTTCCTATTTTGGGACCCTTTTGACCCTAAAGATATCTCAAACCTCTATAAAAATCCACCATCTTTCTATAAAAATCTCATGCTTGAACCTTCTCTTTCAAAGTTCAAAAATTCCACAATTTTTCTCTCTTTCTTACACACACAATCTCTCTAAAATCCCTTAAACTCCCAATCTCAAATCCCTATACTATTCTTTCAACTCCCAACCCCAAATCTACTAATCTACATTTCTCTACACTAAAAGAAGGATCAAGATTCAAAATCCATCATTTGAAGAAAAAGAAGAGAAGAAAGACAAGAAACAAGGTAGGGTTAAGGAAAAAAAGGTGGTGTAATTGTTTTCCTTCCCCTTTTCGATCTCCTTCTTCTATTTCTCCCCCTCAATCTTAATTTTTTTTATATATGCCTAAGAAGTAATGAACACCCTGACCTATACTCGGTAGATTGGTCTTTGACTAGGTCGAAAGGATATGGGTTAAGCCTTTAAAAAGATATTTGTCTCTTACACACACTTTGCACCCACCACTTCAAATTGTTTTAAGGTTATACCCTTTTTTCCAAAACTTTGACCCATGACTACAAAAACTTACACTTTTTAAAACCTGGTGATTTCAAGGCAAGACAAGAATAGGATTCCTTTCTCAATAAGGAAATCCTCATAATCTAGGCCAAGACTGAAATCCCTCACACCCGAGGATATAAAATAAAGTTTTTTTTTTCCATTTTTGTTATTTTTTTTTCTTTTTTAAATGGCCATATTCTCAAGGTTATCGCCCAAGGTGGAGATAGCAAAGTGCTTAACTCCTTCCTCTCAATCTAGATGGACCCCTTACCTAGATCTTAGGTAGATTGACTACTTGGTTGTCATGGTGAAAATGGATAAACTATTTGGTTAATTAAAGGTAATTGATTCAAGGATGTGTATGGTTCACTGAATTAGATTGGGAAATTGTTTTACATCATCGGATTTGTAGATACCTTCCGCTATGCATATTGCTCTGATAGTCATATTTATTGCTTGCATGTTTATTTTTCCCTCTATGCTTATTAGTATATCTATCTGTGGACACTAGGTTGATTACACCCTTTGTTAAATATTGACAAAGAGGGAAAGAATAGTTTTCACCGATGTATACTATCATGTTTCATGTCTACATGCAAACCATTAAGGAGGAGCGAAGTAGTTAAAATTTTAGGATTTTATATTTAAATACTTTTGTAAGATTCTATCAGGTATAAGCTTGTTTATTATTTTGGGAATATTTTTCAGTTTGATTTGTCTAGATTAGGTTTTGTCTTGTAATTAATAAAGGGAAAGATTGTTAGTTTCATATTTTTTCAATCTCGAGACTTAGTTGTGTGTCAGACTAATTTGCATTTGAAGACGAGTGAAGACTCCGGTAAAGTCGTTCACCTCAAGCACCTCAACAAAACATTCCACATGTGTGTGCAAGTAGCCTAAAATGTAGTGAGACCACCTAGACCGTTACCCAACACCCACGTAATATGTAGGTCTTCTTAGAATATTGAAAACATTGAGTTCCACAATCCGTTATTCACTGGACTCTCTAGGAACCAATAATGGTTTTCCAGGGGTGCCAAAAGTGCTCCTTGGATGCCTCTCAACATCAACTAGACTCCCTAGACATCTTGGTGATAGTTTGGGGGATTCATATTGGTAATATCTACAATATCCTCGAATCGTTTGTTGATTAGACCTTTTGGGAGTAAAATATGCCCAAAATAGGCAATTTTGATGTTCCGGGTGCCGCTGGCAACAAGCAGACCAATTAATGTCATTTCCACTTTGCGTTCCGGGCACCACTAGAAAGTAGCATTGTGCCATCGATAGAGAGTTCACTTTGAACTCTAACTTGAAAACTATAGTCGTTGGAGTTCCCGATGCCACCCAGAAATGTTTGGGTGCCACGTAGAAATGTCTAGGTGCTGCTGCGAGATGACTATTAGCTCACAAATACCTTTATAACTCAGCCCCTTGGCCCATTTGTTGGTTGATCAAATCCTTAAGAACTTGCTCCCAAACTTCCCTCATTTCTTGGAGTCCTCTCATGTCATTGAAACCATGGATTGATTGGAGACCATCCTCAACCCCATGTCCCTCTAGTTTGATCCACATTCATTTCACCCTTATTCACCCTTCCACACACATTGGCACATCATTTTGAGCAAGAAACTGAAGTTGATGAGGCTACGTACAAGGAACAAAAGTTTACGGATGAAGTGAACAACAAGGACTCGAAGATCTCAAGCATCAAGTAGGAAAATCCTTGTGTTGAATCAAGTCTTTGTAAGTTTTGTGTTTTCATTTTTACAAAACCTTCTAGAAGATGTTTCTTGGTTTTGCCTTGTGAAAAACTAAGCACTTGCTAGAGTCGAGGACTCTCATCAAGTTTCAATGTTCAAAGTTACTCCTAAGGACAAAACTTAGAGTTAGAGTAAGGTGTTATCTCTTTCAAACAAGAAGGTAACGGAATTTAACCTAGGAAAAAATTTCATGTACGGTTTGAGGTGAATTGAAAACCTCATTGATTAGTGAACACCAAAACCTTTGTGAAGGTGACCTTGGGAGTGGACGTAGGCACATTGCTGGACCACTAAAATTTTTATATCTCTTGTTTCATTTACATTTCAGTCATATTTACACTTGAATGGTTTGCATGCCATGAATGTATGTATGCCATGAATGACATGAGTTGAATACATAAATTTTAAGTGTAATTTGGTTTATTTTCTAACTAGAGACCTAGTATAAAATCGAGGGAATAAACCTAAGTGATCGCATAGTTAAATTAACACACCTAGGTGAATTTAAATAATTAGAAAGAATTTTTAAATTATCCTATTCATCCTACTCTAGGGCTAGACAAGGTACAAAGTACACAATTTCATGATTTTCAATCAATTTATTCAAATTATATAAAATTTAGATTTTCGATTTTCAATCGGTTTATTCAAACCGTATAAAATTCAGATTTTTTTGATTTTCAATTTTTTTCACAATCATGTAAAATTTTGAATAACTATTGCTTTTGTTAAATCTTATAAAATTTCTAATTTGGGATTATCAATAATTTTTCATTAAACCTTTAGTTTCTTGATTCCCAATTATGGTTATATTACGATGTTGCCATGTGAGTATTGTTTTAAAGCATGTTACTTATTAAGTTTCCATAGTTGTGACCCTATACTTATAAACGTTTATGGAGTATTATTATATCGGCATCTTTTGAAGAATAAACTTAAACTTTAGTAAATATTATTGCCCAATATACATATACATGAATTTTATTAATTTTGTAACTGTAAAAGTAGCATAAATTAGTAAAATTTATGAAATATCAAATTGTATTAAATTTTGGTTATTAGGGTGACAATAAAGAACAATAATATTTATAACGGTAGACTGAATTAGGTAAATCGGATTAGCCCAAAGGAGAATTTCATTCAACTAATTGGAGTCTGGGTAAGGCAATAAATTTACATGAATTTTGACAGACGTTGGATTGGATACCTAAAGGTAATCAAAGTCACTAAATAAATTATGTAAATTATATTAGTCTTGCAAGATATTTATTTTTATTACCCTTACAAATGAGTGAACATTCAATATATCTAGTTTTAACCCAAAGGATAAATTTTAGGTGATATTGATAAATTTATTAAATAAAACTCAAAGAACTTATTAAAACATTATCTTTATCTAATTCTTCTACCATTCCGATCCTTATTAGATCTAATTTTTTGAAATTGTATGAACACGTCCAATTCACTCTGGGCATTCAAGATCTTGACCTAATACTTATTTATACGAAGCTTACAGATCTCATTGAAGATAGTACGACATCAAGACATTCCTATCCCAGAATGATAGTGCATTAGAGTATCTAAGGGTTGCGTAAGAAAAATTCAAATCTGTTGATAACTTATTCGTAAGTACTCTTATGGCTAAGTTGATAGACTATAAAGTACGATGAGGCCTATGGAATTCAAGATCATATCCTTAACATGACTAACAAGACTATAACTTTAGTTTGAGTTTAGTCTCCTTTTGTTGACTGTAGGATAGTCTTAGATCGTTGTAGAGATCGATGGTCTCGATCGGGTGAGTTAGGTGCCTAGTACCTTTCGAAACTTATAATTTGATCCCTTTCTCTATGTCTTTCTCGTAGACTGATAAAAATTCTATTCAGAGTCATTTTATGATTCCTAGACCTAAACTAGGTATTAAAGTCCCAAAAACATTAGGATTTACATTTGCTTGAGAATCAACCGAGGCACTTTTAGAATCTCTTTTCACCAGATAATCGTATAACTTTAGATTGTTGGGGAATCCTTTTTGATAGGCAATGATTGTCGTAGGATCATCACAATTATCAATCTAAAGAAACTTTGTTTTGAATCGGTGAGTGTATCCTCTTATGGTCTATCCAATTTTATTCTTGAGGTAAAATAGAGAGTCTACCCCCTTTTATTGTTGTCGACTTCTCATGAGTTGTGCTATGATGCTCATGCAAAGACTAGAGAAATTGCTTATCGACCTTAGAGCAAGTCTATGGAACAATGTCAAGGCTGCTCTATATAAGCTCGACATAGGAAAGCATCTTTCCCTTTTTCGAGTTCTATTACCTGCTTTTAATGGTAGAGATGTTCCATCGGATCAACAGATCCTTACAAATGGAGGTTCCTCAAATCTTGGATTGCAAATTGAGCAAGTTGCTCAGTTGACTTTCCCTTTTCAAGTGTCACCAGAATGTTGAGTTCTTTCTTTTGTTTATTCAATGTAGAGTCTATTTCATCTCGATTGATGAACTCACCATCATTTTGCCTTACTTCCAACTATTCTACTTCTCGGTGTTTTACATTTTTTACTCTATTTCTCTATCTTACTCTACTTATAGAATTGGAACGTTGATGTTCTCTAGAGGTTGATTATTCTTTTCTCTTTATTGTGTACCATGATTCGAAGTATTGATTGCATCTCAAGGGTGATTTTCCCCCGGACCATTATGTTAAGTTTGTAGAGTTGCATTCTCTTGATGCAAAAATGCAACAGTTTCTTATTGCTCTTACATTTGGATTTGAACTCTTTGGAGTTTGTTCGTCGCATAAAGGTGTATCTTAATAGAACAAGAATTAATATAAAATTAAAATTACAAAACTAGTTTAGATTGGCAAGTAAAGTCGTTCCATTGAGGATTGGGAGAATGATTTTTCAGAGTTTAGAAAACCAAAGGAAAAAGTTTATGATTTTGAAGAAAAGTTAAATTTTATAGAAAATAATTAAAACTAATTAAAATTAAGAAATACTTGCAATTTGAGAAAATATAAGGAGAATAAATCTATACATTTTACCGGATTCGGGTCAGTGTTCAATTTTGCCGCAACCCCCATGTGCGAATGGTATTTGGGTCAGTGTTCATCAAACAAGTCAACGCAGGTCTGGTCAAACTACGCTGGAATAGTTGGCGGTTGAGACTAGAGAAGTCATTGTAGCCAGTAATTAATGGTAGTAAAAGTATCTTAAGACATTCATTTAGCACAACTTAGTGAAGTTATTTAAGTGTGGACCCACTAGCATTGCAACCGTTGATTTTGCAATTATAGGAGATTATACTAAAGGGTATCCAATCATAAAGCTGTGATGTTAGTTTAGTTACCTAAAGAGGTGGTGGGTGTAGAATGTGTTTGGTGGTGGGTGGTCATGAGCTCTTTGAGTTGAAATTGCATGCCGTTTATGAAAGCCCTAGTTCCCTGTAGTGACTCCTTTATGACTTCTTTCAACTCGCTTAAAGCCATGTTGTAAGTTTCCTGTCCATTTCAAATAAAGAAAAATCGATTGAGATAGTTCCAACGCAGGAGATATAATTTGGTGGACTTAAAAATAAGAATAATGCTGAAGTGACCTCAGACTGGAACATCATCGCACACTGATTATCTTCCTCACCAAAAGTAAGCTCATTTCGAAACTTTTTACCCATATAAGATGAAATAATTCAGCAATGGTGTGGATTGCCCTTATTAATTGTGGGATGCTTTTACAAGTGCCCTTAAAATTTTGACTAAAAAAGAAAACGGAAAAGATACTATATGAAAATGGTTTAGGTATAAGTGTATAAGTGTATAATAACTCCAATACTTGGAAAAACTTTCAAAAATTCTTGTGTAACTTTTCACATCCATATCCACATATTTAAAACTCCCCAATCATTTTTAGATTTATTTTTTTATATCTCATTTTTTCAAAATCACCAGTCTTGACTTTGAACTTATCCGGGCGATCTAGCTCTTCTCTTTACTTGTGCAATCTTTCAATACTACCCACTTTCACTCACAAGTTGATGAACTATGTATTTTTTTCGGATTACTTGTGAACTATTTAATTATGATTGTTTTTTGTTGTTGTTGTTGTTGTTTGGAATTGAGGTATCCAAGCCTCATAGAGCACCCAACTAATCATTGGACTTGTGTAGTCCTCTCCCCCACGCACGCCAAGTAATTTCTTGGATTAACTCTTCAAATGGCCCCTAAGGGGTATTCAAACTCAAGACCTCCACTTCCTAAGGTGTGGTCTTGGCCATTTCACCAACCCTTCCATGGTTATTATAATTCACTTGAAAGATTAATCACAATCTTTTGAACATGAGCTCAAGAGAACACTTGAAGCTTTATGAAATTCTCTTAAAATTCAAAAGAATATATTAGGCTTGTTTATCAAACATTTAATCCTTATAAAGTTCTCCTACAAATCAAGAACACTTGGGTACTTCTACTCATATTTATCAAACATTTTAATTCTTATTCTAAAATAGCGCAAAACAAATTTAAAACTAGGAATATAATAATATTTTATGAACTAATCGTATTATAAATTAACACATATCTTCATATATAATGCAAATAACACACGCTATTACTTAACCGAGTTACCAAAACTCCAATAAAAAAAAATCTAGGCACAAGAGGAGAGAGAAGAGATATAAAAAAGGTAAAGAAACTAATTTGATGATCGGTTTTGAGATTCGATACTGAACGATAATTAACGATTGTTTTATTGTTAAGTCTTTACAAGTGTAAAAGGAGAATAGTAAAAGTATTATCACTTGAGATTGAGTTAAAAAAAAATTATTTCAAAAAAATGTTAACGTGTTTTTAGCTCTATGTACAAAAAAAGAAAATTATTTGTTTAATTCGAGACAACCGTTATTTGTTTTTAGTAAATTATTTCAATTATTTGCTATTTGTAGGTCTCTTTAAAATTTTTTTTTGTATCAAATGGTATTTACCAAATTAGTATACATCTTTATTATGATCTCTTAAAGATAACTATTTTTTATGACCTCTATTTTAAATTACTAATTCCACGTCCTTATCGATAACATTAGGATTTAGGGTTATTCGCCTTTATGTGACTTCGTCTTCTCTGCTCGTGTAAACTATAAACATGCTTGTTATACAACCAAGTATTTCTTACAAAGATTATTGAAGTAACAATAATTTACGTGAGCAAGATTGAAGAAGAATAAAAATCAAAAGAGTTCAATATTTTTATTTTGAGTGCAATCATCCAAATAGAGCGTAAGGGAAAAATTTTAACTGATGGAGTGCAATTGGTAGTGAGTGATGTGCAACTCGCTAATCATTATTTTTACATCATGCTTATCCAACCCCCCCCCCCCCCCCACCAGAAAAAAAAAAAAAAAAAAAACTTAATTAATATATAGGAAAATCATTACAATCCCATGACATCTTTAATCAAATTAGTTTTTTTCTTAAATTACAAAAATATCTTTTTATTATGTTTTATTTCAAAATTACATTTATTCATATTATAAATTACAAGAAGGAACTTACAATAAATATTAACTGATAGAATATGAATTATAAAAGAATTTAATCATATATTAATCCTAATTTTTTTTAATGCATGTGAATTTTCTCATGCCACCTATTAATTTAGTTTAATTTATTTTTATAGCTGAAATATACCTTGAACTCTAAATATATTTCTGATCTTTTATACCTATTTGTAAGAGAAAGAGAAAAAAAAGATCTTTTATTTGAGATTCGCTAGAAGGCTAAAATTGTAAATGTAACATACATACACATGGCACCCATGTTGTTAAAAATAAATAAATATCTTATCTTATTATTTTAATGACATAAGGTGGACTAACAGATGTTTGACACCAAAATTTAAATATATTTAAACTAATTAGCAGGATTTTTTCATCAAAACAAATAAATCTACAAATGCATGATTCTAACCATAACTAAGTTAGTTAATCTTAAAAATTACAATTTTTTTAATATTCCAAATTATAATGAAATGGAGAAAAATACTCTTGAAATATATTAAAGAGAGATTTACGAGGACGACCTATTAGTTGTAATTTTATTACTCTTGGAATATGTTTTTGGATTCTAAAAATTGATGCTGTTAGGATTCAGTCCAATGCATGTGAAGTAAGAAATCAAGTACTTCAATTTGAATTTTATGATGTGGATCCCCACTCCAAGATTTGCCCGTTAACAAACTTGATAAAGAAAGGTTTGGTGGGTAACAAACATTATAAAGTAAGGTTCCCTTGGAGTTATCAGAACTCTAAAGGGGTTTTTGTAATAAAAATGCAACAAAATAAATCTCTCTCATATTAAATGACAAATTATCTTATAAAATTTCTTATTGAAAGTAAATTTTTTTTAAATAATCATTTAATTATTTATATATTTTTTTAAATTTGACATAAATCATAATTTTCGTCCTACAGGTATGTTTGCACGTTCCATTTCCTAGTGGATCTTAATATATATTTTTTAAACAGGGTTAGACCACAAATTTGGACTTAGTCTTGGACCATTTTGTTAGTTTTCTCAAAAATAAGAAAGCAACTTGTGCCATGGCGCACTTGATGTGAGTACAGGGCAAGGACCGAAATGTAAACTCAACGATAAGAGGGGCAATGGTTTGGGAGGCCTACCAAGAGGACTCGGCCAACCCTCCGCTTTCCCAATATTCACCGCTCCACTTCCAAAACCAAAAACGCCAAATTTTCGATAAAGTTCACCAACGGGTCTAAAAAGTCTGATTTGCCAACACGTGACATTTTGATTAATTCAATAATTTCAAAATCTTAAAAAAATGGATAAAACTAAAAATATGAGACTTAGGACATCTATCACTTCCTCTACCTTCACCGCTCCGCTCCCGAATCTAATAACTCAAGCCCAATACACTAAAAAGCCCACAAGCCTTTATCCATATCCAATTCACATCCAACCCATAATCCTAACCCACAAACCACTACCCACATCAACCAATCATCATCTTGATAATCAAATATGACACATGTCATCACCCTATCTCACCTCCATCATCCAACTACCTACCCTATTAATTTCATCTACCCACACATCAACCCATCACCTTTTCTCTCAAATCAAACACATCAATCACTACGTGAAAATCCCAAATTTGTCTAAAAAAATTTGTTGGGCCCGGCCCGTCGAATTTTAAACCCAAAACTCCGCGGCCTGTGTACCACGTTTTTGGGTCGATCAAATTTGTCTAAAAACTCTCTGCCTCTCTCACTATTTCTCTTTCTCTCTGCTTCTCTCTCACAGTCGATCTCTCTCTTTCTCTCTCACTGTTTATCTCTCTCTCTCTTTCTCTCTCAATCGATCGACCTCTCCATCGAAGGTGAAGCACGATTCTTCCCGATGGAAATTTTGCGAAGAACTCTTTGTCTCCATTGTTGACGACGTTGCATCTCTTTCGATTGCACATCTCGAAATCGAATAGATTTCAATCGCAGCCGCGCGAAGAAATCTCTATCTCCATTTCAGACGAAGTTGAATTTCTTTATAGTTGATCCGGACACTCCTCCATCACTAACTTCCCTTTGAATTTCTTTATAGAAATCTCTATGTTCTTGGATTCTCTGCTAATCAAGGATCTAAAAGCTTGAATTTCACATATGGTAGATTCATGACGATTTGTCTGGAAAAATTGAATTTCACATATAATCCTCAAGGTATGTTCGAAATCTCTTTTTTCCTATTTGATTCATGTCTTCTAGGGTTTGTATCGTATAAATTGGATTGAGTTTCATTGAATTTTAGTAGAAAAATAGTTGAAATTTAGGTTTTGTAAGATTTTCTTATTTCAGATCTCAGTTTTGTATGATTCACGTTTTAGATTAGTTAAAAACATTATTAAAAAAAATTATGCCAAATTAGAGACTTAGAAAACGGATTGCCACTAATCTCAAAAATTTAGAACCTGTATATATTGTCACAATTGCCTAAATGATACCTCAATCATTCAGGTTTAAAATACAATAAAAGAATTTACTAATGAAAGACTTTGAAAATGGAAGGGCACAAAATTCTACATTTATCCATAATAAAAAAGCATCTTTTTGATATTTTAGAGTTCTTTGAATTTTGTGCTCTAAGATATATCCTTACCATTAGATTTTGTGTTTCAACAGTCAGGATTATGTGATCCTTAGAGTTTTGTTTTCTTGTTTCCATGGATCCCAAATCATCTCTTATTTTGGGGTGCAAATAGCAGCTCTCATTTTTTATCCTACACTTGTGAGGAGTGGGTGTAGCTCAAGGTTGTAGGTGCTTTAGTTTTTAGTCTAATATCGGAAACCTATAAGAAAGGTGAAGAAAGTTCTGATGTATAAAAAAAGTATTGAAGAGAAGGTTTAAAACATACTTACATGGACAAGGTCAATGGACGATCAAGAAGGTCCATGGCCTACGTTAGCGACCTCCATAGCACTTTGGAGGGGTGCTCTAGAACTAATATTTCACCTATTCGTTTGAAATATGAAGTTGTATATGTACTAATGCATTCAAGATCGGTATTTCTTGACATCAACAACATTTATCAATGATGTTTACTCTTTGAATGGATACTTCCTTTATTAACATGACATCCCACAAACCTGGGTAGTTTGCTTGCTCTCCATTTCAACATTGTTTGACTATGACACTCAAGTTCGTGCAGTTAGATTTTTTCTATTACTAATAATCCGATTTAAGTGCTGGAAAGGACTGGATGTCTTCTTATTGTTGTATTGTTTTGGGCATGCATATATATTTGCAAAGTGAGTGCCAATACTGTTTGTACAGAATCAAATATCTCAGTTTCACATTAGGAAATTGGTTGGAGACGTCCTGTCACTCTACAATACAGGCCTGCCCTTACAACGGTAGCCAAAGTATTTGCATAATGTTTAACAAAACTGGCAATTACCAAACTGATTGTTTCATCTTTTTCTCATTTCACAAGGGCAATCCTTGACTATTTGCAGGCAAGCTCTTGATTGGTATTGGATTGCAGCCATGGGCTTCCAACCAAAATCATAGGTCTAACACCAACCTGTATGTATGTCAGTAGAGATAAATGGGAACAAGGTTTTTTGGTAGGCAAGCAGGTTAGTGGTAGGTAGCTATAAGAAGGATTTGGAACGCAGATCTTGTTTCAACTCCCATAGGCTTCATCTGTATAGTATGCATGTAAGGTGATGGGACATGGTTTCTATTTGCATACTAAAATTCTACACATCAAGTGAATGCCTGATTATTTATTAGAAGTTCTAGGAGTTCTATTCTTAAATTATTTATGCTGTAAATTCCAGCTACTTGGGACTTCCGTGTGCCCTTATTTTTGGGCTGCATCACCATGCCGATCAAAGAACATTAGTCAAGGCAATGTAGATGGAGACATCGGGTAGGAAAGCATGTATGATACATGAGGTGATTCTTATCCCAATATTGGATTTGGTAGCTGGAAATAAATTGGGCAGGCCACTTTTTTATACTCCCTTCTATCTCCCACTCCATGTATTTTCACAAATTTTTTTTTTTTTTTTCTATTTGGTATCTTTTTTTTTTTTCTTTTTCTTATTCTATTGCTTTGTTTATGTTGGCTTGTGACACAATTAAAGCATTCCAAAACAGATTCAAATATAAAATAATACCACCTACATAAAAAAGTTGTTCTATTGATTTGATTCATAAATATAATTTTGTAATATTTAGTACTCTGCAGTTTTTTGATTGATTGAAAATATGGGGTATATGCCCCTCTATTTACTGCTATGCAGTTTTTCGATTGATTTGATTCATCCTTATATAGGCATATGCCCATTGGCATCCTTCAACACAATATCCATCAATTCTAAGGGAAAATCTCTAGGTTCTAAGGAAACAAACCCAATAGAGGGGATCATTGTATTTTTCCACTAATTTGCATTTGATATGTACTTAATCATGGAAGTGTTCTCACTACCATTGTGTATACTCTTCGTCTTGTTAAGCCTTGAAGCAGTTAATGCAAATTGTGAACTTATAAAATAAAATAGAAAAAGACAATTGTGAACTACTTTGGTCTTTCAAGATTGATTTTTTTTGTTTGGTGACAAAAACTTTTCTTGCAAATTTCATTTTTAATGAATGTGGCTTATCATATTACATGTATTATTAGAATACAAATGCATTTATAATTTATTTCAATTTTTTTTTTTTGGGTGGAATGTGAACTATTGCTTTTTTATTTTCCTCGCAGAATCCCTCAAAGTCATGCTTGTTTGTGGTTCTGATTTACTTGAATCTTTTGGTATTCTTGGAGCATGGATTCGTGAACAGGTATATCTCAGAAAGAAAAAAAAAAAAAGGAATCTTCCCTTGTTTTTCAATTGTGCTTCCCATTGTGTTCTTCCATGAACAGACTAGTTTCTTTGAACACTAATATGAACCAATCTGTAGACCTGGGATGTAGGACTCTGTCTATGACCAAATCAAGGAGATCCTTGCAACGAAAACAAAACAATAAATTAAGTGTTTTTCCTAATATCGTGTTTGAGAATGTCTTCCTTTTTCTTGAATAAGAAAAACAAAATTTTCTTTTTAAATGTCTCAACTAGTTCTGGGAAAGGGGGAATTCATCTTTGTTTTCCAAACTCAAACTTTATTTAGGACCTTTAAGGCAGCTGGAAAAACTGATCAAATATCCCTCTATGGTTTTACAGGTTCGAACTATATGCAAAGATTATGGCATTGCCTGCATTCGTAGGGAAGGCAAAAACATTGAGAATGTCATATCTGCTGATGATATTTTGAATGAATATAAGGTAATAAGAATCTTTGGTGGTTCTAAATATTTTTTTTAAAGTGTACTTTCATAAACAGCTAAATCTCATCATGGATGGGGCTTATACCCATAGGTCAGCTGGTTTGACAAAAAATGCAAAGCAACTTTGAGGTCATGGGTTCAAGTTCAGCTTAACAATAAAAACAAAAGAAAAAAAAACCATCATGGAGGTGGGTTTTCTATATGCAACACTCAGTGTATGTATGCCCCCTTGTCAATCTGGTTTTATTGACTAGTCACCGCATGGATTCAACTATGGTCCCAAAAGTTCCTTCAATTAAACTATCTGATTCATGAACATAATTTAGTAGTTGTAAATATTTTCAGTTCATCAACTATTCAAAAGCAAAACACACAAATGCACACTCACAAAGATGCAATTTTGATAAGAATATCCTTAATTCAATTAAGGGAAAGAGATTCTTCATATATTTGATCTTACTTGATGTGCAATGGTCACATCCATCGTTTTCAGGTAGAGACAAAGAAAGAGCTAAATGATTTTTCGTATTAATTCCTTAAAGAACTAATACCATTCAACATTTCATATCTGTTTATTTCGGAAGAGTAACATCAGAGTAACATCAAAGTTGTAGATGAACTTGTACCTAACCAGATCAGCTCGACAAGAGTAAGGTAAATGATTTTTCGATTTATTCACAAAATACTAGAGATAACATGAACATGTTGATTAGTATAATAACATTGAAAGGGGAGCCTCTTTTTGTTAATCTTTTCAGGGAATGCATTTCAAGAGGGTTGTCAGTTAAATATCTTACTGCAGATGAAGTTATTGATTATATCAAGGAACAACACTTGTACTTCAATACAAATGAAAAATGATCACTTGAGTATTAAATTTGCACAATCTAACTGTACAATTAGCTGTTCTTAATATCATGATGTACAGTTCCCTCCAGATTCTTCACGTTCTCTTGCATTTGGTTCTGGATATCATAAAATCTATTGCTATGATCTTCGTAACACACGAACGCCTTTGTGCACATTAATTGGTCACAGTAAGACTGAGTTATGTCAAGTTTTTAGACTCAAAGACTCTTGTTTTAACGTCCACGGCTAACACACTGAAGCTTTGGGATTTATCAGCATGCACATCGCGAGTACTTGACAATCCTCTCCAAACATTCACAGGCCACACAAATGTAAAGGTGCTCATCATATTGAATTAAGATTCTTGATTCTCATAGTGTAAATTTGTTTCTTCTATGACTGTAGTTCAAGTTTGTTGCCAATGTACCTCTGTTAATTTGCTATATTTTTTAAACTTGTTGGAGGTTATGGTGACACGTATTTGTGCTCGATACTGGCGTGTGTTTTATATGTATTCTTCCAAAAGGCTGATAGCACAACTGCTGGGAATTACAATGATTTGATTTATGAAGTGTTTCTTCAGGTAAGTTTGAATATATATATTTCGATTAATATTTTGAGTAAGTTTTAGTCTTTTTGTTTAAATGGGAATTCTTTTTCTTGTTCAATAGAAATTTGATGCCGTCGTTGGAGATACAACCATTAGAGCCAACCGATCCCAATATGTAGACTTTACACTACCATATACAGAGTCTGGGGTATCAATGCTCGTGCCTATTAAAAACAATGGAAAGAAGAATGCATGGATTTTCTTGAAGCCTTTAAGCAGAAATCTTTGGTTAACAAGTGGTTCCTTCTTTATCTTCACTGGTTTTGTGATTTGGGTCCTTGAACACCGGATCAACGAAGAATTTAGGGGGCCAGCAGCTTATCAGTTTGGCATGACCTTTTGGTTCTCCTTCTCTACACTTTTTTTGCACATAGTAATTCCTCATACATCTCTTTAAATTTACTTACTATTAGTTTCAATAGAGTGCAAGGACACCTTTTGAGGGCATTCGGTTCAAAAGAACCAAAGTCATGAAGGTTTCCTTTGACATAGTATAGTGTGCACTGGTTAAAAGACTTAGGCTGATGTGGTTGAGGTACAATATAACAATATCTAGAGGTCCAAACAGTATCTATTTTGTGATAATTTCAATACAACTTTGTGATGGTGCAGGGGAGAAGGTGGTGAGCAACTTGGCTAGGTTTGTGCTGATCATATGGATTTTTGTAGTCCTCATACTTCCATCAAGTTACACAGCTAGCTTGACATCGTTTTTGACGGTTCAACAACTCCAACCAACCATCACTGATATCAAAGAGCTCCTAAAGAGATGCGAATCTGTTCATTTGTGTTTGGGCTCTTGAAGCAGATGGGGTTTGATGAATCCAAGCTTAAGTCCTATAATTCTTCAGACGAGTTCAATCAAGCTTTATCAAAAGGAAGTAAAAAAGATGGCATTTCTGTAGTTTTTTATGAGGCCCCTTACGTAAAGCTCCTCCTTGCGAGATACTGTGCTAAGTATACGATGGTCGGACCTACGTACAAGACTGACGGATTTGGTTTTGTAAGTCTTTCCTGCTCTCTTTGGAATCATAATCACTGGGAAATACTAAATTGCTAATGTTCCAAATACAAGTATTGGGTGTTAACAATCTCCAATTACTTAATTGTTTTTTTTTTTTTTGAAGAAAATCCTCAAACAACTAATCTTTTTTATTATTATTATTATTATTTTTTATTGTGCAATATTTTTTATAAATAACTTTCCGAGACTTTGTGATATTGACAGAAATGTCATTACACAACAACAATCAAGTAGTGACTTTTTTTTATAAACATTAGTAGACTAATTGTGGTTTTGATACTTTTTAAGAAATTTTATGAAAAAACAAGGTATGTGAGGTTGCTAACACCAAATGCTTGTATAAGACATTAGCAATTCCCATATTTAAGTAAAGATGTATTGAAATCTTAGCTATGTTTCTTTCAATTTATATGTGTACACATTGAGGTATAATTTTTCGACAAGCAAAGTGATGAGATGCATCCACATTGGGCTATTATGTGTTCAAGAAGATGTTGCAGATAGGCCAACAATGGCAACTGTGGTTCTTATGCTCGGTAGCTATTCTGGCACTCTTTCCCAACCTTTACCACCTACATTTTGCGTGCATGGTAGAATCAAGTCAAACATGCCCATGAGTGATTTAACACTGCCATCAACTATGAATGAGGTGACAAATACTGAGTTATACCCTCGATAATCGTATTGATTTATTGGAAATTACTTATTTTCTTTAGACATTATTAACTAGGGCTTGTCATTGCCATTTATGGCAACAAGTATGCTTGTGCTATTATTTACATTTGGGAGGTGTGAATATCATTTAAATCATATTGGATTATATGAGTGTTATTATCATATGCAAGAGTGTTCACAAATAAAACTAGATGATCTTTTGAGACATTATTAAGTTTGGGTTAAGTAGCCAATGCAATCAGGTTATTTGAGAACATGTACACCTGTTAGGTATTCCTGTCAGTTTTTGTAAATTACCTTTTTTGATGCAATTGATGCCATTTTCAAAGGGAAGCAACTGAAATTATTATTTATTTAGTAACGGTTAAATAAATACTAGAATTTTGATATAGGAATGACTTTGGTTGGTTGAATGCTCTGATTATTTATGCTCTGGCTGCTTGTGGGCTTTTTCCAGCAGCCATTCAAGGATTATATTGGCGTTTACCTGCAAACAACCTCGTATATATACATATATCATTTCATTCTTCTTCTTCTTCTTTATTTATTATTTTCATTGTTCTTCTTTCAATAGGTTTATTATTGCTTAATTCGTTATTCAGGATTTCATTTGATAAACTAACTTGGAAAACAAATTTTATTTGCTGCTGGTAAATGGCACATAATTGTTATTGCAAACTTTGTTTCAATCAAACAGGTGGGGTACCTTGGTGTTTGTATTGCTTGAGATCCTATTTTGGTGTCTTTTTGCATCTTTACATTTTATTGGGTCTTGTGACCAGTTAACATGGAGAGTATGGGTGGACAGCTAACATGGAGAGGACAATGCAGGCACAGGCTCTGAGGGACTCGAGCATGACTGGGTACATATCAAGCAAGAAGACAATGGAGATCAATCCAGAGAATCCCATTATGGAGGAGCTGAGGAAGAGAGGTGATGCAGACAAGAATGAAGCTAGTCAAGGATCTGGTTCTACTGAATTTTCTTCGATTTAATGTAAAGTTGGGTCTATTTCAATTTCAAAATATTAATTCATGAATATTGATTTAGTTTTCTCTTCTTTGTTCTTCAGTCAATATGGATGCCCATCATATTCTTATTCTATGATTTTTCTTTTGTTTTTTATTTTTCTGATTTTTTTTATTATTATTTTGTTCATTGTGATTAGTGAATTAGAGGACCGTGCTATTGTTTGTTAAACCTCCAAATTCGACGGTCATACTCTATGAATTTTTTTTTTTTTTTTAAGCCCATTCTCCAATAATTTGATAGTCTAGGGCCATCAAAAAAAAAATTCTACAAGAGAATATTTGACGGGCATATTTGATGGGAGGGTCCGTCAAATTTCTCAAAATTTGACGGGCTAAGACCGTCAAATATGGGCTTTTTTCACATAGTGAACCCACACCCTCCCCTAACCTACTCTCATTACTCCCTATAAACCTCCATTCTCTCAAATCAAACACATCAACCCACACCCTCCCCTAACCTACCCTCATAATTTCCTAACCCCTATTCTCTCAAACCAAACACCTCCCCCTATCCTACTATCATCAATCCCAACTAACCAACCACCACCTTCCCCTAATCTACCATCTCTACAACCTAAACCTACACCCCCCTCAAACACTCATTCACTCCTATCAATTAATCTAAACCCTATCTCCACACATCATGTCATATGTCACCATCTCCCTCACCCTCCCAACCACCCTCTTACACCCTCCATTCTCTTAAATCAAACACCACTCAATCAATTAACCACCCTCTTAAACACCCATGATCTCACCTCACCAAATACTCCACCCAAATGGTTTGATAAGATCCAAACCATTTGGATCAAAACAAAACCCATTTACACTCATTACATAATTACCCCTCTCTCAACTCCTAATTTCATACCCCCCCCACCTTTAAAACATATATAAATACCTTCCTCCTCTTCTCAATTATATCCCTAAAATAACCCCCCAACATCTATAAATACCTTCCTCCTCTTCCTAAAAAAACCCCCAACTTTCACTACAAAAATTATCCCCCCAACTCTCACTACCAACCACTATTATCAATTCTCTCTCATCAATTCTCTCTTATTAACTCTATACCAAGTCTCAAGCAAAAAAGAACTCAAATCTCTACTCACCTCTCCTCTACTATTCTACCTTCACAATAATCTTTTAAAAAAATATATACACACCCTCTCATAGTCTACTAAGGATTCAAGAAGAGATAAAAGAAGAAAGAAATAAGAGAAGAGAAGCTTCAAGGTGGGTTCAAGACTCCATACCTCCTCTTCTTTTTACCCTCTCCTCCTCCCTCTTCTATTATCCCCTCTCCTCTTTATTTATTTTAAATGGATTTAAGATGAGTGGATTTCAAGGCAAATGATCCATTAGGATCATTTCTTTCAATGAGATGATCTTATGATCAAGCCGAAAGTAAATCCCTACTTAGGGTACAAATGCACACTTTATTTTTCACGTTTTCTTAAATCAAATGATCGAGTTGAATTGAGGTTACCGTCACTTGGCGGGGAGAAAATGGTACCTAACACCTTCCCTTTTCTCCAACCGAGCCGCTCACCCCGAATCTCAAGATTTGATCCGTACCTTATCCATCGAGAGTCACTAAACGTCAAAATGTCACTTTTTCAAAAAAATGCACATTGGGTGACCATTCACACCCACTTAAAATATGAATGGTGGCGACTCCATCGTAATGACGAAACCACGTATCTACATTATTTTGAGTGCAGTCATCCAAATAGAGCGTAAGGAAAAAGTTTTAACTGATGGAGTGCAATTGGTAGTGGGTGGTGTGCAACTAGTTGATCTTTATTTTTACATCATGCTTATCCTATCCCCCAAAAAAAAAACTTAATTAATATATAGGAAAATCATTACAATCCCACGACATCTTTAATCAAATTAGTTTTTTCTTAAATTACAAAAATATCCTTTTATTATGTTTTATTTCAAAATTACATTTATTCATATTATAAATTACAAGAAGAAACTTACAATACATATTAACTGATAGAATATGAATTATAAAAAAATTTATTTATATATTAATCCTAAATTTTTTTTTAATGCATGTGAATTTTCTCATGCCACCTATTAGTTTAGTTTAATTTATTTGTATGGCTGAAATATACCTTGAACTCTTAATATAATTCTGATCTTTTATACCTATTTGTAAGAGAGAAAAAAGGATCTTTTATTTGAGGTTCGCAAGAAAGCTAAAATTGTAAATGTAACATGCATACACTACGTCAAAAAAGCCCAAATTCTGCACTTTTTAACGTTAAATTCGACGGCCTAAAACCCACGTTTATATTCGCCGGCCCAAAAGCCCGCATTTAAGCCCATCACACTTATTCGACAGCCCTGGCCCAACGACCCACCGGTTTTTTTATATTTTATATTTTATTTTTATTTCATCCAACAGCTACTTCGATCTTCCTTCTCAAGGAAAACCATCTCTGCGCTAAAATCCTGTCGAAATTTCTTCTCAATCTCCCTCTTCGATCTACTTTTCTCAAGCTCCTTCTTCGATCTACTCTTCTCAAGATCCCTCTTTGACTCTGAATTTCTTACCAAACCAGTCTTTGGAGAGGCATTCGAGCAGACTTTCGAGAAACATTCGGGAGGCATTCGAGCAGACTTTGGAGAGGCATTCGAGCAGAATTTCGAGAGGCATTCGAGAATACTGATCACCGATCAAACCAGACATTCGAGACGCATTGGAGAACACCGATTGATCAAACCGATCGATCGATCACTTCGTCGATAGATTTCTTATCTGCTTCAAATCCAGAGTTCATTAGTGTTTCTGTAAATCAAATTTTCTTCCTGCCTCGTTTTAGCCTTTTAAGAGGTACATCTTATAATTTTCTCTCTAATTTCAGTTTAATCTTGTTAAAATTCTGCTTTAGATGCTTTAATCTAATTTACCGAGCTTGTTTGTGCTAAAATGAACTTCTAATCGTAGAGTTATTAGCGATTTTTATGTAAAAACCCTAATTTTCCAGTCTGCCATCTTCACTTCTTTTTATTTCTTATATTTTTATTCTAGTTTCTTTACTGCTTCTATTTTTCACTTTAATATTCTCTAATTATTATGTTTTGATGGTGATTTATAGTTTTTTTTTTGGAGCTTTTCTGATAAATTTGGATCTAAGATTGGAGAAACCTAATTGGATGCATTTTTCTATGAATTTAGTTCGTTAAGAGTCTATGTTTGGAGCTCTCTGCCAATGGTCCATCTCACTGTCTTCTTGTTAGCCATGTCCAACGGAGATTGTTTTTTGAATTTTGTTTTTATTTTGGATCCGAGATTTTCTCTGAGATGTATAGGGCTGTTGTGTTGGTTTGGTAATGTGATGATTTATTTGAGCAAAACGACCCTTAAAATCTTATCAAGCTAGTAAAGAAAGTGTCACGTTAATTGATTAGAAATTTTCAAAGTGGAAAAATTTTCAATTGTCGAAATACAATATGACTAATAAACAATAATATTGATCCGACTTGTTTAGTGGTAGTTAGTTGGAGATTCTGAATAAACTGTAAAGTAGTATTGGTTATGTAAGTCAAATCACATAATTTATGGTAACTCGGTATATATTTGATATATATACATCTTGAATGAATTTTTGAAACCATGATACCAACACCCATATCAAGGGCTACCAATGAGCCAGGCTAAGCCTTATTGGACCTCAAAATCATAGCCTAATCCTAGACCCTCCAATAGGTCGGGCAGACCAAATAAAGAATGACTAGGTCTTTAGCCCGAATTAATGTAATCAGACCTATTTAAACATACATGTTATTGTAAAAAACAATAAGGACATATGTAGTTTGTAGGTGGTATTTTGTTTAACATGTATGTCAGAACAATTGCGGGTATGGCAACGGAAAGTGTCACTGTGACTGAGTGGAGGCCAGAGACTTCCCCAAAGAGTAGCAATGCTTTTTAAGTAACCTACTCAAATGGGGCCTCCAGCTTACAAAAAATAGCTCAGAAGTGCCAGAGTCGAACCTGATTTGGGTTTATTTGGATACAGAAGTTCAAGTTGCACAAGGCAGAGTTATATGGGAGCCATACCAAATTGTGTTCGTCTAGGCCATGAGTTTAGCAATTGCAGCAAAAATGGGCTCTATCGATTCAGGTCTGATAAGCACGTTTTGAATGTTTTAGATAAAACCCATAACTAGTTTACTCCCAAAAGAGTAATAGTTATCATTGCCTTTTCCTACTTCGTGTCTAAATGGTTTAGCGAGCTAAAAAAGGATACCAACATTGCTTCTCTAGCATTTCATGAAACTTACAAATCTAAATTACTTTACCCATATTTTCATACAAGCAGTGGCCATAGAGCATTCAATAATTCCCTAAAATATATACACTTCATTCTTAGAAGTCACTTGGAAGAATACATTATGAGAAAAATAAAAGAAAAGCTACACAAAACAGAACAATAAGCCTTCAAAGACTAAGAAAAATGAATTTTAAAAAACAAACCAAAACTAATCTAACAATTCCCCCTCCCAAGAAAAAAGCTTTCCCATTTCTCATGGATCAAAACCCATATCTCCAAAATCCCACATAAACCCTACCAAACAAATAAATTTACACAACAAGCACTCATAAGAAGTTGAGATATTGTTCAAAACCCCAATTTCATTACTTCCAATGTGGTAGAAAACATGAACATGGTGTAGACACCCCATTTTTGCACTCGCCTGATTAATCAACTCGTCAATCCGATTGCAATGATTCCCAATAATGGATGTGTATTCCATTGCTTTATTTTGTTACCAGATGTGTTTCAGAAATCCGGATGAGGTATCTCGAATTGACAAAACCTTAGAAACCACGCTACGCTAGGAAAATACGACCCCAGAAACATAGAAATCATTATCTTGTAGACCAAAAAAAAACTTCACGATAAAAATCACTAAAAAATTACCAAATTACCAAAATACCCCTAACCTCAAAACAACCCTAGAGCCTACGTTACGCTTAGGAAAACTCTCTCGAACACATAAAATAACAAATCGGAACCAAATAAATCATTTCACCAATTTTAACAGAATTTGACAAAATTACGAAAATGCCCCTCATAAAGTTCACAATCATTTCACATAAAAAATTTTCATAAATGACACAAACCAACATTCTCATTGAATTCCTTACGAAAAACCGATTCTAAAACATCCTAGAACATTAAAAATCGACTTGAAACGTGAAAAGTCCTCTCTAGGGGCAAAATGGTAATTTCACAATTTTCATAATTAAAAAATTGGAAATTAATAAATAAAATATTAAATAATTAAAGTGAAACATTGATGAAATTAATTTAAAATTTTGAACCTAAAAAATGGATCAATCGGACTTTCGGGTAAAATTGTTAAGGGTTCGTGGGATATTTCTTTAAGGACCCCTCCATTTGGGGGTCCAAAGAATTAAAGAAATAATGGAAGGGGGTTCTCCAAAATTTAAAGTCAATCAAGCAAGACTGTAGTCAAAGTATTAAAGTCAATCAAGTGAGACTAAAGTCAAAATTAAAGTCAATTAAGCAAGACTGAAGTCAAAATATTAAAAGTCAATCAATTAAGACTAAAGTCAAAACATTAAAAGTCAATCAAATAAGACCAAAAGTCATAATAGAATTCTAATTAAATAATAACTCTATCTAATAGAGTTCTAACTTAAAAACAATTCTACCTAAAACAATTCTAATTAAAACACAATTCTACCTAAAACAATTTTAACTAAAACACAACTCTAATTAAAAGATCTCTAATTAAACACTAACTCTATCCAAATCAACCTTAAAAAAAATTCTATAAATAGAGGTGCTCACACTCTATTTTTGTATCAAATCATAAACCCTAAGAGAAGTAGGTCTAGAAGCTCCCCTAGCCCCCATAAACCCTAGTTTTGGAGTCCCAACTCCTTACCTAACATCCCTCCTTCAATTTTAGTCTAGAAAACACCTAAAATCCCTCCAAAAACACCTCCAAATCCGCAACAAACTTGAAGAGTTCATATCCAAAAACAAGGAGATACCTTGATCTAGGAGATCCGAAGTCAAATCCGGAGACAGAACGAAGCAAAGAAGTACAGTACAAGGAGCTCTTTTTGTCAGATCTGAGGGAACAAAATCCTTGCTATCGGAAAGGTATGTAATTTTTTTTATTTTTATCTAGGTTTTTAGCAATGTGATATATTTGAGAAGTTAGTAGAGACCGGCTTTGGCCGGGCGGGGTTGGTGCTTAACACCTTCCAACCCCGTAACATGATCCCCGAATTCAGATTTTTTGTGGTAGATTAGTTCTTTTTATCCATGTTAGAGTCAGTTTGGTTCCTAGACCACAATAACTAGGTGGCGACTCCCAAACCTCAAGAGTCAAAAGCGGATCCGCGCACCCCGCGGATCGAGGGCGCTTTCAGTGGCGACTCCGCTGGGGACTATTGAGGATCAAACTTGAAAAACCCCAAGTATGGGAGCATTGCCAAGATGACCTAGATTTTTTTTTTATTTAGTTGGATTTATTTTATTTATTTTTTCTGTTTATTTATTTTTTGTCTTGATTGTAGATGATTTTGGGTATTGCATTTTTTTTCCAATTAAGGATCACCTTTTGATGACCCCTAAATAATGAAAGATTCAAATTGACCTATGAAAATGATGGAATGATGAAGGTTGGACAGAAATATTAAAACGTTTTTAGAGAATATTCTAGTGAGAATTAAGTCTGGGAGCCTCTTAATAAAACATAGATCTCATCGAGTAGATTAATTTAGAATCTGAGTTCACTCAATTTCATTATCGGAAGCCTTAGATATTATCGATGCAAGTTCAATCTGTAAATCTGGAATTATTTCTGAATGAAAGTTGGGATAGCAATGTTAAAAATTTTTTAGAGAATATTCTAGTGAGAATTAAGTCTGGGAGCCTTTAATAAAACATGGATCTCGTCGAGTAGATTAATTTAGAATCTGAGTTCACTCAATTTCGTTATCGGAAGCCTTAGATATCATCGATGCAAGTTCAATCGGTAAATCTGAAATTATTTCTGAATGAAAGTTGGGACAGCAACGTTAAAACGTTTTTACAGAACATTCTGGTGAGAACTAAGTCTGGACACCTATTAATAAAATGTAGATCTCATCGAGTAGATTAATTTAGAACTTGAGTTCACTCGATTTCGTTATCGGGAGTCTTAGATATCATCGATGCAAGTTCAGATTGTATTTTCCTAATTCACAGAAAATCTGAATTTATCTAATGTTGGCACACTTAATGTTCTTGAGAGTGAGCTCATATTAACCATTGTCATTCTATCATCAATGTAACACCTATTGGAATCTCGATTTATTTTGGATCACCCAAAAGTGATCATTGATTGGACCTTAAAAATTATAAAAATTATGCCTATTGCAATGTTTGTTTGATCATTATCATATGCCATATTTATTGATTAATTTACCATGATCTTTCTTGAAATACATGATTGATGTTGATCGTAATGTTAATGTGCTTATGTGATGGGAATAATGTGATCTTAATTGAATATTCATATGATTTGAATGATTTTGGTTTTGATTAAATGTATGATTGGTTTGATTGGATCCATGGGCCCATTTGTTTGAAAAAGGTCCCGGGCACACCCCACCTTGTTTTGCACACACCACATGCACGTTTACTGTTTTACTCACTTACACGTCCCATTTAGCCAACGTGGCACTAGTGCGTGGCCCGGTCTCTTCGGAGATGCGACGTCATTCATGAAACCCACAACTCCAGTCACGTACCTTAGGGTATATCAAACTGGGGGGCATCAATACCATCTGATCAGGTGATTCTTAGAAGTATGTTGATGCACCCAGGCTGGAGCAACCTGAGCCTTTGACCTATTGTAAGCCTTACAGTCACATGTCCCGATTGCCAACGTAGTACTAGTACGTGATCGGTCCCCTCGTGGGATGCCAAACCATTTATGAAAGCTACAACTCTTGACTCGTACCCGTAGGTATAAAAGATAGTCTAAGTATATCAATTGCACTTCTTGGTCAAAACCGGTGCCTAAGCAAGATCTTGCCCCGCTGTACCCTACTATACGAGGGGGATAGACTACGTCTATTATAGACGAGAGGTATTTAAGTGGGCCCTTGCTCAGCATTGTGCGCCACCTCTCAACTGGAAATCAAACTGGCTGTTTTTGACTTCAGAGAAGTGAATTGAGGTTTTAGATTATCACCTATACGGTATATCAAACCAAGTCACCACGTATCGAAAGGTATATAGGTGTGCTTGGGCAAGGGTGGCCAGATAAAAATGCATTGCACGTAGTAAGCTTAGAGTCTAGAAACCTTCCCAGTAGGTCACGACTCGAACTTATCGTGGGTATTCCCAGGTTGTTTATTGAATGAATGCATGTGATTAATGAATGTATGTGAGTGATGTGAATGATGAGATCAATAATGTATGGTTGTCCTCAAGGATAAAAAATTTTTTTTTTGAAAATTAAAATGGGTGCACCGACCCAATAAAGAATCCATTTTTTGCAATAATTTATAATGACCCAATCCATCTCGATCCAATAATCATGATGGGTCGGGCCATTTAGATCAAAATGGAAATCAAATTCTTTTCTAAATTCGGGTTTCAACCCATTTTTAAAGAAGAGAAATGGTTTACAAAAGGAAAGTATTTTCTAGAAGAAATATTCTCTAAAAAATATATATATATTCCAGAAAAAGTGTTTTCGATAAGAACAAGATTTTTTGTTTTCTAGAAGAAAAGATAATGAAGGAAAAATGATTTACAAATGATATATTCAATAAAATCTCAGGATTCTTAAAAATGTTATCAAGGGGTTAATACCGAAATTGACTAAATCTACCTTTGATGGGGTCATATAGGATTATCATTGCGCCCAAACTCAAGCGTCCACCTCCTAGTTGGAGTCGTAAGTCCAGTCGGTTAGAAAGAACCACAGTACCAAGTCAACAAGCAGAGATGGCTTCAGAATCTGAGCTCACAGAGATCCGTAAGATCTTGGCAGCCTTTGCCAATGATATCAGCAATATAAAAGGCAAAGTGGAAATGTTAGAACAGACCTCGGAATCAACGGGAATTCCCCTAGATGACCTAAAGGGGAAAAATGTTGAAGAGAAACGTCCACGTGAAGTCTTCGAGCTCGACGGAGATGAAGAGTATGTTGATGAGAATCCGGCATTATCTAATAGAATGTCTCAATTGGAGTCAGCGATGAAAAGTATAAAGGGTATTGATGAAATTGCAGCAGGCATTGAAGCTTTAAATCGCATCCCTAGAATCCATTTGCCAGAGAAATTTGTGATGCCTGAAATGGACAAGTTCAGTGGGACAGGGTGTGCAAAAACACATCTTAAGGTGTATGTTACCAACATGCGCACTATGGGGCTCAGCGACGAACAAATGACATTGTTGTTCCAAAGAACTCTATCGGGATCAGCACTACGTTGGTTAATGTCTCAAGATCCAGTTACTGTGGGTACATGGGAAAACATGTCAAAGGCCTTCTGGCATCAGTATAAATACAGTACTGAGATTGAGACCTCAAGAAGGGATTTGGAAGCAACTAAACAGAAAAATGGGGAGACATTCACTGATTTCATTGGTCGCTGGAGGGCCAAGGCTGCACAAATGTGGGATAGACCTTCAGAGAAAGAACAAGTGGCTATTATCTTAAAAAACCTCTCGCAAGGGTATGCCCGACATCTAGTTTCCCAATACCTTCCTACATTCGAGTCTCTATTGCAAGCTGGTAGCCAATTGGAAGATGCTTTCGCTTCCGGAATCCTTTCAATCCTTCTGACAACAAGTTCAAAAAGCCTTTTACCAATTCTAAGTCTAGTACTGATCACGCCTATGTAGCCAATACGTCTACTACACCCGTCCAATCTACTATCTTGCCTAGTAACCAAGTTAACCCTAATCAACCTCGACCGCGTAGGAAATTCACCAATCTTGGGATGCCTTTGAGCATTGTCCTTCAAAAACTATTAAGTAAAGGGCTCATTGCACCTCTCCAACCTCGACCTTTACCAAATCCACTCCCCACTTCTCACAATCCCAACCTATTTTGTGAGTTTCACCAAAATCCCGTCATCTTACTGATCGTTGTGTCGCTCTTCGTCATACAGTTCAAGACCTCATCGACGCCAAAAAAATTACTGTCCCTGCCCTGAGCAACCGAATGTTACTACCAACCCTCTACCCAGTTACCAACCTCCTCAGACTTTGAACATGGTATCCAATACTCAACTCTTGTTTGACCCAATCCTTCTCATCCGATCAGTCAATCATAAACCTCCTAGCCCTCCTTTTACCAAAGTGACGGTCCCTAATGAGGTTTTCACCACCAAATGCAGTCTTGGCCAAGAGAGAAGAAGTAAGTCTGAAGAATGCAAAGAATCTGAAGAAGAAAACTCAGTCTAACCGCTTGGAAATAGTTTCTCGAATTCTCAGTCTGTAATCAAGCCCGTTGTGGGTAATTGTCTTTAGTTGTTTATGAGTCTTGAGTCCGGTTCTTTCTATCAAGTTAGTAATCAAATCTGTCTTTTTATTTCTTATTTTGTTCTAGTCAAGTTAGTTTGTTGAGTCTGCAATGGTGTCAGTCGCCCCATCTAAATTTAATTGAATAAAGAAAATTTTTGAATACCTTGAGCGCATTAACGAGTTAACTAATAACTGGCTTCAAAGAGAAATTCCTCTAATAAGGAACCCCCTCTTGAATGAGAAGATAAATGTCTTGCTCGAGGAACTAAAGGTCATTGACCTCGGAACAAAAATAATTCCCAAGAAATTCATATTGGAACTAACTTATCCCTAGAGGATCACAAAGAGATGATGAATTTATTCAGAAAATTCAAAAGACTTGCTTACATGGTCTTATGAGGATATGTCAGTTAAATTTGGAGTGTTGTTCAACAGGAAATATATACCCATCCTATGAGAACACCACATATACAAACCAGAATTGACTCACATAGTCAGAGGAGGGATTATAAAATATATTAGTGCTGGAATTTTAAAATCGATGGAATAGTTGAAGCAGCCAGTAAAAATCTCAAGACAATCATCATGAAAATGCGTCAATCACATATCACACCGGGATTGGCCAAAAAAGTTACCATTCGCATTATGGACATATTACACTTCAATACAGTCTTTTACTAGAGTCACTCTAGTATGATATGGAAGCAATCTTACCGGTTAAAAGGGAAAATCCTGTATCTCAAGGTCTTGATAGAAGTTAATTGTTAGAAACAGATTGGGTCTGTCAATGGAGATGAGTCACTTTCATGTTTGACAAGAAAGTCAAAGTTCATCACTTATAAGTCAAAGATCTAAGCATCAGACTACCCAAAAAATTTTTTTGAGTATTCTTCTCAATCATAGAAAGTTTGAACTCAATTGGAGAGATTCAATTATCAAGGAAATATTATCTGGAAAAACTGTTAGACTTCAAGATCATGATGGAATCGAATTATCAGAATCAACCAACCTTGACCAAATCAAACGGTACTACATTTAAGGAGGCCATCTTTGGCCGAATCAATTCTCTTATTACCCAGTTCAATATATCCTTTCTCAACCCTTTCGCAGCCTTTTCAAAAAGAAAAAAATTATGCCTTCTTCTTTCTTAGCCCATCACCTAACCTAAGGGAGGGAAAAATATTCGAACTACGTTTTGGTCTGATCCCAAAATTCTGGGGTACGTAGGCAACCTGAGAAGTTACTTCAGGCCCGACCACATCAAAAAAATAAAAATAGATTCCCCGACAAAAAAAAATCTAAAAAAAAAATTCAAAAGAAAAAAATTGTCAAAGTGGGGAAGAAAATTCAAGGAAAAAGAAAATAATTTAAAAGGAAATGTCACACAAGGGGCATTTGGGTTTTTGAGCCTCAAAATCCCTTTCTTTTTATACCTAGTCCTAAGCTTACCCATGAAAGTCCTCCTAAGTACCGTGCGAGAAGTCAAGGAAGATAGCAAAGCATGATCAGACAGCAACTCCAGAAGTTCAGAAGGGAAGAAGAAGAAAAAAATCTGCTAAGTTGAAAACCCAAAAAGGGCGGCTTAGGCAAAAATTAAGGTAAGCTCGCAAGGTTGAAGATCTGAAAGGATGACCTTGGCAACAATCAAAGCAAGGAAAAAAGAAAAAATTGTAAGCTCGCTAGATCGAAAACCTAAAAAGGCGATCTAGGCAAAAGCTAGAGCATGCTCGCTAGATTGAAAACCTGGATAGGCAATCTAGGCAAAACTTAGAGCTATCAAAAAATAAAAGAAAATCTCCGTTGAGTTGAGAAGTTGAAAAGGTAGTCCGAGCCGAAATATCAGAAGTCCGAATGATCAAGTTTCAATACCCAGTTTGAACCAAATATAAACTCAGTGGATACAAGTATCTCGTCTATGATTGATCTGAAGAGTTTCATGTCCCTAAGCGAACCGACGGGGAGAAAGAACAAATTCTATGATGAATTTCAGAAAGAAATATTTTGTTCCAATGTCTTTGAGCCTGACTCAAAATCTTCAATATAAAAAGTCAAAATTAAAAGTTAAACCTTTATTGCGCTTGCGGTAATCAAGGATTTCAAACTTTCATAACAAGGGCACTTCCTTTTTTCTAAAGAGTACAGTTTCCCCCCTTACACTAGGGGCATTTATTTTCAAATTATGTTCAATTATCCCCAGTGCAATGTTCCTTGTCAAACTAGGGGCATTTTTGTTCTGATGCCTGGTCAATTTCAACCCCAAAGGATAAGGTTAACTTTGAATTAAAGGTTACCTCTTGATAGCAATTTTGAAAACTCTCAGATTCAAAGAGAGTTAAAATGTTTACCGGACCTTCATAAAATCCAACTTTTTATTAAAAAAAAAAATCAAATGCGAGGTTAATCCCTGTTCGTTCCCAAAAAGAATTAGTTCATTACTCTTTCACTCCGAGTAGGTAGAGTAAAACTTCCAAAAAAAAAAAAAATATAGTTCATTACTCTTTTACCTTGGGCAGGTAGAGTAGGACTCCCAAAAAAATTAGTTCATTACTCTTTCACTCCGAGTAGGTAGAGTAGAACTTCCCAAAAAAATTTCATTACTCTTTCACCCTGGGCAGGTAGAGTAGGACTCTCAAAACAATTAGTTCATTACTCTTTCACTCCGAGTAGGTAGAGTAGAACTTCCCAAAAAAATTAGTTTATTACTCTTTCACCCTGGGCAGGTAGAGTAGGACTCTCAAAAAGCTTAGTTCATTACTCTTTCACTCTGAGTAGGTAGAGTGGAACTTCCCAAAATAATTAGTTCATTACTCTTTCACTCCGAGTAGGTAGAGTAGAACTTCCCGAAATAATTAGTGCATTACTTTTTCACCCTGGGCAGGTAGAGTAGGACTCTCAAAAAACTTAGTTCATTACTCTTTCACTCCGAGTAGGTAGAGTAGAACTTTCCAAAAAAAAAAAAGATTAGTTCATTACTTTTTCACCCTGGGTAGGTAGAGTAGGACTCCTAAAAAGTTAGTTCATTACTCTTTCACTCCGAGTAGGTAGAGTAGAACTTTCCAAAAAATAGTTCATTACTCTTTCACCCTGGGTAGGTAGAGTAGGACTCCCAAAAAGCTTAGTTCATCACTCTTTCACTCAGAGTAGGTAGAGTAGAACTTTTCAAAAAAAAAAAAAAAAAATTAGTTCATTACTCTTTCACCCTGGGCAGGTAGAGTAGGACTCCCAAAAAAATTAGTTCATTACTCTTTCACTCCGAGTAGGTAGAGTAGAACTTCCCAAAAAAAAAATTAGTTCATTACTCTTTCACCCTGGGCAGGTAGAGTAGGACTCTAAAAAAAATATAAATTCATTACTCTTTCACTTAGAGTAGGTAGAGTAGGACATTCAACTTTCTCCCAACTTTTGCTCAGATTTGTCTCAAATCTCATTTAAATTTTCTCGAGTTTTGTTTTACTCAATTTCACACAGTGCACACACTTCCACATTTGTTTTATTAGTCAAGGAGAATTTTCTAAAATTCAAGGATCTGACACTGTCAGTGAGAGCTCTCGCTCAAGGACCTGACAATCTTTTAATTCGGGGAGAGCTTTACCCTCAAGGATCCGAACACCCCGACGAATTGCTAAATTAGGCTGCAAAATGAACTGTCACTAGCTTTGGCATTCAGATATCGCACTATCTACCAAGATAGATTTGCTATCTAGTTTGCTTCAACCCTCTGCCAAAAAGGGGCATCTGTAGACACCCCATTTTTGCACTCGCCTGATTAATCAACTCGTCAATCCGATTGCAATGATTCCCAATAATGGATGTGTATTCCATTGCTTTATTTTGTTACCAGATGTGTTTCAGAAATCCGGATGAGGTATCTCGAATTGACAAAACCTTAGAAACCACGTTACGCTAGGAAAATACGACCCCAGAAACATAGAAATCATCATCTTGTAGACCAAAAAGAAACTTCACGATAAAAATCACTAAAAAATTATCAAATTACCAAAATACCCCTAATCTCAAAACAACCCTAGAGCCTACGTTACGCTTAGAAAAACTCTCTCGAACACATAAAATAACAAATCGGAACCAAATAAATCATTTCACCAATTTTAACAGAATTTGACAAAATTACGAAAATGCCCCTCATAAAGTTCACAATCATTTCACATAAAAAAATTTCATAAATGACACAAACCAACATTCTCATTGAATTCCTTACGAAAAACCGATTCTAAAACATCCTAGAACATTAAAAACCGACTTGAAACGTGAAAAGTCCTCTCCGGGGACAAAATGGTAATTTCACAATTTTCATAATTAAAAATTTCGAAATTAATAAATAAAATATTAAATAATTAAAGTGAAACATTGATGAAATTAATTTAAAATTTTGAACTTAAAAAATGGATCAATCGGACTTTCGGGTAAAATTGTTGAGGGTTCGTGGGATATTTCTTTAAGGACCCCTCCATTTGGGGGTCCAAAGAATTAAAGAAATAATGGAAGGGGGTTCTCCAAAATTTAAAGTCAATCAAGCAAGACTGTAGTCAAAGTATTAAAGTCAATCAAGTGAGACTAAAGTCAAAATTAAAGTCAATTAAGCAAGACTGAAGTCAAAATATTAAAAGTCAATCAATTAAGACTAAAGTCAAAACATTAAAAGTCAATCAAATAAGACCAAAAGTCATAATAGAATTCTAATTAAATAATAACTCTATCTAATAGAGTTCTAACTTAAAAACAATTCTACCTAAAACAATTCTAATTAAAACACAATTCTACCTAAAATAATTTTAACTAAAACACAACTCTAATTAAAAGATCTCTAATTAAACACTAACTCTATCCAAATCAACCTTAAAAAAAATTCTATAAATAGAGGTGCTCACACTCTATTTTCGTATCAAATCATAAACCCTAAGAGAAGTAGGTCTAGAAGCTCCCCTAGCCCCCATAAACCCTAGTTTTGGAGTCCCAACTCCTTACCTAACATCCCTCCTTCAATTTTAGTCTAGAAAACACCTAAAATCCCTCCAAAAACACCCTCAAATCCGCAACAAACTTGAAGAGTTCATATCCAAAAACAAGGAGATACCTTGATCTAGGAGATCCGAAGTCAAATTCGGAGACAGAACGAAGCAAGGGAGTACAGTACAAGGAGCTCTTTTTGTCAGATCTGAGGGAACAAAATCCTTGCTATCGGAAAGGTATGTAATTTTTTTATTTTTATCTAGGTTTTTAGCAATGTGATATATTTGGGAAGTTAGTAGAGACCGGCTTTGGCCGGGCGGGGTTGGTGCCTAACACCTTCCAACCCCGTAACATGATCCCCGAATTCAGATTTTTTGTGGTAGATTAGTTCTTTTTATCCATGTTAGAGTCAGTTTGGTTCTTAGACCACAATAACTAGGTGGCGACTCCCAAACCTCAAGCGTCAAAAGCGGATCCGCGCACCCCGCGGATCGAGGGCGCTTTCACATGGATACAGTCATACAGATCACTAACAACAGACAACCAAGTGAACATTTTTACTTTTGAAATCTGGTTCCCTTATGAACTATCCAGCCAAATTTACCAAAACCCATCAATCATCTTATCCACTTCTCCCTATAAGTGTCAAGTACCCAACAACAGCACAAATCACTGCTACAATATTACCCTCTTTAATCAAAATCTCTAGCACAAACCCAACAATATCTGTAGTAATTATCCTCCCTTCAAGAACTAAAGCTCTGTAAGGTTATCCAAAAATGGCTAGAATAACCAACACAGTGATCCATGTCACAACACTCGCAGGGATGGCAACAGCAAACGCTGCTGCCATTGAAAGGAAGCCAAAGACTACCCCAAAGAGTACAGAAGCATAAATTGCTGGCAAAACAGAAGAAGAAGAATTGTTGGAGTTGAACCAAGCTTGAATTGAGAGAAGGAGATTACATGAGAAGGAGATGAGTAGAGCATAAACCAAGACAAATAAACAAACCCATGTTCTCTTACCCATTAATCTCCTCATAAAAGAGATGGTGGTTTTGGTGTTTGGGTTTTGTTCTACAAACTCACGAGCCATTGAAGTCTGAAAAATGAATGAGTGATTGTTCTTTGATAACTGTTAATAGAGATTTGAGTAGATAGTGTTGGATGGGTTTTAATGGCTGTTGGGTTCTCAAATCAAAGCTGTATTTTTGGACCAGAATCTTATTTTGGGGATCTGTTATCTCTGCAAGTCTGAATTCCATTTTAGGACTTCTTTGTGGTCTTGAAAGGGTTGCCTACATTTCGCTTTAGTGCAATGTGGTCCGGTTCAAACTGAAAACCGAACCAAATTGATGCTTTTGGACTGATTTAGTTTGATTCGATTTGGAACAAAGTGTGGTTCAAGAATTGTATAGAACCGAACCGACTCAAACAGAGAAACGAACACTTATAAAACAAATAAATATATATTAATTTATTATAAATTATTTTAGACGAACACTTGTCCGTCTCTCCCTATATTATTTTTTTTTATTATGCTTATAACTTATGAGTTAGTACAAGATTAATGATTTCTAATATAAGATATTACATGTTTGTTATTTATTTATTTTTTATTAATATATATGTTATTTCTAAGAAGATTTATAGTTTATTGGCAACCCATAGAACTGAAATGAACCAAATCGACCTTAAATATATGTGGTTTGTTTTGGTTCTATGAGCAATTTGGTTCAATTCTAGTACTTGCTTATTAGGATTGACTTAGGTCAGTTCAATTTCAATTTTGCTACAAATCGAATCAAGTTGAATCCTTCTTACTCTTAATTGGTCTAGGAAGGTCATTTATTGGTTGTTATATGGTTTAAAGTTTTGGTTTGTGTTGGAATGTATTGTATTATTTCGGAATGATTTGAGTCATATCTAAAAAATTTGAACCAATTGAGAATAAAAAACTATCGATTCTACAAGTAGGGTGTCTGAGGGTATTTGGTTCGAACCAAACATATTTAGTTTCACAAAAACCTTAATCAAAGGAACATAATCACTTCTGTAACTTACAAGATTCATTACCATTCTCATTTTCTTTTTTTCTTTTTTATTTGTTATTTGCTATTTATTATTTATTTGTAGTTTTTGCTTCTATTCTTATTCTCAATTAGATATCTTTTATGGTTTCCATAGCTTTATTATTGGTTTATATCTCAAATTAGATTAAGAATTTAAGTACCCATTTGAGAATTGAAACCAATGGTTATCCTTAATTTTTAACGGCATTAGAAGTCCAACATCATTAGTCCATAGAAGTCTACTGATTTGATGGTCATGATCACATCAAATGATGTGAAAGACTATGATTAATGACAGTACCAACAATATATTTTATAATTAGCGTAGACATCTTTCTAAAAATATGTTGTTTTTTTTCCTTTTACTTATCAGTTGTATGCTTGATGGAGAGGTCTGAAGTTCCAAGCAAAGAGTGGATGTCGAAACCTAGGCTATCAACGGAATACATTGATGGTGTAGTGTCATTTATTGAGTTCTTGAAAACGAATAGACAGAATTTGGGTAATGATGATCATTATTTTTGTCCTTGTATCAAATGTCGTAATACCTTATCGAGGAGGAAAAATATAAAAACAATCGCAGAACATTTAGTCTGTGACGGTATAGATACTTCTTACAAGAGATGGACATTCCATGGAGAACATTGGAGGGATGGGGTTCATGCAACAGTCGGAGATAGTACGTCTGTTTGTCAGTGTGATGAAGATATGATCCCAAGAATGACAGACATGTTGAATGATGCGCTTGGACATTTTTCCAACGAAGAAGATGAAGTTACTTGTATGGATGAGTGTTCTAATAGAAACGATGACCAAGTTCATGATGATTCAACAGATGATACTCAATATCGTCAAATGATAGAGGAAGTGATGCAACCCTTATATCACTCATGTCGAAAAGAGGATACAAAATTGTCAGTTATAGTTGAGTTGCTGAGTATGAAGACTAGACATCAATGGTCTCAGAAGATTTTTGATGAATTATTGCAAATGATTAAAAGGATATTGCCACATGATAACTCGTTACCAGAAAACACCTACTCCGCGAAGAAAATGATCAAGACTTTACGGATGAAGTGCGAGATTATTCATGCGTGTCCTAATGATTGTATATTGTATTGGAGAGAGAATGAAGATAGAGATAGTTGTCCAAATTGTGGCGAGAGTAGATGGAAACCGGTTAATGAAAAGAAATCGAGGTAAAAACTTTTACCGGTGAAAATATTGAGGTATTTTCCACTAACGCAAATGTTGAAACGAATGTATAGTGTGCCATGGATTGCGGAGAATATGAAATGGCATTTTAAAGGTGGTCAACAACGAAAAGAGTTTATGTGCCATCCAGTAGATTCATCCTGTTGGAGAGGAGTGGATAGTAAATGGGAAGATTTTGCTATTGAGCCACACAATGTTCGGTTGGGACTTGCAACAGATGGATTTAATCCATTTGGGATGAAAAACAACTCATACAGTTGTTGGCCTGTTATGGTTGTTCTATATAATCTGCCACCATCTTTATGCATGCGAAATGAGTTTACGATGTTGACACTTTTGATTCCTGGGAGAAATGGTCTAGGGCATGATATTGACGTGTACTTGCAACCACTTATTGCAGAGCTGAATGAGTTGTGGTCTACAGGAATTGAAACATATGATGCCAGCACTAAACATATGTTTACAATGAGAGCAATTTTGTTATGGGCTATACATGATTTTCCAGCGTATGGTCATTTATCGGGTTGTAAAACAGCGGGAAAATTTGCATGTCCTATTTGTAGTGAAGGAACAGATTCAATGTGGTTAAAACATGGTGGAAAATTTGCTTATATGGGGCACAGGAAATTTTTAACTGATCTCAACCATCCTTTTAGAAGTCAAAAATCTCAATTTAATGGGTATGAAGAAAAAGAGAAGCAGAATCGTCGGTTAAGCGGAGTTGATTTATTAGCCAAGTTGGAAACAATTCATACAGAGTTTGGTAAATTATCAGGTAAGAAAAGGAAAAAATCTACGAATGATGAGACTCCATGGTCAAAGAGATCAATATTCTTTGACTTGCCTTATTGGAGGGATTTGCCACTTCGTCACAATCTTGATGTGATGCACATTGAGAAAAATGTGACTGAAAATCTCTTCGCAACAATTATGAAGACGAAGGATAAGACCAAGGATGGCCGTAAAGCTCGGTTAGACTTGAAAGAAATGAAGATAAAAAAGAATTTGTGACCGGTGAACATTAATGGCAATGAGGTTTTACCGAAAGCTCTTTACGAACTGTCTAATGAGGAAAAAAAATTAATTTGTAAAACCTTGTGGGATTTGAAAGTTCCTATCGGATACAGTTCAAATTGGAAACAAAATGTGAGTTTACAAGAACTTCAATTGAAAATTTTGAAATCACATGATTATCATATACTTATGCAACATTTATTACCGGTGTTGCTAATGTACGCATTCAAGATGAAGAATCAAAAGCCGTTGCGTGCCGCTATTCGACAACTCTCGATATTTTTCAATGTCTTATGCTCGAAAAAAATCAATCGTTTGGAGCTACAAAGTTTTAAAGGACGTATTGTAGAAACAGTGTGTGTATTCGAAAAATATTTTCCACCTTCTTTTTTTGTTTCTATGATACATCTCCTTGTGTACTTGGTGGAGGAAGCGCTGATGTGTGGACTGGTTAGATATCGATGGATGTATCCTTTTGAACGGTATGTGATGATCAATAAGCAATGAATATTTTTATTTGTCTTATCGTTGTCTAATTCGTAAAACATTATTAGGATGATGAAGAGTTATAAACGATACGTGGTGTACCAAACATTCCCAGAAAGTTCTATTACAGAATGTTATCTTATGGAAGAATCAAACATCTTTTCTCTGGTTCTCATATGTGACAGTTTGCCATGGGTTTACACATGCCTGCAAAAACTGTTGTTTTCACATCTTATAAGAAATTTGATGGTGATAGTCATCGTTGTATTGGATCCAGGGAATATATCCAGGTAAGTGAAGATTTTTTAAAGCATTTTTTCTAGTATGATTGATGGATTTGGTTTTCATTTTCTCTCATTGTTCGTTTATATCTTTTTTTTAATGTTTTTATAGATGAGTGGAAAAGCTGGGCGTCGTGGCAGAGATGAATGTGGCATTTGTATTATAATGATTGATGAACAGGTGTTTTAATGGCTTTCTATATCACTTTGTACTGTTCTCTTGTCATGTTTATTTTACCCATTGGAGCAGTTGTGGAAGCATGTTTATTTTACCCATTGGAGCAGTTGTGGAAGCTCTAGTCTTCAATGGTATCACTCTTGCTTCATTAAACTGTTAAAAAGCCTTTGAAGTGAAGGAACAATCTTTAGGGATGTTTTTTATTTTAGTGTAAGCTATTTGATGAAGTTTTTTCATTTTCATTTTTTAAAAAAGGATATTCTATTTAAATGAGACCTTATGTGTTTGGTTCCGGGCTAGATGTAGCATTGTATCATTCTAATGATTTGTATCCAAGGATCAACTTGAAGTTGAAAAATTAGATTCTGGACAGTAGAAGTATGATTTGTTACTTCTTTTTTGTCATTTGGAACAACAATTCTATATCTAAGCATGTATGGTCATTGTGAAATGCAGATGTTTCCCAGCAGTTGATGGAGCTCTTTGTAGCATAATTGCCATAGCAAACACAACCGTGGTTGGCTTCACATCAATAATGCCTGTAAGAATTAGTTATATATATATATTCATTATTTTATTGAATCCAGTTGTATACATATAGAACAACAGCAGCGACATAGTGGTAGTTTTGTTGGAAATGGAGTGTGAGATGGCTCATCAACACTGGGGTATTGAAATTTCAATACTGTGTAATTGAAATGGAGGATGGTCCTATGGGGAATCATATAAAATTTGCTCAAATTGTTTCCAATTTGGTTGTCTGCTCCATCTCCAACAACACTGTTTTTTATTTGACTGAAAACATTGACAGGTCAGAGTAAGTATTTTGCATGAAAATCTGTTACCATATATCCAGCCATAGGGAACTCATATTGGTTGGATGATTTATGGTGAAAGATCCAGTGATATGAGTTACTGCTTCTCATCATGGTCTTTAGTGGGTATTTTATAAATTATTGGAACAGTGGAACACAACAATTTAAAAAAAATAAAATTTAAGATAGTGGAACTGTTTGGTTCAAATAAGTGCTTTATTATTTCTATTGGAATTTTCTTTTCAGATGGAGATGAATACTCTCAAGGAGATGGTTTTGGGTAAACCTGCTCCTTTAGTCAGTACTTTCAGACTGAGCTACTACATGATTTTGAATTTATTGAGCCGTGCTGAGGGCCAATTTACTGCTGAGCATGTTATTAAGAACTCATTTCACCAGTTTCAATATGAGAAGGTTTCTTTTGAACTCTTTTTTCATTAATATCAACGGTTCCTTTACTTAATTACAGGTGTGCCATGATAATGGTCAGCTTTTTTTTTTTTTGCATTATTCAGACATTACCTGATATAGGGGAAAAGGTTTCAAAATTGGAGAAGGAAGCTGCTATGCTTGACTCCTCTGCGGAGGTAATCTTTTCTCTTCCGTATGTATTCATCATTTTGAAATTGCATATTAAATCTTATTTTCTGACTTGATAGGCTGAAGTTGCATGCATGTAATCGAATTTTTATGATAACTGATCAAAATGGTTGTTGAATGCATGTAATTATGACAGGAAAACTGGCGTAGGCCAAAGGGTATTGATTCTCGTGTAAGGAGGAAGTTCAAAGGGGTCACCCTCATGCCCAACATTGGTTATGGCTCAGACAAGAAGACGCGCCATCATCTTCCTAATGGTTTCAAGAAATTTCTTGTGCACAATGTCAAGGAGCTTGAACTGTTGATGATGCACAACAGGTACATGGTTCCACACCTTTTTAATTCTTTGGGGGGGGGGAAAGAGAGGATACCATAAGCAAACCCATATACATCACATGCTAATGATTAGTGATACCTGACCAGGACTTACTGTGTGAAAATTGCACACAATGTTTCTACCCAAAAGAGGAAGGAGATTGTCAAGCGTGCTGCGCAACTGAATGTTGTTGATACCAATAATGTTGTTGTAGCTCCGGTCCTTTACAGGCTTGGACTAGTTGAGCAGTTACGAGGGAGAAACACGGGTCATGTTGGTGCCTTTAGCTTTGACAAAGCAAGTGCCATGGCAGAGCAGCTTGAGGTAGCTAGGTAGGAACCCCTTGATTTCTCTTGCACCATCATAGTTATTGGAAAGATAGCTGGTCACAAAGAAGGTTCAGGATGTCCATTTCAAGGAACTTGATCCATTTCAGATTGAAAGTGTGATTTTTTTTTTTAGACTTCGTTACATTGATGTATGTGAACATAATATTAGGAATTCTTCCAACATGTGAGATTAAAAGTTTAACTTATAATTTTGACTTATATAAGTAATTTTTTTTTTAAAAATCTTAGTATTCGTTGATACTATAAATTGCATGCAAATTGGTGTGAATGGAGGGGATGATAGTGGATTGGTGTGAATGGATGGGGATGATAGTGGATGGGATGAGGTGTGAATGGAGGGGATGATAGTGGATTGGTGTGAATGGATGGGGATGATAGTGGATGGGATGAGATGTGAATGTTGATGTGGATGGGATGGGATGTGAATGTTGATGTGGATGGGATATGAATGTGTGAATTTTTTTTTGCAAGTATAGGTTGAAGACAAAGCTAGCATTTGAGTATGTTCTGACTGGTCTTTAATTAAATCGACGGTCTTTATTCGACGGCCTATAGCCGTCGAATATATGATATAATCCCAGATTCGACAGACAAAAACCGTCGAAAATATGTTATTCGACGGCTTAAAGGCCGTCGAATATATACTATTCGACGGTCTTTAACCGTCGAATATATACTATTCGACGGTCTTTAACCGTCGAATTTTATAAAATTCTATGGTTTTTAACTGCCGAATTTTTTTTCGACAAGGCACAATTCGATAGGCCAGTTCGATGGTCTAGACTGTCGAATTGATCCATAATTCGATGGTTTTGGACCGTCGATATTTTGGAATTTTCACGTAGTGATACATCTAGAACCCATTAATCTTTAAAATTAATAAATCTACAAATGCATGGTTCTAACCATAACTAAGTCAATTAATCTTTAAAAATTACAAATTTTTTAATATTCCAAATTATAATGAAATAGAGATAAATACTCTTGGAATATATTAAAGAGAGATTTACGAGGACGACCTATTAGTTGTAATTTTATTACTCTAGGAATATGTTTTTGGTTTCTACAAATTGATAAAGTTAGGATCGAGTCTAATGTATGTGAAGTAACGAATAAAGTAATTCAATTTGAATTTTATGATGTGGATCCCCACACCAAGGTTTGGCCGTTAACAAACTTGATAAAGTAAGGTTTAGTGGGTAACAAACATTATAAAGTACGGTTCCCTTGGAGTTATCAGAACTCTAAAGGGGTTTTTGTAATAAAAATGCAACAAAGTAAATCTCTCTCGTATTAAATGACAAATTATCTTATAAAATTTCATTATAAAAGTAAATTTTTTAAAATAATCATTTAATTATTTATATATATTTTTAAAAATTTTACATAAATCATAATTTTTGTCATACAGGTATGTTTGCACGTGCCATTTCCTAGTGGATCTTAATATATATTTTTTAAACAGGGTTAGATCACAAATTTGGACTTAGTCTTGGACCATTTTGTTAGTTTTTCCAAAATAAATAAATAAAATTGTAGGCCCACCTTCATCATGAGTAAAAATAATGGATGATATGTTTTTGAATAATGATTTTCTAATACCCCCCTCATACACCCCTTTACACTCCCATCACAATACCGTAGATCATTTCTCTCGAGATATGAAGAATCATAAATTTTTTTCTTATGTATCTCGATGCAAATGATCTAAGTTTTGTGATGGGGGTGTAGGAGACGTATGTCAGAGGGGGCATAAGATTATCACGACTCTATATATTTAAAATTTTCAGCCTCCCAATAAATTGCAAACCAAAGGAGGAGGAATAATAAGTGGTGTGATTTAAAGCATCTATGTTTCCAAAAATGATGACATGCCTGTCTTGACCTCGGTCTTCTCGATGGACAAATAAAAATGACCTTGGCACCCACCCTTCAATGTATATATCCACAACATCCTTGATTTTGAAGATGGGGCACTTATGTTATTTTTACATTTTTCAGTTAGAGAAGACAAGGGTCAAGGGGCATACCATATTTTTGAAAATGAAGGGATGGCTCAAATATGCACCAAAAAATACCTAAGGTACACCTATAAATTCAAAAATAAGAAAGCAACTTGAGCTATATGGCGCACTTGGGTTAGTGCGGGGCAAGGACCGAAATGTAAACTCAACGATAAGAGGGGCAATGATGGCACCTCGTTACATCAATTACGATTTAGTGGACCAACGATGATGGAATTTATTTATTTTTTACTAGGGATTAAGATTAGGATTACCAATGAAATGAAGAAGAAGTGTGAACTAACTTAATTGGTAAAACTATCAATAGTGAAATCATAGACTTAGATTTATTTTAAATCAACTGTTAAAATTATTGATCTAGTTAAAAACAGACATACCCAATGAAAATATTAAAAAATATTAAAAGTGTCAGTTAACCTAGTTGGTAAAATCTACAGGTGAGGACACTATATATCTAGGTTCAATTCCCATCATCTCTTAATTATGATAAAAAAAATAAAAAAAAAAAATAAATAAGGAAAAGATATATATATATAATAAAAAAAATATATATATATATATATATATATATATATATATATATATATATATATATATATATATATGTACGAATTATCATGAATAATTTTCCAACTAAATTATATATTTGATGCTTTATCTCAAACTTGAATTGAGGTTATTATTTTGAAAAATGCTAAACTGACTTCGTATAATATTGCCCTCAAAAATGTGTTGAAGTGGTGGTGTGCATAGAACCATAGATGCTTCTCTTAGAGATGCGAGTGATGTAAATTTAAAGAAAATCAATGGTTCTCTACACAAATAATGCAGTAGAAAGTTGTAGGATGTCAATGTAGCATTGCTCTATCATTTTTTAAAATATATTTTTAGATATGAATCCTAGTTGTACATTTAAGGGAAAATTCCAAAAAATGTGGATAAAAATTGAAAAACTCTCAAAACTATACACTATTCATTTTAATTTTGAAAATGGTAAATTATCGTTTTTAAAATTAAAATATTTTTGTTAAGGTGAACTTTTTTACTGATTCTATAAAACAATAAGTATGTTTTAATTTCAGAAAAATAGTTTAAAAAAAAGTTTTGTTTAATAAAACAATGAGGTTTTTCCTTATTTTAACAAAAAATATTTTAATCCATTTGACCGATTCTAGAATTAAAATGATCAATGTGTAGTTTTGATAAATTTTCAATTTTCAACTCATGGTTTGCTAAATCACCCTACATGTAATACTCTTGATCTTGATATTTTAATTAAGAGGGAATAAAAAAAAAAATAAAAAAAAAATTCACTCAATCATTTGTAAAATAGTATTTTGGTTATTTAAAAGAGTAGGGATCCGGAATGGTGTCTCTTACCTGACCAAGGTCAAGTAGCACCTCATTTTATGCCACATGGCATTTTTAGGACCCACTGACCGTATAGATATGTGATCCATCCCTTGATGAATCTACACACAAAGTATCAATTTGATTGGTGATGTGCAGTATTCCATTATATTAAAAATGATTTTTTATTGTTGGATTTAAATTCTTTTTCAAAAGTTTAGATCTAGTAGACGCAAGTTATCAAACACTATGATTTTTGATACATAGATTTACAAGGGATGTATCACATATCTATATAGTCAATGAGTCCCAAAAATGCCACATAGCATAAAATAGTGTGTCACCTGACCTTAGTTAGGTACGGGATACCACTCTTGATTCCTACTCTATTTAAATATGAGTGTTTTACCAAAATCATATATTATTTTAACTAAATTACTGGCTCAATCATGCACGTTTTGGAAAAATTAGTCAAGAAAAGGTGGATCACGTTCCCATTTTGTATTTCTTCATTCTTTCCAAGAATGAAGATCTCGGCATTAAAGTAAATTCTTCTTTCTCATTTTCTTTTTCAAATTCTTCTCAAGAATTATTATTGTTATCATCATCATCATTATTAGAAAAATGCTTACTTAGTTGAATTAACTTTACACCCTTATTTTCAATCTGAAATAAATCTTAAACCCTTAATATAGTTATTATGTTTTTTCATAATTTTGTGATTTAAAAAAAAATTTCATATTAAGAAACTTAAAGGTGTAAAATTATATTTGTAAGCATACAGCTAATACCCATTTTATTAAGTATTAAAATAAAGAGTCGTGCTGCTGGGGTGACACAAAGGTGACAAAATGATATCAATTGAGGCTTAAATCTTAATGGATAATCAAGATTTGACCTCACATGGCATACTTTGAACATATTATAAATGTATTTTCTCGTGATACGAGTAAAAATCATTTATGATTCCATCCTTTTTACGGCAAGATGTCCCATATGAGGTCCAATTTTGAGTTCAATCTTTGGGACTCAATCTTATTATATTATATATATATATATATATATATATATATATATATATATATATATATAGGGAAATGTTCAGCACCCTAAGTTTTACCACACACTTTAACAAATGTTTTTTGTCCTACATGGGTTAGAAGTTTTGGAATGAGCTGATTTTTGGTGAGGATGATCTCTATGATTAGAAGATCATCCTCCCCAAAAATCAGCCCATTCCGAAATGTTTAGCCCCATGTTTACATGTTGAAAAATCGTGGACCGTCCATTTTTTGTAAATCAATTTTGATGGGGTTAGAAGTTTTGGAATGAGCTGATTTTTGGTGAGGATGATCTCCTCACCATAGAGATCATCCTCAACAAAAATCAGCTCATTCCGAAACTTCTAACCCATGTAAGACAAAACGCGTTTGTTAAAGTGTGGGGTAAAACTAAGGGTGGCGAACGGGACCCATGTATATATTTAAAACGTGGTTGGACTAATTAATGTGGACGTCTTTTATTTTTGATAATTTTCCTTTTAAATATTGTGCGTCCAACTTCCAAATTAAGTGTAAGGAGGGTCTGCTCCGTCTATTAAAAAGCGTGCCATTGTATTCAAAGCATTCTCAAACAATGATGATGTCATATAAGTCCGACTTCTCATCCTTTGAAATAGAACGACTGGTGAAGTTTTGGTCAATATTTGAGATGCCCCTCCACATGTTTTCAAAAAATGACGACATGTCCTCCTGAACATACTCTTCTCCATAACTAATGAAAAATGATTTACATGCCCTTATTTTCACCCAATATTCAAAAACTTGATTTTGAAACGAGGGCATTTAGTTATTAATTTTCAAATATAAGGATAATTCAACAATGTACCAAAATATGGAGTGATAACCTCGAGGGATTGGCTCAAAGGAAAATTCAGACCAATAAATGATTAATGTCCATAGGTTGTGAGTTCGACATCATTAATTTCTCAGGGGCTATTCGTGAGGGTGTACTCTCACTTATCAGGTGTGTGAGATGTGCGGGCGATGCATGTGTCCCAGGACTATTTCTTTGACAAGATCATGATCTATGGATTGACCATGATTGCCTTGAATTGCATTCTTTCAAGTAATTCAAATCCATAAAATAATTGAATTCCACCATTTGATTACACATAGGGAAATGACCTCCTCCAAAAAATAAATTGAAAACAACTGGGAAAGAGCAGGAGGAAGAACCATCTAATGGTTGGTGAGATGGCTAAGACCACACCTCGGGAATTGGAGGTCTTGAGTTCAAATCCCTAGTTAGAGTCTATCTTCATGCATTTATCTCAGAAATTACCTGATGCATGTGGGGAAGGGGATGACACGTGCCTCAAAGGTTAGTCGGGGTGCTCTAAGAGTAGGGTTACCCTTTAAAAAAGTAACAAGAAAAGAGAGAGAGAGAGAGCGAGAGAGAGAGAGAGAGAGAGAGAGAGAGAGAGATTGATTTCATTTTCCCATGGAGTTGATAGGTAAATGAATCCAATCAAAGGTAGATTCTTAGTGGGAAAAAATTATTTTCTATGAAAACTTATTAATTGAAAAATGAAAAATACATTTTCCCTAATTTTACATGTGAAATCACACATACCCTAAAACACTATTTATTTTATTTTATTTTAATATTTTAAAGATAAGATTCTTAATATAGTTGCTTTTTTTTAATAAGTTTTTGACCATTGGGGTGGTAGGAGGGAGACCAAGAGAGAATAAGGGGGGAGTACACTAGCTAGAGTTTGTCTTATACAAGATTTTGATTCAACCCCGACTTTTACGACTAGGGCCCCAAGCTTGGATTCATTGAGATCCAAACTCAACGTAGATTCAGATTGTGTTACGTCGGGTTTTAGGCTCACAAGGTTTTTTTTTTTTTTTTTTCAAACCCACATCTAAGAATGTAACTTTGACTAAACTCAAACCTTTTGGGTGGAACTCGACCTTTGCGTTAGGTCTAGATACAATTAGCTTAAGTTTGATTAGTTTGATTTTGAGTTCAAGGAAAAAAAAATGATCAAATTCAAATTAGATTGAGTTCGAAAATAGGCATTGGGTGTCTAATTTGCGTAAAACTCAAACTTAGTATGATTACAATTTAAAACTATTTTCTTATATCTTTGTTTCATTCTCATTCGCAATGTTTGTATGTATATTTTTGTTTATCTTTATATCAGAACTAATGTATAATTACTTTTATTAAATAATCAATTATTTTGTTATTAATGCTTTTATTTATGAAATTTTATATTACCATAAAATAATTATTTTGTAACTTTAAATATTCGTCTTGTTAAAAATTGTGATTAACAATAAATAGAGGTGATTACTTTCGTCAATCATTATCTCATTATTTCATATATATAAACTTTGAAATAAACTTTTAAAATAAATAATTGTAAATTTTATTATTTTACATATCACTTATAATCTTTATGTAAACTCTTACAATATTAAATTATTCAGTTCTATTGAGTAATGAACCAACTTGACTAACCTGATTTGGGTTTTGCTCGGGTTGAGCATTTTATTCCCAAGATCGGGTTGGGTGCAGGTTAGCGTTTGTCTGGTTTGGTTTGATCACCAATCCAACTCAACCTGGTCGAGTCACATTCCTACCTACAGCCAGCCTTCAAATCTACCAAGTTTCTGATTTGACTCTACGAGTTGTTGAGTAGAATCCCGAGTCATATCCAATAATTTAATGAGTCCGATCGAATACGTGCTTGTTTGATTCTAGAAGCCTAAGTCTTTGACAGCCTTGCTCCCGTAAACCAATCTTTAGTTCTTTTTATAATCCTCATTGAATCATGACACGTGTTAGTGATAGATGGTATGTTATAAGTAAAAGTTGGTCTGTTAATAACAGCTCAGTAATTAAATCATTATTATTTTAAAAAATTAAAACATATTTTTTAAGAATTGTTTAACAGACTATTGTCGTTAAACTGATAAGTATTTAAATAATCCTTAATTTTTATTTTTCTTCCCTCATTTCGCTATCTCTAATTGGTCAAAGATCTTTTAGAGTTTTCTACGGGGCTCTGATATAAAGTCAAAATTATACTAAAATATATGTTTTGAAAAGAATTTTAAATTCTAAATTAAAATAATCGATTTTAATATATTGACCTAAATATTTAAATATCCAAAATATCTAAAAACTACATTTATCGCGCGTACCAACAACCAAAGTCATTTACTACTTATGGCATTTTCGTACTTTATTTGGAATCAAAGAAGAATTTTCTAGACCAAACTCCTATAAATAAAGGACTCCTCTCTCACTCTGTCATGAAAAGTAACATCTTCTTTCTCTTTCTCTCTCTCGCTCTCTCTCTCTCTCATCTCATCTTACATCTTCTCTCTCTCTCTCATCTCATCTCATCTCATCTTATTGAGAGACTGAGAGACTGTATTTGTATTGGAATTTCTAAAATCAAGGAAAGAAGAAATGGGAGGTGTGTTGGTATCTGTGGTGATGTCACTTGTGGTGGTGGTGATATCATGGGCCTGGTTTTCTTTATGGTGGAAGCCTAAGAAGTTGGAGAAGTATCTGATGAAACAAGGAGTGAGAGGTCCACCGTACAAGTTTTTATTTGGAAATCTAAAGGAAGTCATCAAGATGATGAAGGAAGCTCAATCCAAGCCCATGCCCCTTTCTCATGATATCATGCCACATGTTGTCCCATACATTGATCATAACATCAAGAACTATGGTATATTTTTCTTATTCTTTTTTCATCTTTTTTATTTTTATTTTTATTTTATTTTATTTTTTTAAATTTTATGAATGAAAAATAGTTTTTTTTTTTTTTTTAGTGCAAAAATCACTAAAAAAAGAACCCCATATGTCTATGTAGGACCCCTCATGTATGTATGGCCGACATAACATACCTGACTTTAAAATCATGATAGGAAATTAAGACCACACATACAAGGGGTTTTCTTCTTTAAGGTTTCTAGATTTGGATTTTTATCGATAATCTGATTTTTTAATTTTATTTGAAAAAGAAATGACCCATTTTTTAAGATCTTGGGATTTATGTTCTTTATGTTTTATGGCCTTAAAATTACTTTTATTAAGGTTAACTGTCAAATATTTCTTTAGTGCGGTGATAATCTGACTTACTCATCGACATCCCTGACAACATCTCTGTGCCTCGGATACATCTTTTTAGGAGAAGTGTAATGTGTATCCCGAGGCCTGCAGATCCACGGTTGAGAGATGTCGATTGAGTATATCACGAGAGTAAGTCAGATTATCACTATTCATTTCCATATGTTAGCTGTAAGATCTTGGAATATATTCCTTAACTTTATAATGCATTAAAGTGATTTTAGATTTTTGCATCAGTATCTGAATCGAGGTTTTGATTTTAGATTCTTAAAACAATTTCTAAAAATATTGTTTTAGTTAAATTAGATTCTAAATTCTACAAATTAGTCTTTGTCCATCCAAAATCAGAATCCAACCATCTGTGCTCATAGATTGTGTGGGTATTCAAGGGCTGTAATCATTTCAAATTAAAGATTACTGGGGGCGGTCCAAGTCTCAGAAATTTGAGTGAACCGAGTTGACTCGAATGAGTTCCAAGTCAACCCATTAAGTTTTGGACCACGAGTTAGACTAGAATTATCAACTGGAAGGATTTAACAGCAAACGAAAGTTTTATTTACTACTATAATTTTTAATTTACTTGAAAATAATCATGCCTTTGAATATATAATATAATTTTATCTTTATATTTTAGATTTGTGAAGCAAATTATATCGAACCGAAATATTGCTTGATTAGTTAGACTGAGGTCCGACTTATAATTATAATATATATTCATAAAAATTGAATATGATGCACTAAAATAAAAATGAAAAACTAAATAAAAATATATTATTTAGGAAAATAAATTCTTTTTCATAACATAAGATTTTAACTTTCAACATTATTCACTTTAGTTAATTGTAATTAAATTAAAATAAATAATTACATAAGATTATAAAATTTAAAATTAGTTCAAATATTGCTCACAAAAAGAGTAAAGAAAGTGTCAATCAAGTTTATACTTTAAATCATCAACATTCATAAATAATTAAAAAAATAAAAAATCAACTCAATAAGTCATTTAATCATATCTTGTATTTCAAAATGGTTCAAATTCAACATATCTATAAGTAGTAGCATAGTTTTATCATAATCTTTTTTCCTACAAAGTGTTTCGAATTTTCTTTTTCTTGAAGGTAAGTTTTCCAAACTTTATTTGTAAATCACATAACAATAGATTAAAATACGCTGTAAAAATAAATAATATGCCCCTAAAAATCAAATCAAACTATGAGGGGGGAAATTTTTTTCAAATCATTTATGTACATTAACAAATACATATATTTCTAGTTTTTTATTTTTATTTTTTATTTTTTTAAAGTTGGAAATCATGTTCTTTCCCCAATTTTTTTTTCTTCAAATTTAAAAAAGAATAGATCCCTTTGACACTAAAATATGGTTTGTTGTGTTATTATTATTATTTTTTAATTTAAGAAAGTTTCTTTATTTATAAAATAATCCTAAAAAATATATGATCTTCGGATTTTGATGATACTAAAAGAATTTTTTGTTAGAATAGATTTTGTTTCACACTAAAATAGGGTCGACTAATGGATGCCAAATATTGTTATCTAGATTTAAGACTTTCTGAAAAATATTTCCTACCCTTACTTTTATTTGAATAAGTGGTTTTAAGCAGTTAATTTAACAGCTTAACATCCTCATTAGTTAACATCAAATATATATGTATCAATGGTACCCAATCAACCAACTTATCCAAAATTGGCATCAATAATTTTTTATTCTAAACATGATATACTACCCTCAAACAATATTTGTGGATATCCATCAAACAAACAGCTAAGATGGAAGGATATTGCAATAGATTCCTAAATGACAAGGAATCTTTAGCTAGGAAACATATATTATTCTTTACATCCATCTGTCGATCTTGTCTTGAACACAAATTTCAAAGTAGTCCATGTATGCAAGTGTAGGTGAGTTATAATTAGTCAAAAATAGTTATGGATCTGTAGCTTTCTCGAGGGATATTTATAGAAGTTTACATTTTTAATTTACATTGCCAAACATCTATTATTTTGGTTAAAATACTCAATATGCTTATTTTCCAAACTTATGTTGTTCAACAGAACTTAATGAAGTTATTCTCAAATAAAATGTTTTTACTTAAGTTACTGAAACATAATTAAAATTTGTTACTAATTTGGATATAAATGCAGGTAAGTTGTCTCTCAGTTGGTTTGGAACAATTCCAAGGGTGAACATTGTGGACCCCGATTTGGCCAAGGAGGTTTTGTCTAACAAGTTGGAACACTTTGGAAAGCCCCATGTGAACCCACTAGTGAAGTTGTTTACAGTTGGGCTAGCACACTACGAGGGCAAAAAATGGGCCAAACATAGAAGAATTATAACTCCTGCCTTCCATCTAGAGAAATTGAAGGTTGTTCCCCCTCCCCAACTCCATTTAATCATAATTTTTCATTTTCTTTTTTTCCTCATAAATCCAATATTTTTAAGGTTAAAACTTAAGTTATTTACTTCTCATTGATTTAGAAAAAAAAATCTAGTAATTAATCAGATCATGCCGAAAAAAATATCCACATTAAACTTTGAAGCAATGTTGATATTGATTGGGTTTTTCTCTCTGTGTTGGTTACAGCGCATGCAACCCGCCTTTTATAGTTGTTGTAGGGAGATGATCCAGTATTGGGAGAACAAGGTAGCATCATCTCCAGACGGGTCGTGTGAATTGGATATGTGGCCAGAACTCCAGAACCTAACCGGAGATATCATATCTCGAACCGCATTTGGTAGTAGCTTTGAGGAAGGGAGACATATATTCCAACTTCAAAATGAACTGGCCGAGCTTGTTATGCAAGTTGCTCAAACCCTCTACCTCCCGGGTTTCAGGTACAAACACACTTCTGTTCCCGTTAGATGATTGGATTGTCAAACATGATCTCCATGTGACCTGTCATAGTATATATATACACATAACATTCTTTCTCATGTAGACATTGTATACCCTTCAAATCATGCTTTAAAATGCTACATGTGCTTTGGTTCGTGTTGACTTATTGATCTTCATCGATGTTACTCTCATGCAGGTATCTTCCCACAAAAAGGAACGCTAGGATGAAGCACATCAATAAAGAAGTGCAAGGTCTGATGCGACAAATCATCGAGAAGAGAGAGGAAGCCATAAGACAAGGAATGGCTACTAAAGATGATTTATTGGGATTACTAATGGAATCCAATCTTAGAGAGATCAAAGAACATGGTGACTCCAAGAAAGCTGGAATGAGTATTGAAGAGGTGATAGATGAATGCAAGCTATTCTACTTCGCCGGGCAAGAGACCACATCAGTTTTGCTTGTGTGGACTATGGTTGTGTTAAGTATGCATCCAGAATGGCAAGAGCGCGCAAGGGAAGAAGTCCTTGAAGTATTTGGGACAAATGAACCAGACTTTGATGGGTTAAACCGCCTTAAAATTGTGAGTATTTTCTTCCATTACCTTTTCACTTGTGTTTGGGCATGTAGGGAGTCAGTCCTCTAAAGAATTTCCCGAAATCTTCATTGCAGGTAACCATGATTTTAAATGAGGTTCTTAGACTATACTCACCATTGGTAATGCTCAATCGACGTACTTCCGAGAGTACAACGTTAGGTGGGGTTTCTCTTCCACCAGGAATACAACTCGGAATAATGACTCTTCCCATTCATCATGATCCTGAAGCTTGGGGTGAAGATGTAAAAGAATTCAAACCGGAGAGATTCTCAGAAGGAGTTTCAAAGGCTGCTAAAAATCAAGCTTCGTTCTTCCCATTTGGTGGGGGGCCACGATTATGTGTCGGACAGACCTTTGCCATGATAGAAGCAAAGATGGGTCTTGCTTTGATTCTACAAAATTTCTCGTTCAAGCTTTCACCCTCCTATGCCCACGCTCCTTGGGGTTATGTTATACTTAAACCCCAACATGGAGCTCAGATCATCTTACAAAAAGTCTGATTTCATCTTCAGAATCAGAACTACTTATCATGGTTTTCATGCTCAAGAGTGCTCAGAAATTCGACTAAGTTATCATTATGCATTAAACACTGGATGCTTGTCCAACAATAAAACATATAATATACTCTAATGTTGGATTTAATGTGCTTTTGCTAGTCTTTGTAGCTTTCTTAATCACAATGTTATGTTTTCATCGAGCATTATAGCAGCTTAATTTATTGCTCCTTTCCCTATTTAAAGATTTTGTTTTCCAAAAAAAGAAATCAAAATATAATTTGAATAAAGTGAAAAAAGTAGAAGGAAAAAAGAAAAAAAGAAAAAAAAAGGACAGTTAATGGTTCAAGATCATATTTAAATCCATTCTGATATGATAACTTAGGGTTTGGAACGAGGATACAGGATCTGACACGGACCAAATCCAATAATGGGTTCATTACATGAAAAAAATGGGTAAATTTGATGTTAAGGTCTATTGAATTTACCCCCCTTTTTTATTAAAAGGTTTTCATCGAATTCACCTTTTTTTTTCACAAGTAGGAGACTTTATTAGGTGAAATATATAAAATCGAAGTTGGATCCAATAAGGATCATCACAATCATCATCAAAACTTTATTCGAAAAATTTGTTGTTGGCTTAATGAATCTTATTCCTACTCAACTCTCTAAAGCCAATCTTATGCTATTGAAAGCATCTCTATAGACTTTCAATGCTGAAATTAATGTTTTTAGAGTCTTCAACTTGTTACTAGTAATTGGGGTTCTAATTAGTCTCAATTGACTTTCTTTTAATTTATCGCCTATTGGGGTGACCACATTCTCTCAAATGCTTCTTAATCACCCAACATCAAGCTCTGAGCAAACTAATCAATTAAAGGGATGATATCAACTATCAAACTCCTAAAGTTCTTGTTTTAAATTATGAAAATAGCTGAACCAATTGTATCATTTTGATGCACAAAACCAAGGATTTGGGACATTTTAGCATCAATACTACCCTTTGATTGATTTACCCACATTCGGATCTAGTTGTAAGGTATCACTGATGATAAAAGTCTTTCACTTATTATGCAAATGTCTTGTATTCTGTTGTGCTACGTGGAGCTATGAGGAGATTTAAATATTTTAGCAACTCCTGATTTTACAAATAGAGATCTCTATAGTTATAAAACATGTGATAAAATAGTGATTGTTCTTGTTCTGTTCCATGAACGTAGGCACATTGTTTAATAATATAAATCGTTGTGTTTTGTGTGATTTTGTCTCTTTGCTATTTCATTTTAAAAAAAAATTGGTATTGTAGACAATTCAATTTGCATGGGCCCACCTCAATATAGACCTCAAAAGTGCATTTAAAGCCAAAAATCGACAAAGGGTCTAAGGGTACAAATACTCAAAAATCCCACCTTTCGCGCTAATAAAATGGCCAATGCCTTTATTTGGCCCATGGGCTGACAACAACTCATTTTTCATTACAACCACTATAAACTCAAAGCCTTTTCAAAACCCTGTCGTAGATTAATTTCTAACCTAATCCAAATACTAATCCTTAGCCAATTCAATCACTTACTCATTTCCTAACCTAGACCATAACCAACTTCTAAGCCCAATACCCTACCCGTGTCTATTATCCTACCTTATGTTCAAATCCAATACTACCCTAAAACTCAATCAATACCTATTTGACTAAGGTCAAGGTCCACAAAGCATCAAAAGCCCATTCTTACAAGAGCTGGATACATGTCATCACCACAATTTGCCTCTCAAATCCATTCCAACCAACCTCGTCATCACCCTCAAAAGCTACAATACCCATACCTCACTCCACATCTCATGTCATAATTTAATCTCATAATTTTCTTCAAAATCCTATCATAAGCAATCTCCATACTACACCACATTCCTTCGATCTAAAATCAAGATTTTAGCAAATTCAAATATAAGAATTTGATAAATACAAGACAACCTTCATAGTCCCCTTCGGACATTACGAATGGAATGTAATACCTTTTGAATTAAAAAATGCTGTACGTGAATTTTAGAATATGATGAATGATATCTTCTCAGAATATTCAAAATTTATCTTAGTTTACATAGACGATATTCTCATATTATCTCAAAATTTAGATTCTCACTGGAAACATCTTTATATATTTAGAAAAGCAATCCTAAAAATGGACTTGTTCTTTCCTAAAGAAAAATTAAATTATTTTCAACAAAAATACAATTTCTAGGATTTTTATAAAAAAACAAAACCTATATACTTGGAAATCGTGTTAAACAATTTGTTAACAAATTTCCTGATGAAATAATTGATAAGAAACAATTACAAAGATTTTTAGGATGTTACAATTACGTTCTCAATTTTATAAAAAATCTAAAAGATGAACGAAAACTCCTTTTTGATTTTCTTAAAAAAAAAAAAATTATGAATGTAGAATCATAGTTTAGCCGTTCAAAAAATTAAACAAATTGTTAAAGTCCTACCTTGTTTACATATTCGAAATCCAGAATTACCAAAACTAATTCCAACTGATGCCTCTAAAATAGGATATAGAGGAATCTTAATCCAAAAACCAAAAACAAATGAAGAACAAATTGTTATATATACCAAAGGAATTTGAAATCTCTATCAACAAAATTATTCAACAATCAAAAAAGAGATTTTAGCAATTGTTTAACAATTTTAAAATTTCAAAGTGATGTTTTAAATAAAAAATTCTTATAAAAAATTAATTGTAAATCTGCAAAAAAAATTTTAGAACAAGATGTCAAAAATCTTGTATGCAAGTGTAGGTGAGTCATACTTACTCAAAAATATTTATGGATCTGTAGCTTTCTTGAGGGATATTTATAAAAGTTTACATTTTAAATCTACATTGCCAAACAACTATTATTTTGGTTAAAATACTCTTAGTTCAATGCTTATTTTACAAACTTACGTTGTTCAACATAACTTACTAAAGTTATTCTCAACAAAGTGCTTTTACATAAAATACTGAAACATTAGTAAAATTTGTTGCTAATTTGGATATAAATGCAGGTAAGTTGTATCTCAGTTGGTTTGGAACAATTCCTAGGGTGAACATTGTGGATCCCGATTTGGCCAAGAGGTTTTTAACAAGTTGGAACACTTTGGGAAGACCCATGTGAACCCACTAGTGAAGTTGTTTATAGTTGGGCTTGCACACTATGAGGGAAAAAATGGGCCAAACATAGAAGAATTATCACTCCTGCTTTCCACCTAGAGAACTTAAAGGTTGTTCCCCCTCCTCCTCCCCAACTCCATTTATTCATAATTTTTCATTTTCTTTTTCTCCCCATTAATCCGACATTTTTAAGGTTAAAACTTAAGTTATTTTCTTCTCATTGATTTAGAAAAAAAAATCTAGTAATTAATCAAATCATGCCGAAAAAAATACCAACATTAAACTTTGAATCAATGTTGATATTGATTCGGTTCTTCTCTTTGTGTTGGTTACAGCGTATGCGACCCGACTTTTATAGTTGTTGTAGGGAGATGATCCATTAAAGCGCATGCACCCGCCTTTCAAAAGCATCATCTCTAGAGGGGTCGTATGAATTGGATATGTAGCTGGAACTCCAGAACCTAACCGGAGATATCATATCTCGAACAGCATTTGGTTGTATATTCCACCTCCTGAGTTTCAGGTACAAACACACTTCTGTTCCCATTAGATGATTGTATTGTCCAACATGATCTCCATGTGACCTGTTATAGTAAGAATATATATATATATATCTATATGGGAAATGTTCA